>NC_090938.1:762537158-763162158 GCF_040938575.1 Ambystoma mexicanum
ACTTAAGCTGATTTATATGTACCCACTTGTCTTCCCCTTCCGCCAAACTGCCTTTGGGGATGCGGATCTTGTATGCAACAGGGGAGATTTTGTCTATAATTTCAAAGGGTCCCTTCCATGTAGGCAAACATTTTCGCTGTTTGGCCTGGTTCCTTTGGAAATTGTATAGATAGACCCGGTCCCCCACGGTATATTCCTTCCTGGTGGTCTTCAGGTCATAGTGGGTTTTCATGCTATCAGCTGATCTTTCTAGATTCCGCTGAGCATAGGCAAAAGCATGTTGGAGGTGTTTCCTTAAATTCTCCACATACTCATGAGTTGTGGAGGCATTTATCAGTGTCTGCTCTTGGGTCCTGTAGAGCAAATGCTAGGGAAGCACCATCTTGCGTCCGGTCATCAACTCAAATGGTGACATTTTAGTTGCAGATGAAGGGGTAGATCTGATGGCCATTAGGACCAGAGGTAATGGGATATCCCAACTTGGCCCAGAATCTGCCACAAACATTTTTAAGATGCTCACAATGGTTCGGTTATATCTCTCCACTGCTCCAGAAGAAGCTGGCCTGTAAGCAATGTGTAGCTTCCTTGTAACCCCCAGTATCTCCCACATCTTTGTCATTACTTCACTGGTGAAGTGGCTACCTCCTGTCTGACTCAATCCTTTGAGGTAGACCAAAACGGGAAAAGATGTGGTTAATCATCAGGGCAGCTGCTGTTTCTGCCTTGCAGTTTGGGGCTGGGAGACATTCCACCCACTTGGTGAACAAGCATGTAACGGTCAACATGTACTTGTTTCCTCTAGACGAGCGAATTACAGGGCATACAAAGTCGATTTGCAAATCTGACCATGGCAGTGTCATCCCCCTCTTTTGGAGAGGCGCACGGTGTGTGAGGGATGATGGCTGAAATTGTGCACACACAAGACACCCCTTCAAGTATTGGTCGAGGTCTTGCCCCATGTGTGGCCAGTATGCAACCTCTTAAGATTTCCAGTGTTGTGTGAAACCCCCTATGACCGGCGGTGGCCGCATCATGGGCGTGACTTAACATCAGGCTTCGGAATGGGGTAGGAACCACCCACTGATCGTGGCCAGCTTTGGATTTCCTCACCAGCAAACCGTCTTGGATTCGGAACATTTTTGGACATTTCATTAACACTCTTAGGTCCTCTTTCCCAATGTAATCGGTATCCGTCAGGGGAAAGTTCTCAGGGTCCTCAAGGTGTTGGTAAAACTTACCAATAATTGGATCCCCCTTCTGAGCTGTAATTAAATCAGCATCAGGGGTCTCCTTACTCCATTGGGCAGTTGAAAGATCATTGTGAGCATTTGTCTGGGACCTAGTGATAGCAGTGACCTGGATTTCCCCCAACAGGGACTCTATTTCTATTAGATCCCCTTGGATGGCCCCGGTTTTGGCCAGCTGATCAGCTAAGTCATTTCCAGTTTTGTCTGGTCCCTCTACTTTGGAATGACCCTTGATCTTTTTCCAGTAGATGGTCATCCCATTCGATGTGACCAGATCATCAATATTTTGGATTAGCTTCCCATGTTTCAGGGGTTTGTTAATAGCGCATAACATGCCTCTGGTTTTCCAGTTGACCAGGTGCTCCACGAACCCGTTCCGTACATAATCCGAATCTGTGATTATGACCAGTTCGTGGAGTTGATGCTGGACAGCAGTGAGGATGGCCTGATGCACAGCCATCAATTCTGCCACCTGACTACTTCAGGGACCAATTTTGTATCCAGTGGAGGGTTCTGGGAACTCCTTCACCCATGCATTCCCTACGCCAGCCACCAGTTTTCTTCCCGTCGTCAACATAAGAGCATCCATCCACATAGACAGTGGGCATTCCCTCACACTTGTCTTCTTCAAAGACTTTGTGTGGGGAATTAAGGTATGCCTCCTTGTTGTCCTTGATTTTTAGACTTTCGTCCTCGAGACAGTTTTCTCTGGCACAATCATGCAAGTCAGCCAGACCTTGCGCGAGGGGACTCTTCTTGTTTTGGCCATATCTGACCTCCACAGGAAAGCCTTGCATTGACAGAATCCAGGAAGTAATTCGGGAATTACTCACATTTCCGGCCTGGATTCCGTCACTTTGGAGATATTGCAGAGGCTGGTGTGGAGTCTCCACTATGTGCAGTGACCCAGGCCAAGGTAAGGAGTCTCCCGACCCCCTCCTCCCCAAACCCTGCAATGCAATATTGCATAGGTGCTTAAAAGCACCATAGCGCACTCGGCGCGTGGTCCATCTCCCCAGCCCACCCGCTTCCTGGTTCCCCTCTGCCCGCCTCCCAACACGCCCACTCCATCCGGATTGGTCCCCATACACCACTTCAAGGACATCCAAGGGCAGCCCTCTGCCCGGCAGCCCTGCGGCGAAGGACCCCGATGCAAAGGACGGCCCCAAGATGTGTCTGCAGGTGTCCGCAGAGGAAGCCAGCAGCTAACAGACACCAACAAAAACTGTGAGTGACATATGGGTGGGGAGTAGAGCAATCGCTCTACTCCAGAAAACCCCTGTCACTCTATCTTACCTCCCTTATTAGCATGTCCACACCTAGATAGAATTGTGAATACTAGCATGTCCACACCTAGATAGAATTGTGAATAATAGCGTGTCCACACTTAGATAGAATTGTGAATGTTGGCATGTCTACACCTGGATAGAATTGTGAATGCTGGCGTGTCCACACTTAGATAGAATTGTGAATGTTAGCATGTCCACACTTACAATTGTGAATACTAGCCTGCGTCGCATCTAGATAGAATTGTGAATGTTAGCATGTCCACACTTAGAATTGTGAATACTAGCCTGCGTCGCATCTAGATAGAATTGTGAATGTTAGCATGTCCACACCTAGATAGAATTGTGAATACTAGCATGTCCACACTTACAATTGTGAATACTAGCCTGCGTCGCATCTAGATAGAATTGTGAATGTTAGCAGTCCACACCTAGATAGAATTGTGAATACTAGCATGTCCACACTTACAATTGTGAATACTAGCCTGCGTCGCATCTAGATAGAATTGTGGATACTAGCATGTCCACCCTTAGATGGAATTGTGAATGTTGGCATGTCCACACCTGGATAGAATTGTGAATGCTGGCGTGTCCACACTTAGATAGAATTGTGAATGTTAGCATGTCCACACCTAGATAGAATTGTGAATACTAGCATGTCCACACTTAGATAGAATTGTAAGTATGGATCAATCGGAAGTATGGACGCTAGCAGCTGCACTAGTCATGTGGAGGGGGTGAGGAGCATGCAAGGTTATTAAGGGAGCGGGCGGAGGGGACAGCTAAATCCTCAAACGGCCTTGAATGCAAAAATGGGCACGTACCTCCTGAGGCTCAGGGTGTACAAGCATCCCGTCATGTAAGATTACACGAGCCCAACCGGTCCACTCCAGGATAGAGATACAAACTAACCAATACCACTAACATTTTCCTTCTCTGCATACATCTCTCAAACTCCAAACCAAACACAACCACAAACCTCTAGCGCAGCAAACCGCATGAACCTCACTACACTGCAACAACAAAACAAAAAACACACATAGACTCGCACATCAGCACACGACGACTACCAGCCGCATACACCCCAGGCCCAGCCGACGGAACCACCGGGCTGAGGCTGCCAACAGCACATCACTGCAATCTTGCACTTTTCCAGCCTCCACCCGCTAACCCACCCCTCACTCCCTCTTTCAGAGCCGCCAGAGCGCCAGGGGACCACTCCGGTGGTGATAGTGCGCGGTACAAATGACCTTTAACATTAACATGTGTTCCCCCTGGATAAACGGGCGGTAATTCTTCAATGCCCACACCGTTGCCAGGAGTGCATTCTCACAATCGTTTAATTTTTCCTCCACAGAGGATAAAGTTTTGCTCGCATAGGAGATTACTTTATTGACCTTGTCATGCTTTTGGTATAATACTGCCGTCAAGCACGTATTAGAGAACCCTGTCTCCAGGAAGAACTCCTTGTTTCTGACAGGGTAAGCTAGGCAAGGCGCTTGTGAGAGGCTTCTTTTGAGTTGTCTTACTGCCTCGGATTGTTCTGGACCCCATTCCCACTTGACCCCCCCCCCCAAGAGATAAATCAGGGGTCTGGTGATCTCTGCGCAGCCTTCAATGAACTTTTGGCTGTAATTAGTCAGTCCAAGGAGGCTCCTTAGTTCCCGCAGAGTTGTGGGGTCTTTAAGTTTCTGGAGTGCTTCCACTTTTCTTGGGAACAGAGACCCAGAGGAGTAATCTCATGCCCCAAGAAATTAACACGGGTTCTACACCACTGTGCTTTCTGAAAGGAAAGTTTTGCTCCGGCGGCCCTCAACTGTGTCAGACCATAACGGATATCCGCTATGTGTTCCTCCACAGATGAACTTTTGATGAGGACATCATCTACATAAGCCAGGTTACCCCTCGCACCCAGGTCGGGCATGGCCTTATGTAGGAAAAGGTTGAATTCATTGCCGAAGTTGAGGTATCCGAAGGGAGTCCGGGTCCATGTGTACTGCTGGCCCCCAAAGGTAAAAGCCAGTTTGTATTGGTCCTCCCTACTGACAGGCATGGTCCAGTATCCATTGGTCAGGTCTATTGCTGTGAATACATGTGACCCCTGAATCTGGGCCAGCCCTTGGTCAATGTAGGGCAGAGGCCATCGGGAAGTATGGACCCGTTTGTTGAGCTCCCTAAGGTCGGCGCAGAGTCTCCACTGGCCGTTTGGCTTCAATATTCCCAGCACCGGATTATTGAAAGTGCTGTGGACTGGACGGATTATTCCCCGGGACTCAAGGTTCTTAATTATTTCAGTAAGGGACTCCATGGATGCGAGAGGCAAGCGATATTGCTTCACGAACACTGGAGTCATTCCAGGGTCCGTGGGAATTGTTGTGGTGTGGATGTCGGTACGACCACAGTCATATGAGTCTACCGCAAAGAGATCTTGGAAATCCAAGAAAACTTGTTTCAACTTTTGCTTCTGTTCCAGAGTCACACAGACATCAGCTAGGTTGACTCTCTCTTCCACCATCTGCCTGAAGCCTGGAAAGACTTCTGGTTTGGCTATCTCAGCGGCCTCCTCCAGCTGCGTGGAGAAGTCCCTGGTCAGAGTGCTGATTTGGACTGGAGGCTTCAGGTGGGAAAGGCAGCCCTCATGGATCTGGAAAATCACCTCATCCCTCCTGAAGTCACAAGTCACATCTTCCTTACCATAAGGGCAAGAAGTGTACACCAGGAAGTCCCCCCCCCCCACCTATGCTGGGTGTAAATCCTGTCTGGTGTTGTATTGTCCTCACTGTCACTGTCAAAACAGTCCTTGGGGATTGGTCCTAACAGTTCATTTCCTAAATCAATGGAGAATGATGTCATGTTCTATGTTGACTAATGGAGTTGGGTTTACCCCTAACCCTTGTTGTTGGAGAGAAGCATTTAGATGGATATAAGCATCAGGGTTTTTCAATTTTTGTCCTCTTAACTTTCACTCCCAGGGAGAATTGTCGGGTCCTTTCTGGGATGGTGACTTCCTCTTTAATCTGAATTTCAACTGCATAAGGTAGCAATTGAGCTGACCTAAATGCTTTTTCTGAATCATCAAAGCCCATGGGATTATCTGCTAATCGGGACCAAGCTTTGAAGTTTATTAGCTCCAAACCAATGGCAAAGCGATTGAGAATGTCACTGCCTAAGTAAAAGGCGGCAGTGACGTCTCGCACGACCCAACAGTTATGGACTATGCTCTTGTTGCCAATGGAGATTTTGAGCATACACCTGCTTGGCAGGAGATGTTTGGAATTGGGTGCTTCCAGGTCCATTTCCCATTTGTCTATCAGTTTGAATGTGGGAATGGCTGGATCTTTTGGGAGTTGGCGGAACATGGCTTCGCTGATGAAGCTCTTACCGTTGTTCACACACTCGAGCGAGAACAAAGTCCTTCCCATCATTTAACTGAACAGGGATGAACAGCTGCTCTCCAATTTGCTGAATATCAGCCAGGCTCTGAGCTGATTTCACATCTTTCTGGACTATAGGAGTGGGAGTTTCTGATTGTGGATTAGTAAAGAATTTCATGGTGTTTCCTTCCAGTGTGGAATACCACCTTAAACTGGAAGGAAGGTTGATTTTCAGAAATAGAGAGGACCCCCCACCACCATTCTGTTGTCCTACTGCTATTACGGTCACGTCTGGAATTTGGTTGTTCTGGAAGTGCAATTCTACTTTGTCAGATTTTTGTTCAACCATGTGGCAGGTGCCGTTTAAACTAACATGGTTGACACTCTGTTTTAATTTTATTGGTCGGCTAGTCTGGGTCCAGAGGACCTTGTTTACGCAATCTATTAGGGGTGACAACCTTCTCAGGAGGTCATTCCCTAGTAAACAAGGGGTGCCCTCTGGAGTCACTACTATGACCGGGTGTTTCACATTGTGTCGCCCAATTTTGATGTCCAAATCTGCAGTGCCCTCGACAGGAATTTCCTTTCTGTCAAAGTTCTGCAGTTGTCCAGGAAGAGAGGTGAGAGGAATACGGTAAGTCTCCCCCCTTCCTGCATTTAGTTCATCAAAGGCCCTTTTGGACAGAAGGGTAGCTTGGGATCCAGTGTCCACCCGTGCCAAAATTGTACCCTGCCCCTGTACTTGTACCGGGGCATAGTATCTTCCCTCCTTCTCCTCAAGGGGGCACAGATAATGCACATTCTCCAGCATGGGGTCTGGCATGGATTCACATGCTCATGAATATTCCCCGTCGTCAGGCTGGGAATCCTCGGTAAAGAAAAAACCAGTATCAGTTTAGTTTCTGATCTGTCTTTCGTAGCAATAACCAATCACTGGTCTCTGCGTCATACTGACCACAGCCAATGACTGCCCTCTACCTAAGCACCGCCTCTGGCAGCCATCTTCAGATTTTTACCGCACGTTCATGTGTTGGGATCCTCGTGCTATTGCTCTCGAGCGTTAGTGCTATTTTTTTCACGTTTTTTCTCAAAAACTTCGGTTTTTTCGGTCAAAAGAGCCTCAAGCTCCACCGACTCTCCATCCGATCAACGGGGACCCGTGTCGGATTCGTCTGCGCCCCTCAAGGGTGAAGATTTCGTCGAGCTACGCTTTTGGAGGATTCCAGAAGTTTCTCAGGCCCGGACATGGCCCAGGAGAAGGGAAGCTCGACGCCCGGAAAGCTGTTCAGGATCTGCCCTGGATGCCAGCTGCAGAACCTCTTTAAGGAGGACGAACACTCCTTTTGTCTCTACTGCTTACATGAGGACAAGACGCACGTGGAGAAGGACTGTGCGTTTTGCGGCAACATGTCGGAGCGGACCATGAAGGACCGCCATCAACGTCTCGCCACTGGCTGGAAGGGAAGAGCCCGTCAGGCGAGAAGAGGAGGAAGAAATCCGAGCGGTCTTCTAAGACCTTTGAGGACGCCCAGGCGACGGGGGTCCAACACAAGGCCAAGCACCGCGAGTCCGCTGGCACCGGGAGCACCGAACGGTCGGGCTCTACGGGCGCCAGGCAGGGCGCACCCTCCCCGGCACCTTCAGCCACGAGCCAACGCTCTGGGTCGGGTAAGAGGAAGGGCGAGCACCCGGCGAAGCTCCTGGAGAGGCCCCGGTCGAGCTCGAAGGCCCCATCGGAGGGGGAGCGAGGCAGTGTCCCCCCCCCCTCAAGGATAAGGCGGTGAGCGCACCTAAGGTGGTGAAGGCCTTAATCCATCCGGCCAAGCCCTCTATCGATACTGTCGCGGCGGCCCTGGCTCAGCCTGTGGAGGCTACACCAGTGGTGGCGACCTCGGGGCTCAGAGTCTCCCTGCCACCTCGGAGGGAGTCCTCTTTTGTGCCCATCGATAGGACCCCCGTGAAACCCCAGCGGGGAAGAAAAAGGGGGGGGCAGGGTGTCGTCGTAGATTCGGCCTCAACCTCAGAGGAAGAGCTGATCGAGGTCTTAAGCCACGGCCTTGGCGTGGAAGACGACCGGCCCGTCGGGATGGATCCCGACGCAGGTGACGACATCGTCGAGGGTGCCGACGGGGCCCCTGATCGCCCGTCGGATTCCCCTCTGCCAGCGCCGCAAGACAACTCGGCGGCCATTTTGTTGGCTATACAGTCCTTATGTTCAGAGATAAGGACGAGACTACCGTTGCCGACGGAGGAACCTCTCCCGTCGGGGGATCCTGAACCGGGACCTTCTGGCGCTCCCCCGCCCAAGAAAAGAAGGATTCGCCCTCCACCTCCTTTTCAGCCGTCGCGCCCCGTCCAGCCCTCCTCCCCGTCCACCCGAGGGGATGATACGGGGACTGACACGGCAGCGACGGGTACGGACGACGAGGTATACGACAAGGATCTACCGTCGTCACCTCCCACCATGGCTTCTCCGCCCGACGAGATTGGATCGTTCCACTCCATGATCGCCAGGGCATCCGAGCTTTTCCAACTCTGCCCTGAGGAGCAGAAAAAGGAAGGATTCCTTTATCAACGGCGCGAGGCCAAGAGGAAGACGGTCCTCGCGGTGCCTCTACTGGACGACATTTGGGATGAGGGCCTCGCCCTCCTCAAGAACCCTTCCACGACGCCAGCTAGAAGAGACCGGTACGAGAAGAAGTACCGGGTCCCGGACGCGGCCCCTTGTGCCTCCGGGCGCAGCCTACCCCGGACTCCGTCGTCTCCGCGGCGGCCAGGAAGAAAGCGGGGGGGGGGGGTGCCTCCACATCGACTTCCCCACCGGATGGCGAGGGAAAGAAATTGGACGCTATGGGACGCAGGGTCATCTCGTCGGCAGCGACGACGATTAAAGCGGTCAACGCCTTGGCTATCGTTGCCCGCTACGATAGGGAGCTATGGTACAAACTGGCTCCCCTGCTGGACTTCCTACCGGACGACAAGAGGGCGGATGCCCTGGAGATCCTACAGGAAGGAAGGCGAGGTGGCGTTGGACCACGCCATCACTATTGCGACGGACATCGCCGACACTGGGTTTCGCCAGTTGGGCAACGGCGTGTGCCTTAGGCGGCGTGGATGGCTCAAGGCTACGGACTTCCGTCAAGACGTACAGACCAGAGTCCTGGACATGCCGTTCGATGGGAACAACCTGTTTGGGAAAACAGTGGACGATTCCCTCCAGGCCATTAAAGCGGACACTGAGACGGCCCGGGCCCTTGGGGTTCTGCAGCAACGACGGACGCCCTTTCGGAGCAGCGGAGGCAAGGGTGCCTCCAAAGGTTCCGGCGGCGGTTTCTCCACCTACCGTCAAGCGGCCCGCTCGTCGTCCCAGGAGGCCTACAGAGGACGAGGCAAGTCTGGCGGACCCCGCCGTCGTCGCCAAGGAGGTCAAGGCGGCAAAGCCTCGTCGAAACAGGATTGAACCGGCCGTGGGGTCGGGCCCCCACCGAAGCACCCCGGTGGGAGGCCGGCTGGCGAGCTTCGTCAGCGTGTGGGAGTCCATCTCCACCAACCGTTGGGTGCTGGACGCCTTAGCCCGGGGCCACGCGCTCGAGTTTCAAAGAAGGTGCCCGCGCGTCCCCCCCGTGGCCAGGAAAGAGCTTCACGTCCCTCAGCTTCTCCTGGAGGTAAAGGCGATGCTCAGGAAGGGCGTCATCGAACTCGTCCCAAAGAGGCTTCGGGGCTCTGGAGTTTACTCAAGATACTTCCTCGTGAAGAAGACGGGAGGATGGCGCCCCATCCTAGACCTGCGACGTCTGAACAAATTCATCAGGCGCAGAAGTTCCGGATGGTCACCCTCCAGCACGTCCTGGGTCAGCTGGAGGAAGGAGACTTCCTGTCGTCGTTGAATTTGGAGGATGCCTACTTCCATATTCCCATCCTAAAGGGGCACCGAAAATTCCTCAGGTTTGTGGTCCAAGGGCGTCACTACCAGTTCAAAGCCCTCCCCTTCGGACTACGGTCGGCACCCAGGGTATTTACCAAGTGCCTTGCACCGGTGGCGGCGCAGCTGCGCCGCGAGGGGATCCACGTCTACCCCTACCTGGACGACTGGCTCATCCGAGCCAAGACGAGGGAGCTCGCTGTGGAGCACACGGCAAGGACCGTCCAACTTCTCACGGACCTGGGATTCTCCGTGAACTACGCCAAGTCCCACCTGGTACCCGCGCAAAACGCACTGTTTCTGGGAGCGAAGCTCGACAGTGTCCCTTCTGGCCTCCCCGTCGGAGGAAAGGACCAGGTCCATCCTGGGCAAGGTACAGCGGATGTTGGTTTCCGACGCGGCCAAGGTGAGGTCCATCAAGTCCCTCCTCGGAATGATGTCTTCTTGCATCTACCTCATTCCCATGTGCAGGCTCCGGATGCGCCCGTTGCAGGAGTTCCTGGACGCGCGCTGGATCCAAACGACGGGCGGCTTCGAGGAGAGGATCACACTCGACGAGAGTTTCCGCCGAGCGGTCCGGTGGTGGGGCACCCGCGCGCATCTGACGGCGGGCATGGACTTCAGACCCCAGACCACCAGGAGACAGTGACCACGGATGCCTCCCTGGAAGGGTGGTGAGCGCACCCCGAAAATCTGCACGCGAGAGGCCTTTGGCTCCCGACGGAGAAGTCCCTCCATATCAACGTCCTGGAGCTCCATGCAGTGTTCTGGGCCCTCAGGTCCTTCCTTCCGTCCCTCAAGGGCAAGGTGGTGAGGATCTTCACCGACAACACCACCACCATGTTTTACATCAGGAAACAGGGCGGAACTAGGTCCCCAGCACTGTCCAAGGAGGCGCAGGACCTGCGGCATTGGGCCGTCGCCCAAAGGATGTTTCTGGTGCCGTTTCATCTGGCAGGGATAAAAAACACCATCGCCGACTCACTCAGCAGGGAGCTGCGCTCGTGCCACGAGTGGGAACTACGGCAGGATCTAGTGGATCGCCTCTTCCGACGGTGGGGCACACCCCAGATCGACCTGTTCGCGACGGCGACGAACTCCAAGTGCCGGAGGTTCGCCAGCAGGTTTCCCCAGGCGAGGAGCATGGGCGATGCTTTCTCGTTCCCCTGGGAGGGCCTGTTCCTCTACGCGTTCCCTCCTTTGCCACTGCTAATCCGGCTCGTCAACCAGCTCAAGAGGTCACGGTGCAGGATGATCCTCGTCGCACCTGCGTGGCCGAGGCAGATATGGTTCCCGGACCTTCTGGACTTATCAGCGTCCCCGCCAATCAAGCTGCCGGTGGACGCGGATCTACTCTCCAGGGAAGGAGGCGCCATCCTCCACCACGACCCGAAATCGCTGAACTTGCAGGCCTGGCTCCTGCAGCGCTAGAGTTTGGAGGATACGACATACCGGCCGACTGCAGAGAGGTTCTTGCAAAGGCCAGGGCGTCCTCGACTCTTAAATGCTACGGACACAAATGGAAGAGGTTCTCTGTCTGGTGCCACGCACAGAAGATTAACCCTCTATGGATTACGGCTCCCCAGGTACTGCCGTACCTGCTGACGCTGGCCAAAGCTGGACTGGCACACGCGTCCATCAAGATTCATCTTGCTGCGATCTCCCGATACACCAGAACCAAGGGCCGGACGTCCTTGTGGTCTCATCGTCTGGTGAAAGAGTTCATGAAGGGACTGTTCAGATCGTTCCCGCCGGTGAAGGCTCCGGCACCAGCGTGGGAGCTTAACGTGGTGCTGACCAAGCTCATGGGACCTCCGTTCGAGCCTCTGCACTCGGCCCCGTTGAAGTTTCTGTCGTGGAAAACAGCGTTTCTTGTGGCCATCACCTCGGCACGACGGGTGGGAGAGATCCAGGCCCTTTCCTGCAAGGCCCCGTACTTGACTTTTCACGACACGAGGGTAGTGCTCAGGACGCACCCCTCCTTCATGCCCAAGGTACCGTCGGACTTCCATCTCAACGAACCCTTGGTGTTGCCTGTGTTCTTCCCGTCGCCTTCGTCGCCGGCTGAGAGGACTTTGCACTCGCTGGATGTGGCTAGAGCGCTGAAGTTCTACGTGGACCGCACGAAGTGTTTTCGGAAGACGTCACAACTCTTGTGAATTTTGGACCTGTCAATCAGGGGAAGGCTCTCTCGAAGGCTTCCATTTCCAGATGGCTCTCCGGCTGTATCATGTACTGTCATCGGTTGGCAAACCGACCGCTGCCTGGCCGTCCGAGAGCCCATTCCACCAGAGCGATCGCAGCCACCACGGCGTTCCTTTCTGGTGTGCCCCTGCTGGACATATGCAGGGCTGCTACGTGGAGGTCGACGCACACCTTCACGAAATTCTATTGCGTCGATCGGGATTCCAGGGAGGAGTCCAGGGTCGGCCAAGCAGTGGTGCGCAACCTGTTCGCCTGAGGTGAGCCTGGTGAGGAGGTAAGGTGCTTAATGTTGGGTTTGATGTAATGCTTAATGTTGAGCCTTTGCCACCTCCCGTGGTTGTGCATGTGTGTACTGCTATGTATTCTTTATTCATGAGCATGTGAATCCATGCCAGACCCCATGCTGGAGAAGGAACAAGTTACTTACCTGTAACTGTTGTTCTCCTGCATGGGTCTTGCATGGATTCACATGCGAACCCTCCCGCCTACCCCTCTGCGGCTCTTCACTTGGTCATACTGCCACTTCACGTGCTTCCAAATCTGAAGATGGCTGCCAGAGGCGGTGCTTAGGTAGAGGGCAGTCATTGGCTGTGGTCAGGATGACGCAGAGACCAGTGATTGGTTATTGCTACGAAAGACAGATCAGAAACGAAACTGATACTGGTTTTTTCTTTACCGAGGATTCCCAGCCTAACGATGGGGAATATTCATGAGCATGTGAATCCATGCCAGACCCATGCTGGAGAACAACAGTTACAGGTAAGTAACTTGTTCCTTACAGTACATTTAGTTAGACTGCAACAGATGTCTTCTGTTCCTGTGCAGCCCTGCAGATCCTGGTGTTCCTGGGCATCAGTTGTGGGGACAAGTGGTAGGACTTCTGGGGACTCCTGCACTGGAACAGTCACCAACAGTAACCGGCAATCTTCAAAGAAGTGGCACTTTGGTGTTTCAGCTCCTCGCGTCTACCACAAATAGCACCACTGCGGTTCCTGGCTGTCGAGATAGCATTTCTTTGCATCGGGGGTCCAGCAATCTGCTGCTGTGGCTCAGGCTTGGTCGGTCCTGCTTCCTGGGAGTCCGGTGGATCTTCCCAGAGCACTTGGCCAGCTTAAAAGCAATGCACATGAACTGGTGTTCCTCTCGCTGGCTCTTCGGTTCCAACTGCAGTGGAATTGCAACCAGCTTCGAGAGGATGTCCAGGTGGCTTACTTTGGAGTGGATTGGTCCCATCAACTCAAGGGGAGAAGTCATCCTTGCAGGGCTTCTCTAGTCAAAACGAAAGTGGAGTTTCATCACAGCAGCAAGGCTTCACTGGGCAAACCATAGGTCCATGAGTTGCAGCAGTCCTTTTCAAGTTCTTCTTCGAATTCATTCGTCTAGTGGTTGACTCTGCCTTTCAAGTTGAAAAGCCTCACCTTTTTATGCAGGTTTCTCCCATTCATTCCAGCCTCGCTGCCAGTCAAACAGTCGGGTGGCTGTCCTTGCCGGACAGCCAGCTGGCCAATAACCTAAGAGTGCATCCCTGTCTCATAGGAGATTAAGCACAGGGTGTTTCGGGCACCTCACTTGCTTCCCCCACCAGACACCCTGGAGCCAGAGGCGGGCTTCACTCGTGAATCCCGCTAAAGACCAAATGACCAAAGGGACCAAACTTGTTTTGCTGCGCAGAGTAAATCTCAAGAAGGACCTTTCCACAGAGAAATGGCATAAAAAGATCGGGCCATTTTGCAAGAAATGCCTCCCAAGGGTGCTTTACTGCAACTGCGAACACAGCCGGCGGTAAAGACACACCACAGTAGTACAAAGTAAACCAGTGCCACCAGCCATTCATGTTATGTTAAAGGTACTTATATAGCGCACAGTCACTAACGGAATTGGTCCCCAGGCGCTCTGGTGGATCTGTAAACAAGGATGGGTAGGGTTAGTCGGGAGGAGGGGATAAGGAGAGTGGGAGAAGTGGTGTGCTGTTGGCAGCTTCAGCTCGGTATACACCGAGTGCTGGGCTTTGGTGCTAGTATCGGATCGGGCGAGGCCTCGAGTACTGTAGGTGATTGTGTTGTTGATGCAGTGTGGTAAAGTGCATGCGGATTGCTGGGAGAGAGATGGTTGTGTGGCTTTGTGTGGGTTAAGTATGCAGAAGATTGAGGGTTGGGTTTGTGGGTTCTGTATCCTGATTCAGGTACTTCTGGTTCCGATGGGTTGGGTTGTTGGTTTCTCGTGGGCCGACTCGCTTTGGTGGTGCTGCGCTGATCCAGCTGTATCATAGTGAGTTTAGGTTGGATTGGTAGGTGCATCTGAACCTTTTCTTGAGGTGTGGGACTAGGTATGTAATATATATTCTCAGGTTATCTAATATGACACTGGTCGGTTGAGGCTTTCAATGGTTCAGGGTCGGAGTGGCGTTGATGTGGTGTCCTAGTGCATCCGTCTTGGTGCCTGTGTATTCATCGAGGAAAGGGTAAAATAAAATTGTTTCATGCGAAGCTAGACAAAGGGGATACTAAGTAATTCCTCCAGCACCCTATTATAAGATAGTGTGTGCTGGGTCTAGAAAGTTACAAATGTAAATAAAGTCAATTTCACTTTACTGCTCTTGGAAACAGTTTATCCAAGAGAAGGTATTTAAACGTTGGGGAAATCTGAAAGACTTCCCTGTGCCCAGTGCACTGAAGGTGCTTTGTCACAATGTAAAAAGATGCCTATGGAGTTTGTCAGACTCCAAAAACCAAAAGGAACACAGTTACGATCACATTAAAATACATGAGTGAGTGTGAAAAAGGGTGTCACTCTCTCCAAGTAAAAATGAAAAAGTCCTAGAGTCCAGCAAAAGAGCTGTGGGTCACTAAGGTAGAGAGGAATTAGCAAATTTGTGAGCATTCTCCCTAACATAGCCGTTCTACCAATCTGAAAGGGCGGCGGTCAGTATGCATTTTGCCTTTGACAGGAACCCTTGGTTATCCCCACCTAGGCTCCAGTGTGTCTGGGCAGGCAGGAATTGGGAGAGGAGTCTTCCACCGCCCTGGCCTGTTAAGCAGAATTGCATGCAGTACCCTCTGGGACCACCACATACAATTAGGACTACAGGTGTAAGAAAAATCAACCTTTGGTATAAGTCTGGACTACACAGTTTGTGGTAGCGAGCTGAGCAGCCAGGCTCATCTCGAGGGAATGTGAGCAGTAAAAGGATGTTACACCGAGGTCTTACAATCAGTGGTTCATATAGACACACTCAAGGTTTCTTGGTAAAGCACTTTTAGTCATTTAGAAAACATTCACTAGAAGGAGGCAATTTAATATCATACAAAAACACACTTCAGTAACAAATCAATACGTTTCTGAACAAACTAGGCTCCCCTGAAATAGTAGCAAAATGGCATTTGTTACTTTCAATGGGAGTAAAAAGGCACAACTTAGCAGAATAGATCACAAATACTTTCTTAGGCAGTGCAAATAGTTTTAGTTCACTAGAGGACTAGATTCAGTTCAAAAGGCCTAGGCCAAAGTCAATGGGCTAGTGTCTTAGATGGGAAAGAGCAGTTATTGTAGTAAACGGTGAAGTCTTTGCCGAAGTTCTCAGAAGTAGTTTGTACGAAATGAATCATATGTTGGGTCACAAGCTGATTATGCCTGCAAGTTGGGAAAGTTTCGCGAACGTTCACAGCGAGAGGTACGTTCGCTCAATCAGGTTTGCACAGTACCTTAATATGAAGAAAAGATACAGCTGAAGATTTTGGTTCCTGCTGATCTCGCTGTTCCTGAACCTCAGTCGTGGAGACGAGAGGGGGGACGTCTGGAGGACTCCTGCACTGCACAGGGACTGGTAAAACAAGCTGGCAAAATGAGGATCTTTGGTTCGAGTAGCTGTTGTCAAGCACACAATCTGGTATCCTTCCCCCTGGTTAATACTTACCAACTCCGAGAATGGTATCCAGCTGGCTTATGAGTTGATTGGTCCCACCAACTCAAAGGAAGAAGTAAGTCGTCCTTCAAGGGGCTTCTCTGTCGAGATGAACTTGCCAATTCAGACCCCCAGCAGGGCTTCACCGGGCAAACCAGTGGTCCAGGAGTTGCAGCAGCCGTCCTCTTCCAGCTCGTCGTCTTTCGTTCCATGGTCAACTCTGTTTTCCAGTCCAAGAGACTCTCCTTTTAAACAGTTTTCTCCCTTTCATTTCAGCCTAGCTGTCACTCACCCAGCAGGGTGGCTGTCCTTGCCGGACAGTCAGCCAGCCAATCACGCCAGGGTGCATTTAGGTCTCCTAGGAGACTAAGCACAGGGAGTTTCGGGCACCTCCCTCACTTCCTGCCCACCCCAGACTCCAGAGGCGGTCTTCAGTCCTGAAGTCCGCCAAAGGCATAGAAACGAAGGGACCAAACCTGGTTTGGCGCGCAGTGACCAACACTAGAAGGACCTTTCCAAAAAGAAATGGCAAAAAAAGATCGGGACCTGTTTAAACAAAGGGCCTTAAGGCGCTGTCTTAAAAATCATGGCCCCCGTGATTTTTAGCTACTGCTGTTCGCGGTCGGGAAACATCATGGTAGTTCGTTGTAAAACCACTGCCACCAGCCATTTCGATAGGAAAGTGTAGCATGTGACTATTACATGAGTTTCTAGACACAGGGGATACTAGGTAACCCCTCCAGAACTCTATTGGTGGAAGATAGTGTGTGCTGGGTCTAAGAAATTAAAAAATAGTAATGTCAGTTTAACCTTACATTGTCTGGGAAGCAGTAGTTTATCCCAGAGCAGGTATTTAAACAGTTTGAAAGTCTAAAAGACATCCCTGTGTCACTGCACTGAGGTACTGTGTGGCACACATAAATGAGATGATGCCTATGGAGTTGTCTAAAACTGTAACCAAAAGAAATAATCACAGAAAACAAACATTTAAAAAGTTCAAAGTCCAGTAAAAGAGCTGGGGGCCTCTAAGGTAGAGAGGAATTTGCACATTTTGAGAATCCTCCCTAACATCTGTTTGCCAGAATGCCTGAATAGGACCAGCTCCTACAGGGGTCTGGCAGTCCTGATTGGACAGCTAAACACCCCTTTCTTTAAAATGCTGAGATATTGCAGAGGGGCCTGTGCTGGATCTGTATAAATGGGAGGTTTCTGGAGTCAACCACTGGAAACTGGTAACCGAAGAAGTCCACCAGAGACGCCTGCAGACCCTTTACAACACTGATGCAACCACTGCTGTCCTGACCCAGTTTCCTGTGCGACGGAGGAGCTCCAAAGAGAACGCCTTCCCTTTGGCTGGTGGGAACAACCAGTCCCAGGACTAACTTTGAATTGAGCCATCTCCCGAGGTCCTAATAGCAGCATAACCCCAATATTAGCAGACCTGCTTCCCATTTCGAGTGCATCTCCCAGACCCCCTCACCAGAGTGTGGAACTGCAAGAAGCGAAGATTGACTGGGCGATCTGTGTTCTTTGTTGGTACTGCAGAAAAGGCGCCAAAACCGCAGTGAAACAAGTTCTTGAAAGTCGTGCCCCAGGTCCTCCCTCAAGACTGCTGCCGAGAGACACCATCCATTGTCCTGCCTTCCGTCATCGGGCCAAGGAATCCGGAGGTCGGGTCCAGAGCTGCAACATCGCGGAGTATTCAGCACAAAAATGTTCTTCTAAGGTATTGCTTACCTGATTGCAAGAAGTTGCTCCAGAGTTTTTCAGTGCACCTAGAGGTGTCCAGGGCAACACCCTCTTACCCAAACTTGGGCTTGTGACCTCTTCTCAAGTCGATTGTTAGGTCTCCTTTGTTAGTTGCTAACTTGCTGCTTCAATAACTTTAGACACTAGAAGAAATCTGCAGGAACTCTTCATTATTTGCTGTTTGTCAAGACTTCAAGCCCTCTCCAAACTGCCTTTAGTTAGGGTTGTGTTTTTGGTTTTAAGACTTGCCAGGCGAAGAAACCGTCTCTAGAACCTTGAACTAAGCTCATGTTGCACTAACCACTATTTTCCTCCCTTTAAGTGACTTTCCTATATGCAGTGCTTTAAGTGGGGTAAGAAACTGAGGGGGGGCCCCTCATTTGGGGGCATGGCCTAAGACGTGATGGGCATGGCCTAATTGGTGGGCGGGGCCTAAATGCGACATGGTAAAACTGGTCGGGCCTACATTACTAAGTACATATTGTGTAGCAGACTGCTTGCTACATGGCTTAAAGTATAACAAATCAAAGCTCAAGGGGATTATTTATGTGGTTTACTGCACTGAACATAGCTTATCTTATTTGTGAACCAGATTTTATGCTACCCATGCTTGCCACTTAAGCTGTGCCCATGCATTTTTTATAGAACAAAAATTGGCAATAAGGGCACATTGCTAGTGAGTCACATTGCAAAAGAAAAAAAAAGTTTATTTGCCAGGTGGCATTTTAAAATGCTCATTTGCAACAGTTAAATACACAGCAAACCACTTGTGACAATTAGAATTTTCAGGAATATTGAAAAGTTGGGCAGTGACAAAGGCAGTATTCTAATGCCATTGTGGGATGTTATAGCCCAGGGCCAGGGCGAAGGCCTTATCTGGTGTATTGGCCCACACTCAAGTAACAAGTGTAGGATTTGTCAACACCCGATTGAAGCCCCTCTCCCATTTTGTTATGAAATTAGAATACAGCAAAGTCCCAAACATGAGTCAAAAACGAAAGGTGCTTTGTACATTGGAATGGATTGTACATTGGAATGGATATTGTGAAAGTGGAATGTCGGCTCATGGACATACAGTAATTAGCACCAGGAATAAAAATCAGGGGAACATAAATGAAAGAAAATGATCAAGGGTCAGGAGAATGCTTCATATTTGTGCTAGGCAAAGGAAAACTACCCAACATAATGCCCATGTTGCTTCACACAACCAAGATAGTCCAGAGGACCAAAGACAACTGAATATCAGGGCGCACCAGGCTGGTTCACAGAGCCACCATGAGGATACTGCTGACTTTGGTGCAACAAATGGTGCAATGGGAAAATAAATGGAAGAAAATGCATGCAATCCCATACTTGCCAACCCTACAGATTTAGGCAGTAGGCTACTGCCTTTTAAGCAGTCCTACCGCCTACAGATTTCAGTGACAGATCCTACTGCTTTTTACAGTGGTGGCATGTAATTTTTAAGGCAGGCTTCAGGACAAAGCAGGCAGCACATTAGTCTGTCTATACAGTGGACTGGTAGGTGATTACTTTAATTGGACTCAGACCAATCAACTGAACTGAGGGCTACTTGACTCTGTCCAGCACTCTTGCCGGGACAACTCTTAGGTGAACCACCAGTGAAAGCAAGTGGCAGAGTGTAACACCATCACACAGCATCTGCTGACAATTTGGTGTTAAGTTACCATTCACAATTATTCAATTTTTACATTTCAACATCTTTCTATGTTGTGCTGTTTGCATGTTTTGTATTTCCCTGTGATGTCATTGTTATGGGAATTATTATTTTTGAAACTTGAAAAATCCTACACATCTTTTTGGTCACAGAATGTTGGCAAGTATGCGATCCTCCTCGCATGCGAGGGAACAAACAGCAGAATGTTTGGCACAAGGAAAATAAATGAACGAAAATGCGTGCGAGCCTCGCACGCATTTTCATTTATTTTCTCTGTTCCAAACTTTCTGCTGTTTGTTCCCTAAACAGCAGAATGTTTGGAACAAGGAAAATAAATGAAAAAATGTGTGCGAGGCTCGCACGCATTTTCTTTCATTTATTTTCCTTCCCGGGACTCTAACTTCCTCTGGTAATCCTCCCGAGGGGTTGCCAGAGGAAGTTAGTTTCCAAGGTGCTCTTCCGGCAGCACTGCAGCAGGCTGCCAGTCACAGCTGAAGTGTCAGCCAGTCACAGCGTCGCTCAAGCTGTGACTGGCTGGCAAGTCTGCAGTCACAGGCTTGCCTGACTCTGCCATGCCTGACCTCTTGATGGGCAGCCGGCGGGCTCATCTCCCGTTGCGTCTGTGGCGGGGGATGCACCCGCCGTGGCATGGTGGGATCGGGGGCCCCAGCAGGGCCCCGGCTCAGTCTCACTTTTTGGAGACTGCCGGGGCCAGGCCCCGGCCCACTTTAAGCACTGCCTGTAAGTGTTTGCAGAGTAAATGCATTACCGCATGACCTGTTGAAAACTGCATGAGTGCGCAATTACCGATAATACGATAACCTTGTCTTTTTCCCTTTCGAACGTTTCTACAAATGTAACTGCGAAAAAACACAAAAGTGAAACTGCCCTTTGAAGTGTATTATCTATTATTCCTAAGTGTTCTACCTTAAACGTCTGAAGTATTTAAAATTATTCTGGTGTAAATATAATAAAAATATAGATTTATATAACTTAAGTGTAAGTTCTTCTTTCTTGTGCCTGTCTAAGATTCAAAGTACTTACCTACAGATCACATCTTCCTCTTAAGATGAGCCTGACTATGACACACTACCAAAGTCCTGAGCTTGTACAGACCGATACCAAGAGTTGGGAATCTACAAACCACTGGGATAGCTTACTAAAATCTTACTGCCAGTAGGACTTTAGGAAAACTCCCCTAACATGCATCCCCCAAACAGCAGTCAGAAATGTAAACACTTGCCATCAGGCACAGTGTCTACACCAAAGCGCCAGCCTGGCAACCAACATAGGCGTAAGCAGTCCTTGCTTGTCTTTGGGCACATATAAAAGTAGCAAAAAATCCCAAATGTAGGAGACTAGAGTGATGCATAAGTATCCCCACTGCATTGCAAGATGCTGTGTGCACTGATAAAATGTTATGAAAAAGGTGAATGGACTATCAGTACTGGCAAACAGTATCTCTTTTGTCTTAAGGACTGAACGGTTTCCCCATACGATAGCAAAAGACCAGGGGAGGCTTCACTGCTCTGTTAAAGTCGAGACGGTTTAAAAACAAAAGTAAAAGGTTTGGTGGTCCATAGAATATGAAGGGTAAGTTGCCTAACGAGAAATTCGTCCTACCACCACCAAATCCTTTTAGAGAATACCTCCCCTTGAGAAACTTGTATTGCAAATGGTCACTTTTGGGCCTAGGCATCTTAGATTTGAACTTCGTAAGTGAAAAGGAATTGTGACTGTGCTGGTTCTGTTAATTGTAACTGTATCTGCTAACTTAACTGTTTGAACTGGTTGGTTATTGACTGAATTGTAAGTGAACCAACTAGTGAATGTATATTTGTAATTTGTTTTGTTCACAATACTACATGTTAGTTTAATTTATTGGTGTGTTCTTTGAGACCTAATGACTCCTTGTATACATACTGCCTATGCTGAATTATTTTAATTCTTTGTAGACTGAGGCTCTAGACCACGCCAAAGATGAATCCTTGGCTGCTCTCCCACGATACCTTGATAGAGTTTTGGCTGAACTCCTAGACTCGCTGGTCTCGATAACTAGTGGGTGAGAGGCTCCTGAAATCTTCCCCTCTCGGTTGCTTTTAGAAATGCATCTTCTCTGTAAGGTGTAAAACTGTAACCATGCAAGAATTCATAGTCTTTCAGTACTGACAGTCTTGGGCACTAGTCATTTACCCCAAAAGAATGGGCAAAACGGCAAATGGAGTGAAGCGGAAAGCTTTACCTCCCAAAAGGTGAAGCCTGGGTTCAAACCAAAGCAACACAAGCATTGGTAATGGCAACAATTGGGGCTTTTGTATAGGCATGGTAAAGGCACTTGCCAGGCACTGCTGTAGTGCTATTAACTGGCTATTGACGGTAAAAGGTGCAAAATGGTGTGAGTAACTGCATCAAATAGCATTGCCAATGCTGTTTTTTTTTTTAATAGAACTTCGGTGAGGGACACACATAGTGCTTAGAGTGGCTGAAGGCAGACCTAGTTTAGACATTTTGTTACACCAGTAGCAGGCTTACATTAACTCTGAGACCACTGCTTTGAAGAAAACACTGGCAGGCACTTTGAGTGTAAAGTGTAATGGTAAGGCTTGATTAAAGCGAGCCAATAGGTCCCATGAGGATGTGTTTTGGGCAGGATATGGGTGGGAATGGCCATATGGATTTGCATAGCCATGGGAGGTCCATGGGTAAGCAAAGAATAAAACACCTACAAGCCGAGTACCTCCCCGTAAGCCTTGTCTCCCTATCTGTACTCTATTCGAATAATTTCTGCTTCTAGGTGGTGCAAGTGCCACCTAATGGTGCAAACTAAAGTGTCCCATAGAAGGCTATTGGAAGAAAGCCGCAAAAAGAATATCTTTCCAAACTACTATTGTATATTTGTATACTTGCATGTCAAACTAGAATTATTAGTGGTCTGTGGTGACTCCTTGTAGCTCTAGACCGCTTGCCGCTCTGCTACTTTACCTTGATTGTGTTTGGATAAACTGTGTTCCCTGCCCACCATAATAAGGTGGCCTCCCAAAATAGACCCTGCACCTCCCCCTGGGCTGATTTTGGAAATCCATCTTAATGCTCTCCAACAGGAATCTTAAGTTGTAAAGTAGCATCATTTACAGTGCAGAATATTTGTAGGGCCTGATCTGCAGTAAGTCCAAGGTCTTTAAGTTGTGCTGGTGGGAACACCGGTGGACTAAGTGCCTGAATCGCCTGTGGGGGTAATATTTTGTTGTCCTCATAGTCTTAAAGCCACCTGCCTGAATGCTCATTAAGCATGTTGCTTTGGCTCCTTTTGCAATTGCTTAACCCCCTTACGTCCATTCTCTTGCAGATCACACCTTTGGAAACCGCCTGCTGGAACTCTGTAACCAGGGTCTTTTTGAGTGCCTAGCACTAAATCTGTACTGCCTGCGAGGGGAGCAGAGTGCACTCACTGCAGTAATCAATGAACGCATTGTAAGTATCTTGTGTGCATGTCTTCTGCATGCCCAGTGTTAAAGATGTTTTTTCCTGTTTTCCTCTCTTGGACTTCTAATGGACACCCTTTCTTTTTGCGTTTGTTTTGACTCCAAACCTGCATTTCGAAGGGATTGTGTCCTCCGACGTATTCCTTATCTTAGATAATTAGTCTCCAGCTTGCTGGCCTCCGAAATTTTTTCTCTGTAGAGGGCGCTGCACATGGACGTCTGCCGAGTTGGTGTCCCTCGACAGCCACCGTATCGGCGCCGACGTCACCATGCCCATAAATAGGCACGCGCGGCGTCCGTTGCTCCGTTCCGTTTTTCCGCGCTTCGTGGGGCCTCGGAATATTGTTGCTCAGTTCAGTCAGATAATCTCTATTTCCTCGATAAAACAACTCGTACTCGCTGGCTTCCTCATCCGAACCGACGACTGCGGTCCGGCTTCAAAAAATGTCGAGACTGCGGAAAGAAAATGTCGATAACGGATCCTCACAGGATCTGTTTGTGGTGCTTGGGAGTCGAGCACCATTGTTCGGAGTGTGAGGACTGCATGTCCATGATGGCGAAAGCCTTGAAGGAGCGCAAGGGGAAGCTCGAGAGAAGTAGGTCAGTCAAAACCTCCTCGAAAGTTTCTTCGGCTGAGTCGAGGCATTCGTCTCCTCGCTGTCGAAAGCATTCCCATTCTAGATCTCGAAGTAGCTCCCACCACTCGTCGAGATCTAGACACTCAAAAAAGAGACGTTGAAGATCCCCTTCCTCGTCATCTTCTGTTTCCCCAGAAAGGGTCTCCTGCCCCACAAAACACCGCTCTCAGGCTGAGTGGGTGGAATTCAGGAAAAAGATGCTAAGCGTCTTCAAGAAAGCGGCCTCGACCCCCTCGAAGACAGCTGAGGGTGATACCCTGCGTGAAAAACCCAAAAAATCGAAACGCTGTGAGTCGTTGCACCCGGCGAAAGAGTCCACCCGAGAGCACCACAGGCCATCTGGTAGGAAGGCACCATCTTCGACGCCGTTGTTGAAGATCCCTTCGACTCATGGATCGACACCGTTGTGGAAGGGTTCTTCGACACATCGGTCGATCGAATCAACGCCATCGTCGATGCCGACATCGACGCTGATAAAAGAAAAAAACACGGCTACTTCACAGCCACTGGTTATACCCAGAGCCTCCAGCACGACGCTGAGAACGTCGTCGACATCCTCGAGTAGGATCCCGATCCTCTCGAGTTCCTCAAGGCCTCTTCCAGTTTTCTCGACACCTTTCTCAGCGCCTTCGAAGCCTTTCACATCGTCGACGACATCGACGTTTTCTCGACCAATAATGACAAGTTTGGCTCCTTCTGCTTTAGAAATGGGTTTTACACCATTTCCGAGGTCAGAGTACCCAAGATTATCTTCAATCTATGAAGAAGGGGAGGATTCTGACCAAGAAAAACCCTTCGGGCTGTAGAGGACCACACCACCTGTTTCAGAGGATTTTACCTCTGAGGAAAGAAGGTTGAAAGACCTACAGGAATCCCTACATGAGGCAAGTGGAATTTGTCAAACCAGACCCAGGGAACATGCCGAAACCCCCTATAGAACCCTGATGGCAAGAATTATTGAATTTATGGGTTGGTCTGCGCCTTCACCTGTTTTTCAACAGGATGACCTTACAGACATACTAGATAAAGGTCCACAGGAGGATCCTGTGGTCCCTTTCCATACAGCTTTACAAAGGAAAAATTCATCAAATTGGGAAACTCCTGAGGTTATCCCTGCAGTCAATAAAAAATTGTCAGCCAAGTATAGGGTAGCTGCGGCTTACCCTGAATATTTATCAAAACATCCGACTCCAGAGAGCCTGGTGGTTCAAGCGGCAACTTCATCAAGCAGCAGATCCGCTTATCCTACTGTTCCACAGGACAGGGATGACAAAAGGTACGATTCTATGGCAAAAAGTATTTTCTGCTTGTAGTATGACGTTGAAATCCATCAACGCCACTTGTATGCTCGCCAGGTTCAGTCACACACTGTGGGAGTGTGCTTCATCAGCGGCTGACTGCATACCGGAAGGAGATGAAAGGGAAGCCTTCCTTAACATCATTAAAGATGGCAAAGATGTCATGTGCAAATCTCTTCAAACTGACATCGATTCCGCTGACAGTATCAGAAGGGCCATGGCGGCAAGTACTACAATCTGCAGGCATGCATAGTTACGAAAGTCTGGCTTTGCTCGAGATGTACAGGCCAGACTTTTGAATATGCCCTTTGAAGGCTCTTCTTTATTCAGTAAAAAGGCTGATGACAGTCTGGAAATGTTGCAAACATCTAAAGCAGCAGCAAAATCTTTAGGAGCTGCAATCCGCCAAACTCCTTTTCGCCCTTCAGGAACCTCTGGGAGAGGAAAGTCCTTTCGCTATTATTCCGCATTCGGGAAAGGCAGAGGAGAGCCGGCTCAAAGAGGCCAAAGGAGAACCACCCGAGGTGGACGGGTCAAAAGTACTAAGGCCGCAGCAGCAGCAGGTGCCTCTTTACCCTCTGCATCTGCCGCCCTCAAACCACTCTGAGGTCTTTCCACACAAAACACCTGTAGGGGGCAGGTTAACTCAACATCTGACAGAATGGCCAGCTATTACTTCAGATGCTTTGGCATTGGAGACAGCTGCCCAAGGTTACTGCCTACCCTTTCTACACATCCCTCAGACATCCACCGGGGCACAGCTCTCTAAAAGTTCCAGACCCGCTCCTCTTGCAGGAAATTGTAGACCTGCTAGAGAAAGGTGCCATAGAACAGGTACCTGTAGCGGAGAGGAACAAGGGCTGGTACTCCCCCCCCCCCCCCCCCCTACTGTCTCATACCGAATAAGGCCGGAGGACTGAGACCTATCTTGGACTTACGAGAATTGAACAAGTTCCTCAGGAAGGACACGTTCAAGATGGTAACGCTCTCTCAGATCCTTCAGGCCCACCAGCTCCAGGACTGGCTGGTATCTCTGGACCTCCAGGATGCTTATTTCCATGTGCCAATCCATCTCAAACACAGGAGATGCCTGAGGTTCGCAATTGGCGGCTCTCATTATCAATTTCGAGTTCTGCCATTTGGGCTGACCTGGGCATCCGAGGGTCTTCACCAAGCGAATGTCGGTAGTGGCTGCAAGTCTAAGGAGGGAAGGGATCCACGTCTACCCCTACCTGGACGATTGGCTTATCAGAGCTGTATCTTCGGAACAAGCTCAGATCCAGCTAGATTATGTCTGCCACTTCCTTCACAAACTGGGCTTCTCCCTCAATTTAAAGAAGTCACAAATGATACCATCACTGACATTCCAGTTCATCGGAGCGGTCCTGGACACTTCCCTGGGAAAAGCCTCGCCACCAGAGGTGAGGGCTCAAGATATTCTGCAGATGGTCAACAAGTTTCAAAATGCCCATCTCCCAGCCTTCGACATTTTGAGATTGCTAGGCCTCATGGCATCCTGCATCTTCCTTGTGCCAGAGGCTCGCCTGAGAATGAGATCTCTCCAGTGGGCACTAATATCCCAGTGGTTACAATATTCAGGAAGAATGACAGATCTCCTCTTGATTCCGGACAAGGTAGCCCACGACCTTCAGTGGTGGGGCTATCCAGAGAACATCTTGAAAGGAGAACTGTTTTGTAACCATGGCCGGAGATAACAGTAGTCAGACTCCTCACTCACGCGGTGGGGAGCACATGCCAACGACTTGACCATCAGTGGTCATTGGTCTCCATCGCAGTCCAGACCACACATCAACCTGTTAGAGCTAAGAGCGATCAGACTAGCGCTGAAAGCTTTCCTGCCATCAGTACAGGGGAGAAATGTCCTGGTAATGACGGACAACACGGTGGCCATGCACTACCTCAACAAAAGAGGAGGCGTAGGGTCACTGCCACTGTGCAGAGAGGCAATGCAGCTCTGGTTTTGGGCAATTCAGGAAGGAATCTCTCTATCGGCAGTTCACCGAGCCGGAGCGGAGAACTTGACAGCGGACGCTCTGAGCAGCCACAGCACAGTCTCCCACGAGTGGGGGCTAGCTCAGGAAGTCCTTCAAGAGATCTTCAGCCTTTGGGGAACCCCTCAGGTGGATCTGTTTTCCACCAGTACCAACAGGAAGTGCGATTTGTTCAAGGGAATTTCCCCCGAGAGGAGCTCTAGCAGACGCGTTCGTAGTGGACTGGGAGTTTCCACTCCTTTACACATTTCCACCAGTCAATGTTATTCCTCAAATGATCAGGAGGTTGAGAAGATTCCGGAAAACTATGTTCCTAATTGCCCTGGACCGGGCCAGGAGAATGTGGTACCCGGACCTTCTGGATATGTCCATCTGCCCTCCAATCCGTCTTCCACTTAGAGAATCTTCTCTCGCAGAAGGGAGGTCAGGTTCTCCATCCAGACATAGGAACCCTCAACCTTCACGCTTGGCTTCTGAAAGGTTGAGGTACAAGGATTGGGACCTCCCTGATGACATCATGGAGGGTGTTGCTTTCAGCCAGAAGGCCAGCAACAAAGTCTTTATACCGCTGCCGTTGGAATACATTTTGCAGCTGGTGTAGAGAGAACAAGATCGACCCTTTTTCATGTGGTACACCAACGGTGTTATCGTTTCTACTCTACTTGGCAAACTCAGGCCTTCAAGTTGGCACTGTAAAAGGCTATCTCGCGGCGCTATCAATCTTCAAGCGCACTGCGGAGCAATCATCCTATTTCAAACTACCCTTAGTAATTCAATTTCTCAAGGGATTAACTAATGTCCATCCTCCAAGACCATTCCAAGTTCCCTTATGGGACTTAAATTTAGTCTTAAATTTCCTAATAGGTACTCCCTTGGAACCACTCCACTCTTGTTCGCTGAGATTTCTCACTCTTAAAACTGTCCTATTAGTAGCACTAACATCTGCTAGGAGGGTGACAAAGGAGGAGGACAAAGTTGTCCTACAGGTGAAGCCTAATTTCCTCCCAAAGGTGGTTTCTGAATTTCACATCACTCAGAAAATTACCTTACCTTCGTTCTACTCTCCTCCCCATCCGGGGAAAGAGGAAGAAAGGCTACATAGGCCGGACCCAAGGCAAGCTCTAAGCTTTTACATCAGCAGACTGGCTAGGATTGGGCAAGCAGACCAACTGTTTGTAGGCTACTCGGGTCACAAGTTGGGACTACACATCATAACAGACCATTTCCAGGTGGATTATTTTGGCCATTCTGGAATGTTACAAACTGGCAGGGAGAGAGCCCCCTCAGAATCCTAGGGCTCATTCAACCAGGTGTATCGCAGCCTCTTCGGCCCTCCAAAGAGGGGTACCGGTCTCAGACATGTGTGCGGCTGCCTCATGGTCCTCTGCACATACATTCACAAGATTTTACAACCTGGATTCCTCCACTAGTCAAGAGACCAGATTTGGCAAAGCCGTATTACATTCGGTTCATTCCTAAAAGGGATACTTGACATTCTTACTCCCACCTCCAATTACATGACACTGCTATGGTAGTCTATCTGAGATAAGGAATACGTCGGCAGACACAATCCCTTCGAAGAGCACCAAGCATTAGGCTTTACTTGCCTCAAAAGAACAAGTTACTTCTTACCTGGTAACATTCTTTCGATGGGATGTTCCTCCGACGTATTCCTTATCGCCCCTCCCATCCATCCCCGCAGTAATACTTCCCTTGTGGTTGCAGCTCACGCTCCTTCAAGGTCCATAGCCAATTCATGCAAGACTTATCTTATGCTACAAAACGGAACTGAGCAATGGATGCCGCGCGTGGCTATTTATGGGCATGGTGACTTTGACGCTGATACGGTGGCTGTCGAGGTACACCAACTCGGCGGAGGTCGACGCGCAGTGCCTTCTACAGAGAAACTTTCCGAGGCCAGCAAGCTGCAGACGAATTATCTAAGATGAGGAATACGTCGGAGGAACATCCCATCGAAAGAACGTTACCAGGTAAGAAGTAACTTGTTCTTTTCAGGCAAGTAAAGCCTAATGCTTGGTGCTCTTTTTTATGGGGAGAATGTTGAGGAGAATTCTCAAATGTGCTAAATTCCTCTCTACCTTTGAGACCCCTAGCACCTTTGCTGGATTTTAAGGACTTTAATTTTTAACCTGGAGAGAGTAAGACCCTTTTTCCCACACACGTATTTTTTAGTGATTTGGACTGTTTCTTTTGATTGTGGAGTCTGACAAACTCCATAGGCATAATCTTTTACTGTCATAAATCACCAATGTATCAATTGAAAAGGATATTGTAACCAAAAAAGGATACAATTGGTAGGGCTCTTCCGGATCCTTTTTCACATAACTTGATTGTAGGTAGGTCAAATGAGACCTTCCAAATGATACAACTCTCTGACTGATGAAACAGGCAGAGAGATGGATCACTGGAAAGGGCGTGGGTATTGTATCGGAAGTACGCCTAGGATAGATAAAGTATCATAAACTGTCCCAAACTCAAATCACTGATAGCCCAGTATTAGCATTAATTCAAAACGCTGACCTTATGGCAAAAAACTGAAGTATTCAACGAAAATCGTTTGAAGAAAACCAGGAGTTGAACCAACGACAAAGGAGGGGAAGATTAGTAAGGGAGACTTATCCCGAACAGCACGAGGCTCACGCTAGATACCGGGTTGGTGCACCACAGGATAGCATCCAAAGTACTGTGCACAATCACCTTCCAATAGTTCATGAAATACTTACTTTCCCACGAAGAACAAAAATTAGAAGTTCACCTGTTAACTGTCACAGGTACCAAAGTAGTTCAGAAAACCACATGCAGGATTGCACGCGACAGCGTACACTCAGCCCAGGACAGCCGCGCTTGCAGACAGCGTCTGCATGGAGATTTGGCACGCAAACAGGATACACGCAGCCCAGGACAGCCGTGCTTGGAGACAGCGTCCGCGTGGGGATTTGGCACCCAAACAGGATACACGCAGCTCAGGACAGCCGCGCTTGAAGACAGCATCCACGTGGAGATTAGACACGCAAACAGGATACACGGCTCCAGGAATTAGCGTGTGGAGGAAAACACGCTCCAAAAGGCCAAAGAAGTTGCTGAAGGGAATGTGAGGACGCAGGTCTGGAGTTCAGCTACAAAATGCCAAAAATGAATTAATCAGAAGCAGCGATCGACGTTTCCACGCTGCTTATGCATGTGAATTTAACGATGTGAAAAATGCAGACGTCGTTTTCCGGGCAATGCATCGAACAACCTCCATTTCGGATAGAATGGTCTAGCGGTTCTATGGGCGTAACTCATTTTGTATGGAGAGGTTGTTCCCGGTCCAGATATATGTCCAGCAGGCATGACATTTACATTGTGTCACACAGCAACTTCAGTGCAGTGGCACAGGGAAGTCTTTCAGATTGCCCAAAGGTTTAAATAACTTTCTCTTGGATAACTGTTTCCAAGAGTAGTGAAATGAAATTGGCTTTACTTACATTTGTAACTTTCTAGACCAAGAACACACTATCTTGCAATAGGTTGCTGGAGGGGTTACCTAGTATCCCCTTTGTATACCTTCTCATGTAACATTTTTGTTACCTGTTCCTCAATGAATGGCTGGTGTCAGCGGTTTCGTTTTAACTACTGTGGTGCGCATTTACCACGGGCTGCGTTTGCAGCTGTATGAAAGCACCCAAGGGTGCAATTTTTGTCAAAGTGGCCCCAGTCTTCTTCTTTTGCCATTTCTTTGTGGAATGGTCCTTCTTGAGATTTTACTCTGTGCGCCAAACCAGCTTTAGTCCCATTGTTCGCTTTGCCTTCGGCGGGATTCACGAGTGAAGCCCGCCTCTGGCTCCATGGTGCCTGGGGTGGGCAGGAAGTGAGGGAGGTGCCCGAAACCCCCTGTGCTTAGTCTCCTACGAGACCCAAATGCACTCGGAAGTGATTGGCCGGCTGACTGTTCGGCAAGGACAGCCACCCTGCTAGGTGACAGCTAGGCTGGAATAAATGGGAGAGAACTGAATAAAAGGTGAGGCCTTTGGCTTGGAAGGCAGTCGACCACTGGACAAAGGAACCGAAGAAGCACTTGAAGAGGACACCTGCTGCAACTCCTGGACCGTTGGTTTGCCTGGTGAAGCCCTGCTGCTGTGCTGAAACTCCAAATTCCTATCAACAGAGAAGCCCTCCAAGGACGACTTCTCCCCTTGAGTTGGTGGGACCAATCAACCCCAAAGTAAGCCACCTGGACATTCTCTCAGAGCTGGTTGCCTTTCCACAGAGTTGCTGCTGGAATCCGTATAGCCAGGGAGAGGAACACCAGTTTGTGTGTGTTGCTTTGAAGTTGGCCAAGAGCGCCAGGAAAGTCCTCCGGACTCGCAGGAAGCAGGATTGACCAAGCAGGAGCCACCTCAACAGAGTGCTGGACCCCAGAAGCAAGGAAAGTCCATCTCGACAGCCAGAGACCACAGTGTTGCGATTTGCGGTCGTTGCAAGGAGCTGCAACACCAAAGTGCCACTTGTTTGAAGATTGCCGGTTGCGAGCGTTGACCGTCCCATTGCAGTGCAGGAGTCCCCTGAAGTCCTCCCTCTTGACTGAGGGCCAGGAACAGTGAGATCTGCAGAGCTGCACAGGAACAGGAGTCATCTGCTGCACTTATTCTTCATACCAAAGGTACTGTAAAGTCTAAGAATTTATCTCTTGTTGTAGAGTTGCTTTCATCTTCTACTTTTCACAAGTCTAACAGCTTGTGGCCCATTTGATTCTTCTTTTCTTCAAAGACTTCTAAAACATTATGCAAAGACTCTTTCTACTTACCTGCAAAGAATTGCTTCAGCTCATCTAGACTTTTGCCCATTGACTTTGGCTTAGCCTGTTCCACTGAATTACTCTTATTGGGGGATCTGTAAGTATTTCCCTGCTTAAGAATTTTTGTGGTCCCTTTGTTGTAGACCTTTGACTTACTCCTACATGATTCCAAATGCAATAGTGATATATTAATGTCCCCAGCGCCATAACTATTGAAGTCACCCAGGGTGTCGGTTGTGTCTGTGGGCCATCCCAAAAGGGTACTTACTGATTTAGAAATAATAAGAGTGTATTTTGTGAAGTATATTTGAGTGTTACTGTTATATTGCTCCCTTCTGAAGAAGGCTTATTCTAACTGACTGATCAATTAATAATTGTTTATTCAAAAAACCTTGTGTTTCAGTGTTTATTTGAATACTTGTCACTGTGAATCTCTGTGCAACTCCCCTACAGCTCACATTGACCCATCTTGAGATAAGCCTGGCTGCTCAACAAGCTACCAGCACTGTTTAATACAAGCTTCTACCAAAGGTTGGGTTTCCCATACCTGTAGTCGGAGTTGTTTGAGGGAGCTGCATACCAACTTTGCCTAACAAGGAGAAATACAGTTCAGAGATTTAACTTAGACTGATTTCTTTTGTTAACGAGGTTTCCCAGCATGACGGGGAATATTCATGAGTGTGTGAATCCATGCCAGACCCATGTTGGAGAACAACAGTTAAAGGTAAGTAACTTGTCCCTTATAGTCAAGGTTTTCTAGTAAAATCATTATTTATGTACCAGTCAGTTTGGCAACAATAAAATAGACTACAAAAACACTTTCTCGGATTTAAGTTCAGCAAGTTGATGCCCCTTTGGGATGTCACACAAACACTTCCTACACCCTGAGGTTACTTCAATGGCTAGGACACTGTGGACATTGATATATCACTTTTGATACTTAAATGCAATACTGAGTTGTGGAAAAGGTTTGGCAAGGAAACAGGTTAACACGTTCTCTGAACAGGTAATTACTTTACAATCTCCCCCAATGAAGTATAGGTTAACCCTTTCCCAGCAATACAAGCAACTTATGTTCCACCTATGAGGGACAGATAAACTTAAGGTCAATGGGTTACAGTCTGCAGGGAGCCAGGAAAGGCAATGTCAATTGAAAAGGTAAGCTGAGGCACTTCTTCAGATAGCAAACAAGTCTTGCACCAAGTTATATAGTGTTTTTGTAAAGCAAAGCTGCAAGCAACTCTGCAGAAAAAGCAGCCACTTTAAGTCTCCAGTGAGACAGACAAGGTACAGTCCAAAAAGGTAAGTACCCCTTCAGTCAAGACAGCACCTTAGGTTGGAAGAAGAGGATCCAGCTGGCTTCTGTTCAGGTTGCAGTCTTGCAGTTCCTTGGCCTCTGTTTTTGGGACAAGAGAGAGGACATCTGGAGGACTCCTGCACTGCAGTTTGAAGGCCGGCGGCGGCAAAGGCTCTTTCCAAATCAGCAGCACTTTGCCGTTTCAGCTAGCGGTCAACCACATCACCGTGGTTCTTGGACACCTCATGGGCTCTCCTTGCTTCTGGGGTCCAGCACTCAGTTGAGGTGGCTCAGGCGTGGGTAAATCTGTTTCGGGAGGGTCCCCAGGATCTTCCTGGAGCTCGGGTCCGGCTTAAAGACTATGCACTGGTTCCTAGTGTCCCTGTCCCCTGGCACTCGGTTCCAGCCGCAGCAAAGAAGTACAGTCAGTGGGGTTGGTAGGGGGGAGAGAAGGGATGTTTCCAGTCAAGTTCGTCTTGGGGTCAGTTTGTCCCACTAACCCAAGGGAAGAAGTCATCCGTTCCGGGCTTCTCTAGTCAATACGAAATTGGAGCTTCAACACTGCAGCAGGGCTTCCCCGGGCAAACCAACGGTCCAGGAGGGTGCAGCAAGCTTCTCTTCCAGTTTCTTCTTCGGTGCCTTCCATTGGTCGACTCTGCCTTCCTTGCAAAAGACCTCACCTTTTATGCAGGTTTCTCCCATTCATTCGTAGCCTAGCTGTCATTCACAGCAGGGTGGCGGTCCTACAAGAACAGTCAGCCAGCCAATCACCTTTGGGTGCATTCCTGTAACCAAGGAGACTAAGCACAGGGAGTTTCGGAAACCTCCCTTGCATCCTGCCCTGCCAGAGGTGGGTTTCACCTGTAAATCCCGCCAAAGACAAAACGAACAAAGGGACCAAACCTGGTTTGGCATGCAGAGTAAAATCTAAAAGATCGCACAAGCAAGAAATGGCGAAAATAGAAGACCGGGGGCTTTTTGCCAAAATGGGCACCCATGGGTGCAATACTGCAGTTGCGAATGCAGCCTGCGATAAAAGCACAATAGTAGCAAACCTAAATCACAGCCAACAGCCATTAATTGTAGTGGTGGGTGTGAACATAAAAATGTTACAGGAGAAAGACAAAGGGGATACTAAGTAACCCCTCCAGCACTCCACATAAGATGGTGTGTGCTGGGTCTACAAAGAGAAAAAGGTTAAGTAAAGTCAATTTCACTTTACTACTCTTGGAAACAGCAGTTTATCCAAGAGAAGGGTTTTAAACCTTAAGAGAAATCCAAAGGACTGCTCTGTGACACTGAACTGAAGGTTTCCTGGCTCCCTACAGACTCTTGTGACCCTTTGTGTTTCTGTCCCTCAAAGTCTTACATAAGTTACTTGTATAGTTGAGAAAGGATTAACCTATACTTGATTGTAAGGCACTTACTGTTCAGAGAAACTTGTTAACCTTTGTTTCCTTTACTAACCTTTTCCTTTTTCCACAACCTCAGTATTGCATTCTTCCGCCTCGGCCTACACCACTAAACTTATAACGGCCTGCAGACCTTTTCTATCTACTCACTGTTGTATCATCCTGGCAAGGGCCATGATACTCTCCAAACTCGACTACTGCAACTCACTATATCTAGGCAATAGCAAGCAAAATATCCACAAACTTCAAATCGTACAAAATAACGCCCTTAGGGCAGCCCTCAACATCCCACGCATGGACCACATCACCCACGCAAGACAGACTGCTAACTGGCTCCCCATAAAAGACAGAATTACCTTCAGAACCCTCATGATCACACACAAATGCCTTAACGGCACTGCTCCAAAATACCTTCTCGACAAATTCAGCACCAGGACATCCTCCACACCCACTAGAACAAACTATGCGCACTGCCTCAACATTCCCAGATACAGACTCCAGAAATCAGGCGGCACTAGCTTCCCAGTCTTAGCGCCAAAAACATGGAATTCCATGCCCCCATCGCTGAGATGAACACCACTTCCCCGCCTTGCACTTCAAAGTCAAAGCATGGCTTTTCTCCGCAATCTCTTGCACATAACCTCATAACCACTTCTGCCACTTTCAACATGTATATTATTCAAATCCCAGCCTGGGATAAGTGTTCTGACTACTCAATTTTGTAAAATGACTTAAACACTGCATCCTAATCCTGCATGTAACCAACATCACCAACCTTACCTATGCACCTCTGTATATTATGTAACTTCACATGCATTTAACCTTTAGTCAAGACCAAGCGCCTAGCTACCCCTGGGTTCAGCGCGCTATATAAGCAAATAGACTAAACTGATATATGAATGTCCACAGTGTCCTAGCAATTGAAGTCAACTTAGGGCGTAGGAAGTGTGACATCCCAAAAGGGTATCTACTGACTTAATTGAAACTGAAGGAGTGTATTTTTTAAGTGTATTTTAAAGTTGCACGTTGCCCTTTCTAAAGAAGGCTTATTTTAAAACTGACTGTTAAATTAATAAATATTTTAATTAGGAACCTTGAGTTTAAGTATTTTAATACTTGTCACTGTGAATCTCTGATGCAACCCTACAGCTCACGTTGACCCCTCTTGAGATGAGACTGGCTGCTCAGTCACTCTAACAACTTGTGTAGTACAGTCCTTTGCTAAAGGTTGGGTTGCCTATTGCCAAGAGGACCAGGTTGGTGTAGTCTCCCACAGGGTTACTACATACAATGTTGCCTAACAGCGACACAGGCAGCGAGCAGCAAAGGCTGCTTGGACAAAATGGCAGAAGACTCGTCTCCTGGTGAGAACACAGTAACTGGCCCTGCAAGGGCCTTCTTTGTGGTGGAGAGCTGCAACTTCAGGGAAACGCTTATTCTGTAAGATACGGATCTGTGCAGTCCCATGGCTCTACCTGGGACGGTGACTGTTGCAGCGAATTAGCACTGGAGAATGTCTGCTATCCCACAAGATGGTTCCAGAACAGACGCAAATCTCTTGGCTGGTATTTAAGAGTATATGGTACTCTATGGCATTAACTGGTAAAATGCATAAGTGCACGAGACTATAAACTACAAAAGATATCCACTGTCATTAGCTCGTCCTCCATACATCGGCAAGTAACCACAAAGTTAACAAACACTTACTGACAGAGACCCAATAAGCTGACACCTGAAGTGACCCCTGCACCGGAGTTTCCTGTGCGTCCTCCAGAAAAAGCAGGGCATGAATCCAGAAGGTGAGCGATTTCAGGAACTCCTATGGTAGAGCTGAGTAAAACGGAGTACAGGGCTTCGCTAAGCATACTGGTTTTGCCACCCCCTTCCCCTGCCTGGGCCCCACAGGTGTAAAGTCCTAGCCCTCTACCTCCCCTGCCAAACCCTGAATGGTGGTGGTCTGGCCTACTTGTTGCCTGTTCATCCTTTGCTTTTTATTTTTTTAATACAATCTGCTCTTTTTTCAGTGCATTGAAGCCTTCAGCTTAACTATACTGGCTTTTGCTCATTTGTCATGGGGAAAACTGGCATGTCCTTCAGGCTGTCCGCACTGGGAAACAGTTTCCCTTCCTTTAGTCTTGTTAAATTATCACTTTTGGCAACATTTTATCATTGTGCAGTATATCACTACTCCTACCTGTGAGGCTAAGAACCTCTGGGTTATCTTCAACTCCACACTTTCCTTCTCTCCTCCCATCTCGGACGTCTCTAAGAAGTCAAACTACCACCTGCACCTCCTCAGTTATTCTTCCCTTCCTCACTGTCCCCCAGAAGTTCACTCTTCCCAAGAATAATAAGATGACCCCTGTTTTATCTTTACTTTATGGGTCCAGCACACACCACCCTATGTGGGGTGCTCAGGGGTTTACATAGTAATTCCATTTTAACCTGTTCCTCGTGTAACATTTTGTTACACTAACTCACTTGGATGGTGGCAGTGGTTTCTTTTTACTACCTAGTGACCTGTAGCTGCAGGTTTATACCTCAGTTGCAGGGCTGTACCCAAGGGCGACCATTTCTCAATGGCCCCAGGCGGCTTTTTTCATAAGGTCTTGTTAGTTTTTTCTGAGCTTTTACTCTGTTTGCATCTGGATTGAGACCTTTGTGTGTTTTGCCTTTGGCGAGCTTCAGCCCTGAAGCCTGCCCAGGTTCCCATATGTCTGGAAAGGCAGGAAGTGAGGGAGGGAGGGTGGGTCCAGAAACTTCCCTGTCCATTGTCTCTAGGTCTGCCTGAGTGAAACCAGTTCGAATTGGCTGGCTGTCTTGGAGGACAGACACCCTGCTGTGGTGATTGACAGCCTAGGGCTGTGAATGAATGCGAACTGAAAGCGAGACTTTTGGGACTAAGAGCAGAGTCGACCACTGAAGGACAACATCCGAAGACTAGAGAAGATGCCAGCAGCACCCACCTGGACCGCAAAGTTCCCAGTGTAGCCCTACAGTGTGACAATCCAAGTAGACACCAAGAGTTTTGACCGAGTCTGAGACTGGTATTTTGATGGTGTTGATGGTGAAATGACTGTATTGGGAGTCTAGATTTTTTGGTGTGTCTGGGGAACCTACCGGGAGGAGTTTGGTCTTGTTGGAATTGTGGCGTAGTATATTGTCTGCCGTCCAGGCTTGGATGGTGTTGTAAAGGTGGTTGAGGGTCAAGGAGTCAGTGTCATAGTTACCAGTGAGGGTGAGGAGGGTTTGGGTATCGTCGGCGTAGCTGCTGTAGGAGATACCTATGGCATCGAGGATGAGGAAGAGCGGTCGCGTGAAGATGTTGTAGAGGGTGGGGGAGAGGCAGGACCTTGGGGCACACCACAGAGAATGATGATGGGTGAGGCGGAGGCTAAGTCACAGAATACTTGCATGGTTCTGTCTTGTAGGAAGGAGGTGATCCATGCTGTGGTGTCGGGGGAGAATTTATCAGTGGAAGAGAGGTGGTGGCAAAGGACGTTGTGGTCTACGAGGTTGAAAGCCGCTGATAGATCAAGAAGTGCTAGTTTGCCCATGTCTCTGGCGGCGTCCATCTGATTTTTCAGATCAAGTAGGGCATTTCAGTCCCGTGTTTTGGGCGGAAGCCAGATTGTCGGAGGCTCAAGAGTTTGTTCTCTTCAATGAAATGCTGAACCTGCAGGTGGGCTGCTTTGTCCAGTATTTTGACGAGGAATGGGACAGTGGTGATGGGTCTGAAGTTGTTGGGGGAGGTGGGATCAAGAGTTTTTTTTTTTTTTTTTTAATAGAGGGCAGACCCAGGCTTCCTTGAGGGAGGCGCGGACTATCCCTGTGGCAAAGGAGGCATTGACAAAGGCTGTCAGGAAAGGAGCTAGCGCTTCAGTGCAGTGCTTGATGATGGTAGCTGGGCATGCATCACCTTTACAATTAGAGGGTTTGATATTCCTCATTATGTTGATGTCTTTTTGCTGAATGGGTTTGAAGGAGAAAGGTTGGGTAGGGTCGGAGGCTGGAGGAGGGACAGGATGTGCGTATTAGGCATGGCTTGTTTAGTGGCTAGTATTTTGTTTTGGAGAAATTCAATTTGGTTTGCATGGCGGTTTGTGTTTCATCGCACCAGGCTTTGTCTTTGGTGATATTCTGGGGGGCGGGAGTGGGGGGTCTCTAGCTCCCTGAAGATGATTTCTTTTGTGCTAGATTGGGCTTCTGAGATTCTGGATTCAAAGGAATTAGCCTTTGCTTGGGTGATTTCCTTTTTGTATTTGGTAGAGAGGGCTTTAAAGATCATCTTATCTTTGTCCGAGTGGGACGTTTGCCATTGTGAGTGCAGCCTTTTTTTCGTTGCAGAGTGAGGTGGTCTGGGGTGAACCAGGAGTTGGAGTGGGTGGTGGGTTTGGATTTGCGGGGTTTGAGTGGGGCAATGGAGTGGATAGCTGCTTTGATGGCACTGTCATAGGCTGCAAGTGTTTCTGGGTCTGTGGAGAAAGGAGGTCTGAAGGCTGGGCTTTGGAGGAAGGGCAGTAGCCTTTCCTTCGGGAGCGTCTTGCGAGGCAGAGTGGCAGGGGTTGGGGTGCCGGAGTGGAGGGGCTGGTGGTGGGGATGCTGAAGGTGATGATATGGTGGTCAGACCATGGGATGGGTGTGTTACCATTGATGAGTGGACAGTTATGTTAAAGGTATTTGTACCGCGCACCGTCACCAACGGAATTGATCCCCAGGCGCTCTGGCGGATCTGTAAATGATAAGGAGGGGATTGGTTAGTAGGGTGAAGAGGGAGTAGGATAGTGAGAGTGGTGGTGGTGGTGGTGGTCTGTTGGCAGCTTCAACTGTGTACACCGGGTGCTGAGCTTTGGTGCGGGTATTGGATCGGTGTCAGTCCGCGTGTGCTGTTGCTCCGGTTTGTGTTGCTGTGTTGTGAAGTGCGTGCAGCTTGTTGTGCGAGAGATGGTTGAGTTTTTTGAGTGAGAAGTATGTAGAGTTTGAGCTTATATTGGTTAGTGGGTTACATGACCTTTAGCATGCTAACATTCACAGTTTTAAGTGTGGCACTTGTTGGCCTTCACATGTGGGCATGCCTACATTAAGTCTTTTCTAGGTGCGGCACAGGCTAGTGTTTAGAAATCTGTCTAGGTGTGGGCATGCTAACATTCCTAACTTAATCTGGATGCGGCGCAGGCTGGTGTTCACGATTTTAAGTGTGGCACCTGCTATCATTCAAGTTTCATCTAGGCCCGACCATGTTATCCTTCAATTAATCCTATCTTGACGCGACGCAGGCCATTTGTCCACAAATCTAAGTGTGGCCTGTGCTAGTCTTCACGTTTGGCGTAGGTGCGGGCATGCTAGTATTCAGTCTTATCTAGATGCGACGTAGGCTAATAATCACAAATCTAAGTGTGGGCATGTTGACATTCAAGTTTCACCTAAGTGCGGGCATGCTAACATTCAAGGTCCTATCTAGATGCGACACAGGCCAGGATTCACAATTCTATCCAAGTGCGGGCATGCCAACTTTCAAGGTTCCATCCAGATGCGAAGCAGGTCAATATCCACAACTCCATCTAATTGTGGCCATGCTAATATTCACAATTCTATCTAAATGCGTCTGCCGGTCTGGATATGGTCCGTCCGGTACTTAAGAGTGGGCGAGCAGTCAATAGAGGGCTTTCGTCTGGGTCTAAGTATGTGATCAGTCTCTGGAGCCTTCCTTTAGTGGCTATTTTCCATGATATCTTGTGCTCTGTCGAGTGGTTGGTTCTTTGGTTTGAGTGTTTGTCCGATTTGAGAGAGTCCGAGGTTGGTTATTTTCATTGTTGTTTTAATGTCTGCGCATTCTAGTGCGTCTCCGTTGTGGTTACGCTGCGAAGAGCCATGATTTGAGGAGTTTCCTGAATGCTAGGTGGTTTGTTGTGTTCCGTATATTCTTAGGTCGTCCTAGGTTTTGGGTGCCTGGTGAGAGAAAGAGGATCCTCTGAGTTTTTTCCTGTTGTAGGGTTTTGGTTCCAGGCGTATGTCCATATGTGCGATCCAGTCGAGAGTTCGGCCCTGGGTGTGAGTAGGGCTGAAGATAGTTTTCTTGTAACCTAGTGCCTTGAGGGCTGAGTCAAGGGAATTTAGCTGCTGAGTCCTTGCAGTCAAGGAGGCCTAGGTTGACGTCCCCAAGGAGAATGGCTTTAGAGTGTTTTTTAAGGTTGTCAGAGGAGGTGGATGAGAGAGGGTTGACAGTCTCCTGTTGGGCCTGGAGGGCGATGGACAATGTGAACAGCAATGGTACAGTGGGGAGAGAGGTTGATTTTGACTTGGAGATGGTCGCTGTTCTTGTTTAGGGATTTCTCTATCTTTCTAATGGAGAGGGAGTGTCTGGTAATGATTGCTACACTTCCACCTTTGGAAAGGTGGTCTTGTCTCGTGATGGAATAGCCAGAAGGTAGTGCAAGGGAGAGTGCAGGACTGGAGGCCTCATGTAACCAGTTTTCTGAGATCATTAGCAGATCAAGATCATGGATGATTATGAGGTCATGGATGTCCAGAGCGTGGGCATTGACGGACCTGGCGTTGATCATGGCGCATTTGAGATGGGTTTGGGTAACAGCTAAGAGGGGTGGGGGGGGGCAATGGGGAGAGAGGGTGAGGTGGTGGACGCATGTGGAGGCACGTTTGGTACAGTTGCATTCAAAATGGTGGTAGAGGATTTTCTTAACACAGATTATTGCATTGGGGGGGCTCATTTTCAGTGGTGGTGGACACGTGGTGGCAGTTGGCACAGTAGCATTCAAAATGGTGGTAGAAGGTTTGCATAACACAGATTTAGCATTGGGGGGGGGTTCATTTTCAGTGGGCACATATGAGGTAACATTTAATATACAATTGGTACGAATAGCGATGAGGTGCAGTGCTTCATTGGTAACTGTATTGGAGGTGAATGTAGTGTACAATAGCACAAAGATGAGAAGTGGTGAGGCAGTTTCTGTCCCTCATGTCCCACTTTCTTTACACGCTCAAACAGGAAAAAAACGAACACAATAACTTAAGTGGGCAAGTACTTGAAACTAAAGACTACTATTTAAAGGTAGAAATTAACTTATTAATTTCTTATTTATATACCGCTTTTGCCAACGCACTGCACGTAGATTATAGTCGCATTCTATTCTCACCCAACAGAAGGTGGTACTAATTTGTCGACCTCTGAGTTGGATTCCGAAGAGGCCACCCTATTGTGGTGAACATGGAAGACACACAGGTTGGCCAAATCTCAGTCCAGGTGAGGTAGCAGCAGTCGAGGCTATGCTCAAGAAAGGTGACGTGTCTAGGGCTACAATGAATCCTGTGGTAGGTCAGAAGGAAGACAGACCAGTGTCTCATGTTCAACGAGATTAATTATGAAATAATGAAGACCATGCCCAACTTTCCTTAACCTAAGTGTTTCCCTACCTAACAAGACTAAACTAGTTGGCTCGTTATCTGTGAAATCCGTAAATAGTTGGTCCTCCGTCCCAAAACCAACCTAACCTGACCCCACCACTTATATTAAATAACAGAAAATACCAGGAGAATGACTCCCTTCTCCATGGTTGCTTTCTTTTCCGCATAGCTATGTTCTCCTTAATAGGAAAGCTTCAAATAGTCCCTTGTCACTTGCTGTAGCAAGTCTTCTAATTCTTGGAAGGTTCTCCTCCAGTGCCTAATAATTGGGTTCTTTTACTTCCTCTTGGGTTTTTTCTGAATAAGCCTCTCTGCTTTCTATATTCTTCTCACTAAACCATACAGGTTGAGTCCTTGTTACACCTTCACTCCTCTTTTCAGTCTTTGTCAGATTCTCACTGTTCACACAAATGTGTCCTTCACTGGGACGGGTATTAGTCCTACTACACTTCTCATTCTTCTTACAAGTTTGCCATTCAATGGACGAGTGTTGGGTAAGATTTTCATATTGATAAATCTTCCTGACCTCTGTCATCCCCAGAACCTTTTGCATTGACTAGGTAACTAGTTTACCTTGTCCCTAGGTGAAGTGGAATCTTTTTCCCCGCTCGCCTAGTCTTTTACTCTTTTTTTATGGGTGACCTTTTTGTCTCTCCATAGTGTATGGTTGAAGTTAGTTTCCTACAACTTCTGGGCTTAGGCTTGGTTGCCCCTTTGGGCTCCTCTGTTAATTTCTCTTTAATGTACAAACTACAGTTCCCAAGTAGTAAAGATGGATTTTCATCCCCCTTTTCCTTTTATATAGTGAGCCAGCACACCCCACCTTATGTGGAGTGCTGGAGGCATACAAGGTATCCCCTTTCTTAACTAACATTTTTGTTAAAATAACAAGTTTGCTTGAATGGCTGGTGGCAGTGGCTTTACCTTTTATGACTTGTAGTTATTTCTTTTAATTGGTGGGCTCCTTCTTTTTTCGCCATTTGTTTGCTTCTAGTTTGAAGTCTTCCCCTGCTATTCTAGGCAGGATCGACCTCAATGAGAGTTGTCTTTGGCATGAATCCTTTGTATCCCCTGCACAGGCTCCAGTGTCTCTGAGAGGGCAGGAAGCGAGGGAGGAGTCCAAAACTCATCCCTTTCTTTCACTTGGCCTGAAGGGAAACCACTCCCAGTGGCGGGAGTGGGACTGGCTGTCCTGATTGGACAGCCAGACCACCCTTTTCTGTAAAATGTAGGGGGAGATTGCAGGAGTTGTGCTGTAGTTCTTGTTAACTACTCTGAACCTGGAAGCTGCTGACAAGTAGAGCATTGGAGCTTAAACTGAAGAGGAAGATGAAAAAATAAGGCTGTAGCAATTTCCAGCGTCCAGATAGCCTGCTGTGTAACCGGATCCTGCTGTAACCCTTCCTGCCTATCGAAAGGGGATCCTGAAAAGGACCACGACCCAGAGCCTGGTGAGATCCACTAGACTAAAGACCTGCTTTTTGAGCCATCCCACGACATGCTGCGACTTTGCAGCGCTGCAATTCCCCTGGCCATCGTGCGGTGCATGGTCTTCCAAATTCCGAATCGAGCTGAAACTTTGGCCTCTTCCTGGCTCGCCAGAGACACAATGTAAGTCCTTGAAGCCTCCTCACCAGAGTGCTGGACCAGATTAGTGATGTGAATCCGACCAGAGATATTCCGTCTTCTCCTGGCTCGTGAAAAGGGTACCAAAACCACAGCCGCCTCCAGCTGCGAGAAAACTCTTGCCTGGAGCCTCCTCTGTTTATCCCTGCAGCAAAATCCCATCCAAAGTCCTGTGTTCATGAGAAAGAAATTAATCGACTGGGTTTTTGGCTGCAAATCCTGAAGTCTACCTGCTGCAATTCGTATTCTGTGCTGAGGTTATTTACTTAGCTTAAGCCTGTGATTTCTGTAAAGCTTTTGGGGTGTTTTCTGTGAATGGGAGTCCTCTCATACAGTTCACCCAGGCCCACTGCTGAAATCCTCTGAGGGCGTCTCCTCAGACGTCCCTGGGCCCTTTTCTTTTTTTTAAACTTTATTTTATTACGCTTGACAACACACAGAAGGGTAAGCAGTAGGTTACATTCAATTATTCCAGCGGACAACTTATGTAGACCATAGACTTACAATAATAAGTGGAGCCGGGACAGAGTCACATTAGTGGTTACTGGCTGAGGATACATAGCATGACAAGAATAGAACAAACATTCAAGGAGGATTGTTTTGTGATGGGGATCGTGGAGGGGAAGAGGTATCCAATTCAGCGGATATAGCTGCCAGGTAGGAGCGGAATCTGGACCAAACATCTCCTAGGTCTAGTTGCCACTGGCAGTTGGAATGACCAGGCCTCCTCCTGTGTCGGAGGCCCAAGTATAGCTGATAGCCACTGTGCATGCATGGGTATTCGGGGACGAAGCCAGCACAGTAGAATGCAACATGTTGCTAGTAGCATGCATAACTCAGCGAGTTTTCAGGAGTCTCGGTGTAGGCCTGGGAAATCATGGAAAAGAAATTTCAACGGAGAGGGGGCAAACTCATGGTCAAGGATAGCTGAAGTTGTAGAGCACACATCGGACCAGAATTGGGTGAAGCTGGGGCAGGTCCAAATCATATGGATATAGGTTGCTTCATTGGACTTGCATCTGTGGCGACAGGGCGAGTGGTCTGGGAACATGCGGTGCAGTCACAGTGGGGTATAGTGGTATCTGTGATGAATTTTAAATTGGATCAACTTGAAGCGGGAGTTGAACAAGACCTCACAGGTGCGGGAACACATCCGCTTCCAGCGCTGGTCGGTCATCTCTCTAGTTCCAGATCACCGGCCCAAGATTCTCAGTGCTTCGAATGTAGGGGAGGTCACAGACTGTAATAAGGAGTATAACCTGGACATTTTCCCTCTGGTATTCAAGGAGTCCATTATTTCAGAAAGGATTAGGTCGTTAGGGGATATGACGGGGAAGCAAGGGTATCTCCTCTTATCCGACAAAGAGCAGAGTATTGGAGCCAAACAGGTGATCTATGCTGTACATCCCAGATGTTTTCGAAGCCGGCTTCTGCCCAGTCCTGTGCCACTGGGAGGGGGACACAGGGGATCCCGGGAAGGAAGTTCCAAAGAGGTAGGCCACCGTGAAATGGATGGAGAGTATCAGAGTGTCCATAGTCTAGCTAATGCATGAAACGTGATGTCTACAGGATCAAGAGGGTTATTACTATGGTTGGGAGGGGAGAGCGTTAAGGGTCCTATATCACGACCTCCTACCGAGGGTCGCTCCAATCGTACGTGCAATGGAGTGTTAGTGGTGACTAACCAGTACGAGGCAAATTGGGCTTGGGCGGCTAGCCAATATTTATCAAAGTTGGGTATATAATATGAGGCATATAGGGAGTTAACCGCATGGCAAGTACCTTGGCATATATCTTGACGTTACAATTTGAGTGAGAGGTCGGTATTATCCGCATTGAGTGGGAGACTTACCACGCTTAAGTAATATGGTTATGAAGGCCTCCCGGAGGATGGGTGGGAGTTTGCCAGATATACAGGATTCTTCCCATAATGCTAAGAGATGAGTGGGACCAAACAAGATTTGTATTGTTTATAAAACTCGGTGGGGAAGCCGATGGATGCCAGGCTTTTGCCAATGCCAGCGAGTCGATGGCTTCAGATATTTCTTCCGATGTGATAGGGGAATCCAGGGCATTCCTAGTGTCATTGGAAAGACAGAGAGGGGGAGGGCATCGAGATATGCATCTATGTCTGACTCCGGGAGAGTGTCAGTGTTTGTGTATAGAGCTGAGTAGAATGAACGGAACTGGTCGTTGAGGTCTAGCAATAGAGTAGCTAGAGAGCCATCCGGTTTTTCAATAGCAGGTATGTGTGGCAAGCCCATCTCCTGACGAAGTCTGGCTAGCACGCGGCTAGGGCGTTCACCCTCACCATATCGTCTCACCAGTCCAGGAGTGTCTATGAACTTTCTCTCCCTTTCAGCATGAGAGCGAAGGGTGTCCAGCTACGTCCCAATACTGGCTAGGGTAGTTGGTGAATGTTGTAGAGAATATTGGGCATCCAGGGAGGAGAGAGTAGATTCGCTTGATATGTCCCTACGGATGACCCTGAGGATACCAGACTCTTTAGAAATAGCCACTCACCTGATGTAGGCTTTAAATGACTTCCATAGGGTGGCTTGTGTTGTGACAGACCCAGAGTTCAGTGTAAAGTATTCGTCAATTGCCTCCTCTTGGTCAGTCTGGAAGGCCACGTCCAACAGTGCCTGAGGTTTTAGTTTCCAGGAGCACGATATAGCATGAGTCGCGCCCCAGGTGAGGTAGAGGTCACAGGGGATTGATCAGAGTGAGTTCTAGGGAGGATTAGTATTTGCGTGACATATCTGAGTAGTATATCTGAGGTAATCCATCTGTCCTGGAGTGGGAGTCGTGGACAGGAATAAAGAGTAGGTCTGGGAATCGGGATGTATTCTCCATGCATCGGTTAGCTCCAGTTGTGGCATGGATTCTAGGATGGTCTTGGCAGCTCTGGAGAGTGGGCGGGGCCTGGTGCCCGACCTATCCCAGTATGCGTCCAGGATCTTATTGAGGTCACCGCCACAGAGGATGGGAATCAGGGGGAACCCAACTAGTAGTTTAATAAGATGTGAATAGAACTTGGTCATCGATATTGGGTCCATACACATTGAGGAGTATGACATCTTTGCCGTTCAGACTTCCATGCAGCAGGACATATCACCCTAAGGGGTCTATGCGGGAGGCGATGAGATGGAACATAATACTTTTATGGAGTAAAATCATAACACCCCTGTTGTGGGTGGAATAGTCCATAAAGAATCTCTGCGTACCCCATGACACGAATTTTAAGCATCCCTGTGTCCTGGCGTGCGTTTCCTGTAAAAAGAGAATCTTAGCACCATGACGTTCTACGTGCAGTTGGACAGATCTAATTTTTTTTTGTAATTTCCCAGTCCCCTCACATTCCCCTTAAAAAGGTCAGTTCATTATCATCCACTAGAGATGTTTGAAAGGAGAAGTACCATGCAGCAGTGGAGCCACATATGGGCCAAGACTGATTGGTGTGAGAAGAGGCTGTCCAGTTCGAGCGTCCTCGATGGTATAGACCCATGCCCCCCTCCCCTGCAGAAGTCAAGCATTTTCTTTTAGAACACCCCAATACAACAACCCCTAACAATGTCCCTCTCCCAACCAGAGTGGCAGACGCCAAGCGATACTTCGCATAGCACCTCAACTCGCCAGCCCATGACAATTCCCCGCTTCCAAACAGTGACAACATCGAATTCACCCACATCCCTCCCCCAAACGAAAGAATGATCCCCATCCCTGAAAGAAAACCAACTCATAATCTTGGCAACTTCGCCTGGGGGCCTTAGCGCCAGTCAGACATGAGCACACTCGTGCTGGGATAGTGACTAGGTCACTGTAGCATATGAACATTGAGACAATACTCTGTTGCAAAAACAAGGTGCCAAACAAAGGGATCCAGTCTCCGCCTGGAGGGACCAGACCACTAAAGGATTTATGGCACGGAACCCCTCAAGGCTGGGCCAGCAGAGGGGGAAGCCACCAACATAGTAACATAGTAAGCAACCTCAGCGTTGGGGCCCCACCAAGAGGGGGTGATGTATTTAGTAAGCATCACATGGCCAGGACAAAAGTCCTAGATAGACGGCCAGAGATCTCGAGGAGAGAGCGTACAACCAGGCATCCATCATGGCGAGGTCAACCATGGAAGTGTTCCTCTATGGATCTGGTCGCCTCTTCAGGAATGGTGAAAAAGTGAATCTGGTTTGCGTGTTCAACCCTGAGTCTGGCAGGGTACAGCATGAAGTATTTCACCCCAAGGTCGTGCAGTTTCTTCTTTGCTGATAAGTAGGGTTTGCATTCCTGCTGGACGGCAGTAGAGAGGTCTGGGTAAAGATGAATTCTGGAGGATCCCAAGTGTAGCTCGCTGCAGTAGGGCATCCCTGTTGCGGTAGTTAAGCAGCCCCACAATAATTGGACGGGGAGATTTAGGTTTGGCAGTGAGGGCCCTAAGGGCGCTCTCGACAGCAAATTGTGGATACAATTTGGGGGAATCCAACAAGGTTAATGGAGTTGGTTCCACATACTCTTCCATAGGACCGTCAATGTTTTTTTCACGGACACCAATAATGTGGATGTTGCGCTGAGAGCACGATTCCAGGTCGTTGTTCTTCCTACTGACCACCTGGACTCAGCTGGACAGGGCACTCACTTCGGTGCAGAGAGAGGGTAATGACCTCCGCGGTGCCCACCCTATTCTCTTCTCTGTGTCTTAATCAAGCAGATCGTCCCACTAACATCGTCCAGCTTGGAGTGGATAGCGGTTAACCCCTCCCTCGTGTAGTCAAGCATTGTTGTTGATTACTGGCTGTCTGGGGCCGATGCTGTATCCATCACGGGTTCAGAACGTGGTTCCACCAACTTCGGCGTCGCTTTTGCAAACATATGAATTGTGCTGCACTAACGATTTCAGCGAATGGGTGTATAAGTTCCCCCAACTGGGTTTTACTTCCCCTGACCTGCTGTATAGTCTGCCTTGGGTTTTACTTGAATTGAATAGCTGTGTGCCATTCTTAAATAAGTGAGTTATTGCTTACCTTAGTATGTGTTCAGCTGATCTGAAATCCATCGGTAATAGTATATTATAGCCTTAGGTTTTACCTGCCTAGAATAGCTGTGTGCCATTCTTAGTGTCCTGTAGGTGTAGCTGACCTTGTCTGCCTGGTGCAATCCTAAATTAGTGTAGAAAGTTACTGCTTACTTTGGTCTGTGTTCCTCTGATCTGAAAAGCAACTGTAATTGCATATTACACCAAAGGGTCTTGCTCACCTGGTATAACTGTGTATAATCCTGAATGTTATAGGTTTATACTGTTACTACTGTTACAAGAATTTGTGTTCCACTATTCAGAAAGGTATCCTGGTATCTGGGTTGGTTTATAAAGTGATTCCTTAACTGAGTGTCACTGCATGACTGACCGAGTCTACTACCCTGGACTTACTGTAAAGTAAGAAAAGTAATTTGTTTTTACTCCCCATGAATAGATGTCCTATACTAAATGTGTACAAGGTCTGACTTCCCTAGAATTACTGTTAGTTATTCCCAAGTAGGTTTATGCTTTGGTCTGTCTACCTTCAAGCATTGTGTTGTATTTTTACAATGTGTTTGTGACTCTTTGACAAAGTACTTATCCCAGGACTTAACTTGGCCTAACTGTATTTATAATAAACCTTTTTATTTTTTATAATATGTTTGGTTGTAAGTGTTTCTGTTGCACCCTTGGTTATCTACAAGTTTTGTACCTTCCTACAGCCCTCTCTCCTCCTAGGATAAGCCTGGCTGCTTGGTCTACGGTACCATATACTCCGGTGGCACAGCCTTATACGAATAGTGGAGTTTTGTACTGTCTTAGTTGTATGGTTTTACCAAGCCCTTAGCTGGACTTCAGAAAATCTGTCCTAACAAGTATAATTACACTTGCTGCCATTCTCACTCTTAGAATGTTCCCTCTCACTGGGATGAGTATGATTACACTACTCTGTTGCAGATATTACTCACGCCCATTTTCTCGGGTCTCCCGCTCTCCCCTTTACCTACAATGTATTAGTTTGGCGTTCTTCCTTGCCTAGGTTTTACGGTTCTTCAGGATAGCTTTTCTGCTTGCTTCCAAATTCTCTGGACATAAGCTCCAGTCTCTGAACATGGTATCGGCTCTGTCATGGTGGCTCTTTCTCTCTTCCTGTTGGCCACCACCTCTCATACTTGTTACCCTCCTGGGAAACGTTTCAGGCTGTTAGTAAGAATGTGCACTTTCTATGCTAATTTACTTTAACCTCAGACCCCCAGCACTTTTAATCTCCTGAGTGAGTGGACCTTTTTACCACTCGCTCATTCTTTTTCTCTGACTGGGATTTGTATTCTTACTGGTTTATGGAGTCTGGTAAACACCATAGATTAATACAGGCATCTGTTTTTTACCTGTTGACATCCAGCAACCTGTTCCGTGTCATTGAAGAGTCCCTTGGACCCCTCTTTAATGTTTAATTACATTCTCATGTGTGAACTACAGTTCCGAAGAGTAGTAAGAACCTTTTATTTTAGCATTCTCTTTGTGGGTCTAACGCACTGCACCTTATGGTGGGGTGCTGAGTGGTTACATTGTAACTCCTCCTACTTCTCATGTAACTTTTTTTACACTGAATAAACTTAAACGGCTGGTGGCAATGGATTCTTTTCACTGCCTTTTTGTGCAGGTTACTTGCGGGCTGATTTCTCAGCTGCAGTACAGCACCCATGGGTGACTATTTTCTCAAACTGGTCCCGTTTTGTTTCACCGTTTATTGTCGGTTCCTTCTGGGCTCTTCTATCGTTTTCAGTAGATTTGAGTCCTTTGTGAGTTTTGCTTGTGGCAGGCTTCAGCCCTGGAGCCTGCCCAGGCTCCAGTGTCTGGGAAGGCAAAAAGTGAGGGAGGCCTCGAACCTTCCCTGTCCTTTCTCTGTAGGTATGCCTGACTGAAACCAGTTCTAACTGGTCTGCTGGCTGTTCTGAGTACAGCCAACCCCCAGGTGATTGACAGCTCCATGGGAGTGAATTAATGGGTTCAGCATATAAGGCGAGGATTTTTGGACTACAGGCAGTCGAAGACTGGAACAAGGAATCCAAAGCAGAAGACAAGCTGAGACGCCGGCAGCACCTTCAAGGATTGCTGAGATTCCAGTGAAGCCCTGCAGCTGTCCTGACCACATTTTCATCTCAACAGGGAAGATCCGCCAAGGACGACTTCCTCCCTTAGGCTGCTGGGACCACCTAAGTTTTGGGCCACCCCCTGATTTCCTGTGACTTTCCTGGGCTGCAAAACACCAATACCAGGGTTATCTGCACCATTATCGAGTGCTTTGTCTTCCAAAGATTGAATCTGGCTGAAACTTTGCAGCCGTCCATGTGGACCTCCAGAGGCAGGAATTCTTCACCAAAAGTCTCCTCACAAGAGTTCAGGACCGAGTAATCTAAGTGAATCCAATCAGCGATATTAGTTTCTTCTTGGTGCGAAGAAAAAGGCGCCAAAACCACAAAAAGCTGCTGGAGGGAGCTGAATCTTTTGCTGCCAACCCAGAAGCCCGTCACAGGTGTCCCCCCCCCCCCCCCTTTCGTCACCACTGCCAAGGAGCAGCAATCGGGGTCTGCATGGTTGCACCTAGAGGACCCACTCACTACATTTTCATCTTCACTCTTAAGGTACTGTGGGGCTTGGGTTGTACTTGCCTTAGGCCGTTTTCGGTGCTCCTTTGCTTCCGGGGTGCTGTTTTCTTCAATTGGGAGTTGACCTCAACTCCATTGTGCAGACCTTGCCGCCTGTGTGCCATCAGGAAGGCTCCTCTTGAGCTTCTGTGTTTTCTACAAGAACTACCGACTGGTTACTTAACTTTTATCTGAAGATTGTCATTCAAACTGGTGCTGTCCATTTGGCTTTGCTGGTTTCCCAAAGGTCCATCTTCTTGATCATACTGGCTTTGGCAATGCTGGTTCCTCCATAAAATTTAAGTGTGAACACTTTCTAGTTCAGAAACAGACTGCCTATATCCTTCTGGGAGAGTGTACTTGTTGTTCAACAGTTGCTAGCTATGTTCGGTCTAACCTTTATTTTCCCTCCCATCTCAATTTTGCAGAGGTGATGCATACAAGTGCTGTTACTGACCTTAACTGATGTCACTGTGTCCTGGATATGTAAGGCATAGAAAGTTACTCACCTACATTATTCCTTATATAATTTGATTCCATTTCTAATTCGAAGTTAGTTGCTGCATTTTAGATTTGCCTTGTGTGTATATATAATTATATTTTAATATAACATTAAATTAGTGTTTTCTGGGTCTGTGTATGTACCGATTTCTTTGTACTGCTCTACAGCTCACATAACTCCCTCCTATGATGAGCCTGGCTACTCAGCCACGCTACCAACCTTTAGGAAATATTTCTCTGTACTGCACTTTTCCTTCCATTTTAATGGACCCCCAAACCTTTTGCTTTTTATTTTTGATCCTGACCTGTACTTTTGACAGTGCACTACCGTGTCTTTTGCTCATCTGTTATGGGGAAACTAACATGTCCTTCAGTCTATCAGTACTGGGAAACCTGTTTTACCTTAATACTGTTACTTAGTTACTACTTTTAATAAGTTACCACAAGTGATAACAAGTTATCAATGTACAATGCATCTTACAATGCAGTACAATGGGGTACACTTGCTTTTGCCCTAGACTAACACTTGGAGGATTTTTGGTTACTGTAGGGGTGCGAAATGGACAAGTTGGTGGCAGCAGTGACTTTTACCCTTTTTTTGGTGCTTTTCGTTTTAGCCTTAGCGCATTTGGCTACTAACTGTGGCTAGCGACCAAACATGGCCATGCCACAAGTTTTTTGCTTGTCCTTTGGCCGGCTTGTCCTTTGGCCATTTGGGCCAGGAAAATCCATATATGGACTTCCAGTGCCCAGGAAAGCAGTCTTTTGGTGGGCTACTGGTGGGCTATGTGTGCCTGCTGGCAGGATGTGGGCTGGGACTGTCTGGTCCCAATCCACAAACTGGTTCCAAGGTATCTGAGTGTTATGCATGAGCGTTCCTGCCAGTGGTCCCGATTGGACCACTGCTAGGGTGTGTGGGGGGGCTAGTTCTATTAGTGGGAGTTTCGGCTCTTACCTGGCATTTGGGATAAGAGGACCCCTGCATCTACTCTAGAGAGATCCTGTAGAAACTTGAAGGAGCCAAGACTCCTGTCCAGCTGTGAGACCTGTGACGGAGGCCTTGCGACCCACTTCTGCTGTCCTGGAATAGCCCTGGCTTGTTTATCTTCAGCAGTCCTGAGAGGGAACTGTGGAGGGGAACATTCATTTCTGACGTCTGCTTGGTACCCTGCGATGTAGAGCCTTTGGAAGTGGCCCTGGGACTCCCCTGTGGCTGACCAGCTCTGAGTTTGTGCTGCCAACATCGCCGTTTCGCGTTTAGGCCTGGAACTTGGGGATCTGCAGCTTGTCCTACAAGACTTACCGCAGACTTCTAGCATCAAGGGGACCCGAGATAGGAGAGATAGTCCGGCTGTGACAAGTGAGTCCCTTTGCGTCGCCGTACTGCAGTGACCACAGTCCGAAAAAGGTTGAGTCGAGGCCGATCCTGTGAGAATGGTTTTCTAACATTGAGGAACTTTTTTGAGATATCATAGGCCTGTACCTTTGCGACCAAATCGGGGTTACTTGGTGATTATTAGCCTTTTTAGGGTTTTTGTCTTTTGTGGTTGGTTCTTTGTCGCATGAGTGTAGGTCACTACGGAGACACTGAGTTACTCTACTCCGTTTGTAAACTGTAGGAAAAGTTGCAACTGTGCCTGCACTTATTTGCGCCAAGATAAATTACTGGTGTATTTCCTTTTGCTATGAATGACAAATCCAAAAGTTCTGTTGTATTTGATAAAGTTTTTTATTTTGAATTTTCAGCCCCTCTTGGATGACACATGTTTCGGCGTACAACCTGGCCTTTTTCAAATCCGCTACAAGCGGACGCTTGTAGCGCGAGCATCAGAATTTTCAGGTGGGATTGAGCCCAAGACTAAAAGTGCTTCATTTACAACAAGAACATTATTCTTTGTGTGAACCGTAATGACACATTAAAGGCCCGGATTTGAAAAGGGTGCAGGTTGTACGCCGAAACACGTGTCGTCCAAGAGGGGCTGAAAATTAAAAATAAAAAACTTTATCAAATACAACAGAACTTTTGGATTTGTCATTCATAGCAAAAGGAAATACACCAGTAATTTATCTTGGCGCAAATAAGTGCAGGCACAGTTGCAACTTTTCCTTCGATCCTGAGAGAAGTGTCCTGCATCATGTTTTTCTGCATTCTGCCACCGAGAGTCCTTGCACCAGCCAAAGACACTGACCGGAGATCTGCTAATCAAGGACTGAGGCTGATGGCGGAAAAGCAACCTTGGACCTTCTTAAATTGACCTGACAAGTCCTGTGACGAAACGTAGTACGGGGGGTGAGTTAGTGGTTCTTACCTGCCCCTAAACGCCCTAAACAAAACATAAGTTTTGTTAACTTTTCTAAAACAATTACAATACTTGGGCTTTGCTTGCTCGCGCGTCTAAGTGGAATTTGTGACTCCCATTGTGGTTACTCATTGTGGACGCCACCTCTTGAAACGTAGCCTAGACCTCTCGGCACTGCTATATTGAACTGGTTTGGCTACAGCTACCAGAGTTGTCCCTGTCACAATATAGGTTGTCCTCCTATACATTTTTCCCCCAGGCCAGAGTATAGAAAATCAGTCCTAACACTGACTTGTGTATTAAAGTCCTAAATTAAGAGTTGGGTCCCTAATTCCAAGAGAAGTCTATGAATTCAAACACCAGGTGGACTTGTCGCAGCCGGCGTGGTTTACCCATGGCACATCGAAGTTGGGGCTTTCTGTAAACGCTGGTTGAAGGTCCCTCCTGGAACTACCAGCCTCTGGACACTTCTGTCGGTTGCTCACAGTTAGGCAAGATTTGGTGCAGTGCCCTTTGGGTGCACTACAACAACCTTGACCGCCTGGCAATAGGGACCCAACCTTTGGTATACGTCGTACTACACAGTTGGTAGTGTGGCTGAGCAGCCAGGCTTATCTCAAGAGGGGTCAGTGTGAGCAGTAAGGTGGTTATACAGAGATTCACAGTGACAAGTATCCAAATAAAATGTTTGAATAAGGCTTCTTCAGAAGGGGCAATATAATAGTAAGACACAAATACACTCCAAAATACTCTTAGTTTCTCTAAATCAGTAAGTACCCATACCATTTGGGATGACACACAGCCATTTACTACACCCTCAGGTGACTTAAATAGCTAGGACACTGTGGACATTAATAGATCACTGGTACATTTAGAGCAATACTGAGATTGGTGTCAAAGAATAGGGTTATAGAACAAAACAAGAGATCACGCAAATATTCTGAAGCGGGTAAGTACTTTGAACCACCAATGCAAAGTAAGTTAACCCCTTCCTGGAAGGAAAGGTAAATCACAATGTCTGAGGTAAGAGGAGTCATTCAGGGAGCATGGCCAGTCAATGTCATTTGGGTAAATGTCTAGGGGAGCTGAAGCACTTCTTGCAGGTAAATAAGTATTGCACAATGTTTTAGAAGTCTCTGTAGAAAAAGTAGAATCAATGTAGGGGCACAAGCTGGGAGGCGGCTTGTGTTTTGTAGAAGATGCAAGCAACTCTACAGAAGCAACCAAGACAAGTCTCAACTGAGAACAAGTAAGGCTACACAACAATAGGGAATTCCCCTTAGTTTTACAGTATCTTTGGTTAGAATAAATGGTTCCAGCTTGCTTCTGTTCCTGTGCAGCTCCGCAGATCCTGTTCCTGGGCCTCAGTCATGCTGACAAGAGGGAGGACTTCTGGAGACTTGTGCACTGCAATGGGACGGTCAGCAGCAGCAAAGAGCAAACTTCAATTCAGTGGCACTTCGCGGTTTCAGCTCCTTGCTTCTCAGCAAATGGCACCACAGCGGATCTCGGGTACCACTTTGGACTTTCCTCACATCTGGGGTCCAGTACTCTGTTGAGGTGGCTCCGGCTTGGTAGTCCTCCTCCTTCCTCGGAGTCCGGAGGATCTTCCTGGAGCTGGGGGTCTGACTTAAAAGTGATGCACCCAATCTGGTGTTCCTCTCCCTGGCACTTCGGTTCCAACAGCAGCAGCAGTGGAAGTACAGCCAGCTCGGAGGATGTCCATACGAGTTCACTTTGGAGTTGATTGGTCCCACCAACTCAAGGGGAGAAGTCCTTGCAGGGCTTCTCTAGTCGAGATGAATTTGAAATTTAGAACAGCAGCAGGGCTTCACCGGGCAAACCAATGGTCCAGGAGTTGCAGCAGGAGTCTGTTCCAAATTCTTTGATTCCTTCGTCCAGTGGTCGACTCTGCCTTCCAATCCAAAAAGCCTTGCCTTTTTATGCAGGTTTCTCCCTTTCATTCCAGCCTAGCTGGCAATCACCCAGCAGGGTGGCTGTCCTTGCCGGACAGCCATCCGGCCAATCACCTTTGGGTGCATTTCTGTAACCAAGTGTTAGGGAGAATTCTCAACAATGTGCCAATTCCCTTCACCTTAGAGACCCCCAGCAACTTTGCTGTATTTTGAGGACTTGATTTTTTTTTTTTTACGTGGAAAAAGTGCGAGCCTTTTATTCCCACTCTCGTATTTTGATGTATGTTTCACTCTTGTGTTCTTTGATTATGGAGTTTTAAGAACTCCATAGGCATCTTTTCATGTGTTACACAGCACCCTCAGTGCAGTGACACAGGGATGTCTTTTTAGACTTCCCAAAGGTTTAAATACCTTCTCTGGGATAAACTGTTTCCCAGAGAATTTAAGGTTAAATTAACTTTACTATTCTTTTTAAATTCCTAGACCCAGCCCACACCATCTTCCTATAGAGTGCTGGAGGGGTTACCTAGGATCCCCTGTGTCTAGAAACTCATGTAGCAGTTAAATGCTAGCCTTTTCTATCGAAATGGCTGGTGGCAGTGGTTTTACAACAAACTCCCATGATTTTTCCCAACCGCAAACACCACTAACTAAAAATTGCGGCAGCCATGTTTTTCAAGATGGCGCCTTAAACCCCTTTTGTTTAAACGGGTCCCGGTCTTCTTTTTTCACCATTTCTTTTTGGAAAGGTCCTTATAGTGTTTGTCTCTGCGCGCCAAACCAGGTTTGGTCCCTTTGTTTCTATGCCTTTGGCGGACTTCAGGAATGAAGACTGCCTCTGGCGTCCGAGTGTCTGGGGTGCGCAGGAAGTGAGGGAGGTGCCCGAAGCTCCCTGTGCTTAGTCTCCTAGGAGACCCAAATGCACTCTGGCGTGATTGGCTGGCTGACTGTCTGGCAAGGACAGCCACCCTGCTGGGTGAGTGGCAGCTAGGCTTGAATGAATGGGAGAAAACTGCTTAAAAGGTGAGTCTCCTGGACTGGAAAGCAGAGTCGACCACTCGAAAGAAAGAACCGAAGACTCTCTGGAAGAGGACGGCTGCTGCAACTCCTGGACCGTTGGTTTGCCCGGTGAAACCCTGCTGCAGTCCGAATTGCCAAGTTCATCTCGACAGAGGCCCCTTCAAGGATGACTGCTACCTTTGAGTTGCTGGGACCAATCAACTCGTAAGCCACCTGGATACCATTCTCGGAGCTGGTAAGGATTAACCAGGGGCAAGGACACCAACGTGTGTGCTTGAATTACAGCTACTCGAACTGAAGTGACTCCATTTTGTCAGCGTTTTCCAACAATCCCGTGCAGTGAAGGAGTCCCCCAGACGTCGTCCTTCTTGTCCCCTCGACTGAGGCTCAGGAACAGTGAGATCTGCAGGAACTGCCAGGAACCAATGACTTCAGCTGCCTCTTTTGCTTCATATTAAGGTACTGTGCCAACCCGATTGAGAGAAAGCCTCTCTTGCGGTGAAAGTTCATGGAACTTACCCAACTTGCAGGCCTAATCAGCTTGTGACCCAACATTCTTTTTCATACAAACTACTTCTGAGAACTTTGGCAAACACTTTACCATTTACTTCAAGAACTGCTCTTTCCTATCCAAGACACTAGTCCATTGACATTGACCTAGGCCTATTGAACTGAATACAGTCCTCTAGTGAACTAAAACTATTTGCACTGCCTCAAAGTATGTGTGATCTATTCTGACAACTTGTGCCTTTTTACTCCCATAACTGAAATGCCATTTTGCTCCTATTTCAGGGGAGCCTAATTTGTTCAGAAACGTATTGGTTTGATATTGAAGTGTTTGTGTATAACATTAAGTTGCCTCTTTCTAGTGAATGTTTTCTAAATGATTGTGTAATAAATGAAGTGCTTTACCAAGAAACCTTGAGTGCAAGTGTCTACTTGAACCACTGTGATTGTAAGACCAAGACCTCTGTGTAACTTTGTACTGCTCACATTCCCTCTTGAGATAAGACTGGCTGCTCAGCTTGCTACCACAAACTGTGTAGTACAGACTTCTACCAAATGTTTTTGCTTACACCTGTAGTCCTAATTGTATGTGGTGGTCCCAGAGGGAACTGCATGCAATTCTACCTAACGCCAAGGGGATTAAGCACAGGGGGTTTCGGGCACCTCCTTCACTTCCTGCCCCTGCCAGACACTCTGGAGCCAGAGGCGGGCTTCACTCTTAAGGTAGAGAGGAATTAGCACATTTCTGAGAATTCTCCCTAACACTCACTCCGTAGTGCTCCTCGGGCACTGCTTCTCTCTCAAACCAGCCCCCTACCAGTGGTCGAAGTGTACGAAAAGAAGTAGTGGAACTATGTTTCCTACTGGCCTGCACTGCTCCCCACAGACCCCCATCGCCGCACCCCTTGCCATGCACAATAAAAGCCCCCAAAAACATCTACCTGCTCTTTAAGGAAACATCCTGTGCAGTGCACTAAAAGTGCAAGTTTCAACTTCTTCCTACACTTTTATTTTAAAACGAAACCGTTCTGGAATGGTTTCTTTTTTTTTAAAAAGTATAGGAACGGTAAACGTAATTAAAATAAGTATAGGAGAACTGCTCCCGACAGCTCCCACCCACTTCGACCACTGCCCCATACCCCTAGTCACTGGCTTCCCTCACCCAGCCAGTGTGAATCTCCTGGGTTTCTCTTCATGGTTCTCTGATCCTCCCACTTTTATCACACAACTCTGGGACTTCCCCATCCGATCACCATTGTCCTTCCTTTGTGTTGGACTTGTGTTCTTTAGAACTCTGTATGGTTTTTCAGTCTCACTGGTTGTCCTTCATTAGTATTACATTCTTACTCTTCATGGTATCAAATTGCTTTCTGTCTTAAGTAATTGCATAACAATATAAAATGTATGAGGAGTCTTGGTGTGTCACTTGATAGAACTCTATTGGTGGTTTGCGGATAATATGAAATTAAATATTTTATTTATATCGCGCTCATACACAAGTGTTTCAGAGCGCAACCAGGCAAAGGGAGGGGAACAGGAAGAACAAAAACGATCTTACTAGGCCCAGTGACATTAAGAGCACGCAAGTGCATGGGAAAGGGAAAAGGGGGAAAGTACATGGAAGGGGGGTGGAGAAGTGGAAAGGGTGGACTAGAGGAGAGAATAGAATAAATATTAAGTTAAAAAAAAAATAAAAGCGATAAACAGTGGTAGTGCAGCAGCAAGTGCTAGGTTAGTCAGATAGGGTAGATCTGAGAAGTGCAGAAGAAAAGCCGGTGTGGGACTGTATGTGTAAAGATACAGACCCCAGTGCAAGTGGTGGCCCGGAGGCAGTGCAGGAGGGCGCAGGGTGAGCAGGTACCTGGGCCTGAAGGACAGAGGGTGGCCAGGTGCACGGTGCCGAGAGAGAACAGATCAGCAGGGGAGAAGAGGGGGAAAAGGCAGAGCCGAAGAGGAAGGTCTTGAGGTGCTTCCGGAACCAGAGATGCTTCTCAAGTTTCGTTTCAAGGTGGCAAGGAGGCTGTTCCAAAGGGAGGCCAAAGACAGAGGTCTACCCCATGCACGTTTGTTTGAAAAACGACTGACCCTGATGAGAGTTAAAGTAGAGGAGCAAAGGGCTTGAGAGGGGAGGTTTTTACGGAGGGATAGTTGGAGGTATTTTGGACCCCGGCCAAAGAAAGCCTTGTGGACAATGCAGAGCGATTTCAATTTAATCCTTGCATCCACTGGGAGCAAATTGAGGGATTTCAGAGTTGGAGAGATGAGATCCCAGGGCTTGAGGCCAAGGACAAGTTGTAAAGGCAGAGGGTGGAGGCAGGTAGATTTAGAAAGAGGCTGTTGTAGTCCAATCTGGAGAGAACCAGAGATTGGGAGACAGTGAGCTTCTGAGGGAAGGAGAGGAAAGGCAGAGTACCTCAAAGGAGGTGCAGTAAAAAGTTTGATATTTTATAGATGTCAGATGTGTGAGAAGAACAGTAGTAAAAGATGACCCTGAGGTTCTTAGCCTCGCAGGTGGGGGTAGGAGGAGGGCCAAGGGTGGCTGGCCAGAGAGTGAGGGGAAAGGATGGTGAAGGTGTACCAATGAGGAGGATCTGTCTTGTTTACATTTAGACAAAGATTATTGGCGCCACACCGATTTTTAATGGCGATAGCACTGGAAATTTAAGCAGAAAATGGAAATGCAGTAGGTGAGAGTTGCCAGGTATTGGTTGAAAAGTCGGGGCGAGAGGTTAGACCCCTGTAGAATACCACAGGTAGAGAGGGAGATGGAAGATAGGAAGGACCCAAGTTGGACCTGGCACGATCATTCGGAGAGAAAAGAGGTCAGCCAGGCCAGAGCCTGATTGGTGATACCAGTTTGTCACGGAGATGGTTGAGCAGGGTGGTATGGTTGACCATGTCGGAAGCAGAGGATAGATCAAGTAGGATGAGGACAGAGGGAATGTTAGTCAAGGTTGTAGAGCAGGTCTTCACAGATGTTCAGGAGAGCAGTTGCCGTGCTTGGTAGTCATGGAGAGAGCCAACAGAATCAGAATGAAGGTTAAGCTGAGAGATGGCTAGCGCTTCCAGGAGTTTACCCAAAAAGGGAGTAATGGAAATTGGGCAATAGTTAGCCGGACAGGATCAGCTGTGGGTTTCTTGAGGAGAGGATGCACAAGGGAGTGCTTGTGGGGAGGTGAAATATCCAGAGGCAAAGGAGAGGTTGCAGAAATCGCCAAGGGCCGGAGAGAGGGTATCAATGTGGTCCTTAATGGTTTTAGAGGAACATGGATGGACTGGTTTTGATGAGGCGTTCATACATCAGACTTGTCTAGTGACCTCATCAGGGGAGAAAAGAGGAAAGGAGGAGAAAGAGGTAGGGGGGTAGCTGGTGGTCCGTAAGCAGGGGAGAGGAGTGGGAGTTGAAGAGAGGGTGGACAAGATGTCCTGGGTTTTAGAGATAAAGTGAGAGGCAAGGGCATTGCAAAGAACCTGGGAGGCGAGAGTGGTGGAGACTGCAGCAAGGTTGGCCAGCTCCTTACAGATTTCAGAGTTCGCTGAGTTGTTAGATGCCGCAGAGACACAGGCTTGAATGTGGACTCTCTTCTTGGTGCAGAAAGTCGGTATTGCAGTTGGAGCAGACGGCAGGCCAGTTTGTCAGAGGAGCAAGAAGCCCACCATTTTCTCTCATCCACCCTACACTTAAGTTTGAGTGTAGCTAGGTCAGAGTCATACCAAGAATTACACTTGCCTTTGGACTTCAAACGGATCCTCATGACGGGGGCAAGAGCATCAAGAGTAGCAGAAATGGAGTAAAGCAGGGACAGTGTTGTGTCAGGGTGTGAGTCAGCCAGGGCTGGGGGCAGGGGGAGAAGGTGGCAGCGAAAGCCTCGACTGACACACGCTTCATGGGCCGGATGTCTGAGAAGGTGGGTGGCAGTTTTGGGGTAGGCTTGGCTTGAGGGGAGGAGATGGAAAGATGGGAGGAGAGGAGACAGTGATCACTCCAGGAGGGAGGAGTGGTGAGGGAATAGAGAGGGGGAGGCTGGTGGAGATCAAGACATCAAGTATGTGACCAGCAGTAGGCCGGAGGGGAGGATAGAGAGGGAGAGTGAATAGCAGAGGTTGCGAAAGAGCGCAGATGAGGAACAGGGAGAATCAACATGGCTGTTGAGGTCACCAAGGAGGAGGAGTTGGATGGTGGAGGCCAGGAGAGAGGGGGATAGGTCTGCCCACTCGGGGAGAGAAAAGAGGTGATTTGACTGGGGGGTGGGAGCGTGGTAGAGAGTAGCAACAGTAATAGAATGGCTGCAGACAAGGCATTCAAAAGAGGAGGAAGTCTGAGTGGGGATGATAGAGACAGGAATCCACTCAGAAGATCAGGGTTACACCCCCTTCGGGCCAGGTGGATCTGGGGGTGGAGAGGATTTTGTAGCCATCAGGGAGGAGTGTGTCAAAGCTTGTGACAGAGCTGGCCTCAAGACCGAGGACATCAAGGCAAAGTTATTCAGGGAGGTGGCAGATGTCAGAGGAGTGTTTGACAGCAGAGAGAGAGTTTAGAGTGGCAAGGTGAAGGTGGTTGCCAGCCTTAGACCTTCCGGGGAGGGGTACAAATAAGAGGTACGCCCTGCGGAGGTGTGGAGGGAGCTTGAGATGGGGCAGAGGAGAAGGGGAAAAGAGGGCAAGTTAGCCAAGGGAGGAGAGTAAGGGACAGCTGGAGATGAGAGGAAGTTGATGAGGCGGGGGAACTGCTTATCAAAGAGGATATTGGCCTGAGGGCCTTGCACCATGATAGTGCCGTTTAGGTAGACATTAATGATGACTCTGGAGTCAAAGGAATCCATGAGGACTTCCCAACGGGTGCCACTATTGATGGGAGAGGAGGAGACAGGACAGACATTATATGAGGGGTCCAGAGATCTGGCGAAGGAACGACAAAGAGGGTGTCAGTGAGGGTTTGTCTGGCAGAGGCGCTGGAATGGGTATCGGCAATGGGGCGACCTGGGTTGGAGGCCAAGATATCCTTTTTAAATTTCTTCTTACCAGACTTAATGAGAAGTGAAGGACAGTTGATAGAGAAGCAGTTGGAGTAGATAGGAGAAACAGACGGCGCCATGGGCAGGTCGAGAGAGGAGGCAGTGGGAAAATATGCAAGTACAGCGGTAAAGGAACAGTCACTGGGCTAGCAGGTTGCAATTGAGAGCCAAAAGTTACACGAAAAACGCACCCAAATTTGACTTTCAAAGGCAGATGCTAAGGCACCATAGGTAAAAGAAATGAGGTATGAGTTAGAGGTGATTGCTGAAACGACAGCGATTAGAGCGCAAAACAAGGAGACCAGCTGGAGCAGGCAGAAGGGAGAGTGAAGGAACATAAAGGGAGGAGAAAGGGTAATGGAAGGAGGGAACAAGCACATAGAGGGAAGTAAGGGTCTTGGTAGTACAGTTTCATAGCTGAGTGAGCTGGCAGCCCCAGGGAGGGTCAGGTAGCGGTAGTGGATTCATGTAGCTTTCTGGTAGACATGGTCCTTAGAAGTGGGCCGGCTCTGGCCTCCCAGTCCAATCGATTGGAGGATACCAGAAATGGCCAATGGACAAGGGCCCAGGGCAAGCTCTACAACATCACGCAGCCATCTTGAAAAGGGGGTAAAGCCAACTGCAATGGTGAGAAAAAGTCTTGCAAATTCAGAAAATCTGGATCAGTCACAGCTGAATGCTGGCCAAAAAACACGTGCTACAAATCAAGTGCTTTCCAAAACATGCCGCTGCATGTTTAAACACCCAGAATAAACCGATTGCAAAAATGTGTGTCCTTTCTTTTTTCTTATTTTCTTTATTTTTAGTACCTTATTGGAAAGGGAGTCCTTATGCCCAAGAGGGAGAGCCTCTCACTGTGAGGTCCCACTTACCACCACCCCTAGGGGGGGAATATTGTGTAGCTGGCTCACCTCCCTACCCTCACAGGAAGGGGATCCCCTCATGTGGAAAGTGACTGAATCCATCTCTTCAACACAATCCACACAGAGCAACACAAATATTTCAAGTTGGACAGTAAGTATATACAAATAAAATTATTAGGCCTTCAGTTAACACTAAAAGCAGATTAAAATGTTAGGCAAATATTGTTACACAAATCCTTTAAAAATATATATTTATACGCATCCGCTCTTTGGAGAAAAAGAATTGCGTATGAATCAATTACCAGTGCAACACATGTGAATAGTCAAAGGCATAGAATAGCCATAACTCTTTAGAATCAACATACAGCTTCCCTTGTTCTTATGCAGTTCAACCATAATATAGTTTGGGGGCTGTGTACCCCAAAGTCACCAGTTCCAAAGCACAAACTACTTCAGGTAAGTTATTTTAGGAATAGATGTGCCAGTAGTTATGATTATTAGAATTTGAATGTCAGATCAGAGTTCAAGTAAAGTTAAGTACGCCACTCAATCGCGCACATATGGTGAAAGGCCTAGAGAAGGATCCTTAACCCAGGTTCCACCACCAAAGTCAGACTGAGGTAGGGTCAGGACTTTGCACCCAATGTAACCTTATGGAGGACAGTGTGGGGCAAAAACAGGTATAAGTTACCCCCGTCTCAAGATTCTTCCAGAGATCACTGCAGATATTCTGGACTCAGTTGGGGACACAATCCTCTGCGCTTGGTCTGGTTGAGGAAGGCCCAGGGTTCGCAGGTGCTGAGGTTCCTTTTGCAGTTGGTATTTAGTTTCGGTTGGCTGCGGTGCACAGGAATCTGTTCCAGACAGCTTTCAGTAGAAGGCCCAAACAAGAAAAGATGAAGACTTCTGCGGACAGATCCCCTCTGGGTACCTCACAGGATTGGAGTATTGCTAAGGGAGTTGTCACCGTTGGGCGGCGACAGGCAATCTTCAGGCGGCAAGCACAAGAGGAGGCCCACTGCAGCTTCCCTTTGCCTGAGAAAATGAAGGAGCGTGCGACTTGTGGCACAAGCTGAAGATCTGCAAAGCTCCAAGACTCTGTTCGGAATGGCGACTGCTGCAGCGGGGTCGCCCAGGAGAGAACTGGTCAGTCCAGCGGTTGATCCAGGGACACTTCCAAAAGCTCAGCAGACACACATCCTCACATGGGGGTAGAGACTGGTTGTTCCCACCAGTCCAGGGGTCGAAGCACCAACAAAATCCTTGAGATCAGGGGAGAGGAATAGAGCTTCACCAGGACAACACTAGGATCGCTGGGAAGCTGCAGAGGTTACCTTTGTGTCATCAGAGGGCTACCCTTTGGAAGTCTTTGTTCCATAGATGGATCTGCTGCACAGCTGCAGTAGTGCTATTTTTATCAGGCTGGAAGCAAACCCACTAATGGTAAGTATCTGCACCATCCAGCAACAGACTTTCAGGCTACAGAGATGTTGATTGGGACTAGACAGTCGCACCCCCTTTTCTAGTGCGTGCCCACACCCCACCGCTTAGCCTGTGAAGGCCACAGCTTTCCCCAGGAGAGGGATTTCCATACAAGGAATTTCATGATCTGAGGAGGCAGCAAAGACCAATAATATGGCCAAAGTACAAGCAAAAAACCATCTGGGAGTGCGAGCCTCCTTTTTAGTAGGCATTTGCAGTAAATGCAAAAGTGCACGAGTAAAATAACACCAATGGCAAATATATCAGTTTGCCACAAGCTTGTCGTAGGCACATTGTAAAAGTAACCAAAAAACAATTTGTATAAAATTATACCAAGTATCCCAACTGCACTCAGGTGATGTATGAAAATGTAACAATACAAGAATTCATACTGTTTCTCAGTACTGACAGCCTTAAGGGCTAGTCCGTTTCCTCATTAGAATGAACAAAACAGGCAAGAGAAATAAAGCAGAAGGCTTTACTTACCTCTCAAGTCAGGACACTGTTCGAAACAAGCAATAAGAAAGGGTGTCCTGTAGAAATCTATGAAGGGGAAAGGTGCAGAAAGAAATTATTTCCTAACCACCTCGGAAGGATGAAAGACTGAGGTGGCCTTGCTGAGATTTGATCCTGCGACCTGCAGATTCCACAATGATTGCAGCAGCAAGCGCTCAACCCACTGAGCCATCTTACTGTCACTGGAGGCAGTGTTTCGGCCAGGTAAGGAAGATGGGGAGAGGGCAGGGCGCAGAGGGAGAGGGGGTTGCTCAATCTTTAGCAAATAAGTAACATTTAAGGCAAGCTTTGAAGGGATAACCAATTGGGCTGCTTTGATGGTTATGGGCAGTGGCGTGGGAGAGTCTGTAATTTGTCATAGGTCATGGGGCACGTTGGGTTTGAGTGTCTGTGTTGGGTAAGATTTTCATATTTATGTTAAATCTTCCTGACCTGTGTCATCCCCAGAACCTTTTGCTTTGACTAGTTAACTATTTTACCTTGTCCCTAGGTGAAGGAGAATCTTTTTCCCCTCGCCTAGTTTTTTACTCTTTTTATAGGTGAACTGTTTGTCTCTCCATAGTGTGTGGTTGAAGTGAGATTCCTACAACTTTTGTGCTTAGGCTGAGTTGCCCCCTTGGCCTTCCCCGTTCATTTCTATTTGTTGTACTTGGGTGAACTACTGTTCCCAAGTACTAAAGAGCGATTTTCATCCCCTTTACATTTTATATAGTGAGCCAGCACACACCACCTTATGTGGAGTGCTGGGGGATACAATGCATCCCCTTTCTTACTTACCGGTAACATTTTTGTCACAATTACAAGTTTGCTTGAATGGCTCGTGCCAATGGTTTTACCTTAGACTTTTAGTCCTTTTTACTCGCAGGCTGTTAATGAAGCCTCAGTAATGCACTGACTGGTCACAATCTTTCTGAAATGGTGGGCTCCTTTTTTTGCCATTTCTTGTTTACTTGTAGTTTGAGGTCTTCCCCTACGATTCTAGGCAGGACCGACCTCAGTGGGAGTTTTCTTCGGCGAGAATCCTTTCTATTCCCTGCCAAGGCTCCAGAGTGTCTGAGAAGGCAGGAAGCGAGGGAGGAGTCCAGACCTACACAGCCCTTTGTCTCTCACCTTGCCTAAAAGGAGCCCAGTCTCAATGGGGACGGAGGAGGCTGGCTGTCATGATTGGACAGTCAGACCGCCTCTTTCTGTAAAATGCAGGGGGTAATTGCAGAAGTTGTGCTGTAGTTCCTGTTAAATACTCCGAATCTGGAAGCTGCTGACAAGTTTGAACACTGGAGCTGAAACCGAAGAGTAAGATGAAGGAAATACAGCTGTAGAGATTTCCCCCGACTGGAAAGCCTGCTGTGTAATCGGAGCCTCCTGTTACCCTTCCTTCCAATCGACCTGGTGGTCCCAGAAATGAAAACCCTGACCCAGAGTCTGGTGAGATCCACTAGACTCAGGAAGTCCTGCATTTTGAGCCATCCCTTGTCATGCTGCGACCATGCAGCGCTACAATACTGTGGTACCTCGAGCCATCAGGCCACCGCCTGATGGCTCAAGGTACCAGGGTCTTCCGAATCGCGCTGGAACTTTGGTGGCTGCCTCCTGGCTTTACAGACACAAGATTGAAGTCAGAAAAGTCCCCTCAACAGAGTGGAGAGTTTTGCAAGTGACCAGAATCTGACCAGCGATATTTAGTCTCCCGGATCCTGAAAAGGGTGCCAAAGCCAGAGCCGCATCCAGCCACGAAGAAACACTTGCCTGGAGCCTCCTCGGTTGATCCCTGCTACAAAATCCCTTCCAAAGTCCTATCTTCTGTCTTCATGGCAAAGTAATCCATCAACTGGGTTTTTGGCTACAGATCCTGAGGTCTTCCTGCTGCAACTCTTCTGCTGAGGTACTGTTAGACGGGGTATTTACCTTAAGCCTGTGTGATTTCTGTAAAGCATTTGGGGTGTTTTCTGTGATTGGGAGTCCTCTCATCCAGTTCACCCAGGCCCGCTGCTGGAATCCTCCTACGGTGTCTTCTCAAAAGTCCCTAGACCCTTTCTAACTCTAAAGTGAACTACTTGTTATGAAGAGACTTCCTCAGGAACTCTGACTTTCCCTGCAACTGAACCCTAGCTCATCCTGCCTACAGCTGGCACCTAGACCACTAGGGTCCCTCTTCTGCCTCTGAGAGAACTCATGCAATAGACTAGCGAAGAACTGGATAAGAAAAGGATTCTGCCTTAAAGTATAACCAGTGTTTAAAAGTTACTTATTTGTGAAAGAGTTGGTTGGTAAATGCTCCTCGGAGTGAGCAGTTACAAAAGTGCTTACTTTTCTTGAATGTGTTCTGCAAATCTGAAAAGTTTATGTAAGGTTATTTTTCTCATCTGTGAATGGGTTATGCCTCTTTTCCAAAAGTGATGCTGTTGGCTTCACTGAACTATTTCTTTCAGAATATTAGTGTATAAGTTTACTGTTCGGATTGATGGAACTCTGGGGAGCTGTAGCCAAACCTGTTCAAGGTAGCCGTGACAAGGGTCTAGGCTAAGTCTCAAGAGTTGGTGAGTTTGTAAAGGGTCCACAATGAGTACACACAATACGAATCACAGATTAGACATTATGTATACAAATATTTATGGACAAATATCACTGAGCAATGACTACGAACAGGTAGAAATATCACACTAATAGATTACATATATTCAGTCACTGGTTGAGGGCATAATACAAATCTAACTCATGTAAAAGAAATTACAGATTAGATTATGCACCAATGGTCCACAGAGAGTGAACCTTAACTTCAAAAGTCCTTCCCTAAGTTGTTTGGGTCTTTATGCCCAAAAGTTCAGTAAGGTTCTGACAGTTTGTGAAGCTGGACAAAATGAAGGTAGGATCTCTGGGGTCCAGTGAACAGTTCCAAGGGTTAGAGGACAGTGTATTCAAACTAATAGACGTGCCCCCAACCTTCGGAATGCTTGCGCCAACAAGCTATGGTAAAACCAATGTATATTAAATGTTTTGTGAAAGTCGGGGAAAACTTTTTTATAGTGAGTTTTGGTGCAGGTAAGAACTGTGACTTGCCCCCCGTACTCCGATTCTTCGCCAGACATGGCAGGTTCAATGCAAGAGGGTCCGAGGTTGCTTTTCCCGCCATCAGTCGCAGTCCTCGATTCGTAGGAGTTGCAGGTTCGAGCTGATTTACGGTTGGTGTCCTTCACTGGTGCAAAGACTCTCGGATGAAGAATGCAGCACAACCTGATGCAGGACCCCTCTCGGGAATGGACTCTGAGCGGGTAAGCTGTTTCGGACTGTGGTCATCGCAGTACGGAGAAGAACAGGGCCTCGCTTATCGCTGTCAGACTTTCCCTCCAATCTCAGGTCCCCTTGAAGCTAGGACTCGGAAATGTTGCTGAGGTAAGTCTCGTAGGTCAAGCTGAGGATCCACCAAGTTCCAGGTCTTAACTCAGAACAGCAACGTCGGCAGCACGGTAGCCCAAACTCAGAGGTGGTCTGCCGCAGGATGTTCCTGGGATGCTTCCGGAGGCTGTCCTTCGCAGGGTATCGAGCAGACTTCTGGATTGGATGTTCCCTCGACTCCAAGGGTCTCGGCTCCCTCGCAGGACTGCTGAAGATCACAAGCAAGACGGGGCTCCACCAGGACTGCAGCAGAAGTTGGTCGCCAGGCCTCTTTCAGTGGTGTCTCCGGACTCTTCACGGGTCTCACAGCTGGACAGAAGTCTTGGCTCCTTCAGGTTACTCCAGGATCTCTGAAGAGTGGGTGCAGGGGTCCTCTGATCCTAAAAGCCAGGTATATGATATTTTATTTGTATTGCGCTCATACACCAGTGTTTCAGAGTGCGACGAGGCAAGGGAGGATAAAACGACGAACTTACTAGGCCCTGTGACATTGAGAACGCGCAAGTGCAGGTAAGAGCTGAACCTCCCACTGGCTAATAGCAGGAAAACACACACACCCCCCTGCTGAGGTCGAATCAGGACCACTGGCAGGAACACTCGTGCATACCACTCAGATACACTGGAACCAGTTTGTGGCTTGGGACCAGACAGTCCCAGCCAAAAGCCTGCCAGAAAACACAAAGCCCTCCAGTAGCCCGCCAAATTCTTCTGCTTTCCCAGGCACTGAAAGTCCGTATAAGGATTTTCCTGGCCTCACAGGCCAGGAAGAAGGCTAAAGAACAAGATGGCCAAAGGACAAGCGAAAAAACATGTGGCATGGCCATGTTTGGACACTAACCACAGTTAGTAGCCAAGCACGGTAAGGCTAAAACGAAAAGCACCCAAAAATGGTAAAAAGTAACTGCTGCTACCAGCTTGTCCATTTAGCACACCTAGAGTAACCACAAATCCTGCGACAGTAGTCTAGGTCAAAACAAAAAGTGTACCCCTTTTGTACTGCATTGTACAATGATGGTTAACAGAAGAGACAACAAGTTGCTAAAAGTAGCAACAATGTAATTAGACTAAGGGAAACCATGTTTCCAGTACTGACAGCCTGAAGGACATGTCAGTTTCTCCATAACAGATGAGCAAAAGACAATTTAGTGAACCTTAAGGCTTCACTGCATGTTGGGGAGAATTCTCATTTCTCTGCTAGTTCCCTTCGACCTTAGAGATCACCAGCTCTTTTGCTCGACTTTAGGACTTTTTAATTTTACCCCTGGCGTGAGTGAGCCTTTTTTCTCACTCATGTATTTTGATCTGATTTGGATTATGTGTTCTTGGTTTTTGGAGTGTGACAAACTCCATAGACATCTAATTTTTGTATGATGACACACAGCACCTTCAGTGCAGTGTCATAGAGAGATCCTTTAGATTTCTCATACGGTTTGAATACCTTTTCTTGTGTGAACTACTGTTCCCAAGAATAGTAAAGTGAAATTGACTTTTCTTACTTTTTCTCTTTGTAGGTCCAGCACACCCCATTTTATGTGGAGTGCTGGAGGGTCACTTAGGAACCCCTTTTCCTAATTACTCATGTAAAAAGTGTTACTTTAAATGGCTCGTGGCAGGGGTTTTATTTTCCTACCATTGTTTTTTTACCGCAGGCTGTATCCTCAGCTGCAGTATAGCACCCATAGGTGACCATTTAGTCAAAATGGCCCTGGTTGTCTCTTTTTCAGCATTTTCTGTTTGTGTTCTTTCCTGGGTTTTACTCTGCGTGCCAAACCAGGTTCAACCCCTTTGTTCGTTTTGCCTTTGGCAGGCTTCAGTACTGAAACCCGCCTCTGGCTCCAGTATGTCTGGAAGTGAGGGAGTTACCTGAAGCACCCCTGTCCTTCATCTCTACAGAAACCTGAATGCACCCAGCCCTGATTGGCTGTCTTTGCAGGACAGCCAGCCTGTTTGAGTGACAGCTAGGCTGTGTATGAATGGAAGAAACCTGCTTAAAAGGCAAGGGTTTTGAGACTAGAGGCAGTCAACCGCTGGGAAGAACACCCAAAGAAGAAACCATAAACAAAGCTTGCTGCATCCTCCTGGACTGTTGAACTGCCCAGTGAAGCCCTGCTTCTGTGGTGAAACTCCTTTTTCTAATCGACGAGAAGCTCCAGGAAGGGACGACTTCTTCCCTTGCGTTAGTGGGACCAACTAACCCCGCGACTAACTTTGCTGGAAGACCATCCCCCAACTGGCTGTACTGGTTTGCTGCTTCAGGAACCGGGAGCCAGGGGTCTAGAAATCTGTAGTAGAGTGCAACATCTGTAACCTGGCCAAAAGCTCCAGGAAGCTCCAGAGGACCCTCCAGAAGCAGGACGACCAGAGCTCGAGTTACCTCACCAGAGTGCAGGAGTGAAGGAAGCCCAACCGGTGTCCAAGATCCGCGGTGGTGCTATTTACCAAGCGCTGAAATCGAGAAGTGCTGCTCATCCGAAAAAGAGCCCATAGCTGCCGCTGACCATCGAATTGCTGCCGCAGAAGTCCCTAGACGTTCCTCCCTCTTGTCCCCATGACTGAGGCCCAGGAACACAGGATCTGCATCGCTGCAACCAGACAGGAGTGAGGTGGACCCTCTTCTAGCCAAAGGTACTGTTCTGGCATGGGGTACTTACCTCTGTGTCTGTAGCTTGCTCTTCTCAGTTGAGACTTGCATTAGCTGCTTTTCTTGAGTTGATTTCGGCTCTAACTTTCACAAGTAAGTATAACAGCTTGTGACCCTACAGTGATCTTTCTTCAACAAACTCTCTAACTTTGCAAGACTTTTACTATCTAAGAAGTGCCTCAGCGCCATAGACTTTGCTACAATTATCTTGGACTGTCCTGGTTCCCTGCACTCTTCTATTCCATTTGACTGATTCTTACTGTCCCTCATAGGTGATAAATTGGTTTTAAACTAATATTGCTAGGAAATGATTGTATCTAGACTTCATTGGAAGATTTAAAGTGCTCACATGCTTTGAGAACCTGTTAAACCTTGTTCCTTTTTAACCTTTCCTTTCTACCAAACTCAAACTTTACAAAGTGTACTAGTGATATATGAATGCAATTAGTGTTCTAGTCAGTGAAGTCACCGTAGTGTGTAAGAAGCATCTGAGTATCTACTGTGTGTGAATTCTGACCAAGTATTTTGGAGTGTATTTGATTGTTGCATATATTGCCCTTTTTAAAGAATGCTTATTTAAAACTGACTGTTAAATAATTATTTTAACTAGAAACCTTGAGTGTAAGTGTTATTTGGATACTTGTATTGGTGAATGTCATTGCTACAACTCACATCTACCCCTCTTGAGATAAGTGTAGCTGCTCAGTCACACTAACTTGGGTAGTACAGACATATACCAATAGGTGGGTTACCTAATGTTAGGGAGAATTCTCATGTCTGTTCTAATTCCCTTCACCCTTAAAGACCCCAGCTCTTTTGCTTCACTTTAGGAGTTTTAATTATTTTTATCCTGGAGTGGGAGACCTTTTTCTCACTCGTGTTTTTGGTCTGATTTGGACTCTGTGGGGTTTTTTTTTGGTTTTAGAGTCTGACAAACTCCATAGGCATCACATTTTTGTATTGTGACACATGGCACCCTCAGTGCAGTGTCACAGAGAAGTCCCTTAGATTTCTCATAAGGTTTAAATATCTTCTCTTGGGTAAACTGTTGTCAAGAGTAGTAAAGTGAAATTGACTTTACCTGTTTTTTCTATGTAGGTCCAGTACACCCCAGCCTATGTGGAAGTACTGGGGAGGCTAGGGGGGTTACTTAGTAGCCCCTTTCCTACTTTCTCATGCAACATTTTGTATGTTACCCTCGGTACAATTAATGGCTGGTGGCAGTGGTTTAATTTTCCTATCATTGTGCGTTTTTACTGCAGGCTGAATCCTCAGCTTCAATGTTGCACCCATATGTGGCCATTTTGTCAAAATGGCCCCAGTCTTCTTTTTTCTCCATTTCTTGCCTGTGAGGTTGTTCTTGGGTTTTACTCTGTGCGCCAAACCAGGTTTGGTCCCTTTGTTAGTTTAGCCTTTGGCGGGCTTCCGCCCTGAAACCCGCCTCTGGCTCCAGTGTGTCTGGAAAGGCAGGGTGTGAGTGAGGTTCCTGAAACTCCTGCCCTCCTTCTCTAGGAATGCCAGAATGCAACCAGGCCTGATTGGCTGGCTGTCTTTTTAGGACTGCCACCCTGCTGTGTGATTGAATGAATGCGTGAAACCTGCTTAAAAGGCAGGAACCCGGGGTCTGCATCGCTGTAGCAAGACAGAATCCAGCTGAGTCACTCTTCAGACCAGAGATGCTGTTTAGCTTGGGGTACTTACCTCACTGTCTTTTAGCTGTGTTTTTCTCAGTTGAGAATTGCAGTGGCTTACTTTTGGATTTGATTCAAACTCTTTGCACAGGCTTAACGGCTTGTGACCCCACAAATGATTTTCTAACAAACTCTCTAACCTTGTGCAAGACTTTGATTCTAAGAAGTGCCTCTGCTCCACAGACTGTTTCAAATTGACTTTGGCTGTCCTGGCTACCTGCAGACTCTTCTAGCCCATTGACTTTGATCTTTTTTGTTAAGGTCTCCAAGAAGGAGTTCAGTGGTCGAGGCAAGTAGGGAAGGAGAGAGGTCTGTCCCACTCGGAGAGGAAGGTGATGATCTGGCCAGGTGGCCAATAGACAGTAGCCACGGTAAGAGAGTGGCCAGAGAGCCTGCAGACAAGGCATTCGAAAGAGTAGGCCTGACAAAGGCAGGAATCCACTGCGGGAAGATCAAGGCTACACCCCCTCCAGAACGGTTGAATCTGGGCGCGGAGAGGGTCTTGTAGCCGTCAGGGAGGAGAGTGTCAAAGCTTTGACAGAGCTGGCCGTGAACCATGTCTCTGTGAGACCGAAGGCATCAAGTTCTTCCAGGAGGCGGCAGATGTCAGAGGAGTGTTTGACAGCAGAGCGAGAGGTGAGCGGCAATATGGAGAAGGTTGCCAACCTTGAAAGACTTCCATGGAGGGTTACAAATCAGAGGTACACCCTGCGGAGGTGTAGAAGGAGCCGAGAGGAAGGAGGAGAGGGCAAGGTAGCAAAAGAGGAGGCAGAGGGGTGAGGCAAGGAAGCTGAAGAAGTGAGAGAAGGGACAGCAGTAGAAGAAAGGAAATTGAGTCATGGAAAGCGTCCATCAAAGAGAAGGTTGTCTGAGGGTCTTGGACCAAGACGTTGCCATTCAGGTAAACATTAATTATAAACTTCGAGTAGTGGAAGGGGGCCATGAGGGCCTCCCACCGGGTGCCACCATTAATGGGGGAAGAAGAGAAAGGAGAGAGCACAGAGACCATATCAAGAGTCCATAGGTCTGGCGAGGGAACGACAAAGAGGATGTCGGTGAGGGTCCGTCTGGGGGAAGCACTGGTGTAGGTGTCGGCGATAGGGAGGCCTGGGTTGGAGACCAGGATATTCTTCCTACCAGACTTAGTGAGGAGAGCAGGATAAACCGATAGAGAAGCAGTTTGAAAAGATAAGAGAAATGGAGAGCACCATAGGGTAAGTGGGAGAAGAGGAAGAGGGGTGGAGGGAAAAGGTGGGGGAGACACTATGGGAGGACGCAAGGAGGAGTGCAAGCAGACGAGACACAGGGACAAGACAATAGTGGACGACTGACTAAGTAGACAAGAGCTCAGATGGAAGAGGAGGCAGGAAAGTAAGTGATCTAAACACTCATACTCGGAGTGTAAGGCAATAATTAAAATAGTGACTAAAGTCTATATAAATTTGAAGCTCTTGTAAATGGAAGTATTGCCATTTTTTTGGGACATATATTATTTGCAGTCTCCAATCTGTTGTCTAATGCTCTATCAAAGTTCAGCACATGTAGCCTAAACACTTTGGTTTACGCTTTATCTCAACCTGTTTCTAAGCTACAGCCCTTTCTCCCTGATGAGCATCTGATGCGCCTGGCTGCTCTGTCTATGCTACCATATACTCAGGTGGTAAAGATGTTGGGGAGTTTTATCATTTTATGCTTCATCCCCTCCCCTCTCCTAGTGTGACCCCCAGCACTTTTTGCTGCACTTTTGATCTTTCTTTCCATACTGAACGAGTGGAGAGTTTATCCACTCATTCATTCTTGTGGGTCTGTCTTTTTTTTTTAACTCTATTCTTTGTATTCTACCTGCGTACTATGGAGTCTGTTGGCTCCATAGTTCTTAAGGCACCTGTGTTTTTACTACTGCAGCACACAGTTCTGTGTGGGCCGTTTTGCTGGGGACCCTTTGGGTCCTCCTTTAAGATTCTTTTTCTATAAGGAAAAACTACAGTTCTTAAGGATATCCTTAGTATCTCTCCCAAACTGTATAGTCTGGAAGATTAGTACACCACCTTCAATGGAGTGCCAACGGGATACCTCTTATCCCCCTTCTCTCTGCTCCTGGGACTTTAGTCACATTGACAATCACCTAGTTATTGTTGGTGGGAGTGGACGTGTTCTACCAACTATTGTGTATTTTATACACTGCAGGCTATGTCCAGAGCCTCGGTAGTGCACAATAGGGGCACCCAAGTCCCAGCTCGGGGCCTCCCTTCTTTTTACGCCATTAGTAGCGTGGTTCTTTGTTAGCCCTTCTACCATTCTGGGAGGGGGGAGGTCTGTGTGTTTTGCCTTTGGCGATAACCAGTAGGTATCCCCGCCTAGGCCCGACCCACCCCCTGTCCTTTGTGTCCTTTGTCTGCCAGAGTGCCTGAATAGGACCAGCTCGCATAGGGGTCTGGCTGTCCTGATTGCAATCTCAGCATTTTACAGAAAGGGGCGTTTGGCTGGCCAGAGGCTTGGGTGCTGGATCTGTATAAAAGGTGAGGCTTCTGGAGTGTAAAGCAAGTCGGCCATGGGAAACGTAAGTAACCAAAGAATAAAACGGCAGAGACGCCTGCAGACCTTTTGCAAGACCGTAAAGCAGCCACTGCTATCCTGACCCAGTTTTCTATGTGACAGAGGAGCTCCGAAGAGGATGACTCCCTCCCTTTGGCTGGTGGAAACAACCAGTCCTAAGACCAACTTTGAAACTAGCCATCTCCGGCGGTCCTAGGAGTTTCCAGAGCTGCAGAACCCCTATACCTGGAGACCTGCTGCCCATTTCGAGTGCATCATCATGGAAATGCCGAATCTGTCAAAATTCTGGCTGAGCCCATAAGGACACCCCAGAGATCCGATCCAATTCACCCAGACCCCCTCACCAGAGTGTGGGACTGCAGGAAGTGAAGAAGATAGACCGGGTTATCTGTGTCCTTTGTTGGTGCTGCTAAATAGGCGCCAAAACCGCAGTGAACCAAGAAGTTGCCGAGTCATGCTACAGGTCCTCCCGCAAGACTGCTGCTGAAAGACCCTGTCCATTGTCCTGTCTTTAGTCACCAGAACAAGGAATCTAGAGGTCGGGTCCAGAGCTGCCACATCGCGGAGGAGCCAACACAAACACTTTCTTCAAACTTTAGTTACTGTTACAAAAGGTATTGCTTACCTGATTCCAAAAAATCGCTCCAGAGCGTTGGAGTGCATGTAGAGGTGTCCAGGGCAACCCCCGCTGACCCAAGCTGCTGCTTGTATCCCCTTCTCGAGTCAGTTTTCTGGTCTCCTTTGTTAGTTAACTTGCTGCTTCAATAACTTTAGACACTAGAAGAAATCCGCAGGAACTCTTCATTATTTGCCGTTGTCAAGACTTCAAGCCCTCTCCAAACTGCCTTTTGCTAGGGTTGCGTTTTTGGACTTGAGACATGCCAGGCGAAGAACCTGTTTCTAGAACCTTGAACTAAGCTCATATTGCACTAAAAACTTATTTTTCTCCCTTAAAGTGACTTTTCTATATGTTTGCAGAGGACGTGCATTACAGTATAACCTGTTGAAAACCGCATGAGTGTGCAATTACCGATATACGTTAACCTTGCCTTTTCCCTTTGCTACAAATGTAACTGCAAACAAACACAAACGTGTAAGTGCCCTTTGAAGTGTTCTATCTTGTATTCCCAAATGTTATACCGTTACCGTCTGAAGTATGTAAAGTTATTTTGGTGTAAATATAATATCTTTTATATAAATATACGTACAAGTGCTTCTTTGTTACTGTCTAAGATTCAGAGTACTTGCCTACAGCTCACATCTCTCTCTTAAGATAAGCCTGACTGCTGTGCTCCACTACCAAGCCCCTGGCTAGTACAGACTGATACTAAGAGTTGGGGCTCTACAAACAACTGGGATAGCTTACTAAAGTCCTACTGCCAGTAGGACTTTAGGAAAGCTCCCCAACACTGTCTTTGGGCCTTTTTGAGTCATGAACTGTACTGATGGAGAAAGGCTGTGAGCGTTTTGCTTTTCCTAGATTGATTCACAAACCTTTTTCCCATTAAAGCACATGTTAACATTCAGTACCCATTTACACAACTAAACTTTCTTCCTGTGTGAGAACGAGACGCATGATATCATAAATTGTCATTGCTTCTGCCAGCTTATTTTTGAAGTGCAAAGAATGTCATAGAACACATTTTGGCCAAAGCTTTACAAATGACTGAGCGATTGACTACCTAGTAATGGTGGTAGAAGGCTGCTCTGAATTGCAATTGAATGAGATGTGCATGTATTACCAATATTTTCTGCTTTGCCTGTGGTTTCTAGGACCATTTTTCTTGAGTCCATCCAAGGGCTTAGTAAAACCATTCAATTGAGACAGTACAAGACTCCACTCTTAGTATAAGGCTGTACCACCTGAGTTCATGGTAGCGTAGACAGAGCAGCCAGGCTTACCTTGGGAAGAAGAGCGGGCTCTAGAATCAGATGGTCCAAAAAACACTGAAACACTATGTATGTAAAAAATAAATGTTGGATTTAAATACAAGTAGGCCCAGATAAATCTTGGGGGAAATAAGTACTATCACTCATATGTAATCACAATTATAAAAACACACTATGCTTAACCCCTTAAGTGCCAAGGAAGAGGTATATCGTCCTTTTTGTCACCTCGTTTTTGTGCGATCGCACAGACCGACATGAAACAAAGTAATTTTCAGTGGGGTAGCCGTGAAAATGAAAGTTGAGTCTCCACCTTTCTTTCCCTCAATCTGCGGCACTATTGTGCCGTTCAGATCGAGGGGGGTGTCGTTGGAAACGAGAGACTCTTCCCCTTTCCAACAACACCTTTTCTGAAATATTGCTGGGCGCGAATTGCTCGATCCGTGCCCAGCAATGCCCAGTAGACCACCAGGGATCTTTGTGTAAAATATAAGCGGCCCCCCAGCACCCAAAGGATGGAGATATATGTATTGGCCCCTAGGGAGGGGTAGAGAACATTTCTTTTTTAATACAGGTGGGGGGGGTGGGCCCCACTACACCACCAGGTATTTATTTTTGAAAGGGGGTGGCCCTCTCTCCCCCCACCTTATTGGATTGGGAGGCACCTCATGAAGCACTCTATGGGGCAGATTTCTGCCCCTAGGAAGGGGCATCTGCCCCCCAGGGAGGGCTACATGAGATGCCCCCCATCCATTTGGGGCGGGGGGAGAGGGCCACCAGAAAAGCCCCCCAAAAGCATAAAGGGCTTCAGGTTTGGGGCCCATAGGGAAGGGGCCCAATCAAAAACAATGAACGTTTTGTTTGGGGGGTGTTTTGGGGGCCACTAGACCACCAGGAATTGTTTTGTAATGAAAGGGGGGTGGCCTTCTCTCCCCCCCCACCAAGTAGATGGGGGTGGGGGCACCTAATGTAGCCCTCCATGGGGGCAAATTTCTGCCCCTAGGAAGGGGACTCTTCCCCCCCATAGTGGGGGGCCACCAGAAATATTGGCACAGCCCCCCCCCACAGCCTTGGGCAGTACATTTTCTGCCCCTAGGCAAAACAAAGGGAAAAAAAAGAATTTAGCCTTTTCCCTTTGCGCCCAGGTTGGTGCACCCAGACATGTGAGGTCCTGTTTTCGTCGGGACACCTGTGGGAACGCGGGAAGGTACGCCATTTGTTGTGTTTGCGTGGTTTTCATAACGTTTCGACCCATTTGCTGCTGCCCTTTGTGCCACAACCCTTTCATTTCCCAAATGTGACCTACATTTAGTCGCTGCTTTAGGCACTATACACTTTTGTAACCTGCGCAAGTCACCTACCCTTACAAAAGGTCTTGCCCTTCCTCACAACATGTGATTTCTTTATTTACACATGCTAAGTACGTCTGTTTAGCCCGTAAGCATAAAACCCCTATGTACCATGGCTCAGTTTTTGGCTTGTGGTATTGCTTGTTTTGTGAAACATTACAAAAAATGTGTGATTTTCCAACTGGACGAGTCGGGGAGTGTAGCGGAGCATTGTTTTCCTCAAAATTCACAGAAGCCATTGCCTTACCGGGCCAGCCATGTCCACCACATGCTTCTTCTTTTTTTTTTTGTCAAACTAATTTTTCCCTACATAGTTGTTGCCTGGCCTGACCATTTTCAGAAATGTATGACTTTCTGTCCTCACATTCAGCTTTCCTACCCCTTTCTTCCATTCTGTCCATGCAAGTTCTATTGGAAAAAAGGCCAAAATCGCCTACCTCTCACAAAACGGTTGGTAACCATATCAAAATGTTTTTTTGGTTTCCACTCCACCTGTTCTTTAAAGCCTGGTAGATGGGGAATTTAGCACAGCAAACCATTTGTTCCTAGCAATTACAGGGAAAAAAACCACAGGCGTCTTTGTACATCATTTTATTGGCATTTTCTGAAAAAAAAACAATTTTATTTCACTTTTTGGTTATTTTCTCCCCATTCCCTCCCTAAAGCAAACTAGGATTCCTTGGTGACGTTACGACTGCCTACATGTGGGGGGGAAAAAAGGGGCCGAATTTGGCCGAGATCTCGTGTAACAAAAAGGTTACAAGGCATTGAATGGCGACATACCGAAATAACCAAAAAAGGCCTTGGCACTGGGGGAAAACCCATGGCAGTTAAGTGGTTAAAGATGCACAGACCAAAGCATAAACCATATTTGGAACACCTAACAATAGTTCTAGGGAAATCAAACCTTTTCATACGTCCGGGACAGGTCATACCTATTCTTGGGGAGTAAAAACCAGTGGTTACTTTCAGATTACATTCCTTACTTCAAGGGTAATAGACCCTACCAGTTGTACAGTGACGCTCAGTAACAAATAACATAATCGGTCAACTGGACAGTATACGTTTTGTGAATAGTGGAACACTTCTTCTAGGTACAGTAAAAACCTAGAACTACTTTTGTGTTAACAGTTATGCTAGGTGAGTAAATCCTAAGGTTGTAATATTCACTTCCAGGTGCTTTTGAGATCAGTGGAACACAGATTGAGATAAGCAGTAACTCTTGTAACTTATTTTTGCTGGCATTGTCCGGTTTCATGGGGTTTGGTTGAATGTGGTGGAATGAGTGTATGATTAACAAAGTAAGTATGGAGAGCTTCCCAAGCCAAAATTGAGACTTCCAAAAGGATCAGTGATTGGTCAGAAGTAAAAGAAAGGCATTATTGGAACATTCTAAACCGCCTTTCATTGTCAGCAGCCCAGCTGGAAGGTCTTATGTTTGAAGCTCTTAAGATTTAGAAACTTTAGCTAGGCCCTTGTGCCTAGGATTTGTTATTTGGATCAGAAAGGTGTTGGAGAATTTAAGAAGAAACTCAAACGTTCCGGTAAAAGAAAGAAGCAAGTTAAGTGACTTTATAATTTTTTCACTGAACTTTGTGAAATTCAAGAAGGAGTTACATTTCTATACAATTTATTTATTAACTAGTTCGTTTTTTTCTTTTAAGACTTTATTTTTGGATTTCTTGAACAGTACTCTTATTTAATGAACTGCGCCACATTTAGCGCGTGACAAGTTGGTGTGTGGAGGCCTGTTCATCGTTTCAGCGTTCTGTGTTTTTTCGGCCGTATAAATATTATTGAGCATTGTTCCTTCTAACGGTAACAGTGCTTTCTTTTAACGTCGGGCTAGCGTTCGAAATCTTACTGTCTGCGCAAGTGACAGTGTTATAGATACGCAATCCTGAAACGTTATGTTTTATTTACTAACCTTCTATCCTGGCGCGCGTACCTCATTAAGCTGCTTCTTCAAGGATTGGTGTCCAGAGCTAAGTAATTTCCTCTTTCTTACTTGAACAAATAAAATTAAGGAGGGAGAAATACTGATCAACTACGCATGCGCATATGCCATTTTCTAATTCTATTTTCTGTTCCTATGCGCACACCATTTTAGAAGGAAAAGGAAGATCTTCACGCATGCGCAGAACTCTAGTCAAGTGAACGCTTCTTTGAAGAGCGATATTTTTACGCAAGCAAAAGATCCAATTAGTGAACACTCCTATCTTTCCACATGCACACACAATTCGAAATGGAATAAGCAAGAGTGTCATATTTGGAATTTGTTTTAAAGCTAGAGATTCACACTAAAGACGGATCTAGCATTTCCAGATGGGCGTGTGTGTGTTTTGGAATTTGAACTGCCAGAAGATTAATTCATGGAACTGAGAGAGTGAGCTAAAGATAGCAGTTTTCCAATACTGAATTGCAGAAGTTAGTAAGAGCATCAGAGACTCTATTTTTTCATCAGTAGAAAACAAACACTCCCTCTAGGTTATTCATAGAGGATATTCAGGTATGGTAGCATGTTTATTTACTCAATTCGATAGAGAAGTCGGAGCCTAGGAAAAGAAAGGTTAGTGACTAAAGTGTATTTGTTATTGTATCTACAGGTTAAGAGATAAAGAAGCTGAGCAAAACCTGAAGTTTATTGTTTTGTCCCATTTTCACCCTTCCCCTTGGGGATGCTCTCAACTGAACTGTTTGTTACCAGTTAAGAGGTTAGCATCCAAAGGGGACTGCGGGGGTTCAGCAGCTTCTGCGGACAATATCCTGATTGAAGATAAAGCCTGACAGGCACACAGCGAACTCAAGGTAAGTAAAACCCATATACTTTTTCAAGGAGCTATCAGCAACTTGGGGCAGGTATAAACCTAAGACTCTTTTTGTGTCTGTCTAAACAGCACAGGGAAAGCAAAACCCAATGTTACACTTTATTGAATGACTCAGTTATTCTAGGTAGGCAACAACCTAATACAGACTTATTCTGGACAGGCTAACAGCAAGTCAGATGAAGCAAGACCCAGTTGGGGGACACTCCTAGAATTATCCTAGCAGGAATGATCTGGTGAAACCAACACATTACTTTTGGAAAGAGGTGCAACCAAATCACAGGTGAGCAATAGACCTTCACATCTACTTTATATTAGAATGACAATGCGGTTTCTAAGGAAAGAAAGATGTTAACCATACTTTTGAGAATGGTGCATCACACATCCAAGATAAGCAAGAACTTTGGGCACTGTTAACTCTTAGTTCCAGTTACCAACTAACTCTTTTACAAGTCACGTCACTTTTAAACACTAAATCTCTATTCTAGACGAAAGGCCCAATCCTTAAAAAGTATTTCCCTTATCCTTGGAGCATGAGTGTTCTCAGTTGCAGAAGTCGGGAGCGGAGCAGGGGGCTCAGGGCGGTGGGGGGGGGTTCAGTAGGATCTAGTGACCAACGGACAGTGTCAGAATAGGTTCTAAAGTAGCAAAAGTCTTAGTTACTTAGAACTGGGCAAACGGGTGAGTACTTTACTTCTAGAGTTAGAAGAAGGTCCAGAGGCTTCACAGAAGACACCTTAGCAGGATTCTAGCAGTGGGACTTGCTGCACTGGATGAGAGGCCTCCCCATCACAGAAAACACCCCACATCTACACAGGAATCCCAAGAGACTTAAGGTAAGTACATACTCAAGATCACACAGTACCTCCGCATTGAAGATTTTGCAGCAGGACGACTTCAGGTTGGCGACAGTTCCGTTTTTCCGCAGTACGTGTTCCTTTTGGAGACTCGGCACGCCTCGATAGTTCTGTGACGCAGTTATTGTGAAGATATTCGAGATGTCTTCATCATCGACCCAGACTATCCCACATTTAGGGTTCAAAATATGTAAAACTTGCGGTTCCAAAATGTTGATCACAGATCCGCACCGAGAATGTCTGTGGTGCCTCGACGAGAACCACGACAGAGGCCTGTGCAAAGTGTCAGGCTCTGACGGGCAAGGCCTTGCAAGAGAGGAAGGTAAAGCTTACAGGTAGGTTGAAAACCCAACCGAAAAGCCTCAAGCGTCTAGTCGAGAACCCATGAGGAGAAATCTCCTCAACGCGAAAGGCAAAGACATGGGTCTAGGTCCCGAAGGGGTACCCACCACTCTTATTCTTCAACAAAAGTGTCTAAAAAGAGACGCCACTGATCCCCTTTCACACCTTATTGGCTAGCATGTCTTACAGCACCCACTCAGTTAACTGATCTCCACTCACTCCCATACTGTCTGCACGATATATAGATTTCCTATATTGCTATTTGCATACTGTATGTATTGATATCTCCCGACCAATGTGCCTGTAAACATTCAAAATTACCTGGCGCCTACCCGGCATTCATTGCATTGTGTGCCATGCCTCATCGCTGCCCAAGCTAACACCATGTCATTTATGTATTTCGCTCTTACGCAATCCTTTCACTGAGGCTGATGTATGCTATATTGATGTTGTGTAAACACTCAATGCCTGCTTCCTTACCGCCGACGTTTATGCTCTGGAATTAAGTCTGTGCCCTTCTTGTGTCCGCTGCCAATCACAGTTCTGCATTGTCTTAACTATTCTCATGGAAATCACTATTTCGAAGGGATTGTGTCCTCCGACGTATTCCTCATCTTAGATATCTCCTTCCAGCTCTGCTGGCTTCGGAAAATTTTTTGTCTCTAGAGGGCGCTGCGGGTCGACGTCCTTCGAGTCGATGTCCCTCGACAGCCGCCGTATCGACGCCGACGTCATCCTGGCTATAAAGGCCGCGCGCAGCGCCCGTTGCTCAGTTCCGTTTTTTCCGCGCATACTCGGTGCCTCGGAATACCGTTGCTCAGTTTTTGTCAGGTTAAACCTATTTACCTCGAATTATTCGATCCGTACTCGATGGCTTCTTCGTCGGAACCGACAACTCCTCGATCCGGCTTCAAAAAATGCCGAGATTGTGGGAAAAAGATGTCGCTGACTGACCCTCAGAGTTTGTCTGTGGTGTTTGGGAGCTGAACACCATTGTTCGGAGTGCGAGGACTGTATGTCCATGACAGCTAAGGCCCTGAAGGAGCGTAGGGGGAAGCTGGAGAAAGGTAAGACTTTTAAAGCTTCTTCTTCGTCGACGAAGTCGAGACATTCGTCTCCTCGTCACCATTCGCGCTCCAGATCTCTGAGTGGGTCTCATCACTCCTCGAGATCGAAGCACTCGAAGAGGAGACGTCGAAGGTCCCCTTCTCCGTCTTCCTCTTCCTCTGTTTCGCCAAAGAGAATCCTGTGCCCCACGAAACATAGTTCCCAGGCTGAATGGGAGGAATTCCGCAAAAATATGATGAGCGTCTTCGAGAAAGCGGCCTCGACCCCCTCGAAGACTGCCGAGAGCGATGCTCTGGTCGAAAGACCTGAAGGTCAAAAATGCCGCAAGTCGCAGTACCCGGCGAAGGAAACCTCTCTAATGCTTCACGAACCCTCGAGCAGGACTATGACCTCCAAACCTTCCTCGAAGGTTCCGTCGACGCCGTCGACGAAAGTTCCGTCGAGGTCGATGTCTTCGACGCCTTTGTCGAAGGGACCTTCGACACACGAGTCTGTCGACTCGACGCCAGCTTCGACACGACGCCAAGAAAAGTCACGGTTACGACACACCCAGTGTCTATCCCCAGGTCCTCGACGTCGATGGCTTCGAGATTGTCGAGTAGAATCCCAATTCTGTCGAGGCCTCCGCCTCCGCCTTTGTTTTCGACACCACGCTCGAAGCCTACGACATCGACAACATCGACGTTTTCGAGGCCGATTATGAAAAGTTTGGCACCCTCTGCCTTGGAAATGGGGTTTACACCCTTTATGAGTTCAGAACAATTGAGAACTATGTCCTCAATATTGGAAGAGGGTGAATTGTCTGAACAGGAAGACACATTTGAGTTGCAGGGACCTGTAACCCCAATTAGAGAGGAATTTTCCTCTGAAGAACGCAGGTTAAAGGATCTTCATGATTCCTTACATGAGGCAAGTGGGTTAGACACCTCCCCTGAGGTGGAGTTTGCTAGGCCAGACCCGGGGGAGCATGCTGAAACCCCCTATAGAGCCTTAATGGCCAGGATCACAGAGTTTATGGGGTGGTCTGCACCTTCACAATCTTTCCAACAAGATGACCTCACGGATATTCTTGACAAAGGCCCACAGGAGGATCCTGTGGTGCCTTTTCATAAAGCTCTTCAGAGGAAGATCATAACAAACTGGGAAACCCCAGATGTCATACCAGCAGTAAATAAAAAACTGTCTACAAAGTACAGGGTATCCTCTACAGACCCAGAGTTTTTGTCTAAACACCCATACCCAGAAAGTCTGGTGGTACAGGCAGCATCCTCTACCGATGTCAAGACGGCTTATCCTACCGTCCCACAGGACAGGGACGATAAAAAATATGATGCTATGGCTAAGAAAGTCTTTTCGGCATGTAGCATGACGTTAAAATCTGTTAATGCTACTTGCACCCTTGCTAGATTCAGCCATACACTTTGGGAGTGTGCTTCTACAGCGGCTGACTGCATCCCGGAGGGAGAAGAAAGGGATGCGTTCCTGAATATTATACAGGACGGTAAAGACGCTATGTGCGAATCCCTCCAGACGGGCATTGATTCGGCTGACGGTATCAGCAGAGCAATGGCGGCAAGTACAACAACCAGGAGATTCGCTTGGTTGAGAAAGTCTGGTTTTGCCCCAGATGTGCAAGCCAGGCTCTTGAACATGCCATTCGATGGCTCTTCTTTGTTCGGGAAAAAGGCGGATGACAGTTTAGAGAAACTGCAAACCTCAAAAGCAGCAGCAAAATCCCTAGGAGCTGCAATCTGTCAGACACCTTTTCGTCCCACAGGAACCTCTGCAAGGGGCAAGTCCTTTGGCTTCTACTCCGCATTCGGAAGAGGTAGAGGACGACCGGCTCAAAGGGGACAAAGAACTACCCGAGGTGGACGAGGTAGATATTCAAATGCCGCAGCAACAGCAGGTGCCTCTTTACCATCGGCATCTGCATCAGCCGCCCCAAAACCACTCTGAGGACTTCCCTCACAGGACACCTGTAGGAGGCAGGTTGACTCAACATCTGGTGGTATGGCAGGCTATCACGTCAGATGCTTGGGCATTGGAAACAGTTGCCCAAGGTTACTGCCTACCTTTCCTACGTAAACCTCAGTCATCCACCGGGGATCAGCTCTCAGAAAGCTCCAGATCCGCTCCTCTTGCAGGAAATTTTAGACCTGCTAGAGAAAGGTGCCATAGAACCGGTACCTGTAGCAGAGAGGAACATGGGCTGGTACTCCCCTTACTTTCTCATTCCGAAGAAAGACGGAGGACTGAGACCCATCTTGGACTTGCGAGAATTGAACAAATTCCTCAGGAAAGACAAATTCAAGATGGTCACTCTTTCTCAGATCCTCCAGGCCCTTCAGTTCCAGGACTGGTTGGTATCTCTGGACCTTCAGGACGCTTATTTCCATGTGCCTATCCATCTCAAACACAGGAAATACCTGAGGTTCGCAATTGGCAACTCTCACTATCAATTTCGAGTGCTGCTATTTGGGCTGACCTCCGCCCCGAGGGTCTTCAAGTTAATGTCGGTAGTGGCGGCAAGTTTAAGGAGGGAAGGGATTCACGTCTACCCCTACCTAGACAATTGGTTGATCAGGGCTGTTTCTTCGGAACAAGCTCAGATCCAGCTTAATCACGTGTGCCACTCCCTTCACAGACTGGGCTTCTCCCTCAATTTAAATAAGTCACAAATGATACCATCGCAGAGACTCCAGTTCATAGGAGCGATCCTGGATACTTCCCTGGGAAAAGCCTCGCAACCAGAGGTGAGGGCTCAAGATATTCTACAGATGGTTACCAAGTTCCAACATGCCCAACGTCTCCCAGCCTTCAACTTTTTGAGGTTGCTAGGCCTCATGGCATCCTGCATTTTCCTAGTGCCAGAGGCTCGCCTGAGAATGAGATCCCTCCAGTGGGCACTGAGGACTCAGTGGTCACAATTCTCAGGGAGAATGACAGATCTTCAGGTTCCCGACAGAGTAGCTCAAGACCTTCAGTGGTGGGCCTGTCGGGAGAACATTCTGAAAGGAGAACAGTTTGGGCAACCCTGGCCGGAGATAACAGTAGTCACAGATGCCTCACTCATGGGGTGGGGAGCCCACGCCAACGACTTGACCATCAGCGGTCGTTGGTCTCCATCGGAGTCCAGACTACATATCAACCTGTTAGAGCTGAGAGCCATCAGACTTGCGCTGAAGGCGTTCCTGCCAGCTGTACAAGGGGAAAAACGTCTTGATAATGACGGACAACACGGTGGCCATGCATTACCTCAACAAAAGAGGAGGCGTAGGATCACTACCCTTGTGCAGAGAGGCGATGCAGCTCTGGTTTTGGGCACTCCAAGAAGGAATCTCTCTATCGGCAGTTCACCTAGCCGGAGAGAAGAACTTGACAGCGGACGCTCTGTACAGGCAGAGCACAGTCTCCCACGAGTGGGAGATAGCTCAGGAAGTCCTTCAAGAGATCTTCGCCCTTTAGGGAACCCCTCAGGTAGATCTGTTCGCCACCAGCCTCTACAGGAAATGCGATCTGTTCTGCTCAAGGGAATTTCCCCCGAGAGGAGCCCTGGGAGACGCGTTCATAGTGGACTGGGAGTTTCCGCTTCTGTACGCGTTCCCACCGGTCCCTGTCATTCCTCAAATGATCAGGAGGTTGAGAAGATTCCGGAGAACCATGATCCTAATTGCCCCGGATTGGGCCAGGAGAACGTGGTAGCCGGACCTTCTAGACTTGTCCATCTGCCCTCCAATTCGACTTCCACTCAGAGAGAACCTACTCTCACAGAAGGGAGGTCAGGTTCTCCATCCAGACATCAAAACCCTCAACCTTCACGCTTGGCTTCTGAAAGGCTGAGTACAAGGATTGGGACCTCCCTAATGATGTTATGGAGGTGTTGCTTTCGGCAAGGAGGCCAGCAACAAAGTCTTTATACCGCTGCCGTTGGAACAGATTTTGCAGCTGGTGTAGAGAACAGAATATCGACCCTTTTTCATGTGGTACACCAATGGTTTTGTCCTTCCTACTATATTTGGCAAATTCAGGCCTTCAAGTTGGCCCCATTAAGGGCTATCTCGCAGCGCTATCCATCTTTAAGCGCACTGCGGAAGAACCATCCTATTTCAAGTTACCCTTGGTAATACAATTTCTTAAGGGGTTAACCAATGTTTATCCCCCAAGACCATTCCAAGTTCCCCTATGGGATTTAAACTTAGTCCTAACTTTCCTGATGGGCACACCTTTCGAACCACTCCATTCTTGTTCGTTAAGATTCCTTACCCTTAAAACTGTTTTATTAATAGCACTTACATCTGCTACAAGGGTGAGCGAATTACAAGCTCTTTCTTGTAAACCCCCTCACACTATCTTTCACAAAGACAAAGATGTCCTGCAAGTGAAGCCTAATTTCCTCCCAAAGGTGGTTTCTGAATTCCATATCACTCAGAACATTACCCTACCATCTTTCTATCCTCCTCCTCACCCGGGGAAAGAGGAAGAGAGGTTACACAGGCTAGACCCTAGAAGGGCTTTAAAGGGATGGTCTAGTAAAAATTTGTATTTAAAAAATAGATAGGCCACATAAAAAAAAATACTAGCATCCTCAGTTTTAAAACTTACCATGTAAAATTTTGAGCTATTCAAGCTCAAAATTCGAAAAAGCAAGCACAGGGGCGCCGCCATTTTGTGAAATGGAGGCCCTCCTGTGCTGGCTTTTGCGGCACTAATGAAGGAAAAGCCAGCCAGCTGTAGTAAACAAAGTCTACCGCTTGGTGGCTTTCCCTTCATTAGTGCCGCGACTCGGAGGACGCGGACCGGAGACCAGAGCAGGAAAGCTGCAGCTGAATCTCAGTAAGTGCTATTTATTTTTTTTACAAAAAATAATCACTAGGAGGAGCCCGGAAAACTTAGAAATAAAACTGCAGCTTTAACATATTTATGCTTTTGAAGCGACCGCAAACATAAATACAACGTTATTGTGTTGGAAAACGCTGCGGTTTTAAATCCGCAGCGTTTTCCAACACAACCGCGTTGTCTGCCTGAATGTGCTTTACCATTTGGGGCTCTCGGGCTCCCCACGGGGAGCCCGAGAGCCCCAAATGGAAAAGCACATTCAGGCAGACACAACGCGGCATTGCGGAAAACAACCGCGTTGTCTGCCTGAATCTGTTTTCCCATTTGGGGATCTCGGGCTCCCCACGGGGAGCCCGAGAGCCCCAAATGGGAAAGCAGATTTAGGCAGACAACGCAGCATTTAGCATTTCCCATCTGGGGCTCTCGGGCTCCCCACGGGGAGCCCGGGAGCCCCAAATGGGAAATAAGCTGCAGGTAGAAACACTATGCGGCATGTAAACATAACCGCGTGTGTTTCTGCCTGCTGTGGCTTTCACTTTGGGTCTCCGGTGCTCCCTTGGGAGCACCGGAGACCCACAGTGATAGCCACAGCAGGCAGAAACACACGCGGTTGTGTTGGAAAACGCTGCGGTTTTTCTTTCCAAGTTTCTCAGGCTCCTCCGAGCCGGAGGAGCCTGAGAAACGTGGAACGAAAAACCGCAGTGTTTTCCAACACAATAACGTTGTATTTGTTTGCGGTCGCTTCAAAAGCGACTGCAAACATAAATACAACGTTTTTAAAGCTGCGCTTTTATTTCTAAGTTTTCCGGGCTCCTCCAGCCCGGAAAACTTAGAAAAAAAAACGCAGCTAGTGCTTATTTTTTGTAAAAAAAATAAATACCACTTACCGAGATTCAGCTGCAGCTTTCCTGCTCTGGTCTCCGGTCCGCGTCCTCCGAGTCCCGGCACTAATGAAGGGAAAGCCACCCAGTGGTAGACTTTGTTTACTACAGCTGGCTGGCTTTTCCTTCATTAGTGCCGCAAAAGCCAGCACAGGAGGGCCTCCATTTCACAAAATGGCAGCGCCCCTGTGCTTGCTTTTTCGAATTTTGAGCTTGAATAGCTCAAAACTTTACATAGGAAGTTTTAAAACGGAGGATGCTAGTATTTTTTTTAATGTGGCCTATCTATTTTTTAAATAAAAATTTTTACTAGACCATCCCTTTAAGTTTTTACATCAGTAGACTAGCCAGGATAAGACAGGCAGACCAGCTGTTTGTAGGTTACACAGGTCACAAGCTGGGGTTACCAATAACTAAGCAGACCGTTTCCAGATGGATCATTCTAGCCATTCTGGAATGTTATAAATTCGGCAGGAAAAGATCCCCCTCAAAACCTTAGGGCTCATTCGACCAGAGGTATTGCAGCTTCATCGGCCCTCAAAAGAGGTGTGCCGGTTAAAGACATCTGTGCGGCCGCTACATGGTCGTCTGTCCATACCTTTACACGATTTTACAATTTGGATTCCTCCTCCAGTCAAGAGACTAGGTTTGGAAGGGCTGTACTGCATTCTATTCATCAATAGAAGACAGCATGAAGTCAGTACTCCCTCCTCCAATAATAGAATACTGCTATGGGAGCATATATAAGATGAGGAATACGTCGGAGGACACAATCCCTTCGAAGAACAAGTTACTTCTTACCTTGTAACGTTCTTTCGACGGGATGTTCCTCCGACGTATTCCTCATCGACCCTCCCATCCATCCCTGCAGTTCTACTTCCCTTGTAGTTGCAGCTTACGCTCCTTCAGGGTGATTAGTTTAGTCCAGAAAGCATTATTGTGGGCTACAAAACGGAACTGAGCAACGGGCGCTGCGCGCGGCCTTTATAGCCAGGATGACGTCGGCGTCGATACGGCGGCTGTCGAGGGACATCGACTTGAAGGACGTCGACGCGCAGCGCCCTCTAGAGAGAAAAAATTTTCCGAGGCCAGCAGAGCTGGAAGGAGATATCTAAGATGAGGAATACGTCGGAGGAACATCCCGTCGAAAGAACGTTACAAGGTAATAAGTCACTTGTTCTTCTCTTCCACGCAATCTGTTTAAATGGTTTGAATTATGGAGCTTGAGTTTTGTTGACCAGGTGCTTACCTTGAGTTATTTTATTCACACCTGCTTGATCTCTGGGCTCGCACTATACTGTTAACCCTTGTGGACACACATTAGCAAACCCTCATTTCTTTTGAGTCTTGTAGGTTTATACATGCCCTCTAACTGCCACTGTGGTAGAGCTTAAAATACTTCTAACTCCAGTCTCAACCTACCCACTGCACAGGTCGCTCCACTTGCAGTTCACTCATTGGCACTCACTATACTTCAGAACCTGTGCCTTACTTTCCTTTGCTGATTTTGCCTTCAAGCATCGCTGTTGCTCAGCTGCACCCTTTGCCCTCACATGATACTCGCCCCTCACTTGCATTCAATCCACCTATCCTTTCCATCATGATTGCACCCAACCCGTACTTAAACGACCCAGCCCTCTGGATCCAACACTTTGCCACTAAACCCACACCGAATCGGCCATACACCACCAACACTAGAAATTTGAGACTCGGCACAAGACGCCATCGTGCAACCACTGATCAGTCTGCCACCAAAGCCACCCCTCCCATTCAGCCCCCCTCCATCTCTGCCCGCAATCTGAGGCTAGGCTTGAGATTCCACATGACCCTATCTCTCACTAGCAGCCTCACAAGCCCTCGTCCAGCCCCTATCCAATCTCTGTTCAACCTAACTGCTGGCACTCGCTGCAGTCAACCTTGCACCTCACACGCTAGAAACCAGAGGCTAGCATCTAGGTTCCCTTTGGGGACGCGCCACCAGAGCCTTTACCCCACCACCAAACGCTCACGACCACTCATCACCCACACTCCTACACAAATCCCAACATCAGCACCGGTTGCGGATATAACTCCTTCACAGCCTTTGACCACATGTCATATCAAATCTAATAAACCCATTGGCGCTATGATCAATGCCCGATCTCTTACAGCACAAGCCCTTGATATTGCAGATATGATTACTTCTGGAAACTTAGACTTCCCGGCCATCACCGAAACTTGGTTGCATAGCGCATCCGGATCCTCACTCTCCCTAGCGGTTCCAGACAACTACTCCCATCATTAGACAAGACAGGTATACCAATCAAACTAAGGATGGTGGAATAGCCACCATCTTCAAAAGCTCACTTGAATTTAGGATGATCCCTAACGTTCAAATACCATCTGCTGAACTTCTATCCATCAAGCTACCCCTCTCCCCTAACCAAACTATTACAGTGCATCTCTTATATAGGCCCCCCAGGCCCATTACTACATTTATTAATGATATATCATCAATTCTTGCTTCTAATACTAAGCCCAACTCGCAAATCCTTCTACTTGGTGACTTTAACCTAGGCTACCAAGACGCAAATGATCCCAAAGCTACAGACCTCCTTAACACTCCGACTATGGCCTCACCCAACACATCAAGGAGCCTACCCATATCAAAGGCCGAACTCTCGATTGGATTGCCGACCTGAACTGCAAGCTTAACCTGATCTGACTCCATGCCTTTGGTCAGACCACTACAAAATAACCTTTGCAATTAATGCCAGCCCTCAAACTTGCAAACCCAATCTAACCCCGGCCATCCAAACACGCATTAAGGATATCTCGACCTGAGAAACTTCTCCCAATCATCCTTCCTCTACTAAATGCCACTATGACCACCTGCTCAGACCCTACAGTTTTAGCGGATATTTATAACCACGCCATGCTCAAAGCCCTCGGTACTGTTGCACCGTTAAAATTGTGTAGACAAAAACTTCGTTCCATCTGAACTCATGGTTCACCCCCCATCTTAGAGACTTGCGTAAAGACAGAAGAAAGGCAGTCTCGCTCTGGAAAAATATACTTTCCCTTGTCAACAAAAACAACCTAACTCTGGCCTCTTCCACTTCCAAAGCTGCTATCTTTTCAGCCAAAAAAGATGTCTATAACAAACGTATCTTACAGGCTCAATCGAACGCAAAGGAACTTTTTAAGATCCTTAAGGAACTAGTCACCTGTTGTCCCTATGGTGACATGCTCCCCGACAGTGTTTGGTGTACTAATATTCAAAAGGCTCTTCTAGATAAAATTGCCCTACTTCAAACAAAAATAAATGCTAAAAAGAACAACCTTACCGACTCTACCTTGAACTCACCTTCGCTCAACCTCCCAGCCCCTAATCGCCCTCCACAACCTTTCAGCTTCTCTCCATTGAAGAAGTCGAAAATATTATCAAAAAGCTTGAACTGTCAAACTGTCAAGGAGACACTTGCCCCGCTCCTATTATCAAGGAAGCTGCGCATGACCTTGCGCCCTTCATCACTACCTTTTATAAATGCCTCCTTCAGATCTGGCATTGTCCCGGATAACCTTAAGGATGCCTGGGTTATCCCATGAATCAAAAAAACCTTCCCTCGACCCAAGTAACCCTGCAAACTATAGGCATATCACTACGGTATCATACCAACTAAAATCTAAAAATTCTAGACCGCGTTGCCTACATGCAAATTCAGGACTATCTTGAATCTCATCAACTACTCGGTCTCCGTCAATCAGGCTTCTGCCCCAGACACGGCTCTGATGGACTTAAAAACTCATATTAATTATCTAAATGATAAGGGCAAGATGGCACTCATCCTCCTGCTCGATCTGTCAGCGGCATTTGACTTGGTCGATCATAAAATTCTATGTCACCACCACAAAATTGCTGCACACTTTTCGGATTCTGCATCTTCCAGGATTAGCTCCTTTCTGGCAAATAGAACTATGAGAGTCTTCTCTCCTCTAGCCTCTGCAGAACCTGCCCCAGTCTCGTGTGGAGTCCCTCAAGAGTCTTGTGTCCCTCCCACACTATACAATTTATTTACCATGCCACTCTTTGACGTACTTGACTATCTGGTGTCTCATACACCAACTACGCTGACAACACCCAGATACTCATCCCTATCACTGGTGACTTGGCCCTTCACACGAAGGCACTTAATGAGGTCTACTCAATCATCTAGGCTTGGATGGCACATCATGGACTCTGGCTCAATGATGAGAAAACGGAGCTTCTCATCCTTGGCTCGCATTCTAAACTTGCCAAGCTTGACCCAGCCTACAAAGCATTTACCATTGATGGCAATATCATTAAAGTGTCGCATGTAGCAAAAACGCTAGGTATATATTGACGCCATTCAATCTTTAAGTAGACAAACGCTGTAGCGTCTGCCTCGGCTCATACTTGCAAACTCATTACAGCATGCAGACACTTCCTGAGCACTGAGAACTGCATCATCCTTGCTAGAACTCTTATTATGGCAAAATAGATTATTGTAATGCTCTCTACCTAGGGACCAGCCAAAAAAACATTGACAAGTTACAAGTCACACAAAACAATGCCATCAAGGCGGCCCTTAACATCCCTAGAAGATCTCGCATCTCAGACACCAGACGTAACCTACATTGGCTCCCCGTCGTGCAAAGAATATTGCTAAAAACATTATCCTTAACCTACAAGGCTAAGAACAACCTGGCACTAGCTTATCTGGCCAACTGTTTCACGCAGCATGTTGCGATCAGACCGCTCAGAACAGCCTACATCAACACACTCACCATACCCAGATTCAAACTGCAGTCTGCCGGGGGATCAAGCTCCCAGTCCTTGCAGCTAAACTATGGAACACCATTCCGTCTACACTCAGATCTGAACCTACGTTCCACTCCTTCAAAACTAAAACTAAACTCTGGCTTCACAAGCTTGACGAGTCCCCTAAACCCTCTTTATAGGCGCTCATGATCACTACACTAGCACTTTCTATCACCTTACGCCTGACCTTAGCATCCTGATTTATTCACCGAGTTATATATTGAATTTTGCACCGATTATGTAACATCCTTAAGTTTTTATGTATGTAACCTGCTTAGGTCTCTGCATCTTCCTGGTTTAGTTTATTCCCTTGAGGGAACATGTTTTTGACTACCTGTAACCACTTTCTTGTAAATTATGTGCCCAGATGCCTGAAGGCATGGTTGCGCTTTACAAATAAATACAAATACCTGGTCTTCTGACGAATCCCCCAAGAAAATGAAATGCCCCACAAAAAATTCTTCCTCTGAAGAATGGGAAGCATTTAGAATTAAAATGGAGGTTTTTGAAAAGGCTAAGCCTTAGTCCGCGCCTTCCTCGGAAGCCGGCCAAGAGCGTTACCGTTCCAACAGTTGCGCGCCCTCGAGCCCGGGTGATCTAAGGAGAAAAATTTGGGAACCCTCCAGGACCCTGAGTGATAAAGATCGCTTGAGTCGACCGCTCAAGGTTATCGACTCCATCCGGAACCCGACACACCTCGAAGGATGAGCCTTCGAAGAGCGTTGCAACGCTTTCGAAGCCAGCTCTGTCGACTGTTATTTTGTTGACTCCTTTGTCTACATCGACCCTGAATCCTTCGGTGCCCATAGTTTCAAAGGCTCCAGGTCAGTCAGAAACTGACAAAATAGCAGCAAAAGAAAAAGCTGCAAAGCCTTCAGCCTCCACTGTAACAGCCCCTCCATAAAAAATGTATAAGCCTCTGCCAAGGAAATAATTTTGTAATCCTTGTCTTCAATTTTTGAAGAACAACAAAGGTCTGAGGAGGAGAATGTTCCTTTTGATCTAGAGTGTGGCACCCCAATGTCCCAGAATGTGTAATTTCTGAGGAAAACAGAATGAGGGATTTAATGGAAACTTTGCACAATGCAAGTGGAATTGACACATCACCCGAGACAGAATTTGGCAAACCAGAGCCAGGGGATCATTTAGGATGGGCTAGACCACCAACTCAGTTTATCCAGGATGACCTGTCTGACATACTAGATCAGGGCCCCACCGAAGATCCGATTTTACCCTTCCATATAGCCTTACAAAATAGGGTGGCCAAAAAATGGAAGATCCCAGACTCCATTCCTCCTGTGAATAAGTACCTCACGTCAAAATACCGCCCTTCCAGTAGCGACCCCAGCTATCTGCCTAAACACCCTACTCCTGAGAGTCTGGTGGTCCAGGCAGCCACAGCTACATCAAATAAGGTGGGCTCACAAGGGTATTTTCAGCTGGGAGTATGGCATTAAAATCGGCCAACTTCGCATGTGCCTTGGCAACATTTTTTCGTACACTCTGTGGGAGTGCATTGCAATGGCGGCGGAGCACATACCAGAAGGGGAAGAAAGGGAAGGATTCCTAGCCATCGTTAGAGATGGAAAGGAGGCCATGCAGGATTCCCTTCAGTCTGGATTGGACACTGCAGATAGTGTGAGCAGGTCCATGGCCACTAGCACAGTTATACGCAGATTTGCGTGGTGGCGAAAGTTGGGTTTCGCACCAGACATGCAAAACTGTCTTTTGAACATGCCTTTTGACGGGTCTCACCTTTTCGGCTACAGGGCTGATGAGAGCCTTGAGAGGTTGCAGACCTTGAAAGCGACTGCAAAGTCCTTAGGAGCTGCTATTAGGCAACCTCAGCCTTTTCGTGCATCAGAACAATCTTGGAGGGGACGATCCTATCGTTATTACTCCTCCTACGGAAAGGCGAGAGGAATGGCCAGTCAGAGGCCAGAGAAAAATCACTTGTGGTGGACGAGGAAAACTTGCTAAGCCAGCTCCAGCTGCAGCATCCTTACCATCAGCAGCCGCAGCATCCGCCACAAAACCACTTTGAGGACTTGCATCACAAGACACCTGTGGGAGGTAGGCTGTCCCAGCATCTGCAAGAATGGCAAGCCATTACTTCAGATGTTTGGGCTCTAGAAATAATAGCCCAAGGTTGCTGCCTTCCTTCTCTAACGCAGCCTCAAAGCAATCCACCGGGGAGACGCTCTTTGAAGTTTCCAGACCCGCTCCTACAGCAGGAAGTAATACACCTGCTAGAGAAAGGTGCTATAGAACCAGTACCTGTAGCGGAGAGGAACAAGGGATTGTACTCCCCATATTTTTTTGATTCCCAAAAAGGACAGAGGACTGAGACCCATCTTGGACTTAAGAGACTTGAACAAGCTCTTCAGGAAGGACAAGTTCAAGATGATCCCTCTTTCTCACATCCTTCAGGCCCTTCAACTTCAGGATTGGTTGGTGTCATTGGACCTTCAGGATGCTTATTTTCATGTGCCAATCCATCTCTAGCACAGAAAGTACCTGAGGTTCGCGGTTGGCAACTCGCACTATCAGTTTGGAGTCCTACCATTCGGGTTGACCTCCGCCCCGAGGGTTTTCAAGTTGATGGTAGTGGTGGCAGCACACCTCAGGTGAGGGGGAATTCACATCTACTCCTACCTGGACGATTGGTTGATCAGGGCGCGTTCTGCCGAGCAAGTCCTGAATCACCTGAAAGTCACCTGCCACTTCCTCCACAAACTGGGCTTCTTTCTCAATTTCAAGAAGTCACAAATGACACCTTCCCAACAGCTCCAGTACATCAGGGCTGTATTAGACACATCCTTGGGAAAGAGCTTGCCTCCCAGGTCGAGGGCTCAAGACATTCTTCAGATTTCCAAATTTCAAAATGCCCAAAATCTCCAGGCCTACGACTTCTTGAGGTTGCTTGTGCTCATGGTATCCTGCATTTTCCTGGTGCCAGAAGCACGCCGGAGGATGAGATCCCTTCAATGGACTCTAAAGACTCAATGGTCCCAATTCTCAGGACAAATGACGAATCTCCTTCAGATTCCAAACAAGGTTCGTCAGGATCTTCTGTGGTGGACTTGCACAAAGAACATCCTAAAAGAACATTTTTGGCAACCATGGCCAGAATTTACAGTAGTGACGGACGCCTCACTCATGGGATGGTGAGCTCATGCCAACGATCTGACAATCAGCCAAACTACACATCAACCTTTTGGAGCTGAGAGCAATCAGACTAGCGCTGAAAGCTTTTTTGCCATCTGTCAGGGGGGGGGGGGGAAATGTCCTGATAATGACGGCCAACACATTGGCCATGCATTACCTAACCAAAAGATGCGTAGGGTCACTACCTCTGTGCAGAGAGGCAATGCGGCTCTGGTATTGGGCAATTCAGGAAGGAGTCTCCCTATCGGCAATTCATCTAGCCGGGGAGGAAAATATGACGGCGGATGCTCTGAGCAGGCAGAGTACTGTGTCCCACGAGTGGGAACTTGCTCAAGAAGTCCTTTAAGAGATCTTCGCCCTTTGGGGAAACCCCCAAGTAGACCTGTTTGCGACCGGAATTAATGAAAGTGCGAAAGGTATTGCTCGAGGGAATTTCCCCCGAGAGGAGCCCTAGGGGGATGCGTTTGTGGTGGAGTGGAACCTCCCAATGCTATACGCATTCCTTCCGATTCCCGTCATTCCTCAATTCATCAGGGGTTAAGACGGTTCGGAAACCGCATGATCCTAATTGCCCTGGATTGGGCCAGGAGAACGTGGTACCTGGACCTTCTAGACATGCCCTTCTGCCCTCCGTTACATCTTCCTCAGAGAGATGACCACCTCTCACAAAAGGAGGGCCAGTTTCTCCATCCAAAGGTCAGGAGACTCAACCTTCATGCTTGGTATCTGGAAGGCTGAGATACAAGGATTGGGACCTTCCAGATGACGTCGTGGAGGTGTTGCTTTCGGCAAGAAGGCCAGCAACAAAATATTTGTGCTGTTGGAAGAAGTTTTGCAACTGGTGCAGGGAAAAGAATGTTGATCATTTTCTGTGTTCTATCCCAGAAGTGTTCTTTCCTCTTATCACTGGCACATGGAGGTCTCAATGTTGGGACCATTAAAGGTCATCTTGCTGCGCTTTCCATTTTCAAGCGCTCTTCGGAAGAATGTTCCTACTTTAAAATTCCTTTGATAATACAATTCTTAACGGGACTCACCACTGTCTTCTGGGCCACCCTATACTGTATTCCATAAGGGCAGGGTTGTATTGAGGGTTAAACCCTCATTCTTACCTAAAGTTGTCTGATTTCCATTTAAATCAGAGGATCTTTCTGCCTGCATTCTATCCTCCACCTCATCCCAGCAAGGAGGAGGAAAGATTGCACAGGCTGGACCCGAGAAGAGCTCTAAGCTTTTACATTTCTAGGCTTTCCAAGCTTAGAGTGGACAATCAACTTTTCATTGGCTACACTGGAAGGAAGTTGGGTCAATCGGTGTCGAAACAAACCCTATCACGTTGGATTGTGCTTTGCATCTCAGAATGCTACAGATTGGCAAAGATCCACCAGAAGGCTTGAGGGCCCATTCAACCAGAGGCATAGCCTCTTCGACAGCCCTTCAAAGAGGTGTTCCCATCAAATGACTTGGTCTTCGCTGAACACATTTTCTAAATTCTACAATTTGGATGCTTCCCACTCTAAAGAGCTTGCTTTTGGTAAAGCAGTGCTGTATTCAGCTATATAGAAAAAATATATATATTAAAAAACGTTTACACTGCTTTGGGAGTCTAAGATGAAGAATACGTTGGAGGACACAATCCATTCAAAGGACAAGTTACCAACTGTTAACGTTCTTTCGACTGGATGTTCTTCCAACTTATTCCTCATCGCCCTCCCATCCTACCCCTCTGTAGATTTTCCGGTGTTATTACCACTGCAACTCTCTCAAGGCTGACACCTGGCTACCTGCACTATCTATACAGCAGAACAAGAGGGGAAAAACAGAACTGTGATGTACGAGAACATACTATCCATGTGGAAGTCTTTTTTTAGTAGAAACCACATTGTGAATGTGCCCTAGTCTAAGGTTTTCAACTCGTTCTGCTGTTTTCAACTCTTCCTGCTGTAAGATGTTCAGCAATTAAGGTAAATTTCTAGAATATTTTGTTTTTTGTAGAATCATTGATTTCATGGCATAGGAAAGATGCCACTGTTTGTACACTAACCCATGTAGAATGAGAGTAATTGTTGTCTGTGACTATGAAAATCATGATGTCCTATGTTTCTTAAACAATACATCCTGAACGTAGGAAATTACTAGTAAAATTAATAAATGTATAGTTTCCTTTATGAAAACTTTACGTTTTTGAGTCTTGTCTATGTCCGTTGACAAGTATGCCAATTAGTGTGTAACTGGTTTGGGTCTAAAAACTGGTTGAATACAGGAGAAGGAGGTAGTCTGCAAAATAGATATGACACAACACAACGTGAAAAGTGTTGAAACACAATCAGCTGTTGGAGTGTGGACGCTCTACATTGTCATTGTTATTTAGCTATATGTAGTTCCTTTGTTGCTAGTTACTAATCTGTTTCTGAACCTAAAAAATACACCATGGCTGGAGATCCTAGTGTTAAAGATAAGACACTTCTAATAGGGGTCATGTGAGTTGAGCAAGGGTGTGTATCATAGGGATGTTTGGCAACCTAGCCTAATTTGTACCACTGTTCTCTTCACTTTCATAGAGGCTCATGTCATCCGATGTAAATGGGTCGATGGTAAATTGGCTGACCACCATGATGGGAATGCGGCTGCAAGTCATTCTGGAGCAGATGCCAGTCACAGAAGAGCAGATTCTGCACTATGTCCGGAGGATAGGGGACCACCGCCAGGTAGCCATTGAGTCTAGAGAATGGGTGGTGCGGGTCGTTATACTTTATTAATACAAATGTGCCATGCACTGGTTGTTTTCTGATGCCCTGCATCATACTCTGATACAGAGTTTTCAGGGTAAAGTATAAGCAGCACAGTTGATCGAATTCTCCTTTTTCTTGCAGCAGGCACCAGAGGAGCCGATGGAGGAGCAGCTAGCAGAGCCAGCTTCAGAGATGGGGCAGGTAAATGCACATGGAGTCTCTGTATGCTTTGTGTAAAATTAATTGATGTCCCATCTCAGAGGGGTTAAAAAGTTAAGGCACGGACCAAGCCATTGAAGTGTAACCTGGGGAGGTGCTAAAGTACTATAATACTTCAGTGAAATCCAATTGCTCAGTCGTTGGCACTGACCTAGCAATATATTTATCTTCTAGTATTGCCTGCTATGAAGGCATCATAAAGCAAGACACAGACAACGGATTTAAAGTTCAAAGTAAAATACTTTATTAAATCAAATGTCAGGCTGATAGAAGGCGTGCCTTGCCCTATTGTAAGGTGGAATTTCCCTACCTTCACCAAAGTAAGGAAAGTCTGAGTCAAGGAGTTCAACTTAAGTCGGCCTCTGTCCAAAACCTATACTTGCCCTCACAAATACAGCTAACCAATGTGTAGGGATGTCAAAATTAAAAGAAATAGTGTTCAACTCAATGTTCTGAGCTTCTTCCAGCTCCCCTTCCCCTAGTATAAGAAAGATCTACAAAAAAAGACTCAAGATTACCTTTCCCCAGTTCAATGTGATGCAGTTCAAAGCCAATCCTTTTAGTTCCCTTCACCAAGTTCCAAGCAACACAGTTAACAGATAACAAAAGGTCTTGAGTCTTCGTTCTCAAGACCACACATGTAGCACCTCATGTCACATGTCTCGGGGTTCCCTTCTCCAAGACTTCAATTTCATCAACACAATGTCTTTGGTTTTCAACATTTTGTGCTCACTGGTCCAGGTGCAGTTGTCAGACCGAACGGTACACCCATCACAGGTTGCGCAACCAGGATCCCTGACTCACAGCCTTTTAGCTTTGATGTGTAGATTTACAATCATCTGGCTTTTCCTGGTCTGCCTCTTGGCTCTGCACACATCCTTTCCAGTCTTTGGCTTTTTCGCACTGCATGCATTCATAAAAGTTCAGTTTAAGGGTGTTTGCGCACATCCACCTTTCTATGACTCTGTCACACTTGTGCCCTTGTAATTCGTTTTCTCATGGGCATTTGGGTCATTTACTTTATTTGCTTGGCCCATGAAGGTTTTTATTCCATTCAACACCTATAATGCTTAACTTCAAGAATCCATTCAGTATAAAATGTGCATTGGTTTCGCTGAATTTTAAAGTTACATTCGGTATTAAATATGGATTTATAGGAGCGCCCCAGTGTTTGAGCGGTGTCCTCCCCGACACTCACTGGCTCGTTGCGGCTCCTTCCGGTGGTTCCCTCTGCAACCCCTTCCCCGCTGAAGCTGGGAAGCTCACCCTCTCAACAGTGGCGTCGCTAGGGGGGGGGGCTCTGGAGGGGCCGGGGCCCCACCTGTGTACCCCTGTGCTCCCCCCCCCCTAGCTAAAACGAGCAGTGACCATGTTCTCCCCTACATTTGCCTGTGCCCCACCCTACTTTTGTCTTTGGCCCCCTCTGTGCCCCTCCTAAATTTGATTCCTGGCGACGCCACTGCCTCTCGAGCTCCCCTCGCCTGTTGTGTGTTATTACTCTGCAAGCTGGTGTTAGGGAGAATTCTCATTTCTCTGCTAATTCCCCTCTACCTTAGAGACCCCTAACTCTTTTGCTGGGCTTGAGGACTTTTAAGTTTTTATCCTGAAGTGAGTGAGACCTTTTTCTCACTGCCTCATGTATTTTTTTTTATCTGATCTGGACTCTGTTTATTTGTTTTTGAAGTCTGACAAACTCCATAGGCATCTGTTTTTTGTATTGCGACACACAGCACCTTCAGTGCAGTGTCACAGAGAAGTCCTCTGGATTTCTCATAAGGTTTAAATACCTTCTCTGGGGTGAACTACTGTTCCCAAGAGTAGTAAAGTTTAATTGGCTTCATTTGCTGTTTTTCCTATGTAGGTCCAGCGCAAACCATCTTATGTAGAAGTACTGGAGGGGTTGGGGGATTACTTGTAGCCCCTTTCCTACTTATGTAAACATGTTTATGTTGCCCTCACTACATTTAATGGCTGGTGGCAGTGGTTTAAATTTCCTACCAATGTGCGTTATTACCGCAGGCAGAATCCTCGGCTGCAGTACAGACCCCATGGGTGACCATTTTGTCAAAATGGGCCTGGTCTTCTTTTTTCGCCATTTCTTGCTAGAGAGGTCTTTCTTGGGTTATACTTTGCGCGCCAAACCAGGTTTAGCCCCTTTTTCGTTTTGCCGTTGGCTGGCTTCAGTGCTGAAACCCGCCTCTGGCTCCAGTGTGTCTGGCAGGGCAGGAAGCGAGGGAGGTTCCCGAACTCCCTGTGCTTGGTCCCCTTGGTTACATGAATGCACCCGAAGGTGATTGGCTGGCTGTGCTTGAAGGACGGCCACCCTGCTGTAGGAGTAACAACTTGACTGCGAATGAATGGGAGAAACCTGCATAAAAGGCGAGGTCTCTCAGACGGAAGGCAGATTCGACCACTGGGTCGAAGGAACCGAAGAAAGAAACAAAGAGAAGCTTGCTGCACCCTCCTGAACTGTTGGTTTGCCCGGTGAAGCCCTGCTGCAGTGCTAATGCTCCAAATTTCGTATTAATTAGAGAAGCCCGGAACGGACGACTTCTTCCCTTGGGTTGATGGGACCAACTGACCCCAAGACGAACTTTGCTAGAAAACCTTTCACTGTTGCTAGAACTGATTGCCAAGGGTCAGGAAAACCAGAATCTAGTAAATCGTCATTAAGCCAGACCAGAGCTCCAGGAAGATCCTGAGGACCCTCCTGAAGCAGGACAACCCAAGCCTGAGCCACCTCAACAGAGTGCTGGACCCCAGAAGCAAGGGAAGCCCATTAAGTGTCGAACATCTGCGGTGGTGCTATTTACCAGTAGCTGAAGCCACAAAGTGCCACTGAATTGGAAAGAGCCCGTAGCCGCTTCAGACCATTTGGACTGCAGTGCAGGAGTCCTCCAGACGTCCTCCCTCTTGTCCCCATGACTGAGGCCCAGGACCTGCAAGACTGCTACCAGAACAGAAGCCAGCTGGAGCCTCTTCTTCCAACCCTGCCTTGACAAAAGGGGTACTTGCCTCTTGTGTCTGTAGCTTGCTGGCTCTCACTGGAGACTTGCAGTAGCTGCTTTTTGCAGAGTTTGTTTCAGTTCTGCCTTTCACAAGCCTTACAGCTTGTGACCCAACAGTGATTCTTTTTCTACAAACTCTCTAATAGCACAAGTCTTGCACAATGTTATCTAAAGAAGTGCCTCCGCGTCCTAGACATTGTTCGAATTGACTTTGGCTGTCCTGGCTCCCTGCAGACTCTTCTGATCCATTGACTTTGGTTCCAACTGTCCCTCATAGGTGGTCCATAAGTTTAACCTGTATTGCTGGGAAAGATCTAATCTAGAGTTCATTGGGAGATTGAAAAGTATTCATATGCTCTGAGAATCTGTTGACCTTTTCTTTCCCTAACTTTCCTTTTCCACAACCTCAGAATTGTATTAGTCCCAAAAGTGATAGATTAATGCCAAATATTGCCGAGCATCTCCGGGTGTAGGTTGTGTGTGTGTGTGTGTGTGTGAGGCATCGCAAAAGGGTATCTACTTTTCTCAACTCTGAGAAAGTGTTATGAAGTGTGTTTTTATTGTTGCATATTGCCCTTTCTAAAGAAAGCTCATTTAAAACTGGCGTTAAATAAATAACTGTTACGTCCTGTCCCCTTTCCTCAATACCGCATGGGCGTCCCTCTCTAGGGATGGGAGACAGAACCTTTTTCACCAGAAAAAACCTTCTTCCCCTTTAAATTTAGGTGCGCTGGGGTGCGGCCCTGGGAGCATGTGCTCCCCTGACACCGCTCACTGGGACCACTCCTTGGTCCCCTTTTCCGCGTCGACGGGAACAGGCCGATTTCACCAGTGCTCCTCGATTTGGCTTCGGCCATGTAATACCACGCGCTCTTACCAGATACTTTCTTCTGTCTTTTTGTCTTCTTTTATCAGGTACTCGGTACTCCGGCGCCGCGCTCCTCCCCGGCGCATGTCGACTTCAGCGGGCTTCAGCAGGTGTCCCCCCTGTGAGGGGCTCTTCCCTACATCAGATTCCCACGCTCTTTGCCTCCGCTGGCTTGGCCCCGACCACTGCTGGGAACATTGTACCGTGTGCAACGCTCTTACACCGCATGCTCTGAAGAACAGGCTAGCTAGGTGGAGAGAGCACTTTGAGAAGTCGCATCCAGAGGACTTTAAGGGCATAAGTCAAGGACCAAGGGAGGGCCTCTTTTTTCCAGCGCACCCCGCTAGGGCGACACCTTCCCAAGCAAACGCCCGAAGTTCTCACACCAGCACGGGTACCAAGGCTAGTTCAGCTACTGGCTGTCAGAGCGAGGGATCCGTAGATCCTTCCGGAGACGATGCTGAGGGACCGCAAGGTTCTTTTACCGGGTGTACATCCTAGGGACTACGCCCTAACACCAGCCAAATGTCCGAGGGGGCACCTGCATGTAGCACTACCAGCAATACTGCCGAGGGCAACACGCCTGCCAGGCCCCGTCCTGAGGTTCAGGGTAGGCCTCATGCTCCATCGCCAAGAGTCCTGGAGGAGGCCGGGCCAGTGTACCAAGGACCATGACTTGGGCACGTGGCACGCAGCTTGACAAGATGGCTGCCGCGACAGATACCTCCCCTTGGAGTGGAGCAGGTGGGAGAATGAGTTGCAAGGTGGAACTGGTTTCCACCAGGTACATGGCCTACTGCTCATCTATCAGCATTGCAGGGAAGGTTAACCCCGCAACCGTTTAGACTGAGTACGCACCGGCCCCAGCAGCTGCCCGCTACCCCATCACCTGCCACCCCACCGGCCTGTGAGGATAGGTTTTTTGAAAAATTATTTTCATGAGATCTCCTCAGATGGGGGCCATCCTTCAGGATGTCATCAGGGACATGCTCCCTCCGGCCCCTCTGCCTATAGTCATTCCTCCTATGACTCTGGCCCCACAGGCCCTGGTGCAGCCCCTGCTACCCTCGCTGGCCCCTTCGATTCCGGCTCCCCTGCCTCCGATAGTTCAGGTGGTCCCGTACCAGCCTCCGGTCTCCACACCTCAGCCCTCGGCACCCAGCATTCCTACACCCTTGCCGGACCAGCCGGATGCTCAGATCGATACAGATGAGGAAGAAGACCCCGACACACCATCGTCAGCCAATGCCTTCCATGAATGACTCGCTGGTCTGGTAGAGTACTTGGGCCTTCCTCAACCCTAGGTAGAACAACCGAGGGAGGGGGTACTGGATGAGGTGTTCACTATATGCCCCGCGGCTAGAACAGGGATCCCAATGCAGAAGGACATTGTCGCCTTGGCCAAAAGGGGGTGGCTCAAACCCCTCACGGCACAGCCTGTCAATCGGCACCTCAATGCCAAGTATAGCCAACTGGAGGGGGGATCCACTCTTGTTGTCGGCCCAACCTCATTCTTCGGTGATTGCTGCAGCATCACTCTACTCAAAGCCTCAGTCGTCCTCGTCACTGTTAGGCAGGGAGGAGAAGATCTTGAAGGCGTACAGGGAAGAAGCTTTATTCCAATGCTTCACTGCATTTTAGGCAAGTAAACGCGGATGCCATGCTGGCAGCCATTAACCAGAGGCTTTGGTGGGAAATAGCAGACTTCCTTCCAGAACTTCGGGTGCAGAGCCAGGCACGTTCAAGGCGGGACTGGTGGAGGCTAAACTGGTGGCTCTAGACGACATGGAATCCATTGTGGCCCACATTGACACCTCTGGCGGGGCCATATGCATCGCCTTGGACATGAGGAGGACTGCCTTGCTTTGGGCTATTAAATTCAACCCAGACGTCCAGGAACGCATATTGGACCTTCCGCTCAAGGGTTGCGACCCCTTTCACTCCACCACCGATGAGGAGCTAGATAAAAAGAAAAACAGTTCGCAAACTGTGAACTCTTTATCCTTACGAATGCCACGCCCAAGATGTACACTCGGTCGCATCAACGCTCCGACAAGGGGGGAGGAGGGGTTCTGCGGCTTCCAAGAAAGGAGGTCCAGGCAGACTGACCGTTCCATGAGTCAACACCGGCGCAAATAAAAGGGGCGGGGGGAGCAAGGGCTTCTTTCAGTCCCCCTCCAACAGCCTCAGAAGGAAAGAAGGCATGACACGCCCCTTCGGGTCCACTTGTCTCCGGTGGGGGGCAGGCTTGCCCTTCACACACAATTTTGGTGTCGAAGTTCGCGGACCCCTGGATCATCTCTATAGTATCTACAGGGTACCGCCGCCTCCTCCCTCCTCTCCCACAGATTGGGACAGCAACTGTGTTGGCAGAAATTCGGTTGCTCGTCGAGAGCCAGGCAGTGGAAGAAGTCCCAGCGAGGATTTGGCTTTGACTCAAAGGATTTTGACCATACAAAAGAACCAGGCTGGCCCGAGAGTTATATTGGAACTCTCCACCCTCAACCTCTCCCTCCCGCTTGAAAAATTCAAGATGGTTACGCCAGCACTCATTGCATAGACATTGTGCAGGGGAGACAGGGTATTCACCAGACTCATGAATGCAGTGGCAGCCCTCTTCAGGGCCACCACGTCTATCCGTACCTGGATGACTGGCTCGTCTGGGTGAGATCCCCGGAGGCGGTGCATCACACTTCCTCCGCCCTTATGGTCCCACGCCGCGAGTTGGGATTTTCAGTCAATCTTAAGTATCAACTGCAGCCTATGCAGAACCTGACCTTCCTGGGCTTCATCTGGAACACAAACTTTCCCCTGGGAGGACAATATCACGGTCATGAAGAAGGCCACCACTCACTCACTCGAGAAGTGATCTCAGCCTGGTGGTACCAACACTTACTAGGTATCATGGCAGCAGTCCTACTAGCCGTAGTCCACAGGGTGATCTGCAAGATAAAGGAATCGTGTCACCCAAGCATCACTAACATAGCTCTGTGATGGCCGGCGACACCATGGTTCTCAGAGCTTCTCAGCCTCTCAGATAGACCTCTCATTAACCTGCCGATAGGCCCAGGTCATCTTCTGGCGCAAGAGGGGGGGGGCGGGGCAGGGTCATCCACCCTGCTTCACTGAAATTAGCCCTTGCAGCATGGTTTCTGAGCAGGACCCGCTGAAGCACCTGAGCCTCTCACAGACTAACCTATACATGATTCAGGGTGCTAGGAGCAAGGCTACTCAGAGCCAATACAAGAGTAAATGGACTAGGTTTTGTCACTGAGTGGCTCTAAAGAGAGCGACCGCCTTACGTGCACATTGGACCATGTGCTCTCCTTCTCGGCACACCTTGCAGGTGGACACGTGCCACACCTATTTGGCAGCCATAGGGGCCTACAGAAACGAGGAGGTCTTATCTCCCAACCCAGTGGTCAGGTGACATTTGGCAGAACTCATCTGGCTTTACCCACCCATCACCTTGTGTGGGACCTCAATGTATTGTTGGGCGCCTTGGCGCACAAAACTTTGGAACCAATGGCGACTGCGGACATCAGGCTGGTCACAATTAACCGCTCTGTTGGTGGGTCTCGCCTCTGCTCGCAGAGTCGGCGAGATCCAGGCTCTGTTTTCATCGGAACCCTAGACCATTTTCTCTTGCGTCCTGTCCCGTTTCGTCCATACTGTATGGGTGTCCCTTCCAAGGGACAGGAGACGGAGCCTTTTTCACCACAAAAAACCTTCTTCCCCTTTAAATTTAGAGGCACGTGGGGGCGCGGCCCAGGGAGCATGCGCTGCCCTGACTCCGCCGCCACATATCAGTCCCCTTTTCTGCATCGATGGGAACGGGCCGAATTCACCAGTGCTCCTGGATTTGGCTTTGGCCATGTAACTCCACGTGCAGATACTTCTTCTTTGTCTCTTTTGTGTTTTTTATCATTCATATACTCGGTCCTCGGGCGTCACGCTCCTCCCGGCACATGTCGAATTCTACAGGGTTCAGCAGGTGTCCATCATGCAGCAGGCTTTTCCCAGCTTCATACCCCCACGCCCTCTGCCTACGTTGCCTTGGCTCAGACCATGGTTCGAGTCATGTTTGGCGTGTGACTCGCTGTCCTCGAAGGCGCTGAAGAACACGCTCCCGGTGGAGTGAGCTGTTCCAGAGGTTGCCTCCAGAGGATCTCAAGAAATTCGTGAAGAATCGAGCCAGGCCCAAGGTAGGGCCAATATTTTCCAGTGCATCCCGCAAGGGGGACTCCTTCCCAGGGACTCTCCCGGGAGGGACTGGCCAGGTCCTTCTACCGGCACGTGTCCGAGGCTGCTACAGCTACCGGCCTTTGGGTCGAGGGGGTCTTCTGAGCCTCCCGGGCGCAATGTCGAGGGACCGGAAGGTCCTTGTACCGGGTCTACACCTGAGGGGCTATGCCCTTTTACCGGCACAATGGCGAGTGGCTATGCCCTTTTACCGGCAATACGTCAGAGGGGGTGTCTAAACATAGCTCTACCGACGCCCGGGTCGAGGGTCTTACACCTACCTAGCCGAGGAGCAGGGTAGGCCTTGTGATCCACACGCAGGAGTCTTGGACAAGGCTGGGCTCAGCGGGCTGACCAACACGTTGCAGGCACGTTGCAGGCATGTGGCAGGCATCTCGACAAAATGGTGCCACGCCAGAAAGGGGGACCCGTCCGACGCCATTCCACAAATTCAGTGAAGAACGAGTGTCAAGGTGGGACTGGCTTCAACCAGGTAGGTGGCCTACAGTCTACCCTTCATTTGCGCAGGGCAACTTTCCTTTGCGTCCATATAGACAGTGTACGCAGCGGCTCCAGCAGCCCCCTGCTACCCTGTCGGTACCCCCTGCCACCTCTTTGGCCAGTGAGGAGGTGCTCTTCGAGAGGTTTCTCGGCCTCATGAAGTCTCCTCAGATGGGGGTTATCATCAAAGACTCAGTCAGGGAAGTCCTCTCCGCCATGCTAGAGGCACCACAGATGCCTTCATCGGGCCCTCAAGCCCCGGTGCAGCCAACTCTGCAACCTCTGCAGCCTACTCTGCCTCCGGTCCCTGTACACCAGCCTCATCTAACCCTCCTCCACAAGATCCTCCAGATCTGCTTGATACCGACGAGGAGGAGGATCCGGACACGCCATCCTCAGCCAGGGCCTTCCATGAACGTCTTGCTGGCCTGGCGGAGTACCTGGGCCTCCCCATCCCGAGGTCGAACAGCCGGCAGAGGGGGTTCTGGCTGAAGTCCTCACAAGACACCCCTCTGACAACACAGGGATTCCACTGCAAACCGATATAGTCTCCCTGGCTAAGAAGGGTTGGCTCAAGCCCCACTCAGTCCAGCCGGTCAACCGACGCCTGGATGCCAAGTACAGGCAGATGGAGGGATACACTCTCGACCCATCCTCAGCCACACTCCTCATTGATCACTGCAGAATCGCTATACTCCAAGCCTCAGTCGTCCTCAGCTGCCTCCTCTGCGGCGCTACTAGGCAAGGAGGAGATCTTGGAGGCATACGGCAAGAAGATCTACTCCGCCTCCTTGCACCTGCGTCAGGCCAACGCAGATGCCATGCTGGCTGGCGCCAACCAACGGTTATGGCGGTAAATTACGTACTTCCTCCTGGAACTCCCCACCCAATGCCAATCACGCTTCAGGGCTGGCGCATGACCTCATGGAATCCACAGTGGCTCAGATCGATACCTCAGGCCGTGCCATCTGCATTACCACGGACAAGAGAACAGCCTGGCTCCGGGCAACAAAATTCAACCCTGATGTCCAGGAGCACATTCTAGATCTACCATTCGAAGGGGGTGACCTCTTCCATTCCTCTACGGATGAAGAGCTGGACCAAAAACAGCTCACAAACGGCAAAGTCTTAATCCGTTCTTACAAAGGCCACGCCCAAATCGTACCCCCAATCTCAGCAGCGCTCGGGGAAAGGGTCATACATATAGAGGGTTCCGCGGCTTTCAGGAAAGCAGATCCAGGCAGCCGGTCCGCTCCATCTCAAAACCGGCACAAACAACAAAAACGGGGGCTGGGGTGGGTATGGGCTTTTTCCAGTCAAGAAGGCATGACACGCCCTTTCGGGTCCACTTGTCTCCGTTGGGGGGCAGACTTGCTCTCCATGCACAATTGTGGCAACAGAATTACGCGGACCCCTGGATCCTCTCTGTAGTATCCATGGGGTACCGCCTTCCTATCCCAGCCTCTCCTCCCTCCTCTGCTCCATTCCCACAGGTTGGGACAGCAATTCTTGGCGGAGATCCGGTCGCTCGTAGAGAGCCAGGCAGTGGAGGAAGTCCCTGCCTCTCAGCGAGGCTTTGGCTTCTACTCCAGGATTTTCGCCATTCAGAAGAACCAGGCGTGCCCGAGTTGTGCTGGACCTTTCCACCCTCAACCTCTCCCTACCATTGCAAAAATTCAAGATGGTTACGCCAGCTTTTATAGCAGAGACATTGGCCAAGGGAGACTGGATGTGCTCCCTGGACCTGAAGGACGCGTACCTACACGTCCCGATTTGGCAGCCCCATCATTCTTTCCTCCGGTTCAGGATCATGGGTTCAAGACAAAGTCCTTCCATTTGGCTCCAACTCGGCCCCCAGGGTCTTTACCAGACTCATGAATGCTGTAGCGACCCTCCTCAGAGCGCAGGGCCTCCACATCTACCCATACCTCGACGACTGGCTCGTCAGGGCTACATCTCTGGAAGCAGTTCACCACTCTGCCTATGCCCTTATGAATACACTGCATGACCTGGGCTTTTCGCTCAACCTCAAGTCACAGCTGCTCCCTACGCAGACTGACATTCCTCGAACTTATTTGGGACATGTGCTCCGAGGGTTTTACCGTCGGAAGACACAATCTCGGCCATCAAGAGGGCCACTGCCCACTTCCTCAGCAGAGAGGGGACCTCTGCATGGTGGTACCAACATCTCCCGGGTCTACTAACGGTGGTCCTGTTAGCCGTGCCGCACACAAGACTAGGGATGAGGAGGATTCAGCTGCACTTCGCGGCCTCATGGAATCGGGAGCGAGGCTCACAACCTGAGATGATCAACGTTCCTCCATCTCTCCACCCAGACCTAACTTGGTGGTCCATGGACTGCAACCTACAGACGGGCAAGCCCTTTCGGCCGCCCTCCCCGCAGGCCACCATCACCAGAGAATCACCCTGGACGATCTCTCGGTCCACGGCACCTGGACTCGACAGGAGCAGGAATACCACATAAATTGGCTGGAGCTGAACGCCATCTGGCTAGCGCTCTGAGCATTCCTACCACTTCTCAAGGAAAAGGGTGTCCTCCTCCAGACAGACAACTCGACCAGCATGTACTACGTCAACAAGCAGGGAGGCATCAGATCCCCTCCTTCTGTGCAGACTGGCGTTCAGCATATGGGAATTGGCCTTGGAAAACTACATTTACCTCTCAGCAGTCCACCTCCCAGGGGAATCCAACCTGGAGGCGGACAGGCTGAGCGGGCTTGGAGTAGACGACTACGAGTGGCAGCTAGACAACCTTGTTATTGAGATCTTCAACTGGTGGGGTCACACCCAAGTGGATCTCTTTGCCACCCGGCACAACAAGAAGTGTCCCAATTTGCATCCTGGCAGGGTCAGGGCCCCGATTCTCTGGGCGATGCATCTCACCTCCAGTGGACAGGCATGAAGGCCTACACCTTTCCGCCCACCCTCTGATCCACAGGGTAAGTTGCAAGATCAAGGAGTCTCACCGACGACTCCTCATTCTGATTGCTCTATGGTGGCCAGACAGGCCATGGTTTTCGGAGCTCCTCCGCCTCTCAGATGTGCCCCCTATACACTTCCCGACGGGCCCAGCTCATCATCTGGCACAGCAGGGGGGCAGGATCATCCACCCCGCACTCAGTGTGGTACCTGAGCAGTTAACGCTTCGGCACCTTAGCCTCCCACAGGCCAATCTGGAGATCGTACAGGGCGCCAGGAGCAAAGCCACCAGGGCCCAGTACAAATGAAAATGGACCAGATGCTGCCACTGGAGAGACTTCAAGGGAATTGACCCCTTGGCCTGCAATTTGGACGACGTGTTCTCCTTTTCGGCGCACTTCACTCATTCAGGTGGACACCTGCCTTAAATACTTTGCAGCCATTGGGGCTTACAAGAACATGGAGGAGGGAATTTTCTCCTCCTCCAACCCTATTGTCAAAAAACATCTGACTGGTCTCGCTAGGTTCTACCCGCCCGTCAAGAGACTGCACCCTGTGTGGGACCTTAACATAGTCTTGGGCACCCTGGCGCACAAACCATTCGAGCCAATGGCGTCCGTGGACATTAGGCTGGTCACCATCAAGACGGCCTTACTAGTCAGTCTTACCTCGGCTCGCAGAGTCAGCGAGATCCAGGCGCTGGTCACCTCTGAACCATATACCACCTTTCACAAGGTAGTAATGCGGACGCACCTGGCATTTCTGTCCAAGGTTCCATCTGCATTTCATTTGAACGAAGAAATAGTTCTTCCTATGTTCTTTCCCGATCCCAAGGAGGAAGCACAGAGTGCTGCACTGCCTGAATGTCAGGCGTGCCCTAAAATTCTATTTGGACAGGACCATGGGCTTCCGCAAGTCGGACGCCCTGTTTGTGACTTTCAGAGGCTCGAGGCCAGGCTATCAGGCCTCTAAGTCCTCCAAATCCCGCTGGATGGTCTCTGCCATCAAAGAAGCGAATGAGGGCCAGCTTTAGCCGTTCCCGGCCAACATGCATGCCCACAGAGTCAGGGCCAAGGCAACGGCCATCGCATTCCAGCGCCATGTCCCTTGGCAAGTCATAAGCAGGGCGGACACTTGGGCCTCTCTCTCTGCTTTCTGCAAGTATTACTGTTTGGATGCCGGCTCTAGATCTGATGCGGCTTTCGGACATGCGGTTCTCAGGAACCTGTTTGCTTAACAAGGGTCTCCTCTCCACCCTGGGGCTACAATCCGTTATCGCCCATACAGTATGGACAAAAGGGGACGGGACGTAAGGGTAATTATGACTCACCCTAGTGACTAACATACTCTTAGTCCATAGTCCCCTTTTCTCGATGTGTCCCACCAACCGCCCCCCTAATAATACTGGTGTCATTGGGCAATGTTAAACCTATTGTCGACGCGTCAATGGGGACTGAGGTGTGGCGCCGGAGGGCGGAGTCAGGGCAACGCATGCTTCCTGGGCCGCGCCCCCTGTGCACCTCTAAATTTAAAGGGGAAGGTGGTTTATCTGGTGAAAAAGGTTCTGTCTCAAGTCCCTTGGAAGGGACGCCCATACAGTATGGAGGAAAGGGGACTATGGACTAAGAGTACGTTCATCACTACGGTGAGTAACTTATAATTTTCACAAGGATAAGGTGGTCCTGAGAACGCACCCAGCGTTCCTACCCAAGGTACCCTCTGCATTCCATCTAAACGAGGAGATGGTCTTACCCATGTTTTTTGCCAACCCTAAGGACTAGGCTCAGAGGGTTTTGCAATGTCTGGATGTCAGATGCGCTCTGAAATTCTATCTGGACAGGAGCAAGGGTTTTTCGCAAGTCGGACGCCCTGTTTCACTTTCCAGGGGAGGGGGGGGTGTTGAAGAATCAAAGCCTGGTTATCAGCCATCCAAGTCCTCTATAGCAAGGTGGATGATCTCGCCCATCAACGCGGCCTACGAGGGGCAGCACAAACCTCTTCCAGCTAACCTGCACGCCCACGCTGTCAGAGCCAAGGCCACAGCCATCGCCTTCCAGCAGCAGGTCCCGTGGCAGGTCATCAGCAGGGCGGCCACCTGGGCCACCCCTTTGGCTTTCTGTAAGCACTACTGTTGGGATGCCAGCTCTAGATCAGACACTGCTTTCGAACAGGTGGTTCTAAAGAATGTTTTCTTAAGGAGGGTCTCCTCTCCACCCTGGGGCTATATAATCGCACATGCAGTATGGAGGAAAGGGGACGGGAGGTAAGAGTATTTAATAGTTGCTCACCGTAGTGACTAACTTACTCTTGGTCCATAGTCCCCTTTACTCGATATGTCCCACCATCCTCCCCCCTAATAATACTGGTGTCATTAGGCAATGTTAATATTGTCGACGCATCAATGGAGACTGGTGCTGGTGGGCGGAGTAAGGGGAGCGTCATGGGGAGTCAGATGAGTTCATGCTCCCAGGGCCGCACACATGCGTGTCTCTAAATTTAAAGGGAAGGGTTTTTCTGGTGAAAAAGGGGACTATCGACTAAGAGTACGTTAGTCACTACGGTGAGTAACGATTTATTTTACTAGAAAACTTAAAGGTGTTATTTGCGTAATTGTGAATCTGTGTTGCATCTCTACAGCTCACATTTGCCCCTCTTGAGATATGTCTGGCTGCTCAGTCACTCTATCAACTTGTGTAGTACAGGCCTATACCAATAAGTGGGTTACCTATTACCAAGAGGACAAGGCTGGTGTAGTCTCCTACAGGGTTACTGCATCCAATCTTGCCTAATAGCTGGCAACGGGAATGCTTCTTTCCGGACGCGGACAGCGTCCTTTCTTCTCGGTACTCAGATCCTGCTGCTGATTCTGTCACGGAGGCTCCCAGTTAGGTAAGATTTTCATATTTGTGATAAATCTTTCTGACCTGTGTCAACCCCAGAACCTTTTGCTTGAACCTGGTAGTATCCCTTGTCCCTAGGTGAAGGGGAATCTTTTTCCCTCTTCACCTAGTCTTTTACTCTTTGTATGGGTGACCTTTTTACGTCGTCCATAGTGGATGGTTGAATTTATAGTTTCCTATAACTTTTCGGATGAGGCTGGGTTGCTCCTTTGGGCTGCCCTGTACATTTCTCTTGTACTTGGGTGAACTACTGTTCACAAGATGTAAAGGGGATGCTCATCCCCCCGTTAGGCAACATTATATGCAGTACCCTTTGGGTACACTACAACAACCCTGACCGCTTGGCATTGGGAACCAAACCTTTGGTATAAGTCTGTACTACACAGGTTGGTAGCGTGATAGAGCAGCCAGGCTTATCTCAAGAGGGGTCAATGAGAGAAGTCGAGGAATTAGAGATTCACAGTGACAAGTATCCAAATAAACACTATACTCAAGGTTTCTTGATTAAACAATTATTCTTTGAAGTCAGTTTGAATAAGCCTTCTTCAGAAGGGAGCAATATAATAGCAACACACAAATACCTTCAAAATACACACTCTTAGTTTCTCTAAATCCGCAAACCCCCATTTGGGATGACACACTTCCTACACCCTCAGGTGACTTAAATAGTTAGCTCACTGTGGACACTAATATAACACTGTACATTTAGAGCAATACTGAGATGAGTGTCAAAGAAGAGTTATTAGAATAAACAAGGGATCAGACAAATATTCTGAAGCACGCAAGTACTTTTTGAAACCCCCAATGCAAAGTAAGTTAACCCATTCCTGGAAGGAAGACTAAACACAAAGTCGGAGGGAAGAAGTCATTCAGGGAACCAGGCCAGGCCTATGTCAGTTGGGCAAAAGTCTAGGTGGATTGAAGCACCTCTCAATGTAGGTAAAATGTTGTGTACAGTGTTTTAGAAGTCTTTGTGGAAAAGAAGAAATCAAAGTTGGCTCACAAGCTGTTTAGGCTTGTGAAGTGATGAAGCTGTTAGAAACTCTACAGAAGCAAACAAGACAAGTCTCAACTAAGATCAAGTAAGGCTACACTACAAGAGTTATGTTCCCTTAGACTGTACAGTACCTTTGGTTAGAAGACAAACGTGCAGCTGACTTCTGTTCCTGGGCATCTCTGCAGATCCAGTGTTCCTGGACCTCAGTCGTGGCGACAAGAGGGAGGGCGTCTTGCATTGCAATGGGACAGTCAGCGACTGCAACCGGCAATCTTCAAATCAGTGGCACTGTTGGGAAGAATTCTCATAAATGTGCCAATTCCTCCCACCTTGGAGCCCTCCAGCTCTTTTGCTAAACTTTGAGACTTGGAACTTTTAAAATCTGTTTTTCTGTTTTCTTTCGTTATGGTGTTTCAGACAACTCCATAGGCATCATCTTTTCATGTGTCACACAGCACCCTCAGTGCAGTGGCACAGGGAAGCCTTTCAAGCTTTTCCCAAGGTTTAAATACCTTCTCTGGGATAAACTGTTTCCAAGAGTAAGTAAGGTGAAATTGACTTTTACTAGTCTTTTTTAATTCCTAGACCCAGCACACCCTAACTTTCAATAGTGCTGGAGGGGTTACTTGGTATCCCCTGTGTCTAGATACTCATGTAGCAGTCAAATGTAACCCTTTCCTATCGAAATGGCTGGTGGCAGTGGTTTTACAACAAACTACCATGATTTTTCCCGACCGCGAACACCGGTAGATTGCAGGAGCCATGTTTTTCAAGATGGCATCTGAGCCCCCTTGGTTTAAACACATGCCGGTCTTCTTTTTTCGTCATTTCTTTATGAAAAGGTCCTTCTAGAGTTTGTCTCTGTGCGCCAAACCAGGTTTGGTCCCTTTGTTTCATCGCCTTTGGCGTGCTTCAGGACTGAAGACCGCCGCTGGCGCCGAGTGTCTAGGGTGGACAGGAAGTGAGGGAGGTACCCAAAACTCTGTGTGCTTAGTCTCCTAGGAGACCCAAATGCACTCTGGTGTGTTTTGGCTGGCTGACTGTCCGGCAAGGACAGCTACCCTCCTGGGTGAGTGGCAGCTAGGCTGGAATTAATGGGAGGAAACTGGATAAAAGGCGAGTCTCATGGCTTGGAAGGCAGTCGACCACTGGAACGAAAACACGAGACTAGCTTGAAGAGGACGGCTGCTGCAACTCCTGGACCGTTGGTTTACCCGGTGAAGCCCTGCTGCAGGTCCCAACCGCTTAGTTCATCTCGACAGAGAAGCCCTGCAAGGACGACTTCTCTCTTTGAGTTGATGGGACCAATCGACTCGACACTAAGCCACCTGGATACCATTCTCCGAGCTGGTTGTATTTTCCTCAGAGTGCTGCAGGAAACTGACTAACCAGGGAGAGGGACACCAGTTTGTGTGCTTGACTACAGCTACCGGAATTGAAGATTTGCCAATTTCCAGTTTTTCGACCTGGCCCAGTGCAGTGCAAGAGTCCCCCTACATCCTCCCTCTTGTCCCCACGTATGAGGCTCAGGAACAGCGAGATCTGCAGGAACACAAGTCTTCAGCTGCATCATTTTCTTCATTCATAAGGTACTGTGAAACGAGACTGAGAGTACTTAACTCTCGCGGTGAAAGTGCTTTAAACTTTCGCAACTAGCAGGCCTAATCAGTTTGTGACCCAACATATAATTCTTCTGCTTACAAACTACTTCTAAGAACTTCTACAGAGACTTTACCGTTTACTTGCCAGAAACGTGTTTACTTATCCAAGGCTTTAGCCCATTGACTTTGGCCTATACAATTGAATTGACTCTTCTGGTGAACTAAAAGTATCTGCACTGTGTAAGAATAATTGTAATTCTTTTATTTTCTGAATTCCTTTTTGCTCCTCCTTCAAAGTAGTTTGAATGCCTCAGAAACTTAACGAGTATAGTACTGAAGTGTATTGATGTATTATATTTAACTGCCTCCTTCTAGTGAATGTTTTATAACTGACTGTTGAATACATTAATAAGTGTTTAACCAAGAAACCTTGAGTGTAAGAGCTTATTTGAATACCTGTGATTGTAGATCTCTGTGTAACATCATTACAGCTCACATGCCCTCTTGAGATAAGCCTAGCTGCTTGGATCTGCTACCGAAAACTGTGTAGTACAGACTTATTCCAAAGGTTGGTTTTGCTTATACCTGTAGTCCTAGTTGTGTGCAGTGGCCCCAAAGGGTACTGCATACAAACTCTGCCTAATGGGCACTTTGCGTTTCAGCTCCTTGTGACTTTTGCTAATAGCACCACTGTGGTTCCTGTCTGTCAAGATGGGCTTTCCTTGCATCTGGGGTCCAGCACTCTGTTGAGGTGGCTCAGGTTCGTTCAGTCCTGCTTCCTGGAAGTCAGGAGGATCTTCCTGGAGCTCTTGGCCAACTTAAAAGTGATGCACTCCGAATCTGGTGTTCCTCTCCCTGGCGCTTTGCTTCCTGCAGTAGCAAGGAAGCGCAGCCAGCTCCGAGAGGATGTCCAGACAAGTTCACTTTTGAGTTGATTGGTCCCACCAACTCAAGGGGAGAAGTCATCCTTGCAGGGCCTCTCTAGTCGAGGCGGATTCAGAGCTTTAACAGAGAAGTAGGGCTTCACCGGGCAAACCAACGGTCCAGGAGTTGCAGCAGGCATCTCCAAGTTTTTTCAGATTTCTTCGTCCAGTGGTAGACTCTGCTTTCCAAGCCAAAAAGCCTTGCCTTTTATGCAGGTTTCTTCCATTCATTCCAGCCTAGCTGCCAGTCAGCCGGCCAATCACCCATGGGTGCATTCCTGTAACCAAGGGGATTAAGCAGAGGGAGTTTTGGGGTACCTCCCTCACTTCCTGCTCTGTCAGACATACTGGAGAGAGAGGCGGGCTTCACTCGTGAATCCCGCCAAAGACAAAACAAACCATGGGACCAGACCTGGTTTGGCGTGCAGAGTAAATCTCAAGCAGGACCTTTCCATGAAGAAATGGTGCAAAAAGACTGGGACCATTTTGACAAAAAGGGGGCACCCTTGGGTGCTTAACTGCAGCTGCAAACGCCGCCCGCTGTAAAGAGACACTACGGTAGTTAAAAGTAAACCTCTGCCACCAGACATTCATCGAGGAAAGGGTAACATAAAAATGTTACATGAGAAACTAGACAAAAGGGGATACTAAGTAACCCCTCCACCACCCTATTGTAGATGGTGTGTGTGATTTTGTCAAAGTTGCAAATGTAAGTAAAGTCAATTTTACTTCCCTGCTCTTGAAAACAGTAGTTATCTAAGAGAAAGGTATTTAAACCTTTGGGAAATCTAATCTAAAAGACTTCCCTATGCCACTGCACTGAAGGTGCTGTGTGATCCAATGTAAAAGGATGATGCCTATGGAGTTTGTCAGACTCCACAACCAAAAGAAACACAGAAAACGCATAGAATTAAAAGTACCAAGTCCCAACGTTCAACTAAAGAGCTGGGGGTCTTGTCCGGATTCCGATGGGCCTAGGACCCCCCCCTCACTGCAGGAGCAGTGCTGCCTCCATGCCAGGAGCAGTGCTGCCTCCACGCCAGGCGAGGCTAGGGTTGTTTTACCTTGGCAGGACCGCCATACCCCCACCTTTCACATCTGGTGCCACGAGCAGATGCGAAATCTGCTTTACTACCCACAATTCAAGGGAAGCTGCATTGTCAGTGCTCCGTGCAGCACCGTGCTTCGGTTGCTGCATTAAGGGTGATTATTTGTATTGGCCGCCATTAGCCTCCTCGAGGCTACAACCAACTCCAAGATGGCCGCCCGCCTACATTCGCCGGATCACACAGCCCACTTCAGTGTGAACCTGGCCGTATTGGCTCCCTGCCCGCTCTTCAGCCAATCCCGTCGCTGGCAGGCGTCAAGCCGGCCCACACACACACACACACACACACACACACCGCCCCTGCCCCCCCCCCCCCCCCCGGCTTCCTGTCTGGAGGCGTCCTGGGCCACAGACCCTGGCCTCATCTCAGTAAGCTCGCCCTGAACTTACAGCTCACTGCCTCTTTCCCAGTCACAACCCTGCCATAAATCCCACATGCGCTGCACTTCGCGATGGCTCTTGTGCATCATAGACTTTGGTCCTCCGCCCCATGTTGTTGCCTTTCTTGCTGTAATGCAACATTGCATAGCAGCGCATCCACCTAGGAACGCTTATGTGTATTTGTAATGCATGCTCAGCACATCTGTCTATGGATGGCTGCACCTGCCCTACTACGTCCCATGTCTAGACCTCACTGAACCTACGGTCGCGCTCAGCTCACCACACTTGGCACGACCGCTATTAGGATTGCCTCATTGGTCCCACGGCGCAACCGTCTCTGCCTCCAACCGCCTTTACCGGATTCTGGTGTACTGTAGTCAGTGCACTCAGCATGAACTTTGCATTAAGCCTGTTACTATACTCTCCATGCCTCATTGCTGCTAGTGTTAGGCTCCGCATCTAGCCTGTTACAGTATCCTTCCAATACTCCATTGCAGCATATTGCGAATTTGCCTATTTTGGTCCACTGTTATGCTTTGTACCTCTGCTACTTATTACAACCAAGCACAATTAGTCTGCCTGCCCTGTACTAGCCAACTTGATTTGCCCTTAGTTATACGTTGCACAGTCTGCTATTTTGTACTATCTGAGAAAAATTTGAATCTGCTCACCCTGGCTAACCCACTGCACCCATTATACTGCCTCTGAGTTGACCGCTGTGCCTACTTGCTAGCCATTGTGCCTTAGTCTGCTGACCACTGTGCCTGCCCATTGTACCTTATTCTGATTTTGACTACTTGCCTTCCTGCCTATCCCGACCTAGTTGGCTCCCGCCCCACCTCAAATTACTCTATTGCCATCTAGTCAACCTCACCCAACTACATCCAGGTCTCACACTGACCACCCATGCAAACTTCTACTTAGCCACTCTCACCTTAACAGCTACACTCGCCTTGCTCTACCACAACACCACCCGTCACAAACCCCGTCCACAATCATCCCCAACCCAACATCCCTCATATACCTCGACTGTTTTTTTTCGAGGCCCAACATATTGACCAGCTGAACGGCGCCCCCAGCCCCATAGATTGGATCGGCCGATTTGCTGCTCCGCCCGCTCCTTGGAACCCATTTACATTGAAAGACAGAAACCTGAGACTCTGCTCTCGTTTCATAACCCCCCCCAAGACACTCGCCAAAAGACACTCCCCTCATCCCACGCACAATCAAACTAACACCGCTCAAATTTTGACCACCACCCAAATAGCCCCCTTGAGCACCTCTGAACAGCCACTGATCAAGGGCGCCCTCATCAATGCCCGCTCCCTTGTCAACCATGCGCTAGATATCGCAGACTTCATCTCTGCCAACAACCTGCACTTCCTGGCTATCACTGAAACCTGGCTGCACCAAGCAGCAGGGCCCAGCTCTATCCCTCGCCATCCCAGAAGGTTATTCAATACTAAGGAAAGACCGGGACATAGGTAAAGGTGGAGGAGTAGCCTTCATCGCCAAAACATCCCTTGGCCTTATACTAACCCCACCGCCCAGCTTCCGGTCTGCAGAACTTCTGTCAGCCAATCTCCAACTCTCTGCTACACAAACCGTACTATTACACCTCCTCTACAGACCCCCAGGCCCCATCACCACATTTGAGGAAGAGATAGTTGACCTCTTGACCACCAACACCAAAACAGGATCTCAAATTATCCTACTTGGCGACCTCAACCTCGGTCTCGGCGACCCAAACGATGCCAATGCACTCTCCCTGGAAAGCACCATCTCCCAACTAAGGTTCAAGCTCAGAATCACAGACCCTACCCACAACAAAGGCAGGACCCTGGACTGGCTAGCGGATCTCAATTGCTCTACGACCATCACAAAAAACGAGCAAACTGCATGGTCTGACCACCACGCCATTTCCTTCTCCATCGAAGGGAAATCACAACCAAACACTCCATCCCCCAAACCCTCAGCAGAAATAACCGCAAAATTACCTTACAAAACCTCTGCCCACTTATAGAAAATATCCTCACCCCCATAAACTATGTTAACCTAGATGCGGAGAAACTTGCTGACCTCTACAACAAAACGTTAGAATCAGCAGTAGACACCATCGCTCCACTCACCAAAGCCAAACCGGCAGCCCACATCAACAAATGGTTCACACCAGAACTAAAAACCCTCAAACTCCAAACGAGCCGCAGAAGCCACCTGGAGAAAAACGACCAACCTATCCAACAAAACACAACTCTCGATAGCAGCCACCACCTACAAAACTGCCATCCTCAAAGCCAAAAAAGAGACATATGACAACAGAATTGAGAGCGCCAAATCCAAAACAAAAGAGCTTTTCAATATCCTCAGGGAACTCGAATCCCCCCCCCCCCTCCTACACTGGCAGAAACCTGCGCGAAAGATGCAGACTGGTGTGAAAGGATTCAAAAAGCCCTAGCAGACAAAATCACCATGTTACAATCCAAAATCGAACAGAAAAAGCTTAGCCTATCCAAAAAACAAACCATCCACCGTCCACCACTCCCAAAACACCCACTTGCCCCCCCTTTTCCTTCTCACCAGTATCCACTAAAGAAGTAGAAAGCATCATTTAAGGGCCTCAAACCCTCCAGATGCCAAGGGGACTCTTGCCCAGCTACCATCATCCAGGAAGGCGCCAACATTCTGGCCCCCTTCATAACCACCCTTAATGCATCCTTCAAATCAAGCTCGGTGCCTAGCAGCCTCAAGGCCTGGGTCATGCCACTACTAAAAAAACCTAATCTAGACCCCAATAACCCAACCAACTACGGGCCAATCCCCACCGTTCCCTACACCCTAAAGATCTTGGACAGAGTGGCCTACCTGCAAATACAGAAGCACCTGGAAGACAACGACCTCCTGGATCTCAGACAATCCGGCTTCAGGCCAAGGCACGGAACAGAGTCAGCCCTACTGGACCTAAAAATCCAGATGGACGAGGCAAAGGACAAGGGTAATCTAGCCATTCTCTTACTGCTAGATCTATCAGCAGCCGTCGACCCTCAGATCCTCACGGAACATCTGATGACCTCAGTAGCCTTCTCTAACCAGGCGACTGCCTGGATCCAGTCCTGCCTAGCCAACCGAACCACCCGGGTCTTCTCTCCGGTGGCCTCAGCACTCCCTGCCCCCATCACCTGCGGTGTCCCTCAAGGCTAGTGTGCCTCGCCGACCCTATACAATATCTTCACTAAGCTATTGTTTGACCACCTAGATAACCTGGTTGTCACATACACAAACTATGCTGACGATACCCAGGTTCTCATCACCCTATCGGTGCTACGATGAGGACTCCACCAGAATCAACAGCCTATATTTGGAGATCCAAGCCTGGATGGCAGAGCACGGTCTATGCCTCAACGATGAGAAAACTGAGCTCCTTCTTGTCGGCTCCCAACCACGGCTAAACAAACTAGACCCCCGTTACGCGTCCATCAACATAGACGGTAACATAATCACAGTAGCCAAAGAAATTAAAACCCTTGGGGTTTATCTAGACTCTACTCTCTCGCTCAAAAGACAGGTGAATGCCACAGCCTCATCCACAGCTTATACAAATAAGCTCATCAACGCCTGCAAACCTTTCCTATCTCCTTCCAGCTGCATTACACTAGCCAGAGCGCTAGTGCTCTCAAAAATTGACTAGTGCAATACCCTCTTTCTCGGCACGTCAGAACGCAACCTGAACAAACTACAGGTGCTTCAAAATAATGCCCTCCGCCGCTCTCAGCATCCCACGACACGCCCACATCTCCAGCATCAGGCAAGATGCTCACTGGCTCCCTGTACGAGACAGAATCACACTCAGATCCCTCATCATCGTCCATAAATGTCGCTCCAATGACGCACCCAAATACCTGGCAGACAAGTTCTACAATCACACATCAACTAGAACGCCATACTCTCATTGCCTTTCGGTAACCCAAATTCTCCCTAAGAAAAGCAGGTGGCGCCAGCTTCCCTGTTCTAGCTGCCAAACTATGGAACACTATGCCACTAAACCTTGGAGCAGACCTTCCTTTTGGACTTTTAGAGCCAATACTAAAACATGGCTTTCCAACAAAAATTCTGCTTGATGTACTTCTTCTCCGCATGACCTTGTCGACCATCTTGTAACCCGGTCTATTACACTTATTGTTATTTCACAGTCTGTATTGTATATTTTTGCCATGCTGTAACTGTCTAAGTCTCCGGCGCCCGGTTACCCCAGGGTTCGGCGCGCGGTACAAATAAAGAAACTAAACTAAGGTAGGAGGAATTAGCACATTTCTGAGAATTCCCTCAAAGACCAAGACTGCAAGAAGCTTTACGCCCTGGGTAAGCAGGTCACCGTCTCTGCTGCCTATTACACAGGGATTGCAAATAACACCACGCTCCTGACAAGTTAGTGATGTCCCGTGGGGCCTAGTACAGGATGGTCTTCAGGACGTTCCAGAGGCCACCCGATCACACCTGCTGGCGGCCGTGGCTGAAGGCAGACTAGTAACACAAAACCTACTGAAGAACACACAGCACTCTGCTGAGACCGCTGGACGCACCTTTGCTCAGGGTACCCTGCTTAAAAGACATGCCTGGTTAAAATAATTCTGGGTTCAAACCCGAAACTCTTGCCTCTTTAACTAGCCAGTGGAGGATTCAAACCTTTTTGCAAAAGTGGTTGATGACGCTCTAGAGACGGCAAAGAAAGAACACAAGACTCTAAAGTCACTTAGCCAGATCACGCCTAAACCCTTTCACCAGCGTGGAAGCTCTAACTCACGCAGGTACTTTTGTGGCCAATCCTTCTCCCACTTGCCCCAGGTACAATACGACTCAGGAAATAATTCCTGGTCGTCCGGTCAAGGCTCCTCTGGTAACTTCCAATACCAGCAAAGCATCTCTCATAGGGGCAAGGGTAGAGGCAGAAACTCTACTCCCAAAGGCTCCCTGGCCTCCACTGCAATGTGACTAGCCGGTTCAGGTCCCCTCCCACACTTCCTCGGTCGGGGGGTTGCTTGTCCCCATTCATCCACGCCTGGGAGGGGGATCTCTTCAGATCAGAGGGTAATAAAGACTGTTGCCCACGGGTATTGTATCGAGTTTCTCTGACCACCTCGCTACCACCCACCAAGAAGCAGACTTCTGTCGGCAGAACACCTGCGCATACTGCTGGAAGTAGTTCAGGTCCTGCTGGAAAAGGGCATCAAAAGTCGTCCCCCTTCTCCACGGATACAAGGGTATTTATTCAGTGTACTTCCTTGTACCCAAAAAGGATCTCACCATGCAACATGTTCTAGACCTGTGCCCTGCTGACCAGTATGTCAAACCTTAAACGTTCAGGATGACATTACTTCAGGAAGTAATCTCACTGCTGCAGCAGGGGGATTACATGGCCACATTGGACATGAAAGATGCAAACTTTCATATTTCAATGATGCCAGCGCACAAAGTACCTCAGGTTCATGATAGAGGACACGCACTATCAGTTCAAAGTTCGCCCCTTCGTCATTGCCTCGGCCCCAATGGTGTTCACAAAGGTACTGGTGGTGGTAGCGGCTCACCTGCGGAGGCAGTCCATCCCAGTCTATCCTTGCCTCAATGACTGTCTCATAACAGGGGATTCGTACGGAACATGCTAGACAAATACCCAGAAGACGATAGATCTCCTCTTCAACCTATGATTTGAAGGGATTGTGTCCTTCAACGTATTCCACATCTGACAGTTGTGTCCCACAGCTGTGCACTTTGGAAACTTTTCAGCAGAGGGCGTCTTGCGTCAATGGCGTCAATCCCATGTCCCTCGAGGGCCTCACGTTGCCTCAGTTCTGTTTTTTCTGACAGCAAACGTGTTAGCTTCGTTAAACTCGTAGCGCCTCGTGGATTCTCCAAATCTCTAAGAAAATGTCTGTTTCTTCGACCCCTCTGACGCCAAGGTCTGGGTTCAAAACTTGCCAGGACTATAAGGCCAAGATTGTCATTGACCGACATGCACCGTATTTGCTTAAGGTGCATGGCTGAGTCGCACGACACCGACGACTGCTCAAAATGCCAGTCTCTTACAGTCAAGACCTTGTGTGAAAGGAAGGGGAAGCTCCGTGCAGGTAAGCAAACTAAATCGAAGTCCCGTAAGACCGAATCGAAGTCTAGGGGTTCCACCGACGATTCAAGAGGCGACTCTCCGCATCGGGAGGAGGCTCGAGGTTCTCGGTCCTGGAGTGGTTCCCGCCATTCATCGTTTTTACGGCACTCGCAAAAGAGGTAGAAAAGTTTTGGTAGTATCACCATTTTGATTAAGGCTATCCGCCCCGCCATTGATATTGGAAGTACATTCCATAGTTTCATTTTAGCGCACAGTGTTTCCCCTAATGTCGTGTAGTTCAATGCATGGGATAATTGGGCCGTTCTGGCTATGTGGGCACCTAGGTATACTATGTGTATCGGACTCCATATAAGTTTGTGAAGGTTCTGGGGTTGTGGTGTAGCGTCTGTGAGCGGTAATATTTCTGATTTGTGGGGGTTGAGGCGCAATCCTGAGTATTCACCGAATTTACCGACCTCCGCCAGGATCTTGCCAAGTGTACTGTCTGGATTTCTTAGATATAAAAGTATGTCATCAGCATAAAGCGTTACAATTTGAAGCTTGCCCTCAAGCCATATCCCTAACCGGCTGTAACGAGATCTGAGAATATCTGCTAATGGTTCTATAACTAAGGCAAACAGCAAGGGGGAAGAGCGGTCAACCTTGTCTGGTACCTCCCAGCAGTTCCAGTATGTCTGTGAAGGTTCCATTTACTCTGATCCTCGCGTCTGGCCGTGTATATAATACCTGAATCCACTATATGAATTTTGGGCCAAACCCATAGTTTCGTAGCACTGCAAAAAGAAAGGGCCACGAAACTGTGCCAAACGCTTTTCTCATATCTAGGGATACCGCTATCCCCTGAGCCGTAGCGGGTATAGAGTTTATTATCTGATGGCATCGTCTAATATTTGTGGCTGTAGATCTACCCATTATAAACCCGGACTGATCTTCATGCACCATATATGGCATAAACGGTGTGAGTCTTGTTGCTAATTTTTTTGACAGGATTTTGGCGTCAATGTTTATTAATGATAATGGGCGATATGATCCACATTCTCCCAGGGGCTTACCTGGCTTAAGTAGAAGTGTGATTATTGCTTCCCTGGTGGTTTCGGGGAGCTCTCCTATTTCCAGAGCTTCCATCCAGACGGCATGTAGTCTGGGTGTTAAGATTTGACTATACTCTTTATAGAATTCTGCTCCTAGCCCATCTGCGCCTGGCGCTTTTCCATTGGGAAGAGCTTTTATTGCTTCATATATTTCAGCCTCAGTAATGGGTGCCTCTAGTAATTCCCTAGTTGATTCTGCAATAAGCGTTGTTGGTATCTTGGAAAGGTATTGTTCTATCTCGGTGTCAGTGACCGTGCCCTGGGGGGGGCGGGGGGGGAGCATAATTCGTTATAGAACTTGTAATATGTGTCTTTCACTTCATTCTGGTTTGTGTATATCGTGCCGTCTTCTAATTGTATACATGGTGTACTAGTGGGTCCCCTTTCTCCGCGCACTGCTCTGGCCAATAGTTTCTCAGGACGCTCCCCCTCCCCATATCTAGGTGCTGCTATGGGCCTATCAAAATATCTTCTCTTGGTCCGCTGCTGCACCATACTCCTCCAGTTTGGTCCTAATTTCAGTGCCCAATTGGGGGGTCGGGGTCATGGCATACTATGTTTGTAGTGATGACAATTGCGTCTCGAGCCTCTCTAGTCTAGCCCTGATGTCCTTAAGGATTCCCCCTTCGATGGATATCGATTGGCCCCTTATGCAAACTTTAAATGCTTGCCACAGTATAGCCTGGGTGGAGACCGAATGTTCATTGATCTCGAAGTAGTCTTGCGCATATTGCGCCATTGAATCTTTATACACTGTCTCTTAGGGCTGCTGGTTTAAACCTCCATGGTGGTCTTGAACTACTCTTATCCAGGATTTGCAATGCTAATTTTATCGGGGAATGGTCGGAGTAAGTCCTAGGGTATATGTGAGATTCCGTTACCCAGGCCATGCTATCCGTGTCCATTAACCTGGAATGCATATCATGGACTATGGAGTAGTATGTGTATTCCTTCCCTTCCCACCGGAGTTTAATGTTCTCCAAACATCCTTTAGTTGTAAATCTGACATTTGTGTGAGTATTGTTTGTGCTGCTTTGGTTAATGCTCTGGCCTGTGTCGATGTACGATCTAACTGGACATCCAGAATTGTGTTGAAATCCCCTCCACATAACACCCGGGCAGTAGGATATCTTGCTAGCTTTTCAAACACTGTGGAGTAGAACTCTGGTTGGTCGATATTTGGGCCATATATGTTTAGAAAAAACGATTTCTCTATCATAGAGCATACCATGTTCTATGACATATCTCCCTTCGGGGTCGCATTCGGTCCCATTACAAACAAATGGGAGTGTTTTGTATATTAGTATCGCCGCCCCCTCGCTCTAGTAAGTAAGTTGTGAAGTATTCATGAGCGCCCCAATTCGCAATCAATTGTTCACCCTGTCGGGGGCCTATGTGTCTCCTTGAGGAAAATTACCCTAGGTTTTTGTCTATTAAGGTAGGCCCTGATCTTCCTTGTCTTGATCTTAGATCCCAACCCCCTAACATTCCAGCTCAGTACATTGATAGTTTCCGTGTTAGATTTATCCATTATCAGTCAGGTATTTGCCGTATTGTCTCGATGTGTCTGCATTGTTTGCCCAAGAATTTCAGTGCCCAGAATCTGTGTGCTTTTTGTGTTTACAACCATGTTTTTGAAAACGGTAACCAAATTCCCCCCAAACGTGTCCCTCCCTCCTCCCTCATGGTTCCCCAAACTTCAACCGTGCTTTGGTTTTCTCCCACCACCCTTCCCAACATCTCAAGCACCTTCTACTGAGGGGGCTGCGGCGTGTCCTGTGCCTAAGCCATCTTTAGTCATGTGTTGTCTCCAGTTCTGGCTTGTTTACTCTCCTTTATTTTGGCATCTTCGAATCAGCATTTGCATTGTATTATTCCCTTTGAGCATGGTTACTTGACAACTTTAGCATGTGGCTCCCAACTTGGAGCCTGTTTCTTTGCCAGTCCTATTTTCTTCTTGAACATAATGACTGCGAAGCTGTCTCAGGTTACTCTTAATAGCTTTACTCTCATTTCAGGACTGTCTTTTATTTATAGGTATGTGTGTTTCTATGAAGCTCGCGGCTTCTTCAGTAATAAATACAATTTATTTTGATGTTGGATCTTGAGTCTGGCAGGGTAAAGCATTGCATATTGTACCTGTCGGTCACATAGCATCTTTTTGATTCCTGAGAAAAGCTTCCTCTCCTGCTGGACTGCTAGGGTAAAGTCCGGGAAGATGCATATTGTGCTGGTTTCCCATTTTAGCTCTTGTTTCTCTCTGGCAGTCTTTAGGACCAGATCTCTGTCTCTGTAATTAAGTATGCAAGCTATAATGGGCCTGGGGTATGCTCCAGGTTTCGGCTTCAGGGCCAATGACCTGTGCGCCCTTTCCACCATGAACACAGGCGACCATCCTGGTTCTCCCAGCAGGGTTCGCAGATCATCTTCCACTGCTTTCTCCGTCGTCCCCTTAATTGCCCCTTCTGGAACACCTATTATACGGACATTATTTCTCTGTGATCTCGCTTCCAAGTCTTCACACTTAGATTTCACTGTCCCTAGTTCAATGGCCATCGTGGATACTGTGTTCTTTAGTGCTTCCATATTGTCTTCCACTCCTGATATTCTGGTTTCTGCCTCCGTCATGCATGCCGTTGTTTTGTCAAGCTGTGTTTTGATACTTGTAACGCTTGCCGCGATTCCATCCAGCTTGTCTGTCAGCGTCGCAAATCCCTGTTGCATAGCCTGGAACACCGCTTAAGGGTCCATCATGGAAGCTGTGGGGGCCTGCTCAGCTTGCGTTAGCATTGCTTCTTCTCCCTCGGGCTCAGATCCTTTCTGCATTGTGGTTGTGTATTTCTCGATAGTTCCTTTGTTCCTTTTCGGGCCAAAAGTTTTGGGCATTGTTACTGGTCTAAGAATGATGTTGATGCCTTCTGCTTTAGGAGATTTAATGCAATGATCCCGAGATCTGTCTCTTCATTATATCGTGTTAGGTTCACTTAGCATGGGCCTGTTTGGTGCCTCAATATTACCTGCGCAGTTTTCTACTAGGGCCCGGGTGTTAAAGTTCGACCGGGGGATTTGCTTGATCACAGTTCAGTGTGGGTGTCCATGCCCACCCTCCCCTCCCCCCCCAGTGGGTTGCAATAGCCTCACTCTGTGTTGTCCATAGCTCTCCCCTTGGGTCGCCACGGGTTGGGCTCTTTACAGTTTAGTGTCGCCTCTGTGTTAGGGCAGGTAACGTTATTAGGGCCTCAGATTAAATGCTGTTCCCTCATGTGGTTGCCTGTGCCCTTGCTTCAAACGAGATTTCCTGCAGGCTCTGTTATTTCTGCCTCCGGATCAATGTATTCCTCATGTGGCCACCTGTGCACTCGCTTCCTGTGAGACCCTCTGCGGCTCCTGTGTTTACTGGACAGGGGGGGGGGGGGGGGGGTCTGCGAGCGGGCCGCCCGCTCCTCTCTCACACTGATTTAGTATATGGCCCAGGCCTGCGCCGTGGTTTCGTTGTCTACAATGTCACTTGAAAAGGCGGGAGGCGACCACCAGTCCCGCCCCGGCCCTCACACATCGGTCCCCTGGGCGAGCGCCGGCAGAGCGGTGATCACCCGTCCGCCCTTCCCGTCTCCCAGCTGCCCCACGACTCCACTCGCACATCCAGCGGGGGCCGCGGAGATACGTGGCAACGGCCGCACGGCCTACCTTGTCCGCTGAGGGCTGGGCGGTGCACGGTTGTTCTCTTCCTGCAGCGGGGTTCCGCTTCTGTGTCGGGTCAGCGGGGCGCTCTACGAGGATCGGAGCGCCTGCGACACACCCCCCTTGTGCTGGGAGATTTCAGTGCATCGGCCGCCGCGTCCGCTCCAGCAGCTCCCGCGCCGGGCCCCTCCTCTCAATCCCAGGCGAGCGCGCCTCGCCATGCCTCGTTCAGCCACCGAGTCTGGATCTCACGAACCGCTGATCTGTTTTTCCCCAGACTTCGTATGGGCTATCTCGATTCAGTGATGCATATGCTCCTTAAAAATCATGCCGACCCGGCGCATATAAACGTAAGCAGGCTTTGCGGCCCAGGACACTGCCAGAGCTTACACGAAAGCTGCCATTTTCGTTCTGTGCGCAACAGCGCCCCCTCCTCTGTCCATACTTTTGTTAAACACTATTCCCTGGACTCCATCCAAGGGCAGGATTTGGCCTTTGGTAAGGCAGTCCTCTATTCAACTATTGGATTGGGCACTTTCAATTTCACTTTCTAATTTCTTTTCCTCCTCCATAAGTGTGGTACTGCTTTGGGAGTCTGTCATAGATGTGGAATACGTCGGAGGACACAATCCCTTCGAAGAACAAGTTACTTACCAAACTGGTATCGTTCTTTCGATGGGATGTTCCTCCGACGTATTCCACATTGCCCTCCCAGCCTGCCGCTCTGGAGAATTTCCTCTGTGATTGCAGTTTCCTTTCCGCAAGGCTCTAGGCTGTTATACTGGCAGGAGACTGGTGTCGCACGTTCTGAGGGGAAGACACTAAACTGAGGCAACATGCGTCCTATATATAACATCCGGTGACATCGACCCTCGATGGAGGCCCTCGCGGGACATGTGATCGACGCCATTGACGCAAGATGCCCTCTGCTGAAATGTTTCCAAAGTGCACATCTCTGGGACACAACTGTCAGAGATGTGGAATACGTCGGAGCAACATCCCATCGAAAGAACGTTACCAGTTTGGTAAGTAACTTGTTCTTCACTATCAACGAAAAAAATCCAGTCTAACCACCAGCCAAGTCAATTTCTGGGGTCCTAATTCGGACAGAAGACTGCTTTGTCTTTCTCTCCAAAGAGAGGGTCCAAAACATGCTGTTGCAGATCCCTCACACTGTGGCCAGCCATCAAGTGACCGTGCGCAAAGCCATGCAACTGATGGAATGATGGCTTCCTGCGTCTACCTAGTTCCTCATGCTAGTCTGCACCGGTTGTCTCGGGCCAGTGGGACAATCTAGTGGTTGTCTCGGCAGCCATTGTTCAGTCTCTGCAGTGGTGGTCAAGGGAAAACCTTCTGCAAGGCAAGACCTTCACCACCCCCGCAGTAGAAGCCACTCTCACCACAGACTCAACTCTGACAGGGTGGGGCGCTCACCTCCTTCAACAGACGGCGCACAGCGTGTGGTCTCCAGCAGTAGCATCCAATAATATCAACCTGTTGGAACTGCTAGCAGTGTGCAAGCCCCTGAAGGCCTTTCAGACACACCTCCAGGGGAAAACGGTTCTAGTCCTCACTGACGGTGCTACAGTCATGTACTACTTCAAAAAAACAAGGGGGGCACTCACTCTCTAAGGCTGTCTAAAATGTCCAAAAACATTTGGAAGTGGGCACTCGGAACAAATGTTCCTCCTCTCACATGTTCCAGGGGAACTCATCTTCTGTCAGATGTTCTCAGCAGAGACTTCCCCCTACTGGTAGAGCACGAGTCTACAGGAGGACATTTTACTCGGTGTCTGCACAGAATGGGGCGTCCCAGAGATCGACTTGTTCGCCACTCTGGAGAACACCCAATGCCCAGATTACAACTCCAGGTACCCACAGAACCGCTCCATGGAGAACAGTCTTTGTATAACATGGTCCGTTTATTTGTCTACGCTTTTCTGCCGATTCCCCTGCTCAACAGAATAGTGCACAAGATGCACCAGGAACCAGTCAAGATTATCCTGGTGGCCCCTATGTGGGCCTGTCAACCTAGGTTCTTCCATCTCGCGCCAATGTCGGTGTCCCCTCCTAGGAAGCTGCCGTGCCCGATCAACATGCTGTCTCAGGATCAGGGAGAGACAAGACATCCATGCCCTCAAACTCTCAACTTAGCCGCCCTGCTCCTGAGGTCATAGAGTTCGGGCACCTTCAGCTCACTCAGATGCATGGACACGTAAACCTACCAGCAGACATTGCTACTCCAGCAAATGGAAGCGCTTTATCTGGTGTAATGTCAAGGGCATCAATCTTATTCATTGCTCACCTGAAGATATTGTCCTTTACCTAACACACCTGTTAGATTCAGGACTGGTTTTCAATTCTTTAGCTGCGCTTTCGGCATACACCACGTCCCACAGCAGGGTTTCATGGTGGAACATTTCTGTAATCAAAGCCTTCATGGAAGGGGTAAAGAGACTTCATCCCCCTATCTCCAACCCAGCTTCCGGGTGCGACCTGAATGTTGGTTTTACCAGACTAATGGGGCCTCCCTTTAAACTAATGCACAAGGCTAGCCTTAAAGCACTCACCTACAAGACCACCTTCCTGGTGGTGGTCACTTCTATAAGGAGAGTTGCTGAACTGCAGGCCCTTTCAGTTCAGGACCCATTTGTCATGATTCACAAAGACAAGTTGGTTTTGCGCACACACCCTTTCTGTGCACCCAAATTTATCTCAAAGTTCCATGTAAACCAGTCCATAGAACTACCCACCATTTTAGAGAACCCCACCAACGTGACGGAAAGAAACCTCCAAACACAATGCAAGGAGAGCGGTTATCTACTATCTGGAAAAGACAAAGCCACGAAGGAAAATGTTAGGGAGAATTCTCAGAAATGTGCTAATTCCTCTCTACCTTAGAGACCCCAGCTCTTTTGCTGGACTTGAGGACTTTTTTCATTTTTACCTGGAGAGAGTGAGACCCTTTTTCCCCCACTCATGTATTTTAATGTGATTTGAACTGTTTCTTTTGGTTTTTGAAGCCTGACAAACTCCATAGGCAGCTTTTTACATTGTAGCACACAGCACCTTCAATGTAGTGCTACAGGGAAGTCTTCCAGATTTCCCCCAAGGTTTAAATACCTTTCTCTTGGATAACTACTGGTTCCAAGAGCAGTAAAGTGAAATTGACTTTACTTACACTTTTACATTTCTAGACCCAGCACACACTACGGTGCTGGAGGGGTTACATAGTATCCCCTTTGTCTAGCGTCCCATGTAACAATTTTGTTACCCTTTCTTAGATGAATGGCTGGTGACAGTGGTTTACTTTTTACTACTGTGGTGTCTTTACCGCGGGCTGCGTTTGCAGCTGCAGTAAAGCACCCTTGGGTGCCAGTTTTGTCAAAAATGCCCGGTCTTCTTTTTTCGCCATTTCATTGTGGAAAGGTCCTTCTTGAGACTTGCTCTGCACGCCAAACCAAGTTTGGTCCCTTTGTTTGTTTTGTCTTTGGCAGGATTCACAAGTGTCTAGTGGGGGCAGGAAGTGAGGGAGGTACCCAAAACTCCCTGTGCTTAATCTTAGGAGACGGGAATGCACTCCTAGTTGATTGGCCGGCTGGCTGTCCGGCAAGGACAGCCACCCTGCTTGGTGATTGACAGCAGGCTGGAATGAATGGGACAAACCTGCATAAAAGGCGAGGCTTTTGGCTTAGAAGGCAGTCGACCACTGGACGAAGGAATCCAAAGAAGAACTTGGAAGAGACGCCTGCTGCAACTCCTGGACCGTTGGTTTGTCTGGTGAGGCCCTGCAGCTGAGCACCAGTTTGTGTGTGTTGCTTTTAAGCTGGCCAAGAGCTCCATGAAGATCCTCCAGTCTCCCACGAAGCAGGACTGACCAAGCCTGAGCCACCTCAACAGAGTGCTGGACCCCAGATGCAAGGAAAGCCCATCTCGACGCGAGGAGCTGAAACACCCAATTGCCACTTGTTTGAAGATAGCTGGTTGCTGCCGGTAACCGTCCCATTGCAGTGTAGGAGTCCCCAGAAGTCCTCCCTCTTGTCCTCCTGACTTGAGGCCCAGGAACACCAGGATCCGCAGGGCTGCACCGGAACAGAAGTCATCTGCTGCTTTACTTCTAACTAAAGGTACTGTAAAGTCTAAAAGAACTTACCTCTTGTTGTAGATTTGTTTCTACTCTTCACAAGCCTAACTGCTTTTGGCCCTACATTGATTCTTCTTCACTAAAGACTTCTAAAACATTGTGCAAATAATTTTCTACTTACCTGCAAGAAGTGCTTCAGCTACATAGACTTTTGCCTATTGTCTTCGGCCTAGCCTGTTTCCATTGAAAGACTCTTTTCTCTTCTCTGAACTGGGGAGGGTTGAAAAGTATTTGTCTGCTTGAATATTTGTGTTTCCCTTGTTTGTTCTGAATAACCTTTTCTTTGACACATCTCAGTGCTATTCTAAATGCCACACAGTAACATATCAATGTCCACAGTGTCCTAACAATTGATGTCATCTGGGGGTGTAGGAAGTGTGTGCGTGGCATCCCCAATGGGTGCTTGCTGATTTAGAAACTAAGTGTATTTTTATGGTATTTGTGTGTTGCTATAATATTGCTCCCTTCTAAAGAAGGCTTACATAAATGACCAGTAAATAAATAATTGTTTTATCAAGAAACCTTGAGTTTAAGAGTTTGTTTGAATAACTGTCACTGTGAATCTTTTTGTAACCACTCTGCTGCTCACATTGACCCCTCTTGAGATCAGCCTGGCGCTACCAACCTGTGTAGTTTACTTATACCAAAGATTGGGTCCTATTGCCAGGAGGCTGAGATTGTTGTAGTACATCCTAAGTGTCCAACCCCAGGGGTGGTGGGGGGGGGGGGGCTGTCTCTAAATCAGCTATTTTCAAGTGGATCTTAAACTGCATCACACGGTTTCTCTCTTGCCAAGAAATATACCCTTCACGCCTAGACCACTCTTCTCGGGGCACAGGTGCTACCATAGCATTTCAAATTTTCCTCTAGATTCCATTTGCAAAGCGACAACCTAGAGTTCTGTACACAACTTACTCTTACGTCCTGTCCCCTTTCCTCCATGCTGTATGGGTGTCCCTTGCAAGGGACGGAACCTTTTTCACCAGAAAAAAACCTTCTTCCCCCTTTAATTTTAGAGGCGTGTGGGGGGAAGAGACCCTGGGAGCATGGGCTCCCCTGACTCTGCCCACCGGCGCCATTCCTCAGTCTCCTTTTCCGCTTCGACGGGAACGGGGCAAATTCACCAGCGCTCCTGGGTTTGGCTTTGGCCATGTAATTCCACGTGTGGCTACTTTCGTTTTGTCCTAGTTCTTCCAGATCACTACCAGAGGACATGAAGGACTACGTCAATCATCGATCCAGGCCCAAGGTGTAGGGTCTCTTTTCCAGCGCACCCTGCAAGGGAGACTCCCTCCAGGGACTCGCCCGCGCAGGAGGAACCGCTCAGGTTCTCATACCAGCACAAATACTGAGGCGAAGTCAGCTACCGACTGCTAGGCCGAGGGGTTGGTGGATCCTCCCGGTGACAGTTCTGAGGGATCGGAAGGTTCTTTTACCGGGTCTTCACCTGAGGAGCTATGCACTAGTACCGGACAGAGGTCCAAAGGGGTGCCTGTACGCGGCACGTACCCCACAAAGGTGACTCCTTCCCCTGGAAACGTACACGCAGGAGGGACCTTCAGGTCCTGGTACAAGTGCAGATAGAGGCTACTACAGCTACCGGCTGTCGGGCTGAAGGGGTCACCAGATCCTTCCGGACACTGTGCTGAGGGGCCACAAGGATCTATTACCGGGTCTTCACCCGAGGGGCTAAGCCCTAGTACCGGACAGATGTCAAAAGGGGCGCCTGTACGCACCATGTACCCTGCAAAAGAAACCCCTTCGCCAGGAAGCACGGGAGGGGCCTTTCACGTCCTGGTACTAGGGCAGGTACCAGGGCTACTACAGGAACTGCTGTCAGGCTGGGGGTCTGCATGGTTCTATTACCGGGGCTACGCCCCGATACCGGACAGATGTCAGAGGGGGACGCCTGTAGACGCCACAGACCCCGCAAATGTGTGTCCCTCCCCAGGAAATGTTGGAGCAGGAGGGGCCTTTCAGGTCTTGCTACAAAGGCTGGTACCAAAGCGACTACAGCTACCAGCCGTCAGGCCTATGGGTCTGGTGATCCCAACGGCCAATTACTGAATCTACACCCGAGGGGCTATGCCCTAGTACCGGACAGCGGTCCGAGGGGGCTACTGCACGCATCACGCACTCCGCAAAGTGGCACAAGCACGGGAGGGATCCTCCAGGTTCTTGTACCAGTTCAGGTACCGAGGCTGCTACTACAGCTACCGGCCTTCATTCCGAAGGGTCGCTAGATTCTACCAGTGACTGACCGGAGGGCCACAAGGTTCTATTACCGGGAGTAGTCCTGATGGACTCTATTAGGCAGAATCATGTGCAGTTCCCTTAGGGAACACTGTGAAGCAGAGCGTCCCCTTAGCACGATCCTCCCCGCAGCACGATCCTCCCCGCAATGAGAGACAATAATGGACACTCCCAAGATGGGAATAAGGCTAAGTCAAAGTGCGGGTGAGCTTAATGGGAGTTTATCTAAGTAAATAGGGCATGCAAAGGACTCTGCAAACTCTGAGAGCGCTCTCTCTGACAGCAAAGACAGGCGTATATATTTACAAAATACGTCACAAGAACCTACACACTATAGGGGGCACATGTTCATGGGGATTGGGTGGCGATGATTAACTATAGGTGCAGCTGTGATGTGATTCGCCGTGGTTGGTGGACGTCGCTGGTTGCCAACGTGGGCCGGGCAGGTCAGCTGGGCTCATCCGGGCGGTGCTGTTGTGCCAGGCGTGGCCAGTGACATTGATGAAAGTCTTCCCTGGCTTTCTGCCCTAAGGCCACACACACTGCATTCATTCAATACCGCAGTATTATCTTCCCCCGTAAATCCTACAATAGGTTATTCTACAGGTTATTGCAACACAGGAGGAATGCACCTAGAGTGGGGTCCTTTGGTGATATATCAATACATGGTTACCATCATCCTGTTAGCCGGGTATCATAGGTCACGAGGTTGGGTCTCAGGGCGAGGGGTGAGCTGGTCAGGTTTTCGTGTCTCGTTAGAAGTCATTATGAATGGGTTCCTACCGTGTTGCTATAATATTGGGTGTCCTAATTTTACAGGGGCCATTAACCTGGGGTGAGCTGGTGGGTCGTGGAGCCTAGGAAAGGGCACCTTTTGGCCTGCGTGTATGGCTGGGGTTTACTGCTGGGTTGTAAATAATTCAGGTGGCTGGTTGTGGCCATGGGAGCTGCGGGGTAACATGAATGCTTGAAGCGGCTCCAGCCGAATTGGGGGAGGTGAGGCAGAGCAGCACAGGCCTCTGCTTTTCGTCTGGCAGGCTTCAATGGGGAGGGAGGGGGAATGGCCTTGGATATGCCCACAATGGAATTTTCCTCGTGAGTTGCAGATTATATAAAAAGGCATAAACATTCATATAATGTACAATACTCATTGAGTCTTTTCAAAGCTTATGTTTCTACATTGTTAGTGCCTTTATATGGCCATTTCAAATGTGTTACCTATACCCATTTTGCACTTGATAACTATATGTTAAGTATTTTAACAACCACGACATTTTGTTTCACTCTATGCATGCACGATAAGCGAGGTAGTATTAAGGTTGGTGGAGCACGTAGGAACAACTAGCCAATGAGACTGATGGCAGTGACACATGGAGAGCTTGGACATTCGAATACATTCTATGCATTTTCTTACACAACTTACATGAGCTCCCAATGCGGTTGCACTTGTCTTCCTTTGCACTCTAGCAGCATTAGTTCAGTTATGGCATAGGGCCTTGGAGTACATTCTTCTCGGAGAAACATATAACATAAAACCCCAGGACACTTCTACCATTTTTGCATAGCTACGGGGATGTGGGTATTTCAACCAGAATGCCATATGAACACACATTCTGCCATCTTCATGGAGGTCAAATGTCTTATCGAAAGGTCATGGAGAGAAGGGTTTTATCACAGGCAGTTTGCATATTGGTATTTGGGGTCTCTACTTTTGCCGGGGGGACCATTTTACAGTTCTGTTCCACCCCGGCCCTGCTGGCCGGGTCATACTGCGGACAGTGATACACTGCGGAAGGTGAATGTTAGTGTTTGTTTCTAGCACTAGCTCATGTCCGCCTGTTCGTGGGAACAGGCTCTCAGTGGATCTGCCAGGGAGCTGCGGCCGCAGGGACAAGTGAGAACTCTCCATGGGTGGGGGCCGCGCTGCGGCGCACAAGGGCTCATGTCATTCTGGTTTCACAAAAATGGTTTCCAGGGCCTAGCTTAATACAGCACGTTTGGTCAATGTTTCAGCCAGTGGTTCACCCGCCACCTGGGCCCTGGTGGCGGGGGGGGGGACCCCCGACGAGCCATGGACTTCACAAGGAGGAGGGGATGCAGGGGAGGGGGGTCTCTCGGACCAATCCTCCCATACATTGCCTCCCTTTCGTTAATTAAGTAACGAATACTGTAACTGCCTCAACCTCTGGCGTTCCTCTTCTTCAGCTACTGCCTCATCCCATGCAGGGGTGCCTTTTATGGGCATCCATGCCCTGCATATCCCCCTCAGGTTTTCTCCCCTTCTAGCATACTCGTCTGGTGTGCAGGATATATATATATATATATATACCTCTTGCATATTTTGTATTGTACCGCGAGCGTTGCCCATTGTCACCATCATCATTGCGCTATTAGGTACTGCGTTTGCACAACATCGAAGACCCACCTGGCACACACAAAAAATAAAAAGGAGGAACACCACTGCCGGCATCAGTAATTTAATAGTCATTCCCAGCCATAACGGGACCCAGGAGAAGAGGTTGTCGAACCATGTGCTTGCTTCTGCTCCACCTTCCATTTTCATTCTTTCTCCTAGGTTATGTACGGTTTCGATCACGTGGGATAAGGTACCATTATCTGCATCTACGGAAGGTACGAAAGTGCAGCAGGCACTTCCAATTTTTCGGCAAACACCTCCATCCATCGCTGTTAACAGGTCTAAGACATACCTATTTTGCATGGTCATTAGCCGCAGTGCTCGCAGTTCCACTTTTATTACGTTAAATCCTTCTTCAGTGTCATTTGCCAGCTGGATTGGCTCCCAGCGTGTGATTTGAAGCCATTTTGCATTTGCCCGTGCCTGGATGCTGGGGATGAGTGAGGCAAAGAAAGTCTCTGCAGAGATGAATAATCGATATCTGTCTGGGATCTGTGCCAGTAGTTCTGAAGAGGCTTTTGATATGTAGTTCGACGATCGTCTGTTCCGAGACAGCATCTCCCCCTTCTTGCCGGAAGACAGGACATATAATTGTGATTCTGCAGTTGGTTGGGCCTCATTCTTCTCAGGGGTCTCTCGCAGTTTCTTGCTCCCATCAATGTGGCTCTCCGGTATCACCATTAGTGCAGAATGTAGGGTGGCCAATGAGCAGCTGCCGCTCCAGGATTGTGGGAGGTTCAGGTATGCCTGGTTTCCACATACCCAATAAGTGTCCATGAGAGCCGCTGTCCCATTTCTCATATCCGGGATTGTGAGGGTCTTGTTGCAGTTTTTGTTTACCCCCATGATAGTTTTCCCGTCTCCCTTGAAACATAGTTCATAGTCTATTTCTTTCTGTAGTTTGAATGGCTTTTCAATGGCAGTCACCCATGTCAATTTTGAGATGTGCTCTTTCCATACTGGTGTACATGTTTTTTCTATCCACTGCAGCTTCTCTGGTGCCACACCTCGCAGCGCTTCAGCTTTGCACATTATCTCCATCTTTCCACTTATTTTCTGAAAATTTCTCTTGCATTATAAAAAATGGTTCTTCCAAACATATCACTCCTTCCGCTTTCGGGTAGCAGGTCTTGTCATTCTGCAGCATTTTTAAAAGTTACCTCGTGTGCTTGGAAGGTGTTCTTAATTCTGCACAACGTGAGATGGAGGAGACATTGGGCATCCACAATAGGCAACTCTTTTGGTAGCAATACTTTGGGTGTACCTGAAGCATGGGGAATAAGGGAGCAGACATAGCAACTCTCATTTGTTGTTTGCTTTGCAGTTGCACTCATGTCTGCATACCATTTATTTGTCTGGTGGGGGTGTCGTGGGTCTTCCATCTTGTCCAGCCCCAACCCGTAATACTCGTCGTACTTTCTTCTTCCCACCTCCCTTTTCCTCCTATTTGTAAGATATCTCCCAGCTTCTTGGGCGTGGAACAGTCTAGACTCCCCTTTCTTTCCTCTGCCCCCCTTTTCCCAATCACCGTATAATGCTGTGTATCTCACTGACATCTCTTCATTCTCTTTCTTTATTCTATCGGGTAGTGTATGCTCTATTGTGCGGGTGGTTATATGTGTGGGCACGCTGGTGGGGGTATTGTACAGCCGTGATATAACAGATGGGTTGCGATCATTTAAACCGTGGGCATTGTAATCGGAAAACCAGACCAAGGTTTCTAATAAAGTCGGTAAAATATCTTTATGGATTAGAATCTTAATAAAAGTCGTATTAGTTTGCAAGTAACAAATTCTCAAAGAAAGACAACATCCAGTGATTTACGGTCACAAGAACCAGTATTCATATTTTATTCTTGGTGATGGAGCTGTGATAGGCCCTACTCGTTTTGAGTGAAACAGACACTTCATCAGGGGCAAGAACAATAATTCTGGGAAGAAATATACATAATATTTATATTAAAGTGTTGTGTAAATGCACATGGAAACAAAAAAAACAATTATAATAAAAACTCAACACAGAGAAAGGTTGTGCGCACTTATTCCTTAATTCAATCTCTAGGGCGTTTAGACATGTCTGAGATTAGCTGGGTACAAAAGAAAAGCTAATATATATTCATTCCTATAACATTAGAGTTAGGACGCTGATGTTCATTGTTAAGTAAGAAAAAATTACCTAATTGACGGTCTGATCTAAAGACCAAAAAATACTGGTTAAACCTAACAATATATAAAAAAATATATAAAAGATAGATGAAAGAAAAGAGAGAAATCTAACCTTGTGTATTTTCTGTAAAAAGTTCTAAACTAGAACATATGGAAGTCTGGGACAGGAACCCAGTCATTCATGGATGCAGGTGACCCTTTATCTGCAAAGAAAGGGGTATGATAATGTTCTAATCAGTCAGAGGATGGTTTAAAGGACTGAAAACAAAGGGTAACCAATAAAGGTTCACTTACATGCGAAGATTCTCGTCTAAATGGGAGAACCCATCAGAAGGGGAATTTTGAGACCCTGGATCAGAAGCGGGTCATGTGGTACTGCAAGGCTTCCACCACTAAAAGTAGAAAAACCAAAGAAAAAGGAAGTAAGGGTCAAGCAAGTAATGTGGAGGGTAATAGGCAGGTACAAAAGTTCCCCATAGTGGTGTATCATACCTGGAAAAGTAAAGCATGGCAGTCCGGAGGCAGGAGACCAGCAGGATATCCTGTTGCTCCTCCAGACGTCCCTTGCTCCCATGCCTCCCTTAGAAGCATCTACCTGAACACAAACCCCTTTATTTGCAATGACTCTCCACGCATCCACACTGACACTCTCTAGTCACTTCTTGATACTGGTGCTGCTAACGGCACATTATTCTCTCCAATATTTCGTTTTGCTTACCGGTGGCGGCATGCACACGCGATGACGTCACCTATGCAAACAATCCCGTGCTGATGGCCACAGACTTTTTGGATCTACCCACAACATACATTTACCCTTACATGGGTTCATACACACATGATACAGGTCATGATACTACTAAAAAGGTGGGGGTAGTATTACATGGCACCACTGGATATGAAAGATGCCTATTTTCATATTTCAATGTTCCCAGCGCACAGAAGATTCTTGCACTTCAAGCTAGCGAACCAGAACTACCTATTCAAGGTGCTGCCCGTTGGAATAACCTCGGCTCCAAGGGTATTCACAAAGGTACTGGCGGTGGTGGCAGCGCACCTGCGCAGGGAGGCAATCCCAGTGTACCCTTACCTGGACGACTGGTTCATTACAGGGGGATCTCCCCTTTTTTGCAGACAAAACATTCAGAGAACTATCAACCTCCCCTTCCAATTGGGCTTCTCAATCAATGACAAAAAGTCAAGTCTAGTGCCAAGCACTTCAAAACAGTTCCTAGGAGCTGTCTTGAACAGAGAAGAGGATTTGGTCTTTCCATCAGAGGAAAAAATAAAACATTTGTTACTGCAAATACCACATTATCAGGCCGGCCGGCCGCCAGATAAGGGTGCGCAAAGCTCTGCGTTTAATAGGCATGATGGCATCTTGCATTTACCTGGTTCCTCACGAGTGCCTGTGCATGCGACCCATGCAGGAGTGGTTGGCGAAACAATGGTCTCGGGGAAGTGGTCAGTGAGACGATCTAGTGGTCGTTTGGCCAACACTTGTACAAAATCTTTGCTGGTGGACAAGAGAAAATCTAATGAAAGGAAAACCTTTCTATGATCCAGAGGTACAGGCGATTGTCACAACAGACGCCTCACTGGCAGTTTGGGGGGGTGGGGAGGGCTCACTACCTTCACCACACAGCTCAGGGTGTGTGGTCTCGCACTGTAGCTCAGAACCACATCCATCTGCTGGAACGTCTGGCAGTATTCAAAGCCCTTCAGGCATTCAAACCCCATTTAACAATCCTATTGGTGCAGATCCTAACAGTCAGCACCACAGCAATGTTTTATATCAACAAACAGGGGGGGTACACATTCGCCAAATCTGTCCAGACTTGCACAACAAATTTGGAAATGGGCACTCAAACGAAAGCTGTTCATGTCATCACAACATGTTCCAGGGGAACTCCACTCTCTAGCAGACTCATTGAGCATAGATCCCCTACCAGATGAATACGAGTGGCGTCTACACGAAGAGGTTGTAGAACACCTCTTCTCTCAATGGGGTTTCCCAACTATAGATTTGTTCGCCACAAGCAAACAGTCAATGCCCAGACTTCGCATCCAGGTCCCCCCAGCCAGGCCCAGGCTCCAAGGGGAACACCCTATTGATGAACTGGTCAGGGAAATTTGCTTACGCTTTTCCCCCCCCAACACCTCTCATGAGGAAAGTGGTGAACAAGATACACAAGGAACTGATGACGTTAATCCTAGTTGCTCCTATGTGGGCAAGACAACCGTGGTATCCACATCTGCGCAAACTGGCGATGTGCAATCCCATTAAACTCCTGTGGCAGTACAACCTACTCACCCAGCACGAGGGTCTAACAGTGCACCCACAGCCGCACTCAATGAACTTGGCAGCATGGCTCCTGAAGTCAGAGTTCGGACATCTCAACCTGCCACAGAGATGCATGGACAGCTTGAAAGAAGCAATAAAACCAAACAATGGACACTGTTACTTTGACAAATGGAGAAGATTTGTAATTTGGTGCCAGGCTAGAAAGATCAACCCCATAGAATGTACTCCATCCCACATTCTAACTTATATGCTCCATTTGCTAGATGCAGGGTTAGTATTTAACTCCCTGAAAGTCCACCTGGCGGCTTTATCAGCCTACACTACCTCTCATAATAAGGTTTCATGGTGAAAAGTACTGGTGATCAAGGCATTTATGGAAGGAGTAAAGGGACTCCACCCTCCAATTTCGAGGGGATTGGGTCCTCCGACGTATTCCATATCTATGACAGGTAATGTCCACAGCTGTGCTGCTTCGGAAAATCTTTGGCGTCTAAGTCCTGCGTCGATGCGCCGTCCCAGAGGACCTCCTCAGACGGCCGACGTCACCCGATGAGATAAGTAGGACGCACGACGCCCATAGTCTCAGTTCCGTTTTTTCCGCGAACGTGTTCGCTTCGTGAATCTCGGTACGCCTCCACTCGGAGTTTGCTGTTTTCAATTCTCGGTTCGTTGAACATGTTCGGTTTGTTGTGAAGACCTGTTCGCGGCGATGTCTTCTTCGTCTTCAACCCCGCGTCCGGGCTTCAAGAAATGCGGGGCTGTGGGTCCAAGATGTCGGTCATGGACTCGCACGACGCTTGCCTCTGGTGCCTCGGGAAGGCCCACGATACGGACGACTGTGTCGACTGCCAGTCGCTCACGGCAAAGGCCTTGCAGGAACGCAAGAAGAAGCTGTCGGTAGGCCGGGTGTCTAAGCCCCAGAAGTCGAGGTCTGCGGGGCTTTCAATGGATGACTCGAGGGGCGACTCTCCGCATCGTCGAAAGTCCAGTGGGTCTCCTTCCAGGAGTCGGTCTCGCCACTCCTCCGCCTCTTCGAGGCATTCCCGGAAGCGCTGGTATAGGTCGCCTTCCCCGTCCTCTTCCGAGGACACCGCCCGTCGGCGGGTCGCTTATCCCTCCATGCAAGCGACACCAGAGGAATGGGCTTCCTTTGGGATGCAGATGCTAGCGATTCTGGAATCGCAGGGCACCGGCCCGTCCGCGCCTCCGAGTGGGGTCGGTCGGCACCGGTCGAGAGACACCGCTCGTACGCCATCGGGCTCGGATGGTCGGCACGGCTCACGGGAGAGGTCCCGCTCGGACAAGGGTAGCCGTTCTCGCCATACACGTTCCAGGTCGCGGTCCTCGACGCGCTCGAGACCGTGTGATCCTGTGCCATCTTCGAGGAAGATGTCGACGCCTGTGGCACTGAGGACGCCGACTATCTCTCTCGAGGCTCCGCCTCCGAGGGGGTCGTCGACGCTGTCGGCGGCTAGGTCGTCGAGACACGCTCGGAACTCCGGCTTCGAGGCCTGTGTCGACGCCGTCGATGCTGGCGGCGCTGCGGCTGACGTCGACGCTGATTCTCTTGACGCCGGTGCCGACTCGTTCAGCGCCCTCAACGCCTTTCGGGGCGGTGGTGTCGGAGGGGCCCCGTGGTACGGGGTTTGCCCCTAGAAAGGCTCTGGCTAAGGTCAGGCATAGCTTTGGTCCCCAGGTGTCTTCCTCTCATCGCCTGGAGTACATTTCAGAAGGTGATGAAGACTCTGATGATGGCTTGGTTCCGGTTACGGTGCCAGATGAGCTTCTCTCGGGCCATAGCCAGTTTGATGACCTGAGGCAGTCACTGCATGATGCCAGTGGACAGGACACCTAGTTTTGTAGGCCGGAGCCTAGCACGCATGCCGATTCTTCGTACCGGCGCCTTATGTCTCGGGTCACCGAGTACTTGGGATGGTCGGCTCCACCAGGGGAGTTTGTTCAGGATAATCTCACGGACATCCTTGATCTTGGTCCCCCCACTGACCCGGTACTGCCGTTTCATATGACTCTGCAGACAAGGGTGGCAGCGGCTTGTACTGCTCCGGAGAGTCTCCCGGCAGTGGGCAAGTCTGTCACGAAAATACCGTCCAGCCAGTAGCGACCCCTGCTGCTTGTCCATGCACCCCACTCTGGAGAGTTTGGTGGTGCAGGCGGCTACGGCCCCGGCAAAGCAGGCGTCGTACCCTACCATCCCTACGGGTAGGGACACAAACATTTTGATGGCTGGGCAAAGAGTGTTTTCTTCAGGGGGTATCGCGCTTCAGGCATCCAACTTCATATGTTACTTGTCTCGTTTCACACATACTCTGTGGAACTGTGTTGCATTAGCAGCTGAACATATTCCCGAAGGGGACGGTTTCCTTGCTATGGTTCAGGATGGCAAGGATGCCATGTGTGAGGCCGTTCAGTCGGGTTTGGACATGGCAGATTGTGTCAGCCGGTCCATGGCGGCGAGCACCATACTACGCAGGTTTGCGTGGTTGCGGAAGTCTGGGTTCGCTTCTGATGTGCAGTCCCGGCTCCTCAACATGCCCTTTGACGGTGAACCTCTTTTTGGCAGCAAGGCTGACGATAGCCTTGCGAGGTTGCAGACCTCCAAAGCTGCAGCAAAGTAGTTGGGCGCTGCAGTTCGACAACCTCCGCCTTTTCGTCCTAGGGGACAGCAATGGAGGGGAGTTTCCTTTCGCTATTACTCGTCCTTCAGTAAAGCGAGGGGAGCTAGCAGTCAGAGGCCTTCGTAAGAGTGCCAGAGGTGAAAATAAAGGTACTCGAGGTGCCAAGGCCGCTCCGGCAGTTGCCTCTTTGCCCTCGGGCAACGCCGCAGCCACTCAGTCATGAGGCCAGGTCCCATGGTTCGCCGGTTGGGGGAAGGCTGGCGCAGCATCTTGTAGAGTGGCAAGCCATTACTTCGGATGTGTGGGTTCTGGAGATCATAACCCACGGCTACTGTCTTCCTTTTCGGTAGAGGCCTCACGACAATCCACCAGGGAGCCTCTTTGAAGAGTCCGGATCTGCTCCTTGCGCCGGAAATTCCAGCCCTGCTGGAGAAAGGCGCCATAGAACTGGCGCATGTAGCGGAGAGGAACAAGGGATGGTATTCCCCTTGTTTTTTTATATCGAAGAAAGACGGGGGATTGAGACCCATCATGGACTTGCGCGGTTTGAACAAACTCCTCAGGAAGGACAAGTTCAAGATGGTGGCTCTTTCTCAAGTCCTCCAGGCCCTTCAACTTCAGAACTGGTTGGTGTCTCTCGACCTCAAGGATGCTTACTTCCATGTGCCGATCCATCCCAAGCACAAGAAGTACCTGAGGTTCGCGGTTGGTGACTCGCACTTTCAGTTTCGGGTCCTGCCGTTCGGATAGACCTCTGCCCCAAGGGTTTTCACCAAGCTCATGGTGGTGGTGGTGGTGGTGGTAGCGCATCTCAGGAAAGGGGGGGAATTCACGTCTACCCCTACCTGGACGATTGGTTGATCAGGGGGAGCTCTCCCGAGCAAGTCCTGGATCATCTGTCCGTCACCTGCCACTCCCTTCACAGGCTGGGCTTCTCCCTCAATTTAAAGAAGTCCCATTTGACACCAACCCAGCGGCTACAGTACATCGGAGCAGTGCTCGACACGTCCCTGGGGCAGTGTTTTCCTCCTCAGGTGAGGGCTCTTCACATTCAGCAGATGGTGCACAAGTTTCATTTTGCCCAGGATCTCCCAGCGTCCGAGTTCTTGAGACTGCTCGGCCTCATGGCATCCTGCATTCTTCTGGTGCCAGAGGCCCGTCTGCGGATGAGATCTTTGCAGTGGGCACTCAAGCTCCAGTGGTCTCAGTCCTCCGGCAGGCTGTCGGACCCTGTTCAGGTGCCGCCCTCGGTGGCCCAGGACCTTCTGTGGTGGGCCGTCGAGGGCAATCTGATGAAGGGGGCCCCATTTTGGCTGCCCTGGCTGGAGGTGACGATCGTGACGGACGCATCCCTCACGGGATGGGGAGCTCATGCCAACGAGTTGACAGTCATAGGTAGTTGGTCTCCGTCGGAGTCCAGACTCCATATCAATCTGTTGGAGCTGAGGGCCGCCGGGCTAGCCCTGAAGGCTTTTCTGCCAACTGTGTGCAGAAAGAGTGTCCTGATTGTAACGGACAACACGGTGGCCATGCACTACCTCAACAAAAAGGGGGGGCAGGGTCACTTCCGCTGTGCAGGGAGGCAATGCAGCTCGAATTCTGGGCCATCCAGCAGGAAGTTTCGATCTCGGATGTTCATCAGGCCGGAGACGACAACGAGACGGCGGACGCTCTGAGCAGGCAGAGCTCGATCTCTCAGGAGTGGGAGCTGGCTCAGGAGATTCTCCTGGAGATCTTCGCCCTTTGGGGGACCCCTCAAGTGGATCTCTTCGCCTCCAGTGTCAACCGGAAGTGCGAAAGGTTTTGCTTGCGGGAATTTCCTCCAAAAGGAGCCTTAGGAGACGCGTTCGTGGTGGAGTGGTCATTCCCACTGCTGTACGTGTTTCCTCCAGTTCCCGTCATCCCACAAGTCCTGCGGAGGTTAGAGGTTCGGTTCCCAGATGATCCTCATTGTTCCGGCGTGGGCCCGGAGGACGTGGTACCCGGACCTTCTAGACTTGTCCATCTGCCCTCCACGTCGTCTTCCCTACCGAGATGATCTGCTCTCACGGAAGGGGGGGGTCAGGTTCTCCATCCAGAGGTCAGATCCCTCAATCTTCACGCTTGGCTTCTGAAAGGTTGAGGTATAAGGATTGGGACCTCCCTGAAGACGTGATCGAGGTGTTGCTCTCAGCCAGGCGGCCGGCAACTAAGTCTCTGTACCGTTGCCGTTGGAGAAAGTTCTGCGACTGGTGCAGGGTTCAGAATGTGGATCCTTTTGAATGTGACATTCCATGGTTCTGTCTTTTTTGCTTTCTTTGGCCCACAGGGGCTTGCAAGTTGGGACCATTAAAGGTTACCTGGCAGCGCAGTCCATATGTAAGCGCTCGTCTGAAGAGTGTTCCTATTTTAAAATTCCTTTAATTTCGCAGTTTTTGAAAGGGCTCACTAATGTGTTCCCTCCGTCACCTTTTCTGTTGCCAGGTTGGGATTTGAACCTTGTTCTTAAGTTTCTTATGGGTGCTCCGTTTGAGCCTTTACATTCTTGCCCTTTGAGGCTGTTAACTCTGAAAACTGTGTTTTTGGTTGCGGTTACTTCAGCTCGCAGAGAGTGAGTGAGTTACAGGCACTTTCAGTTAAGCCACCCTTCACTGTGTTTCATAAGGACAGGGTTGTCCTTAGAGTTCGTCCTTTTCTTCCGAAGGTGGTTTCGGAATTTCATTTGAGCCAGAAGGTTGTTCTTCCGGCGTTCTATCCTCCTCCACATCCTGGTAAGGAAGAGGAGAGGCTCCTAGGAGAGCGTTGAGCTTTTATATTTCGCGCATGTCCCGGGTCAGAGTGGACGTTCAACTCAAGCGTTTGGGACAAGCTGTGTCGAAACAGACTTTGTCTCGTTGGATTATTTTAGCTATCTCGAGTGTTACCGCTTGGCGGGTAAGGATTCTCCGGCTGGCTTGCGGGCCCTTTCTACCAGGGGAGTGGCTGCGTCTAATGCCCTGCAGAGGGGAGTTCCTACAGCCACCTGGGCTTCAGTACATACTTTTGTACGTCACTACTCCCTCGATTCCATCAGAGGGCAAGATCTGGCCTTTGGCAAGGCAGTTTTCTATTCCACAATTTGATTGGGCATGCTAAATTTGTATTCTAAATTCTTTCCCACCTCCTTGCTTAGTACTGCTTTGGGAGTCTGTCATAGATATGGAATACGTCGGAGGACCCAATCCCCTTGAAGAACAAGTTACTTTCTTACCTGGTAACGTTCTTTCGATGGGATGGTCCGACGACGTATTCCATATCGCTCCCTCCCTGCCTGCCCCGCTGCAGAATTTCTTTTGCGATTGCAGCTTGTGTTCCGCAAGGCCTTGTGTGTCTGACTGGCAGAAAACTGGTGGCACACGTTCTGGGAAAAAACTATAACTGAGGCTATGGGCGTTGTGCGTCCTACTTATCACTTCGGGTGACGTCGGCCATCGGTTGAGGTCCTCAGGGACGGCGCATCGACGTCATCGCAGGGCGCAGACGCCAAAGATTTTCCGAAGCAGCACAGCTGTGGACATTAACTGTCATAGATATGGAATACGTCGTCAGACCATCCCATCGACAGAACGTTACCAGGTAAGAAAGTAACTTGTTCTTCTAACGCGCCGCCAGGTTAGGACCTCAATGTGGTACTCGCTAAGCTCATGGGACCCCCTTTCGAGCATATGCACAAGTCTAGTCTGAAACCCCTGTTTCTAAAACTGCCTTCTTAGTGGCTATCACTTCCAGTTAGTGAAATCCAAGCATTGTCAGTGCAGGATCCTTTCTTTGTTGTACACAAAGACAAGCTGGTTTTACGTGCTCACCTTAGGTTCTCACCTAAATTCATCTCCAAATTCCATGTAAACCGGTCAATCGAGCTACTGGCTCTCTTCCAGGAACCCAATAGCTCAGCTCAGGTAAAACTCCACACATTAGATGTGAGGAGAGCGGTCCTCTACTACGTAAACAGGACCAGACCGCTAAGAAAAACAGATCAACTGTTTGTCTCCATAGCGCCAGGCAGGAAGGTGACCACATCTTTAAGAATGCCATCTCTAGGTGGATAGCCAGATGTATCCAACTGTGCTATTCCCTTTCAAATAGAACACTGCCTTTTTATGCCCAGGGCCCACTCCACAAGAGGTACTGGAGCCACTCTGGCTTTCATTGCAAATATCCCCTTAGACAGTATTTGCAAAGCAGCTACATGGAGCTCTATACATACTTTCACTCGGCACTACTGCATTGACACTCATTCCACACAGATGCACAAGTGGGACAAGCGGTTCTAAGACATTTATTCGCTCATGATCCTTTTCATATCCCACCTTCTTCCACTGCTCGCTAATCTATGCACAGCATGTGATCTAAGCAGATTCCACAAGCCTCAGAAGGGATACATTACTCACCGTAATTGTATTTCTGATGCTTGTGTCTGCCTAGATTCACATCTGACCCACCCTTCCTCCCCTCTGGGAAAAGGCGCATGGAAGCTTATGAGCTTGTCTGATACGGGTCTGCTTGGATACAACTGTACTCACGCTACACATGTCAGAAAAATAGCAATCTGAGGAATCCCAATGCGTGAGGGATCATGGGTACAGTGGACGTCACACTAGGGATAGTGTTACTGGCACGCCCCGTCGACATCCCTTTTCGAGATTCGAAAACTGTAATACTCTGCAGCTTCCACTAGATGTCGGCCTATGCACAGCACATGAATCTAAGCAGATACAAGCATCAGAAATAGGATTATGGTGAGTAATGTATTCCATACTATAACTTTAAGTGTCCAAGTGTTTACTTGGATACCTGTATTTACTGATTTTATTGTACAGCTCTACAGCTCACATTACTGCTCTTAAGATAAGCCTGGTTTCTCAATCACACTACCAACTTATGTAGTACGGGCATATACTAAAAGGTGGGTTATCTAATACCAAGAGTTAAGTCTTGTGTAGTCCCACACCAGTTGGACTGCACCAATTCTTTCCCGGCAGTGAGACATAAAACATGAAAAGCCATCTATTTAAAAGACTTAATGCATGTATGTTTCCTGTAATAATAGAAAAATATCACAAATTGAGAAATTTCAGCATAGTCATTGGCTGTGCGTTTTGGTTTGCAAACGTACATTTATATTCCCCTTCAAAGTGTCGGGTACCCAATCTTTTTAACTTCCTTTTGCCTCCTCGCATACTTCTCCTACTGTTATCGAAGACTTTAAGTTAGCTCTTTCTGTGGCCAGACGATGTGTGGTGCCACCATTAGAATAATTGGAATGTCTGCTGATAGAGAGATTTAGAACTTTCTTTCTGCACTCTCAATTGAAAACCTATGGTTTTTAGTTCCATTACACATGTACCCAGAGGTGCTGCTACCTCAGGACTTGTGAATTCTACAAGTACCCAATTACTAGGACTCTCAGCTTTGGCTAGTTCTACACGCAAGGTGTCTGCTGTGCAGATTACGCTTAACTTTGGTATTGCATATTATAATTTTAATAACTGGACATGATTCAAAAAGGGACTCTCATAAAAGGTGTCAATCTCCTCAATTTTAACCCACTTGCCAAGATGTATAGTACCCAGAGACTCTTTGTGTGTGCCTTCATTATTATTGCAATGTGTTTGAACTATATGCTTTCCGGTCTAGCATCACACATAGCCACCCAGACTGAAACCCCTTACATACCTCAACACCTCTGCCACAAACACACAGCGATTACCTACGAAAGAAATTCAGTACAGCTGGTCACACATCAACTCTCCGAACAATAGCAATATATTGCAAACCACCAACAGCGCCCACCCACGTGCCTGACCTCGTTTTGGGCCGCTTAGTCAAGCCAAGCCAGCCACTCAAGTCCTAGACCGGCAAAATGCACATGTGCATCTCCTAATCTAAACCCTTTAGAATTTTCCAGCACATTGACTACGGTCACTTAGGGCGTTCCAACCTAGAAAGCGCATTGAGGCCACACAAGTGGGGAAAGAGAGCTATATAAATAACCAAATACAAATAAATAAAATCCAAATCTTGACCATAAGATTAGTATTCAGAACTAGCTGTGCTAGGTTTGGTGAATGGCTGAAATACGGTATGTAGGCGAGAACCATCAACCTCAGGCGGATCTGTTGAATGCAGGCAGTGATCAATAGCTGCCTGAGCATTCGATGTAGAAGGTTGCACTGTAGATGTGGCAATCTTATGCCCAGAGGCCTAAGGAGGATCCACAGCCATTTGTCAATAGGTCCTCACAAATGTACCTGCCTCACTGTCCGATCTTCCTGTTTTCTACTGATATGTGATTTTTCCAGTGTTCACTGTTATACTACATTGATTTTTCCACCAATGTCACATTTTCAGGTGCCTCTAAAATGGGCCTTTTTCGGTCTGGTTTCAAGTCATATTTTCCTGGCCGCAAGGTGCCTGGGTCGTCTTTTCCCTTTTTGTAAGGGCATAGGCGATTGAATAACAACCTCTGCTTTTGAGGGCAATTCCAAGAGGCCATGCATAGGAGCTTGAATCAGAGAGTTTGAATAGCTGTGGCACAAGTGTTGCTGATTAATATGCTCCCTGTTTGCAGTTAATCCAGGTTCTTGTGTAGCAATCTCAATTATGTCCGGAGGGGTGTTAACAAAGCTTTGCTCATGAACAGAGATGCTCCGTATTGTGGCCAAGTATTGCATGCATCACCTTAGCTAGAATAGATTTGGACTCTGTTCTTTGGCTATTCTGGAGCAAAGGGAGAATAGAGCATCGAGACTGGCTGCCATCACATTTAAGGTCACTGCAGATGAAGTGACTCTATTCGTTTTGGAAAAGATTGAATCCTCTGAGACACATGTTTCCTCTGATTCACTGTCTGAGATTGAAAGCAGCTGCTGTAGGTCAGGACTGGCGGACCGATTGTCCCAATAATATCCAAGTATTCAGATGCATTTGGCTGTTCATCCACTCCCCACAGGTACTTGCGTTGCAGTCCCAAACATGCATTTAACAATGAATTGTATCAATATGCATGGAAAAAACTTGTCTAATTGACTGGCTGCACTGCTAGAGGGAAGAGATAGTGACCTCAGAGCTGGCTCCCATTGTTAAGACAGTTTTCAATTGGTAAACAGTTATTTTTGATTGTGCCTCACAATTGAGCTCCTGTGTCTCTTTTGGGGGCCTGGGAGCTCCCTTTGTGTTACCATTTAGGATGACGGACATTTGACAGCGTCTGCCCACATGCAAGTGCTCCTTAATCCATATTTACGCTGCTTTTAACATTTTTCAATTTTTAGGTAAGAATTGATGGTCACACTGTGAAACTACACAACCCTTATCTGCTTGTTATTAGGGAACCCTCCTTTTGGTATAGGTCTGTACTACACATTTTGGTAGCGTGACTGAGCAAACGGGACTATCGCAGGAGGGGAAAATGTGAGCTGTAGACCTGTACAAATGAAATTCGTAAATACAAGTAACCAAATAACACTTACATTCAAGGTTTCAGTTATAAATATTTATTTAACATAATTTCTAAATATGCATTCTTTAAAAAGGTAATTCCTTGTAACAGTGTAAATATACTTTAAAATTACTTTTCAGAATCCGAGCAGGTTAGTGGATAATCTTTGGATATGCTTCTTACACAATTCCTACACCCTGAGGTGACTTCAGACAGTAATGGCCTTTATATATCGCACTAGATTTTGAGGTTGCAGAAAGGTTCGGGTAGGAAAAGAAAAGGTTGGACAGTTTCTCAGTATATGTGAGGACAACTAAATCTTCCAATCAAATCTAGATGAGCCTTTCCCAGCAGTAACGGTTTACAACAAGCTACCACCTATTAGGGACAAACAGTATCGAAGTCAATGGACTAGAAGAGTCTTCAGGGTGCCAGGACAGCCAAAGTAATTTGGAACAGTCTGCACTTCTTAGATCAGCCTTGCGCAAAGTTAGTCTTTAGAAAAATCACTTGTAGGGTCACAAGCTGTTAACTTAATCCTGTGAGAAGGGAGTTAGAATAGACTCTAAAAGGTTTACCACTGCAATTCCCAACTGAGAAAAGCACGGCTAAAAGGCAGTAAGGTAAGTACCCCAAGCCTAAACAGTACCTCTAGTTTGAAGAAGAGTGGTCCAGCTGGATTCTGTCTTGCTACAGCGGTGCAGACCCTTGTTCCAGCGCCTCAGTCGTGGGGACAAGGGGGAGGACGTCTGGAGGGCTCCTGGGCCAGTGCTTGGGAGGTCGTTGGCAGCTACGGGCTCTTTTCGGTTCAGCGGCACTTCACGGTTTCAGCGCTTGGCAAACAGCACCGTCCAGATCTCGGATACCGGTTGAGCGTCCTTCACTCCTTGGGTCCTGCAATCTGGTGAGGGGACTCTGGATCTGGTCGTCCTTCTCCTGGAGGGTCCTTGGGAGACTCCTGGAGCTTCTAGCCAGATTTGTTACCGCTTCAGATGTTTCCCTCGACTACTGACACTCTATCCCTGGCATTGGGCTTCCGAAGCAACAGAGGCACATCAAGTCAGGGATGGTGATCCAGTGGAGTTTGTCTCAGGGTTAGTTGGTCCTGCTAACCCAAGGGGAGAAGTCGTTCCGTCTGGAGCTTCTCTGTCAAGGTGAAAAAGGAGTTCAGCACAGCAGCAGGGCTTCACCTGACAATTCAAAGGTCCAGGAGGTTGCAGCAAACTTCATTCATGTTTTCTTCATCGGGTGTTTATCCCAGTGGTCGACTGTCTGTATTCCCAAAACCCTCGACTTTTAAGTAGGTTTCTTCCATTTGTGCGCAGCCTAGGCTGTCAACCACACAGAGGGGTGGCTGTCCTAAAAGGACAGCCAGCCAGTCGGGGCTAGTTGCATTGAGGCCTTCGTAGAGACCAAGGACAGGGGAGTTTCGGGACCCTCCCTCACATCCTGTCCTTCCAGACACACTGGAGCCGTGGGCGGGCTTCAGGACTGAAGCTCATCAAAGGCAAGACAAAGGGCTCCAATCTGTCTCAACCCGCAGAATAAAACCCAAGAAAGACCTCGCAGAGAGTGGTGAAAAAGGACGACAAGGGCCATTTTGACAAAATGGTCACCCATGGGTACTATGCTGCAGCTGAGGGTTCAGCCTGCAGTAGAAAAGCACAATGGTAGGAAAATTAAACCACTGCCACCAACCATTAAATGTATTGAGGGTAACATAAAAAATGTTACATGAGTAAGTAGGAAAAGGGGCTACTAAGTAACCCCCCAGCACTCCACATAAGATGGGGTGTGCTGGACCTACAAAGAGAATACGTAAGTAATGTCAATTTCACTTTACTATTCTTGAACTGTAGTTCACACAAGAAAAGGTAATTAAACCTTATGAGAAATCTAAAGGATTTCTCAGTGAGACTGCACTGAAGGCGCTGTGTGTCACCATACAAAAAAATAATTGCCTATGGAATTTGTCAGACTCCATAAACAAAACACAATATAAAAGTCAAGCAAAAGAGCTGGGATCTCTAAGGTGGGAGTAATTAAGCACTAAAATGAAAATTCTCCCTAACACCATACTACCAGTCGTTTCCTCATGGGGCTCATACAGCCTACTCCCTTCAATGCTACGTAATGTTTGTCTTACTGAAGGTTTGTGGAGTCTGTAATTATTCAGTTGAGGCGTCTGTAGTGTACTTCCGCACTTCAGTATATTTGAAGTAAGGTGGGGCGGTTCCCGTGCAGACTTTTAGGGCGGGTCCAGGGGAAGTGGAGAGCTGTTTTCCCTGGTAAGTGCTGCTGCCAGCAGGGTTTTAGGGTGCAACTTGCACTCGCCGCCTTTCCCGCTGACTAAGCACTCACAACAAAGCTAACCTACCCCCCTCCCCCGCTTAAACTCCAATTTCGCTCTTTCTGCCTCTCACTTGACTAGGCAAAGCAGCCTAATTGCTGATTGCTAACTGGGAGCTAATTGCTGCTCACTTCGCCTACAGCTGCAGGGCTTGTGAGGCAGCATGGTTTCACCTTTCCCAGCTGCTTCACAGCTGACTGCATTTGCAATGGTCTCAAGCTGCACCCCCTCAGAATGTACTACACGTTACGCTCAAACTCAGAGGCTGCCTCCGAGACAACCAGGTGGAAGTAGTACCTGTGGAGAACACAGGTTCCTAGGCAACACCAGAAAGCCAAGTAGATTTTGTAGGGAAGTTTGGTACTACAAGCAGGGTCGGACTGGGACAAGAAATGGGCCCGGACACCCCAAAAAAGTATACCAACCCTCAAGACCCTTGACCTCTGACATCACCAGAAGTGATGTCATTTGACCCCACCCCAAAGTGACATCCTGGGAAGCGATGAAACACGACCTTTCACCCCTTGACAAAACAGGAAGTGGTATTAATATAGCATTGTTTCTAAGTACACTATGAAAATATGGTTAATTTCACTAATGATATACACTTCATACAAGAATGGATCACCATATGTATCAATCTGTTTGTATAGATCCATATTGCACATTGCAGGTGGGTTTTTTTTTTTCCCCTCTCCAAACCGGTCCAGGAGTGGCCAGAAACTGGCCCTCACTCCCAAGGGATGATTTCAGCCCAGCCACGGGCCGAAAGGCAGAGGGGCCAATCCGACCCTGCCTACAGGTATTTTTAAAAGTCTACAGAACCATTTTTCTCTAATGGGATCTGTAAGACCCTAGATTACCAGCTGTCTTCTGTTACTGATCCTTTCGGAACAGATCGGAGTAGATTCTCAATGCTGTTGCGTAGAATATCTTTACTCCTTTGCCAATGAGCGACAGCAGTTCAGTTTTATCATTTTGTGAGCCCGCGTTTGCTCAGGCTTGGGAATAGTGCAGCAGTGTATCTTTGCTTGCAAAGGTAAGTGCAACTTTCTCCTGCTTGTCGATTGTCAATAAATGTAGGGCTGCTTTTCTCCCCATTTCTTGGTCCATGTCTCCCATTTTTCTATCTTTCTTGCTTGTATCACTCTCAGATTCTCCCCCCCACACCTGGATAGTGTCAATCTATCATTTGTTTTTTCTCCAAATTGTGCTCCATTTCTTTTCAGTAATATTTTAATTGCCTTCTTCCCACCCTTGTTTCCATGACTTCTCCCTCCCCCCCATTTCTTTTGGAAAGAGAGAAACTGCCTCTCCAGCAGCTGCCACGACCGCTGAGGAAATCATGTCGACCCAGCCCACGCCAGTGGCCATGGATGCAGAGAGACCCCAGAGGGAGGAGTCCGAATCTGAGCCATGGGCAGCCTCTGTCCCCCCTGTAAGTAATACTGGGAGTGGTGGGGGTTGAGCAACATCATGCACACATTAAATGATATGTACAGTGAGGTGGGGGAAATCTTTAAATCTTTCTTCAGGAAAGTGGTACTCTGTGACCAAGTTAGTGTAGTGTGGGAGAAATTGTACATCTAATGTGTTCTTGTTACAAGATTTCCCTTTTGCCAACTTTCCCTCCATAGTTTCTATGGATCCCTTTGCTTTGTGTGATGAACCTGCTCCGACATTTTGAAGGTAAGTTTAACCTTCAGCTTCACTTCCCTTTTGCACATTTTATATGGGGAAACCCATCAGTCCTTAAGATTATCAGTACTCGGAAACTTATACATTTTCTGACTTTTTAACATTGCACACAGCATCTTACAATGCAGTGCAATTGGGTGTTGGGTAAGATTTTCATAGTAATGATAAATCTTCCTGACGTATCAACCCCAGAACTTACTGCTTTACTGGTGGGTTATTTTTCCTTAATAACTCTTGTTGGGGAGAATTCTCAGAAATGTGCTAATTCCTCTCTACCTTGAGACCCCCAGCTCTTTTGCTGGACTCTAAAACCTTTTCATTTTTACCTGGAGAGAGAGACCCTTTTTCCCACACTCGTATGTTAATGTGTTTGTAACTGTATTTCTTTTGGTTTTTGGAATCTGACAAACTCCATAGGCATCTTTTTACATTGTCACACTGCACCTTTAGTGCAGTGACACAGGGAGGTCTTTTAGATTTCCCAAAGGTTTAAATACCTTCTCTTGGTTGAACTGTTTCTAAGAGCAGTAAAGTAAAATTGACTTTACTTACATTTTTAACTATCTATACCCAGCACGTACTATCTTCCCATAGAGTGCCGGAGGGGTTACTTAGTACCCACTTTGTCTAGCTTCTCATGTAAAATGTTTGTTACCCTTTTTACGATTAATGGCTGGTGGCAGTGGTCTACTTTTTACTAACGTGGTGTGTTTTTACCGTGACCTGCGTTCGCAGCTGCAGTAAAGCACCCTTTGGTGCCATTTTTATCAAAATGGCTCCAGTCTTTTTTTTGCCATTTCTCTGTTAAAAAAAAAAGGTCGTCCTTGAGATTTACTCTGTGCAACAAACCAGGTTTAGTCCCTTTGCTCCCTTTGTCTTTGGTGGGATTCAGGAGTGAAGCACACCTCTGGCTCCAGGGTGTCTGCTGAGGGCAGGAAGTGGGGGAGGTGCCCGACTCCTTGTGCTTAATCTCCTAGGAGACAGGAATGTACTCTTAGGTGATTGGCCAGCTAGCTGTCCGGAAAGAACAGCCGCCTTACTGGGTGACTGACAGCTAGGATGGAATGAATGGGCGAAACCTGCATAAAAGGCGAGGCTTTTTGTCTTGGAAGGCAGAGTTGACCACTGGACGAAGGAATCTGAAGAATAACATGAAGACGCCTGCTGCAACTCCTGGACCGTTGGTTTGCCCGTTGAAGACCTGCCGCTGTGCTGAAACTCCACTTTCATTTCGACTAGAGAAGCCCCTGCAAGGACAACTTCTCACCTTGAGTTGGTGGGACCAATCAACTCCAAAGTAAGCCACCTGGACATCCTCTCAAAGCTGGTTGCACTTCCACTGCAGTTGCTGCTGGAACCAAAGAGCCAGGGAGAGGGACACCAGTTTGTGTGTGTTGCTTTTAAGCTGGCCATGAGCTCCAGGAAGATCCTCCGGACTCCCAGGAAGCAGGACTGACCGAGCCTGAGCCACCTCCACAGAGTGCTGGACCCCAGATGCAAGGAAAGCCCATCTCGACAGCCAGGAACTGCAGTGATGCTTTTTGCAGTCGACACGAGGAGCTGAAACACCAAATTGCCACTTGTTTGAAGATTGCCTGTTACTGTTGGTGACCGTCCCATTGCAGTGCATGAGTCCCCAGAAGTCCTCCCTCTTGTCCCCACGACTGAGGCCCAGGAACACCAGTATCTGCAGAGCTGCACAGGAACAGAAGTCATCTGCTACATTGTCTTTTAACTAAAGGTACTGTAAAGTCTAAGAACTTAGACTTGTGAGTAGTAGAAGCAAATCTACAACAAGAGTTAATAGCTTGTGGCCCTACATTGATTCTTCTTTTTCATCAAAGACTTCTAAAACATTGTGCAAAGACTTTTCTTACTTACCTGCAAGATGTGCTTCAGCCACATATATTTTGCCCATTGACTTTGGCTTACCCTTTTTCACTGAAAGACTTCTCTCCTCTGGCTTTGGGGAAGGTTGAAAAGTATTTGCCTGCCTAAGAATACGTGTGATCTCTTGTTTGTTCGAATAACCTTTTCTTGAATACATCTCAGTGCTATTCTAAATGCTTACAGTAAGATATCAATGTCCACAGTTTCCTAACCATTGAAGTCACCTGAGGGTGGAGGAGTTGTCTATCATCCCCAATGGGTGTCTGCTGATTTAGAAACTAAGCGTGCATTTTGAAGGCATTTGTGTGTTGCTATTATATTGCTCCCTTCTAAAGAAGGCTTACTCAAATGACCTGTAAATAAATGTTTTATCAAGAAAGCTTGAGTTTGTGTTTGTTTGAATACTTGTCACTGTGAATCTCTGTAACCACTCTACACCTCACATTGACCCCTTTTGAGATAAGCCTGGCTGCTCTACCACACTATCAACCTGTGTAGTTCAGACTAATAGCAAAGGTTGGGTCCTCTTGCCAGGAGGCTGAGGTTGCTGTAGTGCGCCCTAAGGGTACTAACCCAAATCCCGACCCAACGGCATGGAAGGCAGAGTCAACCACTGGACTAAGGAATCCGAGGAACTTGGAAGAGACGCCTGCTGCAACTCCTGGGCCATTGGTTTGCCCGGTGAAGCCCTGCTGCTGTGCTGAAGCTCTGAATTTGCCTCGACTAGAGAAGCCCTGCAGGGACGACTTCTCCCCTTGAGTTGGTGGGACCAATTAACTCGTCTGGACATCCTCTCAGAGCTGGCTGTGCTTCCTTGCTGCTGCAGGAACCGAAGCGCCAGGGAGAGGAACACCAGATTCGGAGTGCATCACTTTTAAGTTGGCCAAGAGCTCCAGGAAGATCTGGACTCCCAAGAAGCGGGACTGAACGAGCCTGAGCCACCTCAAGAGTGCTGCACCCCAGATGCAAGGAAAGCCCATCTCGACAGCCAGGAACCATAGTGGTGCTATTCGCGAGGGTCATGAGGAGCTGAAACCGTGAAGTGCCACTGATTGGAAGATTGCCGGTTGCAGTCGCCGACTGTCCCATTGCAGTGCAGGAGGAGTCCGAACGTCCTCCCTCTTGTCCCCACGACTGAGGCCCAGGAACAGAAGTCAGCTGTACCTTTTTCTTTAACCAAAGGTACTGTACAGTCTAAGAACTTGCCTCTTGTTGTGTAACCTTACTTGATCTCATTTTGAGACTTGTCTTGGTTGCTTCTGTAGAGTTGTTATCAGCTTCTTTACCCCACAAGCCTAAACAGCTTGTGGCTCTACTTTGATTTCTTCGTTTCGACAAAGACTTCTAAAACATTGGGCAATACTTTAAACATACCTCTGAAAAGTGCTTCAGTCCACCTAGACATTTGCCCAATTGACATTGGCATGGCCTGGCTCCCTGAATGACTCTTCTTCCCTCTGACTTTGTTTGGTCTTCCTTCCAGGTAGGGGTTAACTTACTTTGCATTGGGGGTTTACAAAAAGTACTTCGCTACTTCAGAATATTTGTCTGTTCCCTTGTTTTAGTGTAATAACTCTTTTCTTTGACTCATCTCAGTATTGCTCTCAATGGCCAGTGATATATTAATGGCCAGTGTCCTAGCTATTTAAGTCACCCGAGGGTGTTGGAAGTGTCTGTGTCATCCCGAATGGGTGGTTGCTGATTTAGAGAAACTAAGTGTGTATTTTTAAGGTATTTGTGTGTTGCTATTATATTGCCCTTTCTGAAGGCTTATTCAAACTGACTGTTAAATAAATAATTGTTTAATCAAGAAACCTTGCGTATAAGTGTTTATTTGGATACTTGTCACTTTGAATCTCTGTGTAACGCCCCCTACTGCTCACATTGACCCCTCTTGAGATAAGCCTGGCTACTCTATCACGCTACCAACCTGTGTAGTACAGAAATAATCATTCTTTAAAAAGGCAATTCATGTAACACTGTAAATCTACTTTAAAATTACTTTTCAGAATCAGAACAAGTTGGTGGATAATCTTTGGATATGCTTCTTACACACCCTGAGGTGACTTCAATTATAATGACAGTAATGGCATCTATATATATCACGGGTTATATTTTATAGATTCTGAGTTTGCAGAAAGGAAAGGTTTAAGGAAGGAAAAAAAGTAAAACAGCTTCTCAGTAAATGTGAGGACAATTAAATCTTTTAATGAAGTCTTGACAAGCCTGCAGTAACAGTTAACAAGCTACTACCTATGAGGGACAAACAATATCGAAGTCAATGGACTAGAAGAGTCTTCGGGGAGCCAGGACAGTTCCAAAGTCAATTGGAACACAGTCTATTGAGCTGAGGCACTTCTTAAATCAGAAACAGTCTTGCACAAAGTTATTTTGTAGAAAATCACTTGTTTATGTCACAAGCTTTTAAGCCTGTGGAAAGAGAGTTGGGATCAACTCTAAAAGGTAAGCCACTGCAATTCCCAACTGAAAAACACACAGCTAAAAGACAATGCGTTAAGTACCCGAAGTCTAAACAGTGCCTCTGATTTGAAGAAAGTGGTCCAACTGGATTCTGTCTTGTTACAGCGGTGCAGACCCCGTGTTCATGAGCCTCAGTCGTGGGAACAAGAGGGAGGACATCTGGAAGGCTCCTGCAGTGGTACTTGGGAGGTCGTCGGCAGCTACAGGCTCTTTTTGGTTCAGCAGCACTTTGCGGTTTCAACGCTTAGCAAAACTCCCCGTCGCGGATACCGGTTGGGCCTCTTTCACTCCTTGGGTCCTGCACTCTGGTGAGGGGGACTCGACCTCTGGTTGTCCTGCTTCTGGAGGGTTCTTAAACTCCTGGAGCTTCTAGCTGGATTTCAGATGTTGCACTAGGCTACGGATTACTCGACCCCTGGCACTCTGGTCTTGCTGCAATGAAGTAGTACCGGCAGTTGGGGAAGATGTTCCAATGGAGTTTCTTTGGTGTTAGTTGGTCCCACTAACCCAACGGGAGAGGTCGTCCATTCCGGAGCTTCTGTCGAATTGAAAAAGGAGTTTCAGCACAGCAGGAGGGCTTCGCGGGCAATTCAAAGGTCCAGGAGGATGCAGCAAGCTTTGTTCGTGGTTTCTTACTCGGGTCTTTCTCCCAGTGGTCAACTTTGCCTCTAGTACCGAAACCCTTGCCTTTTTAAGCGGGTTTCTCCCCTTCATGCATATCCTAGGCTGTCAATCACACAGCAGGGTGGTTGTCCTAAAGGACAACCAGCCAGCCAATCAGGACTGGGTGTTTTCAGGCATTCCTACAAACAAAGGGTGGGGGTTTCGGGACCTTCCCGCACATCCTATCCTTCTAGACACACTGGTGCCAGAGGAGGGCTTCAGGGTTGAAGCCCACCAAAGGCAAGAGAAACAAAGGGCTTGAATCTGTTTCAACGCACAGAGTAAAACCCAAGAAAGGCCTCACAAACTTTTGAAAAAAGACCCAGGGCCATTTTAGTCCAGTGAAGCTATGAGGCCGATTAGTGTTATTTTAGAAAACCACAGACCTAGGAGGGATCTTAACCCCACAACAGTGGTCTGCTAACGCAAGCATTTTGGAATACCTGGACCTTAAAGAATATTACATTATACTACCTGAGTAATTTGAAAGGAAATAGGGACAAAGTAAATATGCCCTACTGTTTTGAAAAAGGCTTGGTGTAAAGCCGAAACACGTGTCAACATGTTTTAAGGGCAATTTTGTGATTTCATACCATTTGCAATTACAAGTTTGTACTGACCTAAGTTGTGGCGCAGTTTTTTTTCGTGTGAGTAAACATTTATTTTGACTAAATGGTCACCCATGGGTGCTGTACTGCAGCTGAGGGTTCAGCCTGCGGTAGAAAAGCACAATGGTAGGAACAATTAAACCGCTGCCACCAGCCATTTAAAGTAGTGAGGGTAACACAAAAATGTTACATGAGAATGTAGGATAAGGGGCTACTAAGTACCCCCAGCACTCCATATAAGATGGGGTTTGCTAGACCTACAAAGAGAAAGGGTAAGTAAAGGATCTCTCTGTGACACTGCACTGAAGGTGCTGTCACCATACAAAAAGCAGATGCCTACGGAGTTTGTCAGACTCCAAAAAAAGTGGAAACACAAAATCCAAATCGGGTCAAAACACAAGTGAGAAAAGGTCTCTTACTTCAGGGTTAAAATTAAAAAGTCCTGAAGTCCAGCAAAATAGCTGGGTGTCTCGAAGGGAATTGGCACAGAAATGAGAATTTTCCCTAACAGTATGTGAACCTTTAAGCATAGGGTTGTTTTTATAATTGTTATATCTAATGTGATGGGACTTATTTCCCTCAAGATTTATTTGGGCCTACTTGTGTTTAAATACAATACGTAGTGTTTCAGTGTTTCTTTGGACCATTTGTATTACAATTTCATTCGTACTGATTCTACAGCCCTCTCTCCCTCCAAAGGATGAGCCTGGCTGCTCTGTCTACGCTACCATGAACTCAGGTGGTACAGCCTTATACTAAGAGTGGAATATTGTACTGCTTCAGTTGAATGGTTTTACTAAACCCTTAGTTGGACTTCAGAAAAACTGCTCCAACATGGGGATACTGTTGTATCACCCTAGCTTTGTACACTTGGGATTTCTGGTTATTTTATGTCTAAAGACCAGCTGTTGGCAGCAGATAATTTTTACCACTTTTGCATTATTTCTAGTGTGCACATTCACGTTTACCAATGCATGGCTACTAAACGTGGCTAGTGCCCTAAAAGGACTGTGCCACAAGAATTTCGCTTGTTCCCTGGTTATATTGTAGTTTAGCCTTCTTGCATGCCGGGTCAGGACATCCCATAGAAGGTCATGCACTTGCCCAGGTAAGTTGCTGCTTTAGGAGGTTAGTGATGCTTTGGTGTGTGTGACCCAGGAAGGGGTGGGGATTGTTTAGTACCATTCCACATCTGCCTTCTCAAGGATCCAGCTGCCCTGAGCCTTACGAAGTGTCGCTGGACCAACCAGTGGCCAGACCAGCTCTCTCGTGGGCTGCCTTGCCAGAGGCATCACTGTTCCATGGTGGGACCCTGAACTTTAGTTATCACCAGCTTGTGGTACAAGTTGCTTCCCTCTAAATTTGAGCCTCAAGGGATCCTGTCCTAGAGAAGCTTCTACAACCAAGACTGGAAGGATGTCTGTCGTCGCCTGTGTTGGGGGGGGGGGGAAGAGTTCTCCTAAAGTCCACTTGAGGTAGGACTTTATGAAACTATCCTAATGGTAAACAGGTCGCCAACTGTTAGCATCAGTCTGTACTACTCATGGAACCTTGGTAGAGTGGCAGAGCAGTCAGGCTCATTATAAGAGGAAGATGTGAGCTTTGGGTAAGTACACTGAACCCAGTTAATAAAGCAGATCAAAGAAACACTTAAACCAATAAATGTACATTCAAATTTCTGAGGCTTGTGGAATCTGCTTAGATCACATGCGATGCATAGGCTGACATCTAGTGGTAGATGGGTATTACATTTTTTGGTTTTCGAAACTCGAAAAGGGACGTCGACAGGGCATGCCATTAATACTATCCCTAGTTTTTTTCAGCCATCCTAGTCGGACGTATATCGCAGAGTGTTAATGAGAATTCTCAGTGTGCGAATTCCCTCTACTTTGGAGCCTTCCAGCTCTTTTGCTAAACTTTGGGACTTTGAACCTTTTAATTATGTTTGTTTTCTGTGTTTATCCCATTGATTAAGGAGTTTAAGACAACTCTATATCATCATCTTTTCATGTGCGTCACACTGCACCCTCAGTGCAGTGACACAGGGAAGCCTTTCAGGATGTGGCGCCCAAGACCCCTCTGTAAAAACACTCCGGTCATCTTTTTTCGCTGTTTCTTTGTGCAAAGGTCCTTCTGGTGTTTAACTCTGCGCCCCAAACCAGGTTTTTGTCCCTTTGTTCGTGTGCCTTTGGCGGGCTTCAGGACTGAAATCTGCCCATGGCGTTGTGAGTGTCTGGGGTGGGCAGGAAGTGAGGGTGGTGCCTGAAACTCCCTGTGCTTGGTCTACTAGGAGCTGCAAATGCACACTGGCGTGATTGGCTGGCTGACTGTCCGGCAAGCACATCCACCCTGCAGGGTGAGTGGCAGCTATGCTGGAATGAATGGGAGAAAACGGTTTAAAAGGCGAGTCTCCAGGACTGGAAGGCAGAGTCGACAACTGGAACGAAAGAACCAAAGACTAGCTGAAGGAAGACTGCTGCAACTCCTGGACCGTTGGTTTGCCCGGTGAAGCCCTGCTGCAGGTCCGAATTGCCTGAAACTCCCTCGACAGAGAAGCTCCTTCAAGGACTGCTTCTTCCTTTGAGTTGGCGGGATCAATCAACTCCACAAACGCCTGGACACCATTCTCAGAGTTGGTTAAGGTTAACCAGGGAGAAGGACACAAGTTTGTTTGGAAGCCACAGCTACTTGAGCAGAATTGACTTCATTTTGTTTGCTGCAACGACAATCCTGTGCAGTGCAGGAGTCCCCCGTCCTCCCACTTGTCCCCATGACTGCGGCTCAGGAACAGCAAGACTTGCAGGACCTGCCAGGAGCCAACGTCTTCAGCTGCATCTTTTTGCTCCACTTTAAGGTACTGTGCCATTTGGTTTGAGAGATCCTAACTCTCGTGGTGGAAGTTCGTTAAACTTTCCAAACTCGCAGGCCTAATCAGCTTGTGTCCCAGCCTATTTTTCTTTATCGTCAAACTACTTCTAAAAACTTTTACAAAGACTTCTCCATTTGTACCAGAACTGTGCTGTCCTATCCAAGAACACTAGACTGTTGACTTTGGCCTGGCCTATTGAATCGAATGGACCCTCCTGGTACACTGTACCTTTGCATTATCTAAAGAGTCTTTCTAACCCTTTGTACAAACCTATGCTTTTTATTCCTATTTAAAAGTACTGAAGTGCCATTTGGCTCCTTTTTCAGGGGAGCTCAAACAGAGTTTGGTACTGTAGCATATTGGTGTTTAATATTAGTTTTTCTACTAGTGAAATTTTTCTAAATGACTCTGTAAATAAATGTGTAAGTAATTTTACCAAGAAACCTTGAGTGTAAGTGTCTACTTGAACCACTGTGATTGTGCTACTTCTATGTAACTTCTGCTACTGCCCACATTCCCTCTTGAGATGAGCCTGGCTGCTCAGCTCGCTACTAAAAGTGTGTGGTACAGACTTGTACCAAAGGTTGGTTTTTGCTCACACCTGTAGTCCTAACTGTGTGTGGTGTTCCCAGAGGGTACTGCCTGCCATTCTGCCTAATGGGTACCACCTACACATACCTCCCTCCTCCCCCTCAGGTTGGGACAGCAACTCTTCTGGCGGAGATCTGCTCGCTTGTAGAGAGCCAGGCAGTGGAGGAAGTCCCAGCGAGGCTTGGGCTTTTGTGGTTCTGGAAATGCATCGGAGGGACAGGGCCTCCGTATCCTTGTCCTTTACTGCCTTTTTATCGTGTGTTCTGTCGTATTTTCCACGCAGGAGTTCATGTGGGACTCCTGGCGGTGCAGCTCTCTCTCTCTTTTGGTTTGGTTTACAGACCCATGGGATACCCTTATGGCATCCATGGGTGGGGATACAACCCTGTGCCCCTAGTGTATGTTTTTGGGCACCTGTGGGTGGCCCACAGAGCAGGGTATGGGCTGGTGGCAGCTCCATGCTGAATTTGACAGGTGCTCTGGGTGTCTTCCATTTTGGGATACCCAGGCCCTGCCATTGGAATCGGTTGATTCCTGATAGCAAACAAGATGGCCCCTGTGGGCTGTTGCTTTCTATTGCCTGTTACCTTGTTTTCCCAAAGTCCTGGGAAGGCCTGACTCTGTCCCTTCCCCCTGACTGGCTGTTGGGTGGAAGTGCCATATATGGTGGTGTTGTGAAGGCCCGGCCAGACTAGCTGGAGCCTTCCCAGTGACTGTATGTTGTGGGTACCTCCTGTGGGTGGGACCTGGGTGAATGGAGTGTGTGACCAATATGCACTTGTTGTGGTTGTCTAGTTTCTGGTATGAGAGACAAAGACTGAGACGGCCCTGCTCGAAACTGGCCTGAATGCAGTGTGTAGTGTTGAATGGCTGGGTACTTGTCCCAATCCACATTCCTTGTTGTGAGTGTCTGAGAGGGAGGAGGATGGCCTGAATGCACTGTGTGCCTGATTGGCTGACTGACTGCATGAATGCCCTTCTGTGTGATTGGCTGCTGAGTGACCTAGCAGTGTGGATGAGAGACAGAATAGTACATCTGGGGACCTCTCACCACTGGAAATAGTTCAGAAGCTGTGTCTACACTTGAAGAGTAACTGGAACTGCTGATCCTCGACGCCCAGCTGGAAGAAGAATTGCTGTTTCGTTTGCTTCGACCGATTTGAAAGCTGCCGAATCCGTCGAAGACTGATCCGAGAGAGGACCTGGTCTGGCGCCCTTTTCCCGTACTCCAAGGGACCATCGAGCACCGCTAACCTTCGTTGAAGTTCCCTAGAATTCAGACCCTCGAAAGGCTGCCGACCCGAGACGGGACCGCTGAGGAGAACGGAGCAAAGCACCCGGACTTCGCCACTGTCGAAGTCTATTGCCGTCGACCAGGTTTCGCAGGTTTGTGTAACCGCTGGAGGCCCGTCGAAGTTGTGTTGCCCAGCCGTGGGGACCACTTGACGCCGTGCCGCCGACGACCGGAGCCGCCCGCTCCTTTGCCTAAGAACATTAGAATCGAAGGACTCCCTTGTCCGTGCCGTCAACCACTTTATCCCGCCGGAGAAAGTAGAGGACGACCAACACGCCGAGGAGAATCCGCCAGTTGGTTTCAAGCCACCTCACGACCACCAAGGCTTCGACGACTCAACGCCCTTGCTGGGCCACAGCTCTTTACACTCTTTGCGGTCCAGAACTATCGTCACCGAGGTGCCCTGCATGCCTCTTCCTTGCAGGACACCAACGCTCCGTCGTCGACGAGCACCGCTCTGATCGAAGCTGCCGCCTCATCGACGCCGTTCTACCCTGTTCATCGTCGGACGTTCGACGACCCGTGACTCCTGCTTTAAAGGGGGTCACTCGAGAAGGATCTGTCGACGCCTCTTCGAATAACTCTACGCCACCAGGTACATTGGGGGGGGGGGGGGTAAAAACATTATAGGAGGGAATAAGACTATTGAACAATATATGGACTGGGCTTGTGCTATATATCTTATTTTACAGGTTGCCCAGGTGGGGGGGGGGGGATCTCCACACAACTGTCTAGGTAACAGCACCAGTATTCTGCCAATTGTCAACCATCTGGCTTTCCCTCCTCTCTATTGGATGGTTTCCTCGTTATTGATCTGTGTGACATTTTTACATGATAGTTGATGCACTTTAATGAGATCTAATATTGGTGGTACCACCTTAGAATTGTAGATATTTACCATTGTTGATTTACCTGAGCACAAAGTGAGTTATTGTGGTAAGTGTACATAACCTTTTGAATATTGATTATATAAAGACTGTTTTCAGTAATAGTGTGTGGACATTCCTTTGTGGGGGCTTGGGGACTACACTGTACTTAACCAGCCTGCATCACCTCCAGAGAAGCTAGGCCTTGATTGCTCGTCCATTGCTACCGTAATAGAGAATCTTGGCTGGGGTCTTCTGTGCCTCTCCTCTACCATATAGAGAGCAGAAGTACAGACACCCCCCTCCAGTCTTTACAGCTTTTACTCCAGGATTTTCGCCATTCAGAAAATGAACCAGGCGGGCCTGAGAGTTGTGCTGGACCTTTCCACCCTCAAACTCTCCTTACCTCTACAAAAATTCAAGATGGTTACGCCAGCTTTTACAGTGGAGACATTGTACAAGGGAGACTGGATATGCTCCCTGGAGCTGAAGGACGCATACCTACACCTCCCGATTTGCTTGGTCTCCCAGGAGACCCAAATGCACTCTGTGGTGATTGGCCGGCTAACTGTCCGGCAAGGACAGCCACCCTGCTGGCTGAGGGGCAGCTAGGCTGAAATGAATGGGAGAAAACTGAATAAAAGGTGAGGCTTTTGGCTTGGAAGGCAGTCGACCACTGGACTGACCGAGCCTGAGCCCCCTCAACCGAGTGCGGGACCCCAGAAGCAAGAAAAGTCCATCTCGACAGTCGGGAACCGAGGTGTTGCGATTTGCGGTAGACACGAGGAGCTGAAACAGCCACTGAAAGTGAAGTTTGCCAGATGAGTTTTGACCGACCCAGTGCATTGCAGGAGTCCCCCGACGTCCTCCCTCTTATCCTCACGACTGAGGCCCAGGAACAGTGAGACCTGCAGAGCTGCACAGGAACAGGAGTAATCTGCTGCATCTTTTTCTTCATTTTAAAGGTACTGTACACAAAGTCTGTGAGAATTTACCTCTTGACGTAGAGTTGCATGCATCTTCTAATCCGCTTGTGGCCCTACATTTGATTCTTCTTTTCATCAAAGACTCCTAAGAACTTGGGCAGAGAATTTTCCACTTAACTACCAGAAGCGTTTCATCCTATATAAGACTTTTGCCCATTGACTTTGGCTTAGCCTTTTTGTACTGATTGACTTGGGATCCAAAAGTGTTTGTCTGCTTAAGAATATTTGCGGTCTCCTGTATGTTCCGAGTAACCTTTTCCTTTGACTTATTACTATCTGATTCTAAATGCAACAGTGATATATTTGTGTCCCGTGCATCCTAGCAATTGAAGTCACCTTAGGGTGTAGGTATTGCCTGTAGGCCATCTCAAAAGGATTTCTTCTAATTTAGAGATATTAAGAGTGTGTATTTCATGAAGTGTATTTGAGTCTTACTATTTGTTAGGCAAAGTTTGAATGCTGTACCCTCTGGGAACACTACAAGCAACTATGACTACAGGTGTAAGCAAACCAAGCTTTGGTATAAGTCTGTACTACACAGTTTTGGTAGCTTGTTGAGCTGCCAGGCTTATCTCAAAAGGGGGAATGTGAGCAGTAATGTTAAACAGAGGTCTACAATTGCAGGTGTTCAAAAACTCTTACACTCAAGGTTTCTTGGATAAATACTTATTAATTTATTAACCATTCAGTTATAAAACTTTCAATAGAAGGAGGCAATTATATAATAACACACAAATATACTTCAACACTGTACACTCTAAGTTTCTGAATCAGATAAGACCCTTTTGGGATGGCCCACAGACACAACCTATAATCAGTAAACTTAAGTAACAAGGGTGCTCCGGACGTGAATATCTTATTGTGACATTCAGAATACTTTTTCAAGAGGTGTCCTGATAAGTAGATGGAAAAGTATCTGCACAAGTTCTTAGAAGTAGTTTGTAGAAAGGAGAATCATATGTTGAGTTACAAGCTGTGAGTTGCAAAAGTTTTGAGCTATTTCACCGCGAGAGGTAAGTACTCTGTCTGATTTTACAGTACCTTACAAATGAAGGAAGAGGCAGCTGACTTCTGTTCCTGGCAGTTGGGCCTGGGTCGTGGGGACAAGAGGGAGACCGTCGGGAGACTCCTGCACTGCACTGGGACTTGTCAAAATGTTCCAACTGCCAAACTTCGATTCCGGTGGCTGTAAGTAAAGCACACAAACTGGTGTCCCCCTCCCTGGTTATACGGTTTCCTGCAGCACTCTGAGGAACATGCAACCAGCTCTGAGATTGGTATCCCGGTGGCTTACTGTTGAGTTGATTGGTCCCACCAACTCAAAGGTAGAAGTCATCCTTGCAGGGGCTTATCTGTCGAGGTGTACCTGGCGATTCAGACCTGCAGCAGGGCTTCACCGGGCAAACCAACAGTCCAGGAGTTACAGCAGCCGTCCTCTTCAAGCTCTTCTTCGGTTCTTTAGTTCCAGTGGTCGACTCTGGCTTCCAAGCCAAGAGACTCGCCTTTTATTCAGTTTGCTCTTTCATTCCAGCCTAGCTGTCACTCACCCAGCAGGGTGGCTGTTCTTGCCGGACAGTTAGCCAGCCAATCACCACAGAGTGCTTTTGGGTCTCCTAGGAGACTAAGCACAGGGAGTTTTGGGCAATTCCCTCACTTCCTGCCCACCCCAGACCCTCTGGCGCCAAAACACAAAGGTAAAACACATCAACATACATGAGTGGGAAAAACACTCACACCCTCTCCAGGTAAAAATCAAGTCCTCAAAATCCAGCAAAAGTTGCTGGGGGTCTCTAAGGTGAAGGGAATAAGCACATTTTGAGAATTCTCCCTAACAGCCCTCAGCTCTTTCGCTGGACTCTGGGACTTTTTAATTTTTACCTAGAGAGTGAGACCCATTTTTCCCAATCCCTCATGTATTTTAATGTGATTTTTACAATGTTTCTTTTTGTTTCTGGAGGCTGACAAACTCCATGGGCATCTTTTTACATTGTAGTTAATGTTAATGTTAATGTTAAAGGTCATTTGTACCGCGCACTATCACCACCGGAGTGGTCCCCTGGCGCTCTGGCGGCTCTGAAAGAGGGGGGGGTGGTGGGTTAGTGGGTGGAGGCTGGAAAAGTGCAAGATTGCAGTGATGTGCTGTTGGCAGCCTCAGCCCGGTGGCTCCGTCGGCTGGGCCTGGGGTGTATGCGGCCGGTAGTCGTCGTGTGCTGGTGTGCGAGTCTGTGTTTTTTTGTTTTGTTGTTGCAGTGTAGTGAAGTTCGTGCGGTTTGCTGCGCTAGAGGTTTGTGGTTGTTTGGTTTGGAGTTTGAGAGGTGTATGCAGAGAAGGAAATTGTTAATGGTATTCGTTAGTCATCTCCTGGACTGAACCGGTTGGGCTCGTGTAATCTTACCCGACGGGATGCTTGTACACCCTGAGCCTCAGGAGGTACGTGCCCGATTTTCCACAGCGCACAGTACCTTCAGTGTAGTGCTACAGGGCAGTCTTCCAGATTTCCCCAAAGGTTTAACTACCTTTCTCTTGGATAACTACCATTTCCAAGAGCAGTAAAGTGAAATTGACTTTACTTGTACTTTAACATTTCTAGACCCAGCACACACTATCTTACAATAGGGTGCTGGAGGGGTTACATAGTAGCCCCTTTGTCTAGCTTCTCATGTAACATGTTTGTTACCCTTTCCGCAATGAATGGCTGGTGGCAGTGGTTTACTTTTTACTACTGTGGTATCTTTACCACAGTCTGCATCCGCAGCTGCAGTAAAGCACCCGTGGTTGCCATTTCTGTCAAAATGGCCCGGTCTTCTTTTTTCGCCATTTCTTTGTGGAAAGGTGCTTCTTGATATTTACTCTGCGCGCCAAACCAGGTTTGGTACCTTTGTTCGTTTTGTCTTTGGCGGGATTCACGAGTGAAGCCCGCCTCTGGCTCCAGGGGGTCTGGTGGGGGCTGGAAGTGAGGGAGGTGCCCGAAACTACCTGTGCTCTGTCTCCTAGGAGACAGAAATGCTTGCCTAGTTGATTGGCCGGCTGGCTGTCCAGCAAAGACAGCTACCCTGCTGGGTGATTGACAGCCAGACTGGAATGAATGCGAGAAACCTGCATAAAAGGCGAGGCTTTTTGACTTTTTGAAATGGCCCGGTCTTCTTTTTTCGCCATTTCTTTGTGGAAAGGTGCTTCTTGAGATTTACTCTGCGCGCCAAACCAGGTTTGGTCCCTTTGTTCGTTTTGTCTTTGGCAGGATTCACGAGTGAAGCCCGCCTCTGGCTCCAGGGTGTCTGGTGGGAGCTGGAAGTGAGGGAGGTGCCCGAAACTACCTGTGCTCTGTCTCCTAGCCCTCCTAGCAGCTCAAGCCCTGCTGCTGTGCTGAAACTCCAAATTCGTATCGACAGAGAAGCCCCTGCATGCATGACGGGCAGAATTGCAGGCAGTACCATCTGGGAACACTGCACACAGTTAGGACTACAAGTGTAAGCAAAAAACAACCTTTGGTCTAAGTCTGTAGCACACACTTTTGGAAGCCAGCTGAGCAGCCAGGCTCATCTCAAGAGGGAATGTGGGCATTAGTAGAAGTTACACATAAGTATCACAATCACAGTGGTTCAGGTAGACACTTACACTCAAGGTTTCTTGGTAAAAAATACTTACATTTATTTACACAATCATTTAGAAAACTTTCACTAGTGGGAATCCACTCAATATTAAACACCAATATATTACAATAACAAACTCTTAAGATATAAAGACAGTTTGAGCTCCCCTGATAAAGGAGCAAAATGGCACTTCAGTACTGTTTAAATAGGAATAAAAAGCATAGGTTTGTACAAAGGGTTAGAAAACACTTCTTTTAGATAATGCAAAGGTTCAATGTAACAGCAGGGTCAGTTCAATTCAATAGGCCAGGCCAAAGTCAAATCTAGTGTTCTTTGATAGGACTGTACAGTTCTGGTACAAATGGAGACGTTGATGTAAAAGTTTTTAGAAGTAGTTCAGATGATAAAGAAGAATATGCTGGGTCACAGGCTGATTAGGCCTGCGAGTTGGGAAAGTTTCATGAACTTTCACCGCAAGAGTTAGGATCTCTCAACCGGATGGCACAGTACCTTAAAGTGGAGCAAAAAGATGTAGCTGAATTTCTGATGCTTGTTAATCTGCTTAGAATCACATGCTGTGTATATGGTCCGACATCCAGTGGTAACCGCGGAGTATTGCATCTTGTCTTTCGGGGGACCGAAAGGGGACGTCAGCATAAGCGTGTCTGAAACACTATCCCTATCGTGCCGTGTGTAGTACCCAAAATCCCTCACGCGCCGAGGTCCCTCAGATTGTTTTTTTCCGCCCAGATAACTGGTCGCCCTATAGCGGAGCTCTTCATGAGACATTGTTTATCTTACCGAATTGTCGGTTTAAGCCCCTTTAAGTCACTTCGTCTATCAAGAACATCTTCGACGAAGACTACGGGGGTACCGTCTACGTCTGTGGATTCCAGCACCTAAGATTCGGCATTCAGACCTCTACGTGGTCGGACCTTCTGGCCGGCCTACACAGTAGGGAGAGTGGGCTCGGGGTTTGCCATACTGCTATGTCTTTCCTCTTTTCCACTTCTTTCCTTTTTTGGTCTGGTCACCCTTCCCTTCTGCTATGGAAAGGACTCCATTTAGATTCTGCCCTCTGTGAAGGGTCCGATATCCGTGGAAAGACAAGCACACTTCGTGTCGTTTGTCTCCCCCTAGAGCACTAAAGCGGTGTTCGGCGTTAAACTCCTAAACCTAATCCCTTAAGTAGCGCCGGTTGAAGCGGTGGGCCGCGTACGGTATGTCACGCGTGGAGCCTCCCTCCCCTGCCACAACACCAGCGGAGAGTGACGGGGGTACATCGGATGTCCAAACGTCCAACGCGGACGTTGTAGACCTTGAGGCGGACGATTCTCGAGCTGCCACGCCCGTCCCCGACCTTTTCAGGCTCGACTCCTGTCTTGCTACAGGGACCACACCCGGTGACAGGGGGCGTACAATCGCACCGCACAAAACACACAACCCAAGCGCCCTCCTCGACGACCTCGTCGAAGAAGTCGCAAGCGCCATCGGATCGATTTGATCCAAAGCCTTCCCCGCATCCGCAGCAGCGCATGACTGGGCTTAATAAACATAACAAAGGCGCTACTCCCCAAACTACACACGCCAAAGTTTCTGAACAAGAAACTTCGAGTTTCAAGGTTTCCAAGGCCTGTGCAGCCCCGAAAATTACGAGTAGGCCTCTACCCGAGAAACCATCATCGGAGGCTTTGTCCCCCGAAGATTCAGTAAGAGACTCAATAGGATTGCTACGGCGGTGGGCCTAGTACCGGTCTCACCCAGAGTTATGGGCCAATCCGCCAAAAGGTTTTCCGCGGTTTTGGAAGACGATCCTGAGGACTCTTAGGAAGAGAGCCAGGTACCCCTCAAGCACCCTGAGGGAGATCCTCTGAACACCTTTGGGCGGAGGACCCTGTTCCTGCTCTACTGGGTCCATTTGGGTCATCCAAGTGGACTACGGAACAATTTGATGGGTATATGGATCGGCTGGAGCAGGTTTTCGGGGCTTCTGATCAACCTCTGCCGAAAAAAGCTTGGGTAGACCCTAACCCTCACACACGAGTTGCCCAACACCTAGATGCTCAACACTGTTGATTATCAAGATGATGTCCAGGGCGACACGTATAGAGACATCTATGCAGAAGAAGAGGAGGCTTCTTTTCTGGACAATTATGGGGAAGATCAAGGCGCAACGGACAACTGGGAGGACCCCCAGCAGGACGATCACAATTCTGATATCGTTTGCCTCGACTCTTCCCCATCCACACCGGTTAGGGAAGCTCCCCCGGTGGATGATCAAATAGCTTTCAACAACACGTTGAAAAAAGCAGCGGAATTCTTTAAAATTGCCACGCTTGAGGCATTGCCTGAACAGGATTTTGCGGAAAACATTAATGACAAGCCTCCGGCAAGCCACTGTATTCCTCTCTTGAGCTCTGTAATGAGACGGCTGGCCCCTTCTTTACTCATACCCGCTCAGACTAGGGCTGTGAATCCAAGGGTCAAACTCTTTCGTCCCTCCCCCACCGACCCGCTTTATATCAAAGGACACGCAATCCCGGACTCGCTGGTGGTGACCAACACTCGCAAGAGAGCAGGGGTTCCCCTTGCCACAAGAGTCACCCCCGGAAAAGAAGTCCAAAATGTTGGGGTCACGTCGGCGGCTGCTTATACCGTCCGGATTGCCAATAACACAAGGTTACTGGCAAGCTACGTCGACGCCCAATTGAACCTACTCTAGGAAGGCCTCCAGGAAGTTCCGGAACCAACCAGAGCCAAGCTTCTCGCCATTGTCTCCGAGGGCAAACTTGCCAATCAAAATGTTGTAAAGAATACCCTGGACTCCGCAGAGACAGCAGGCATGTCTCTCGCACAGGGTACTCTCCTAAAGAGACATGCGTGGTTGCGCACGTCGGGATTCAGGCCCGAGACCCAGGCATCCATCATCAATAAACCCATTGAAGAGGCCAACCTCTTCAGGAAGGCGGTAGACGATGCGTTGGAGACAGCCAAGAAGAAGCATGAGACTATTAAGTCGCTGCACCAGATTTCCCAAAAACACTCTTCAGAGGGGCAGCAATTCTCGGCGTTCCTTTCGAGGACAAGCCCGCACCGCTCAAAATAATTTCGGCACGGGCAACTTCAATGCAAGTCAACCAGCTGCAAGCCCTGCTTACTACCCCCAGAGGGGTCAGAAGCATGGAAAGAATAGAGGCAGAGGCTCCAATTCCAGAGGTGCGTCAACCTCGGGTCAGAAATGACCACCAAGTTCAGGTCCCCTCCTATGTCTCCCCGGTCGGGGGGCGATTAACATCTTTCCTCAAGGCATGGGAGGGGATAACTTCAGACCAGTGGGTATTAAAGACGGTCGCCCATGGTTACTGCGTGGAATTTGCCCAACCCCCACAGTTCAGACCGCCGAAACGTCGACGCCTTTCACCGGAACATCTGCGGATCCTGGTCCAAGAGGTGGAGGCGCTGCTGGGAAAGGACGCCATAGAAGCCGTCCCGATTCTTCAGGTAAACAAGGGTATTTATTCAATAAACTTCCTTGCACCCAAAAAGGATCTCGCCATGTGTCCTGTTCTAGACCTGCACCCGGCGAACAAGTTCATAAAGCCCCAGAAGTTTCGCATGGTAACACTTCAAGAGGTGATCCCATTTCTAAACCAAGGGGACTTCATGACAACATTGGATATGAAAGATGCATACTTTCATATTTCAATGCTGCCAGCGCACAGAAAATTCCTAATGTTCGTGATTCAGGACAAACACTACCAGTTCAAGGTACTCCCCTTCGGCCTAGCCTCGGCGCCACAGGTGTTTACCAAGGTCCTGGCAGTGGCAGCAGCACACCTGCGCAGACTTTCAGTTCCAGTTTACCCTTACCTCGACGATTGGCTCATCACGGGGGACTCGTTCAACGTTTGTTTTTCGAACACACAAAAGACAGTAGACCTACTGTTCAGCCTGGGATTTTCTATCAACGAAATGAAATCCAGCTTAGTCCCCAGCCAAGTAAAACCGTTCCTGGGGGCTCTAATTCGCACGGAAGACGGTCTAGTCTTCCCTTCCAGCGAGAGGGTTTAGAACATGCTCTCTCAAGTTCCTCAGTATGTCGCCAGTCGAGAGGTGACGGTACGCAAAGCTATGCGTTTGCTAGGGATGATGGCGTCATGCATATACTTGGTCCCCCACGCGCGGCTGCGCATGCGTCCCATGCAAGAGTGGCTCAACAGCCAGTGGTGTCAGGCCAGCGGACAATGGGAAGATCTGTTAGTTGTCTCGCCAGCCCTCGTTCTCTCTCTGCAGTGGTGGTCGAGGGAGAACCTCTTGAAGGGGAAAACCTTCACCACCCCTGCAGTGGAAGCCACTCTTACGACAGACACATCTCTCACCATGTGGGTGGCTCACCTGCTTCAACAGACCGCGCACGGAGTGTGGTACCCTCAGGTAGCGTCCAACCATATAAACCTACTGGAGCTACTAGCAGTGTTCAAAGCATTGAAAGCCTTTCAGGAGCAACTGCAAGGGAAGACAGTGCTGGTCCTAACCGACAGCAATGTATTATCTGAACAAGCAGGGGGCCACTCACTCTCCAGGGCTATCCAAGCTGTCCCAAAACATGTGGATATGGGCTCTCAAACACAAGATGTTCCTGATATCCCAACATGTTCCAGGGGAACTCCATCTTCTGGCAGACATACTCAACAGAGATTTTCCTCTGCCAGAAGAATACGAATGGCGTCTATGCGAAGACATTGTATCCAACGTCTTCGCAGAATGGGGGTTTACAGAGATCGACCTATTCGCTACTCAGGAGAACGCCCAATGCCCAGATTACGCCTCCAGGTACCTCCAGAACCGATCCAAGGGGAACGGTCTCTGGATAACTTGGTCGGGGAAATTTGTTTACGCATACCCACCCCCCCCCCCCCCCCCCCCGACTCCCCTTCTGAACAAGATAGTGCACAAGATGCACCAGGAACCAGTCACCATGATTCTGGTGGCTCCCATGTGGGCCCGCCAACCCTGGTTCGCGCACCTGATGGAATTGTCCCTCTCCCCACCTGTCAAGCTGCCCTGCCGGTACAACATTTTTTCTTTGGACAGGGGGGAGACTCTGCACCCATGCCCACAAACTCTGAAATTAGCAGCCTGGCTCCTGAAGTCATAGAGTGTGGACGTCTGCAACTCCCTCAAAGATGCATGGACATACTGAGGGAGGCAAGAAAGCCTAACACACGTTATTGCTATGCCAGCAAATGGAAACATTTTGTCATTTGGTGCAGTTCCAAAGACGTCAATCCCACTGATTGCTCGCCTTCACACATTGTGTTATATCTAACCCATCTGTTGGACTCTGGGTTAGTCTTCAATTCCTTAAAGGTTCACCTAGCGGCGTTGTCAGCCTACACCACGTCACAGCAAAAGGTATTGTGGTGGAAAATACCTTTGATTAAAGCCTTTATGGAAGGGGTTAAAAGAATTTATCCCCCCATCCCTCACCCAGCCCCTGGGTGGGATCTAAACATGGTTTTAACTAGGCTCATGGGACCCCCTTTTGAGCCTATGCATAAAGCTAGTCTGAAAGACCTGACTTACAAGACAGCCTTTCTAGTAGCTATCACTTCTATCAGAAGAGTTAGCGAACTACAGGCCCTCTCGGTCTTGGACCCCTTTGTTACAGTCCACAAAGATAAAGTACTCCTCACACTCATCCCAGATTTGCGCCGAAATGTATTTCAAAGTTCCATGTGAACCAGTCAATCGAACTACCCACGTTCTTCCAGAGACCTATTAACATGGCCGAAAGAAGCCTTCACACACTAGATGTCCGCAGGGCACTCATGTTCTACATGGATAGAACTAAACCACTGAGGAAAACTAAACAATTCTTTGTTTCAGTGGCAGCTGGTAGAGAAGGGGACCCTGTCTCTAAATCAGAAATATCAAGGTGGATTGTCAAATGCATCACACTGTTACACTCTTGCAAAGGGAGAACTGCCCTTCAAGCCTAGAGCATATTCTACTCGAGGCACTGGGGCATCCATAGCATTCATTGCAAATGTTCCCCTAGAGTCCATTTGCAAAGAGGCAACCTGGAGTTCTGTACACACCTTTACAAAACACTATTGCCTAGACACTCATTCTAGGTCTGATTCTCAGGTGGGACAAGCAGTACTAAGACATATTTTTTCTACTGTTCCTTCTCACAACCCACCTCCAACTCCGGGTACTGCTCGCTAGTCTATGCACAGCATGTGATTCTAAGCAGATTAACAAGAATCAGAAGACATGCGTTACTTACCGTAAAAGCATTTCTAATGATTGTATCTGCTTAGATTCACATGCGCCCTCCCTGCCTCCCCGCTCAGGGTGGAAGGAACATAGACTTCTTACTACTTTCTCTCCCCATGTACTCACTCACTATAGCCTTGGGCTCCCTCATGGCAGAAAAAATACAATCGGAGGGACCTCGGTGTGTGAGGGATTTTGGGTACTACGCACGTCACGATAGGGATAGTGTTTCACACGCGCCTATGCCGACGTCCCCTTTCGGTCCCCCGAAAGACGAGATACAATACTCTGCGGTTACCACTGGATGTCGGATCATATGCACAGCATGTGAATCTAAGCAGATACAATCATCAGAAATGCTTTTACGGTAAGTAATGCATGTCATGTTGGTTCATGGCAGGTCTCGCTGTTCCTGATCCTCAGTCGTGGGGACAAGAGGGAGGATGTCTGACTCCTGCACTGTACGGGATTGACGTCGGAGCAAACAAAACGGCGTCACTTCAGCTCAAGTAGCTGTTGCTTCCAAACACAAACTGGTGGTCTTCTCCCCGGTTAACCTTAACAAGCTCTGAGAATGGTATCCAGGCGTTTGCTGAGTTGATTGGTCCCACCAACTCAAAGGAAGAAGCCGTCCTTGAAGGTGCTTCTCTGTCGATTGGAGATCTGGCAATTTGGGGTTGCAGCAGGGCTTCACCAGGCAAACCAACGGTCCAGTGGTTGCAGCAGCCGTCCTCTTCCACCTCTTCGGTTCTTTCGTTCCAGTGGTCGACTCTGCCTTTCAGTCCTGGAGACTCGCCTTTTAAACCGTTTTCTCCCATTAATTCCAGCCTAGCTGTCACTCACCCAGCAGGGTGGCTGTCCTTGCCAGCCAGCCAGCCAATCACGCCAGAGTGCATTTGGGTCTACTAGGAGACCAAGCACAGGGAGTTTCGGGCACCTCCCTCACTTCCTGCCCACCCCAGACACTTAGACGCCATGGGCGGACTTCAGTCCTGAAGCTCGCCAAAGGCTCACGAACAAAGGGACCAAACCTGGTTTGGCGCGCACAGTAAAACACCAGAAGGAACTTTCCACAAAGAAACGGCAAAAAAAGATGACTAATCTGTTTTGAAAAACATGGCGGCCCTGATTTTTAGCTAGCGTTGTTCGCGGTTGGGAAAAATCATGGTAGTTCGTTGTGAAACCACTACCACCAGCCATTCTGAGAGGAAAGGGTAGCATTTGACTGCTACATGAGTATTTAGACATAGGGGATACTATGTAACCCCTCCAGCACTCCATTGTAAGATGATGTGTGCTGAGTCTAAGAATTTGTAAAGACTAGCAAAGTCAATTTCACTTAACATTCTCTGGGAAACAGTTTATCCCAGAGAAGGTATTTAAACCTTTGGGATGTCTAAAATAGACAACCCTGTGTCACTTCTCTGAGGGTGCTGTGTAACACGTATAAAAAGATGCCTATGGAGTTCAAAGTCAAAGAACACAAATGTAAAAAAAACACAATTAAAAAGTAGAGTCCCAAAGTTCAGCAAAAGAGCTGGGGGTCTCTAGGGTAGACAGGAATTGGCACATTTTGAGAATTCTTCTAACGACTTCTCCCTTTGAGTTGGTGGGACCAATCCACTCCAAAGTAAGGCACCTCAGCATCCTTCTCGGAGCTGGTTGAATTTCCAGAGTTGCTGCTGGAAACCGAACTACCAGGGAGAGGAACACCAGTTTGTGTGTGTTGCTTTTAAGCTGGCCAAGAGTTCCAGGAAGATCCTCCGGACTCCCAGGAAGCAGGACTGACGGAGCCTGAGCCACCTCAACAGAGTGCTGGATCCCAGATGCGAGGAAAGTCTGTCTCGACATCCAGGAACCACAATGTTGCTGTCTGCGGTAGACGCAAGGAGCTGAAACACTGAATTGCCACTTGTTTGAAGATAGCCGGTTGCTTTCGGTAACAGTCCCATTGCAGTGCAGGAGACCCCAGAAGTCCTCCCTCTTGTCCCCACGACTGAGGCCCAGACCAGAATCTGCAGAGCTGCACAGGAACAGAAGACATCTGCTGCTTTTCTTCTAACTAAAGGTACTGTAATGTCTAAGAACTTCTTGTTGAATATTTGTTTCTACTCTTCACAATCTTAACAGTTTGTGGCCCTACATTGATTCTGCTTCTTCACTAAAGACTTCTAAAACCTTGTGCAAAGACCGTTCTACTTACCTGCAAGAAGTGCTTCAGCTACATAAACTTTTGCCTATTGACTTTGGCCTAGCCTGTTTCCACTAAAAGACTTCTCTCCACTGACACTGGGGAGGGTTGAAAAGTATTTGCCTGCTTGCGAATATTTGTGATCCCTTGTTTGTTCCTAATAGCCTTTTTCTTTGACACATCTTGGTGCTATTCTAAATGCCAAACAGTAACATATCCATGTCCACAGTGTCCTAACAATTGATGTCACCTGAGGGTGTAGGACGTGTCTGTGGCATCCCAATAGGTGCTTGCTGATTTAGAAACTAAGTGTGTATTTTGTAAGGTACTTGTGTGTTGCTTTAATATTGCTCCCTTCTGAGGAAGGCTTATATAAATGACCGGTAAATGAATAAATCATTGTTTTTTATCAAGAAACCTTGAGTTCAAGTGTTTGTTTGAATACTTGTCACTGTGAATCTTTGTGTAACCACTCTACTGCTCACAGACCCCTCTTGAGATAAGCCTGGCTGCTCTACCACACTACCAACATGTGTAGTTCAGACTTATACTACGGGTTGGGTCCTATTGCCAAGAGAAATTGTTGTAGTGCTCCCTAACAACACTACCTCAAATCTGTACCTAACACGAAGTAACCCCTCCAGCACTTCATGTAAGATAGTGTGTGCTGGCTCTACAAAGTCACAAAAGGTAAGCAAAGTCAATTTCACTTTACTGCTCTTGGAAACAGTAGTTTAACCAAGAGAAAGTATTTCAAACTTTGGAAAATCCAAGACTTTCCTGTGCCACTGCACTGAAGGTGCTTGGTGTGTCAATTTAAAAAGATGATGCCTATGGATTTCGTCAGTCTCCAAAACGAAAAGAAAGTGTTCAAATCAAAGAAAAATACATGAGAGAGTGAAAAAAAGGTATTACTCGCTCAGGATAAAAATAAAAAGTCCTTACGTCCAGCAAAAGAGCTGAGGGTCTCGAAGGTAGAAGAGAATTGGCATATTTGAAAATTCTCCCTAACACACTCGATTCTGCTGTCCCCTGGCACTCTGTTCCTGCAGCAGCAAAGAAGTACAGCCAGCCGAGAGAGCAGTTCTAGTCTTGGTGTCGATTGGTCCCTCCAACCCAAGGGGTGAAGTCGTCCTTTCTGGGCTCCTCTAGTCTATTAGAAATTCGAAGCTTAAGCACTGCAGCAAGGCTTCACCGGGCAAGCCAAAGGTCCAGGAGGATGCAGCAAGCTTCAGCGGTTTCTTCTTCGGTTCCTTCGTCCAGTGGTCGACTCTGCCTTCCTTGCAAAAGACCTCGCCTTTTATGCAAGTCTCACCCATTCATTCGCAGCCTAGCTGTCACTCACACAGGAGGGTGGCTGTCCTCCAAGGACATCCAGCTGGCCAATCACCTTTGGGTGCATCCCTGTAACCCAGGAGACTAAGCACAGGGAGTTTCGGGAACCTCCCTTGCTTCCTGTCCTGCCAGACACACTGGAGCCAGAGGCGAGCTTCACCAGTGAATCCTGCCAAAGATGAAACAAACAAAGGGACCAAACCTGGTTGGCACGCAGAGTAAATCTCAAGAAGAACTTTCCCAACAAGAAATGGGGGAAAAAAGACCAGGGCCATTTTGACAAAATGGGCACCCATGAGTGCCTTGCTGCAGCCTGCAGTATAAACGCACAATGGTAGGAAAAAGTAAACCACTGCCACAGCCATTAATTGTAGAAAGGGTAACATCAAAATGGTACTTGAGAAGATAAACACATGGGATACTAAGTTAACCCCACAAGCGCTCTATGTAAGATAGTGGGTGCTGGGTCTATAAAGAGTAACGCAAGTAGTCAGTTTCACTTCACTACTCTTGGAAACAGTAGTTTATCCAAAAGAAGGTATTTCAACCTTGGCAGAAAGCCAAAGGACTTCTCTGTGACACTGCACTGAGGGTGCTGTGTCACAATACAAAAAGATGCCTATGGAGTTTCAGACTCCAAAACCAAAGGAAACACAGGGTTCAAATCAAGTATAGTACATGAGAGAGTGGGGAAAAAGGTCTCACTCTGTAGGGTAAAAATTCAAAGTCCAGCAAAAGAGCTGGGGCCTCTAGCCTAGAAGGGAATTAACACAGAATTGAGAATTCTCCCTAACACTATTGTAACACGTTAAATAATTTTACCAATCGCACGCTGTATATTCTTTGTGGCAAGGCCATTCGACATCTGATACACACGTATAAAAAACTTTCATCAGTCGGTTTCATGCAAAGTGGCAGATAATACATAGTGTAAACTAACTTCACCTTCAAAAAGCTCTGGGGTAAATCTAGAGCAAACTCCAATGGCCAGACCTCCAGTGGGACTCCCTCTATTGGAGCGTTTTGCGGAATTGCATAACATTTTAAAACCATCAATACTAAAACTGTCCATAAGCCATGTTTTCGGGAACAAGAATATATCGGAGGACTTCAGTGATTCGCGACCTACTGGTTGGTCTAGGAAAGATCTGTGACCGCTTGTGTTGCATGATAACCAGCTCAATAATAGTTTGATTTCTTTGTCCGATCGGCTTAGTTGCCACTGCTTCTCCAAACCATTGCACATCTACTTGTTTCTCTGGATTCTATTATCTGTGGAATGTCTATACGCTAACAGGGGCTCCCTCAGAGGAATGATTTGGCAATGCAGAATGACGTGGTGAATGTTGTTTTTAGTTCTATTCCTATAGGAATCTGAGTACATTTGCGTGAAATTATTAGTCTAAAGCCCTGCGATTCTAACTCCAAAACGCAAGCCTTTAGTAAGGCAACCATCAAAGGAGGAACTAATTCCACCAAGGCCCAATTAGTCGAACTGTAGAACTTTGGTAACTCGGAGTGTTTTAGATTCGGCGAACTAATCCTGTTAAGCTGAGTAATCTGTGAACTAACCTCTAAAATCATTTTGCGATTTTAAAAAAAAAAAAAAGGCTGGCCTCTGTTGCATGAATTTCCTCATTTCCTCTGCCTTCACACATTTCCCCAATAAGCTGATGTCACTATCCATAATAGATGTCAAAACACACAGCTGGTAATTGAGGGCTTGGCTTAGCTGGCCTACTGGGCCCAGCATGGTTGTTGGTTGAGTTGGGTACGTTATTCATGTTCATGGGAACAGTAGATTCAGCAGTGATGCAAATCAAAGAAGAGTCCTGAGCCCCTGGCATGGGTAGCCAGCGGTCAATAGGACCTTGTAACTGTACCTGCCTCACCGTGCCATCACCCAATGCGTGAGTAACTGATTTTCTAATTGTTGGAGCTAGTCTACAAGCCCCTGTATTGTCTCTTAATAGGGCAGACCGGCTCATGTAATTGGTTTACATTTGCTGTGAACAATTTGAGGTCGGAGATAATGTAATTTCCTCAAAATCCCAATCCTCGTTCAATTGAGGGGCCAAAGTAACCTTTTTCTGCGTTGCGAGACCTCTGTGAGCTTCCCCATGTACACTACAATTTGATGGGGGCTTGCCTCTGACTTTCTTTGCCCCCACCTGCTTCTCTTTCTATTGACAGTAGATTGCAGTTGGATAGAATTCACCGGAGAGAACATGGAGAACCTTAATCAAAACCTGCTCGAGTTCATCTGTTCGTTAGCGATTGTAGAGCTCAAGGCCTCTATGCTTGATGTGATCGAATTCAACGCAGCTGTCAATAAGGTGTCCTCTGCAGCAAAACTATGTGAAGCCCGTGAGGGTTACAAATCATTCACCGTCGCTTCCACTAGAAAAAGTTGTTGAGGAATCCAAAAAAGGAGTCAGCCTTGCCAAATCAGGGGAGGCTGAGAGATGAGTAGACAGTCAGGTTATCACAGCCAATGAAAAATGAAACTATCTTTTGCAAGTTGCTCGGAGAATTACATTGTAGACCAATGCACATATTCAATAAATAATTGTCAATCGTGGGTGAAAATGTCATGATGGCTCGGGATGAAGTATCTACAAAATTATGTGCAGGCATAGACGTAGCCACGTTGAGAAAATCAGTATGGCAGGTTGAGTGCTCGCGCCCTTTTCAGATCTTTTTTTCTAGGCACTGATGGTGTCTTCCGGGCTCATTAGCCTTTTTGCTGCATGACAGGCACGATGCAAGTTGTACTTCCGGTTTGCAGAGCACTTCATATCTTAACTGTTTAGACGATGCAAGGGTTTAGAACCTACTCAACAAAGACGAGGCTGCTGCACCCACCGCTTAGCACAGAGCCCTTATACCCTATTCAGGGCATCTGAGCACAGGCACTGTCACATCATCCAGATTGTCCGCACTAAGAAGGCACTCAAACAAGTGGGCGCGCACCAGTGCCTTCAGAATATCAGGCTCAACAAGTGAGGGTCAAAAGACAATGAAAACAGAGGAGTTTTTCCCGGAACGTACTGGTCTCTGCTATTCAGTTTCAGCAAAGTAAATGATGAGGTTCCCTCACGCCCCCTCTGCTCAGCTCTTGCAGCTCCTCTCTCGGCTACCTTAGGACTGGACTCCCCTTGGAAAGCACGCTCCGCCTGGAATACAGAGAATGCTCTGAAAATGACTTGAGGAAAGGACTCCAGAAACGTGTCAAGCCGCACTATTGCACCTCAAACATTACAGCTGCTTCCAACACAGATTGGTGCAATACTAATTGGGCAAAAGGTAGTTTGAGGTCAACGAAACCACCTGCCACTGCAACCATGAACCATGGTCGAACAATGCACAACCAGCCCTGGCAAACTGTAGAATTGGCTATATGAGCGGAATCGCTGGCCACACTCGGCTCCACCAGGCCCCCAAACACACGTTTACTACAATTGCACTATCAATGCTTTTTTACTTCACCAAGAGTGTCAATGAGGACCACTAGTACACTAATAGCCATATACTAAGGAAATCAAAGCAGCAGTTAACTTGGTAAGCACCAGTTAGGAACAGTTGGGGATGCAGCTGAGGTCCACAGACCATGCGGCTGCTGTACCTGCTGTCTATCCCACTCGCACCATCGTAATGCGGTACCTTCTGTTACAGCAACCACAGCAGATTTAATCAGTCCGCTGTCCCGGGGCCGACTCAGTTACCAAGCCCCACCGTGCACAGCTTGATTCAGTCCCACCGAATCGGCCACTCAGTTCCACAGCACACAGCAAGCCACTCTCCTCTGAGGAAAGGACCTCTGCACATCCTCAGCTTATTCATAGGCTTTATTTCAACAGTAAGAATCATAAAAGCAGCACTACATAAATGCATAACAAACAGTACAATACAATTCTGACAGAATTAATCAGTGAATCGTAAATAAAAGAATAAAAGGCAGGGGTTTTACACAGCATCCTGGCAATAAATCAAACAGTTGCCAGGGGTGGCTGGGCTGACAAGTCCTCGTCTCACACACGCGTCAAGCCGCACCTCCTATCACAGAGACCAAATAGGCCGCTTCCAACGCAAATCCAATTCACTGCCTGTTATTTTGAAATTTTGAAAATATTACATGTTACGAGGTGCTTACCTGTTATCTGGGCAGCGCAAGTGTATTTCTGAAATGGAATAACTCAAGTGACCAGGTGCTTACTTGTAACCGTGTTGGCATAACTACAGTATTCCTGAAACAGAATGACACTGTAGGTTACCATTGGGGCCTGCTGCCCTTGAATTACATTGGGTCATTCTAAAAGTTTACTGATCTGGTTTTATTCCCCCTGAATCGCATTCTGCCATTCTAAACGTAGATCATAAGGTTTATACTTTGGTTTGCATACCATAAGTATTGTTGGCTTTTATTATTGTTTAAGTGATAATAGTGCCTGGATTTCTAAAGAAGGCTCTTTGCCTGTGTATACATCAAATAAACCATTATTTTTACAATGTATCAGTGTTTTTTTCGACCATATGTATGCTACAGGTTCTTTGTGCTTATCTACAGCGCTCGCTCCCTCCTGAGGTAAGTCTGGCTGCTCTGTCATTGCTACCCGTTATCTCAGGTGGTACAGCCTTATACTAAGAGTTGGAGTTTGTATCGCCCAAGGTCTAGTTTTATGAAGCCCCTATATTAACTTTAGAAAAACTGTCCTAACACATAGCAAAAAGAAAATCTGTCCTAACATTTGGATTTCATAGGTCCGGACAAAGTGCTATGCACTGCAGAGTTCTGTGCATCTCAATGGGACTTGCACCATTCTAATCCGTGTTTACGCATCCTATTTTATGTTGTGTAGGAATGGGTTCCCATTATCCGTCAAGACATTCAGACTCAGAGGAAGATGAAGCAACAGCCCCCATTAAGTGACGCCTACCTCCACGGAATGCCAGCCAAGCGACGCAAGGTAAGGCCTGCCATCTTTCTTCTTTGACCACCCTTTTATTCTCACCCTATTGTATATTTTTTATCTTGTCAATCTGCATTTTATCCCTTTTCGTCACTTGCTTTCTTTTTTATTTTGACTGTTTCCCTTTTTGCTTTCTTGCACACTCTTCCACCCTCTGTCCCCTGTCGGCTCTCCTCGATATCCTATTTATTTCTTACTCGGACTTTGTTAGCAGCATTTTCTAAAAGTCCCCTGAGGATTTAAATACCAGTATTAAGTTACGGTCTCTGTGGAAGGAAAGTTGTTTTCCAGGCGGTTAAAACCTTTAAATACGTTGCTGAAGTTAGATTTCTTTGGAAGGTTTTCTATAGGCAGTAACAGGACGAAGTAGGCAGGCAGCACTCAGGTATAGGGAAAATGAGGTTCAATATTAACATGTTGCAAGGGGAGCTACAAAAGAGGCAACCTTCATACAGGTCATGAGCCACTACCAGAGGCCCTGGAAGATTGCACTGTTGGACAAGGTTCTAAGTGATGTGATTGTTGCTTTGAGTGGGCCTTTATGAAAGGACTGCAGGTGATGAACCAGAGCACAAAGCAGGACCAGGGTCAGACAAGAGATTACAAGACACTGGTTGTGGCCAAGGCTGCTGGAAGGTGTCTGGAGCCATGACTTCAGGGCAGTTCCAATGTCTGGGTTTACTATTGGATGCAGTGCTGTTTTGGGCACGCTCTTTAACCCTTTAAGTGCCATGGGTATTTTCCCCCCCAGTGCGAATGCCTTGTAACTTTTTTGTTACATGAGATATCTCGGCCAAATTTGGCCCCTTATTTTTTCAACATGTAGGCGGTCGTAACGCCACCCAGGAATCCTAGTTTGCTGTAGAGGGGGTGAGAGAAAATAACCAAAAAAGTGAGAATTTTGTGTTTTTTCATAAAATGATGTACAAAGAAGCTTGTAGGTTTTTCCTTGTAAGAGCTAGGTACAAATGGTTTGCTGTGCTGAATTCCCCAATTTCCTGGCTTTCAAGAACCGGTTGAGTGGAAACAAAAAAAATTATTTTGATGTGGTTATCAACCATTTTGTGAGAGGCGATTTTGGCCATTTTTGCCAATTGGACATGCATGGACGGAATGGAAGAAAAGGGTAGGAAAGCCGAATTGGAGGACAGAAAGGCATACATTTCTGAAAAGTAGACAAAATTCCAAGTTTAGGAAGGGGTGATTTGCCTAGGTCGGACAACAACTAGGTAGGGGAAAATGCCATAGATTGGGGAAAAAGCAGGAAAATGACTGAAAATAAAGGTGTATGCGGTGGACATGGTTGGCTTGGTACAGCAATGGCTTCTATGAATTTTGAGAAAAGCAATGCTCTGCTATATTCCCCCCGACTCGTGCAGTTAGGAAAGCACACATTTTTTGTAGTGTTTCACACAACAAGCAATACCACAAGCCAAACACTGAGCCATGGTACACAGGAGTTTTATGCTTACGCCCTGAACAGACGTACTTAGCATGTGTAAATCAGGAAAACCAATGTGGTAAGGAACGGCAAGCATACATTTTTTGAAAGAGCGCAGGCAGACCTTTTCAAAGGTAGGTGACTTGTGCAGGTTACAAAAGTGTATGGTGCCTAAAGCAGCGACTAAATGTAGGTAACATTTGGGAAATGAAAGGGTTGTGTGACCAAGGGCACCAGCAAATGGGTCAAAACGTTATGAAAACCACACAAACACAACAAATGTCATACCTTCCCGCGTTCCCACACATGTCCCGATGAAAACGGTACCTCACATGTGTGGGTGCACCTACTTGGGCGCCAAGGGGAAAGCCAAACACACCCCTAACCCCAAGTCTTTTCCGACATCTGAATTTCACGATTTTCCGGATGGGCACACCATACAGATATGGGCCTCGGGTGTCCAAGCCGCCAAGGAAAACGGGGAACCCCATGCATTTCCGAAAAGCAGACACCTGTGGGAATCCGCAGAGGTCTGACTTGCGCAAATCGGCCCACAATTTATTACCCAGAAACCTGGCAAAGTCCGAAATGTGGTTGAAAAAAATGCATTTTACGCACATTTCACTCGGCACACCCACCGAAACACGCTGCCAACAACACATGACCTACTGTCAGGCGTTCCCACAGGTGTCCTGATGAAAACGGTACCTCGCATGTGTGGGTGCACCTACCTGGGCGCCAAGGGAAAAAGGCTAAATGGCCCCTACCCCCAAGTCTGTTCTGACAGCTGAATTTCACTCTTTTTCCAGACGGGCACACCATACAGATATGGGCCTAGGGTGTCCAAGCCACCAAGGAAAAGAGGGAACCCCATTAATTTCTGAAAAAAGCAGACACCCGTGGGAATCCGCAGAGGTCTAACTTGCGCAAATCGGCCCAGAATTTATTACCCACAATCCCCAACAAAGTGTGATATTTGGTGGGGAAAAACACAATTTTCATTTTGTCGGGGATTCTGGGTATTAAATTCTGGCCCGCTTCGCGCAAGTCAGACCTCTGTGTATTCCCACGGGTGTCCTCTTTTCAGAAATGCATGGCCTTCCCTGATTTCCTTGTTGGCTTGGACACCCTAGGCCCATATCTGTATGGTGTGCCCGTCTGAAAAAATCGTGAAATTCAGCTGTCGGAAAAGACTTGGGGTTAGGTCTTTTGGGCTTTCCCCTTGGCGTCCAGGTAGGTGCACCCACACATTTGAGGTACCGTTTTCATCGGGACACGTGTGGGAACACGGGACAGTAGGCCATGTGGTGGTGGCGGCGTGTTTCTGTGGGTGAGTAGAGTGAAATGTCTGAAAATTGTGGTTTTTACCCCCAAATTTGGACTTTGCCGGGTGTTCTAGGTAGTAGATTCTGGGCCCATTTGCACAAGTCGGACCTCTGTGCATACCCACGGGTGTCCTCTTTTCAGAAATGCATGGAGTTCCCTGTTTCCTTGCTAGCTTCGACACCCTAGACCCAGATCTGTAGGTTGCCCACATGAACAAAATGTGCTGTGCCGAAAGGCTTGGGGTTACCTGTGGGTTACCCTTTTCCTTTTGCGCCCCAGGTAGGTGCACCCACATATGTGAGGTACTGTTTTCGTCGAGACACCTGTGGGAATGCGAGAAGGTATGACATCTATTGTTGGTGACGTGTTTCGGTGAGTGGACACAGGGAAAAAATTAGACTTCAGTTAGCGTTCAAAAGAATTCAAATGCAAACTGACGGTAAACATCAAGAACCCAGGCTCAGAGAAATGGAATTAAATAATGAACTTGAAATGAAGACATTGTCTCTTGAAAATGGTTCTAAGAGAAGAGTCGTCTTGGTCTTCTAGGTCTTCCTGTCCTAAGAGGCCTTGCATGCCTAAAGAAGCTGTGAGTATGTATGAGGTGAGACTTGATATTGTAGATTGGTTGGCTGCTTATGAATAGAACTATGGGTTTCAGGGTTTCACAGGGAATCTGTTGATTCCTTGGCTTCTGTCTAGGCGCCCCCAGGTTACAACTGATGCTGTAATGGAGGTGGGGGAACTTGAAAGATTGGAGTATGAAAATGTGAAGCTAGTTTTGATAGCTAGATTTGGGAAAACACCTCCCCAGTACCTTAAAAGGTTTAGGACCCTCAAAATGCATGATGGGACCCCTTGGGCTACCTGGGTGTGTGAATGTTTGAAAAACTTAGATGGTTGGGTAAAGGGTTACAGAGTTAACTCTTTTGAAGGAGTGAGAAATCTATTTTTGTTGGAATCTATTTTTGATGCCTGCTCCCCTGAGCTGAGACAGAACTTGGCTGACTCTAAAGAAATTGATCCAAAGAAGTTTGCAACCCACAAGTCAGCAGCCTTTGCTAACAGGGCCACTCACAAGGATGCTGGGGCAACTCACAAGGATTCTGGGAAGCAGCACAAGAAAGATGGCAAATAGAATTCTAATACCTCCAATCCAAAAAGAGGGCCCCAAACATAAGAAGGGTAAGCCACAAGGTTAACAGTATCAGGCTAGTGAAACCTCTTGTGCCAAACCAGAGGGAGGTCAGCAGAGACCCCCCCCATTTGTCAAAACATTTGGAAAATGTTATGCTTGTGAGTCTACTGACCATGTGAAAGGGGATCCCAGATGCAAGGGTAAACCTTCAGGGATCCACACTGCCTCCTTAGCCTTCTCCCTAGAAGAAGAAACTTTAAAGTACTGGCTGAAGACCACATTGGAGTTGTATGGGAGGGAATGCTGGCCGACGCATGAGACTGCAGGCTCACCTTGTAGCATGATACAGAATCCATTTTGTAATACACTTAGACACCATTTTGAGTACACTAATTCAGGCCTCTGTGGAACAAGCAGTCTGCAGAACTGCAACTCTCCCCCACTCGATCGTGCACAGCGAGCCCGCACTTCCCCCAGCCTCCTCACCATGGTGGCTACACTGAGGGCCTGTTCTCACGAGCAACTGGGCGCGAACAAGTAACAGAACAAACACGATCATTTACCTTCCGCAGTACATCATTGCCCTGACTGTGACCGGAGCTTAAGTTGAGGTCTGGGGAAAAAACAAAGCTGTCCCTATCAAACATGCCATGACCCCCTGCATACCCCCACACTCGTGATATATGTTGTGCCTAATCCTCTACCCTGTTCCCCGTTTGGTGTTAGACCAGAATGTTGAACCTGTGTGCCACCCAGTCTTACCCATGCTGCTAAGCCATTTGCGAGGGGGCTCAAAACTCATGTTTGTTCATATTAAAATGGAACGAGCCTTGCCCACCCCAGATACATGTAAAGTTGTCCAACATATGTATATTCGAACCTATTGTCATGACCAAAGGTCATTGCTATTGCGCAAATATTTAAATGCAATGTAAAAAATCCCTATGCATGATATTTCAAGTGTTGTAACATATACCAGCCATCTAAAGTAATGCACCCCACCTTTTGGCAAATGAGATGTCGTTTGAAGTAATTGTCTTCACCCTGAAGAATGTACATCCATCCAATTATAAGTATAACGTAACTTGTATGTATACAACAACCTCGTTCTACCTCCCGTTTTATGCTAGCTTTCCCCATGTGTCCCCGCAACAAAATGAACTGCGAATGATGTGGTGATAACAAAAGATTTTTATTGATTCTGTAAACACAGTACTTATGAACCACGAAGAAGTGTAAAATAGTGCCCATAAGCTCACACGATATATCCATAGATGAATGCATATATGTAAACATGCAATTGTACTGACATACCTCAGTTTTCCGACTCTATAAGGATGTACATGCTACTAGATAAATGTAGATCCGTGAGAAACTACAAGGCCATCTCCCCCTCCTCCTAGCGAGCCGTGTATTCAACTCCCACTCTCCTCCCTCCAAGGCCAGGCTGGGGCTTGAAAGTCCCTGGTTTACAGATGTTAGAATAATACAGCTACACCTCCCCGCATTACTGTTGAGCCCGCACCAAGCATTCACCCCCCCCCCCCAAGCTGCCTGACACCAGATGCCACCATAAAATCACCATGTACCACCATGCCCTGGTTACGAAGAATGATGAGCTACACAGCCCTGCAGCCCGCCGCCTTTTGAGGTGCCAGCTATGTGCCCCTCTGACCCAACAGTACCTCAGTTCACTCCACCCTCGACTGACCACGGAGGCAGTTATTCACTCTTGTACTAACATACCGTAAAGCTGTCTTACTACATCTAACAGAGTAGAATGATAAAGGTACCATAACCTGTGCCCCCTGATAAGACACCTGGACTCATGGTACTGGGTCCTTTGAACCAACGATTTTATGATGCTGTATTAAGGATGCCCAGAGTTATATACTGTTTCGCTGTGTCACATTTATGGTATTAGATTATTGAGTTGTAGGATTTATATGTTAAATTGCCACAAGGGCAAAATGTTAGTACAGCAGCAATGTATCCACATGGACAGCTCGTAACCTGATACTCACCCCGATGAGCCCAGCTGACCCAAGCACTCAACGATGCCACCATGTGGATCTCCACCAATCATGGATCGCCGCACCTACATTGTACATAGTGTCAGGGTCCGGCTTGACTGAATTCCACAGGAGCTGATGCTGGCCCCACAGACCCTCACCAGGAGTTCACCTCTCAACCCTTAAATATAAGCTGAGCTGAAAACCCCAAGAAAGGGAAAGGGGAATTTGGAGAAAATAACAACGGAGACACTGCAGCCCTGCAACCGTCTGGTAGGCTCTGGTATCTGTGCTAAACAAATACACCTGATTACTTATATGATAAGATAAACTTCTTTTCTAAAATTATTCTAAATAAACTCTAAACTCTTTACCTCTTAAACCTCAGTAAAAGACTTAGAGGCTAGTAATCTGTGTGGAATATCTTGTAAATATGTTGCGTTGTGCATATAGTTCAAGCCACTCAAGTATCTTTAGAATCCTAAAGTGATGGCCCTTGCAAACACCTTTTCAGAACTAGATATTCTTCTTGCTTCAAAGTTCTTTTAACGTTATGTAGTTTTCAATGCTTTTATAAATAGCAGTCTTTCTCTGAAGTATTGAATTCCATTTGCATAAATTACATTAAATAAATATTCTTTAACTTCCTGGAATGCTGCTTTCCTACTGCGTGTGAATTGTTTCCTTATTTACACAAAGAACGTTTCTTCCTTGACAAGCGTGTGTGATAAACACGTGAAATCAGAAGACGTGAAGAATTGTCCTCGCGTTTAAAATACACATGCGATTCTTTACCAAACCCGCGCGTGTAAACAAAATACGTAAACGCGATAAAAATAACACGCGCTAGTTAAAATGGACTCGCGCTCTATCGCTACCGAACTCACGTGGAGAAACGAAACGTATTTCACGTAAAATAGTTCACGCGTTTAAAACAACTTGCGCTTCATCAAAATGGACTCGCGCTCTATCGCAAACCAACACGCGCTTTCTCATGAGACTTCTTTCACGTAAAAAATGTACACGCGCTAAAATTCACTCGCGCAATTCATTTGGGCACGCGCTCTATCGCTCTGAATACCGACGCTCTCAAAAACAGACGACTTGCGAGCTCGCGCACACATTAAACAGTCTTGAAGAACATTACACGCAGTTAATTAACTTTAAACTCCTACGCACTATCTTCAAGCTTGTTTTCCATATAATAACTTTAACTGTAAATGTCTTTCCTCAAATGATTTTGAAACTTGTTAACTCTTTAAGTTTTCTTATAAAAGAAAATGAAAGTTCACTGTGACAATCTTAAAATCTTTAAAAGAACGATCCCACCTGATGTCTTCTTGTTCAAACTGGATCAGCTAACAATATTCTTCCTTCTTTGGTAGATTTTCTGAGCTCTGAAAAGGCCTTACTTAAGGAGGTTAACTAATGTACAACCAGCCACTGAATTTCTTTGGATGAAAGGCAGTTTAGAATCTTGCTCACCTCCCAAGAATCAAACCCATTGTCCTTTCCATCAATCAGGCAAACCAAACATATCATTGTTCCTTTAACCAATCAGATTGTTTCTTTCGCTCCATCTTGACTTGGGCAAGCACAATGTTAATTCTATGTACAAACTCTTCCTGTTACTAACCCAGCCAGCTCTGAAAGCACAATGTTAATCCTGTTACTCTTCCTGTTACTAACCTAGCCAGTCCTGACACATAGTAGCTAGCCTTCACCACCCAATCCCCACGATTATGTGCCCCCTATAGCTTACCTAATCCATGACGTATTTTTGTAATAAATGACTGTCTTTGCTATTGTCAGACAGAGCGCGCTCGTAGTTTGCAAAGTTCTTTTGCATGCCCTATATTGATTTAGATAAAGCCTTTTATATCTCGCCCGCACTTGGTCTTGGTCTCATTTCCTGCTGGGGTGCGTCCATTATTGCCCCTCATTGTAGAGTTTAACTGTCTTTTTTGGGGACTCTCACTCTGAGTCTCTGCCAGTGTTTCTTTAGTATCCCTGGGTCTGTGGGTACAGCAGAATTTAGATGTCTATAATTCAATTCCAGACCACACAAAAGAATATTACAAGGACAGTGTACTTATAAATGATCAGGAGACCCCTGCCATTAGACACACTAGGGCCAGCATTACTGTAGTGGGTGAATCTTTTGTCAAGGCTGAGTGTTGCTAAGGCAACCAAAAACCTCACTAAGCTTGCTGGAGGCCCTGTCCACATGCTTCCCAGACTGCCAGCTCTCATCCAGTGCAACAACATGATTGTCAAGATACCTGTTGGTGTGCAAGGTGAGGTGCCTGGAAGAGTCCTGTTGGGGAATGACTTAAAAACTCTTGGAGTTATATCAAGCACCCTCAGGCCTCCCAGCAAAAGGAAACGGGAGCAGACAAGGGGGGGGCAGGGAGAATACCTTAGATGGCTCTCCAGAGGATGTTACAGAGGAATCTAGAACACCTAGCCCACGGGAATTACTGCTATTTCCAGGAAGAATAGACAAAAGGGAAGCCTCAAGGAAAAAGCCAGAAAGCACTCCTGTGCTACCAAGGACATACCTGAGAGTACTGTCCAAAGTCACACCTGTGACTGCTCCATCAGCTGAGGCTGAGTGTGAAGTACAACCAGGAAAGGTTTAATCAGCTGCTGAAGATTCAGAGCTGGAAGAAGACCTTACCCCTGTTGGAGATCTGGATCCTAAAGACCATCCTGAGCTGCAGTCTTTACTGGCAGAAGGTGGCACCTGTAGGGCAGACTTCAGCAGAGGTCAAAGAAAGTGCTCTACTCTTGAAGGTCTTCGCCAACAGGCAGCTTCCCAGCTGGTCGGGCAAGAGCCGAGTAAGCATAGGTTGTACTGGAAGAGGGCCTCTTCTACAGTGAACCAACTAAGTCTAACCTAGGGGACTACAGAAGACTTGTAGTGCTTCTACAGACAAGACACCAGTTCCTACAGTTAGCCCATGAGATTCCTTTGGCTGATTACTTGAGCTTCAAGAAGACCAAGGAAAGGCTTTCCCTTTATTTCTACTGGCCTAAATTGGGGTCTGATGTAGATGAATTCTGTAGGAGCTGTCACTTGTCAAACATCTGGCAGGAGTGGAGCCAAGAATATGGCACCTTTTTGGTCCCTCTCGCAGTGGTGTGGGTCCCTTTTGAGAGGGTAGGAATTGACATTGTTGGCCCTTGGACACTCCAACCTCTTCAGGCAATCGATTTATATTAGTTGTAGTAGACCATGCTACTAGGTATCCTGATGCCATACCTATGAGGACTGTTACAGCTCAGGCTGTTGAAGGCCCTATTTGGTATTTTTACCAGGGTAGGTTTTCCTAAGGAAGTCATCTGACGGGGGATAAAATTTTGTCCCACTACATGCAGGCCATGTGGAAAAAGGGCCTACCATCCATGAACCAATGGATTGGTAGAGGGGTTTAACCGTACTATGAAGAGCATGATAGGTGCCTTAGAAGAACCCCCTAGAAGAAAGTGGGACCTTCTACTGCCATGCCCTCTATTTGCTTATAGAGAAGTCCCTCAGGAGGGAGTTGGATTTAGTCCCTTTGAGCGTCTCTATGGTCATCCAGTTAGAGGTCCATTGGCCCTAATTAAGGAGGGGTTGGAGAGTGCTCTTTCTCCTAAGCCAGTGAGAGTCACTGACTGTGTTAGGTATCCGGAGGAGAATGACACACATGATGACCGAAGCATTAGAAAAGCAGGTCGGGCTCTGGTGAAGCATTGGCATGGCTAGAAGGCCAACATGGTTGAGTTTACTCAAGACAAGCAAGTTTTAGTTATGGTACCTACAAGGCAGAGGGCCTTACAGGGCAAATTGATAGGACCCTTCAAGGTTGTGGGAAAACTTGGAGAGGTAAACTATCTGGTGGATTTAGGCAATCCTAAGGAGGCCCCCAGTGTCTTTCACACCAACCGTCTCAAAGCTTATGTCACCAGACCAGAAGTGGGAGCTTTGCTTCTAGCTTCAACTCAAGAGGAGGAAGAGAGTGAACCTCTACCTGATCTCCTCAGGGGACAACCTTTGGAGGAGAACTTGGGAGTTAATCTCTCTCTCCTAATCTGACACTGGAACAGGAGGAGTGCAAATTTCTGTTCAATCAGTTTGCCTCCCTGCTTTCACTATCACCAGGCTTGACCCCTTGGGGCCAGCATGATATTCTCACTGGTGACAGTTTCCCTGTTAAAAGCAGAGGTTAGCAGGTGTCGTCGGATAATGTCAGAACCCACATAAAAACGAAGTGGTCTACAAGATGCTTGATCTCAGGGTAATAGAACCCTCTACCAGTCATCGGTCTAGTCCAGTTGTACTAGTACCAAAGGCAGGATCCAAGGAGTTGATATTCTGTGTGGACTATAGAGCTCTAAATGCTGTCACTAAGACTGATACCCATCCTTTACCTAGGACAGATGATCTGTTGGTCAAACTTGGTTCAGCCAAGTACCTCAGTACAAATGGCCTAACATCAGGCTATTGGTAAATAGCCCTGACGGACCATGCCAAGGAGAACTGCATTTTCAACCCCGGCAGGCCTCTACCAGTTTACGGTAATGCCTTTTGGACTAAAGAATGCACCTGCAACATTTCAAAGGATGGTAAATCAAGTTCTGAATGGGATGGAGGACTTCTGCATGGCATACTTGGATGACATAGCAGTGTTCAGCCCTACTTGGAAAGAACATTTTGACCACTTAGGATATGTTTTGCAGGCTCTTGAGCAGGCCCATCTGACCATAAAGGCAAGTAAATGTCAAATTGGTCAGAGCAAAGTGGTCTACCTTGGACTTGAGGTAGGAGGAGGTGAAATAAGGCCATTGCCAAGCAAAGTACAAGCTGTACAAGAATGGGCCACCCCTACTACTCAAACCAAAGTGAGAGCCGTCTTAGGTCTCACTGGTTATTATAGGAACTTCATTGAGAACTATGGGTCCATAGCTTCTCCTATGAATGTGATATCCTGGCCCAAATTTCCTAAAAAGGTCAGATGGAATGAGGAGTGCACCAAAGCATTTGAAGGATTTAAGAAAGCCCTTTGTCAAGCTCCATTCTTAAGAGCTCCTGACTACAGCCAAACCTTCATTGTGCAAACAAATGCTTCTAATGCAGGTACAGGTGCAGTTCGGTGTTGGCTGGATGAGAAAGGTAGGGAGCACCCCATCTGCTTTATCAGCAGAAAGCTGAAGGAACCAGAAGCAAGGTGGGCAACAATTGAAAGAGAATGTTTTGCTAGTGTGTGGCCACTGAAGAAGTTTACACCATACTTGTATGGTTCTACTTTTGTGATTCAGACAGACCACCAACCCTTGAGATGGTTAATGCAGATGAAGGTGGAAAATCCTAAATTGTTAAGATGGTCAATCAGCCTACAGGGATTTGATTTTACCATTTAACACAGGTCGGGGGTGTAATCACCAAAATGCTAATGGTCTCTCCAGAATGTTTGACCAACTGGAGTAAGGAAATTCATCCAGGGGTGGATTAAATCCTCCTGTCCCTTAGTCTTGGGAGGGGGGGATTGGGGGATGGGGGGGGGCGAGTGTTAGGGAGAATTCTCATAAATGTGCTAATTCCTTTCACCTTAGAGACCCCTAGCAACTTTGCTGGATTGTGGGGACTTGATCTTTTACCTGGAAAGAGTGTGAGCCTTTTTTGCCCACTCATGTATTTTGATGTGTTTTTTCACTTGTTCTTTGATTATGGAGTTTTAGATAACTCCATAGTCGTCATCTTTTCATATGTGAGAAAATGAAAGACAGATTGACTACCCCTCTCTTTTAGTCTTGTATGGATCTTAAGTGAGAGTTAAGGGCCACCTAACTGCGTCATTGGTTAGGAAGTCGCTTGGAGAAAAATTGCACTGGACGCTGCAACTTGTAACACAAGTTCTATCTCTTTAATGATTATTAAAAATCTTAAAATACATTTCAAAATTGATTCTCACTCATATCATTCATTCTACATTCATCTCATCTAACAGGGGAGTTCTAAAGTTGAAATTTTTTTTTGGCATAACATTTTAGTCAGAGTATGCATTTTTGACATGGGAAAAAACATTAGGTTTTCCTTAGACAGTCGACATATGTTTCGGCCCGTTGTAATATACCACTTTTGTCAGCGGTGGTCACTAAAATAAGTATAGGGCCATCTTCAGGACACATTGCTTTGTGGTTGATCAATCTTATTCCCCATTAGTACACAAACACATCTACAAAGAATACATAAGTGTACATATATTAATCTCTTGTAAAACTCTAATATAAACAATTTTTGTTTAAAAAAAGACAGAACAAATTGTGTATCTCAACTTAACTGAATTGAGAGCGATGGCTAGTTGTATGTTATGTAAGTGCATTGAATACACAATGTCAGTTTGAAAAATTAAGAGTTATAGTTTAGGGTTTCTCATCCATTACAGAAACTACAGACCAGGGAAGTCTCAGTCAGTGATACCCAAATATCTGATTATTCTCAATAGTCTAAACCGTAGAATATGGCCTTAGTGGGGTGAGGGCATGTCTAGAATAACATACAACTAGCCATCGCTCTTAATTCAGTTAAGTTGAGATACACAATTTGTTCTGTCTTTTTTTTTAAACAAAAATGGTTTGTATTAGTTTTACAAGAGATTAATATATGTACACTTATGTATTCTTTGTAGATGTGTTTGTGTACTAATGGGGAACAAGATTGATCAACCACAAAGCAATTGGTGTCCTGAAGATGCCTCTATACTTATTTTAGTGACCACCGCTGACAAAAGTGGTATATTACAACGGGCCGAAACATATGTCGACTGTCTAAGGAAAACCTAATGTTTTTTCCCATGTCAAAAATGCATACTCTGACTAAAATGTTATGCCAAAAAAAACTTTTTTCAACTTTAGAACTCCCCTGTTAGATGAGATGAATGGATGATATGATTGAGAATCAATTTTGAAATGTATTTTAAGTTCTGATGTTTGTTAATCTGCTTAGAATCACATGCTGTGCATAGGTCCGACATCCAGTGGTCACTGCGGAGTATTGCATTTTGTTTTTCGTAGTCGAAAAGGGGACGTCGACAAGGCGTGTCTGTAACACTATCCCTATAGTGACGTGTGTTGTACCCACAATCCCTCACGCGTCGAGGTCCCTCAGATTGTTTTTTTCCGCCCAGCTACTGGTCGCCTTTACGCAGAGCTCCTCGAGAGACATTGCAGATTTCATCTCCTCGACCTTTGGTCGTTTTCCTATATTAATATAGAACATATCGGTCCCCCCCTCGACGCTGTTGTGAATCTGTCTCCGCCGAGCAAGATCTTCGACGGAGGGGACGAGCGGAGGAGATCCTTCGGCGTTGCCGAACACGTGGCCTGGCCTCGCAGGCCAAATACAGTAGGGAGAGTGGGGGTCGTGGGACATCTCTAGTTCTTTTCTGAGAATGCCTTTCCTTTTCCCCTTCCTTTCCCTTGGGGTGGTTATCACGTTTTATTGCCTCGGCTATGGAGAGGACACCCTTTAGGTTTTGCCCGCTTTGCAAGGGCAAGTTTACTTGGAAGGACAAGCATTCACGGTGTAACCGCTGCTTGCCCCTCGATCACAAAGAGGAAGGTTGCACGGCTTGTCGGCTTCTTAAACCGAAGACTCTAAAAGACCGTAGGGTCAAGAGGTGGGCGGCCTACGCTATGTCGAAGGCCGGCGCTCCACCCACCGTCGCTACCTCCGACAGTGACGAGGAACGTGATACCACGACCTCCGCTACGGAAGTCGAAAACCCCCCTAGAGAGCGCACACGCGCTTCGTCGTCTGTCCCCGGCCCCGACGGGCTCTGCTCACGCCCTGCTTATGGGGATGAACACCCCGGCGACATTGACGCACACAAGACCACACATAAGCACACAACCCATGGCTCTTCTTTGCCGAAGGCGAAGAGAGCATCAGCGCCCAAGGAGACGCAGGTTTCACCGGCGGCCTCCTCGGACTGTTCGGGTTCGAAGCCCCTCTCGCAACCGCAGCCGCGACCAGCGACTGGGCTTTTGGCAAATAAGGGCGCCGCCCCCAAATCATCGGCCGGCACGCATCAGCAGAAAGCGCATGCCGCCATAGAGCGATCGACACCCATAACGTCGAAACCACAGCCCTCCGCAGACAAACGAGTCGCTGAGAGCTTGGCGAGGATCGTGGTAGCGGACACCCACAAGCGTACGCCGAAAGACTCGTAGAGCGCTACGCAAAGGTCGAAAGACACGCCGAAAAGACAGGGATGATCTCCTTCAGTCGAAGGGATTCCCAGCACACCTGAAGGCTTTTCGGAGGGCGACGGGACACTTTCCTCGACGTTGTTGGAGAGGTCGAGCCGTTTTCAGCTACAAGACACCAATTTTCCCCCGCTAGACCGCTCAGGGGTACCCCATGAAACCATGGAAAGGCTCCATCTCTGCATGGAAAGAATGGAGAGGTTTATGAATACCCAGAACCCTCCCACTCCAAAGAGAATAAGAGAAGGGCCTCCGGAGGACCCCAGGGGCAAAATTCCAAGACTAGTCCATCCCCACCAGGGCACAGCCTCAGACTTCCATAGTGTGTATGACCTCACTGGGGAAGAACATTATTTTGAGGAAAAGGATGATTTTATGGACGAGGAAGAGGGACGGAACCAGGAGGGAAGGTCTGGAAGACAGCCCAGACTTGGTAGGAGAAGGCTTCGGAGAAAATCCAGAAGAAGGACCTTCTCACCCCTGGCAATCCCCATCAATATATTCCAACACTGATGTCCTGAACCTAAATCCTCCTGACAATTCACCTGTTAGAAACACGTCTCCCATTGACTATCAACCCACATTTAATGCCCTGTTGCGCAGAGCAGCAGCACACTTCGAACTGGACACTGGGGAGCTCTCCCCTGAATTAGACTTTGTAGAAAGGGTAATTAAGGAGAAACCCCCGGTCAGTCAGACAATTCCCCTCCTCGCTTCGGTGAAGAGAAGAATCATCCCTTCGCTGTCCACACCCGCACTAATCAGAGGGGTCAATCCTAGAATTGAAAAACTTTTCACTCCTTCACCCTCAGACCCGCTGTACATCAGGGGACATTCCATTCCGGATTCCCTGGTAGTAACCAACACAAGAAAGAGGGCAGGGGTACCACTTTCCACCAGTGAGGCACCACCTGACAAGGAGGGCAAGCGGTTATATGCCCTTGCAAAAAGAGTTACATCCTCGGCCGCCTTTTCGGCAAGAATTGCCAACAACAATTCTTTGCTCGCTAGCTATGCGGATGCGCAGTGGGCCAAACTGCGCAAAGACGCCGAAGAAGCGCCAGAACCATTACGTACACGCCTGCTTTCAACTATTGGCGAAGGAACCCAGGTCAACCAGAGTATTGTAAAGAGCTCTCTGGATGCGGCAGAAACTGCGGGACGTTCCCTAGTTCAGGGAATAGTCCTAAAACGCCACGTATGGCTGCGCAACTCAGGGTTCAAACCGGAGACACAGGCGTCTTTAATAAATAAACCTGTTGAAGACTCAAACCTCTTCGGGAAAGCGGTGGATGAGGCTCTGGAGATGGCTAAAAAAGAGTTCGATACTATCAAAACTCTTGACCAAATCTCTAAGCCCTCTACCAGGCACGGCTATGGCAACAAATGCTTTTTTCGTGGCCAACGCCAACAACAAAACCAGCAGCAACAGTACCCTGCCACCAATTTCCAGACCAATAGTGGCCAGTACAGCCAAAGAGGACAGCGCCGGGGCAAAGGAAGAGGGCGAGGGTCCACCCCCAGAGGTTCCCAAGCCCCTAACAACACCAAGTGACGCGAAGATTCGCGTCCCCTCCCATGCAACACCGGTCGGGGGCCGGATAACATCCTTTCTTCCAGCATGGGAGGGTATAACGTCAGACCGCTGGGTACTTTCCACCGTAGCCCACGGATACTGCATCGAATTCAACAATTCCCCAACATACAAACCCCCGAGGGGGCGACGCATGTCACCGTAACATCTTGCCATCCTTCTACAAGAAGTACAACTACTGCTGGAAAAAGGAGCCATAGAGGTCGTGCCTCTATCTCAGGTAACGGAAGGTATTTATTCAGTGTACTTCCTTGTACCCAAAAAGGATCTAACCATGCGCCCTGTATTAGATCTGCACCCAGCGAACAAGTTCATCAAACCCCAAAAGTTTTGTATGGTGACCTTACAGGAAGTGATCCCACTGCTATCACAGGGAGATTACATGACAACATTGGACATGAAAGATGCATACTTTCATATTTTAATGTTGCCAGCGGACAGAAAATACCTCCGGTTCATGATAGAGGGCAAACACTACCAGTTCAGAGTGCTACCCTTCGGCATAGCATCAGCACCGAGGGTATTCACGAAGGTACTGGCAGTGGCAGCGGCCCACCTCCGCAGGTTGTCCATCCCAGTTTACCCTTACCTTGACGACTGGCTCATAACAGGGGATTCTTACGAAACATGCTTCTCCAATACCCAAAAGACTGTAGACCTTTTGTTCCAGTTGGGCTTCTCCATCAACGAAAAGAAGTCCAGCCTAGACCCCAGCCAAATCAAACAATTCCTAGGGGCTCTAATTCAAACAAAGGACGGCCTCGTCTTCCCCTCCAAAGAGAGGGTCCAAAACATGTTGTTTCAGATCCCTCAATATGTGACCGGTCGAGAGGTGACGGTACGCAAAGCAATGCGCTTGCTAGGCATGATGGCGTCGTGTATTTATTTGGTACCTCACGCGCGCCTGTGCCCAATGCAAGAGTGGCTCAACAGCCAGTGGTGTCAGGCCAGCGGACTATGGGACGACCTAGTGGTGGTCTCGCAGGCCTTAGTTCTCTCGCTACGGTGGTGGACAAAGGAAAACCTGGAAAAAGGGAAACCCTTTGCCACACCCGCGGCGGAAGCCACTCTAACCACAGACGCATCCCTCACAGGATGGGGGGCTCACCTATCCCATCAGACTGCTCACGGAGAGTGGACCCCGAACGTAGCATCCAAACACATCAATCTTCTGGAGCTACTAGCGGTGTTCAAGGCGCTAAAAGCCTTCAAGGAACACCTACAAGGCAGGACAGTGATGGTCCTTACAGACAGCACCACAGCCATGTATTACATCAACAAGCAGGGGGGAACCCACTCTCCAGGACTGTCCAAACTGGCCCAAAACACATGGAAGTGGGCTCTCAAACAGAATATGTTCCTTCTGTCACAACATGTACCAGGGGAACTCAATCTGCTGGCAGACAAACTCAGCAGAGATTTCCCCCTGCCCGAAGAGTACGAATGGCGACTGCACGAAGACATCGTCTTCGACGTCTTCACGCAATGGGGGTTCCCAGAAATAGACCTGTTCGCAACCCTGGAGAACTCACAATGCCAAAGTTACGCCTCCAGGTACCCCCAGAACCAATCCAAGGGGAACGGTCTGTCGATTCAATGGTCAGGGAGATTTGTTTACGCTTTTCCCCCCGACTCCCCTTCTCAACAAAGTAGTGCACAAGATGCACCAGGAACAAGTAACCATGATACTGGTGGCCCCAATGTGGGCCCGACAGCCATGGTTCGCTCACTTGATGGAGATGTCTCTATCTCCCCCAGTGAAACTCCCCTGCCCGTACAACATGCTGTCACAAGACAGGGGCAGGACTCTGCATCCATGCCCCCAGAACATGAACTTAGCAGCCTGGCTCCTGAGATCATAGAATTTGGACATCTACAGCTCCCACAGAGATGCATGGACATCCTCAGGGAAGCCAGAAAACCTAACACTCGCCACTGCTATTCTAGCAAATGGAAGAGATTTGTCATTTGGTGCAGAGGAAAGAGCATCAACCCAATTGACTGCTCTCCCACACATATTATTCTATACCTGACCCATTTATTGGATTCAGGTCTAGTGTTCAATTCCATTAAAGTCCACCTAGCGGCACTTTCTGCATACACCACTTCCCAACTCAGTGTCGTGGTGGAAGATCCCTGTTATAAAGGCCTTCATGGAGGGAGTAAAGAGAATACACCCCCCGATAGCTGACCCAGCTCCCGGATGGGACCTTAACGTGGTACTTACCAAACTCATGGGCTCACCATTTGAACCCATGCACAAAGCATCTCTTAAAGACCTCACTCTTAAGACTGCTTTTCTAATAGCTATCACCTCCATCAGGAGAGTAAGTGAACTACAGGCTCTTTCTGTTCTAGACCCCTTTGTTACAGTTCACAAAGATAAAGTGGTTCTACGCACTCACCCAAGGTTTGCTCCGAAATTCATCTCAAAATTCCACGTAAACCAGTCTATAGAACTACCAGCGTTCTTTCAAAATCCTTCCAACTTGAGAGAAAGGACTCTGCACACACTAGATGTCCGCAGAGCGGTCATGTTCTACATGGAAAGAACCAGACCACTGAGGAAGACTAATCAGTTCTTCGTCTCAGTGGCAGCAGGAAGAGAAGGGGATGCAGTTTCAAATTCCACTATTTCTAGATGGATTGTTCAATGCATCACTCTGCTATACTCTTGCTAAGAGAGAACTGCCCTTTAGGCCAAGAGCACATTCTACTCGAGGCACGGGGGCGTCCATAGCATTCATTGCAAATGTTCCCCTTGAGTCCATCTGCAAAGCGGCTACCTGGAGTTCTGTGCACACCTTTACAAAACACTACTGTCTAGATGCACACTCTAGATCTGACTCCCAGGTGGGACAGGCAGTATTAAGACATCTTTTCTCTACTGTTCCTTCTCATAACCCACCGCCAACTCCGGGTACTGCTCGCTAGTCTATGCACAGCATGTGATTCTAAGCAGATTAACAAACATCAGAAGACAATGCATTACTTACCGTAAAAGCATTTCTGATGGTTGTATCTGCTTAGATTCACATGCGCCCACCCTTCCTCCCCGCTTGGATGGAAGGAACATAGACATCCTTTTCTATTAATCTCTCTTTTCTGTACTCACTCACGTCTAGAAGGCTCCCTCAGGGCAGAAAAATACAAACAGAGGGACCTCGACGCGTGAGGGATTGTGGGTACAACACATGTCACTATAGGGATAGTGTTACAGACACGCCTTGTCGACGTCCCCTTTTCGACTACGAAAAACAAAATGCAATACTCCACAGTGACCACTGGATGTCGGACCTATGCACAGCATGTGAATCTAAGCAGATACAACCATCAGAAATGCTTTTACGGTAAGTAATGCATTGTCATGTTTTATAATCATTAAAAAGATAAAACTTGTGTTACAAGTTGCAACGTCCAGTGCAATTTTTCTCCACCAAGCGACTTCCTAACCAATGACGCAGTTAGGTGGCCCTTAACTCTCACTTAAGATCCATAAAAGACTAAAAGAGAGGGGTAGTCAATCTGTCTTTCATTTTCTCCTTTAAAGATTGTCCCTTCCTCCAGATTAGACCCCCCGTTAACAAAAAATGGGGATTACCCATTACTTTAAACCATCTTTTCATATGTTACGCAGCACCCTCAGTGCAGTGACACTGCGATGTCTTTTAGACTTCCCAAAGGTTTAGATACCTTCTCTGGGATAAACTACTGTTTCCCAGAGAATGTAAAATGAAATTGACTCTACTAGTCTTTCCAAATTCCTAGACCCAGCACACACCATCTTACAATGAAGTGCTGGAGGGGTCACATAGTATCCCCTGTGTCTACATACTCATGTATCAGTCAAATGCTACCCTTTCCTATTGAAAAGGCTGGTGGCAGTGGTTTTAAAATGAACTACCATGATTTTTCCCGACCACGAACACTTGTAGCTAAAAATCATCGGAGCCATGTTTTTCAAGATGGCGCCTTAAGCCCCTTTGTTTAAACAGGCCCCGGTCTTCTTTTTTCACCATTTCTTTTTGGAAAGCTCCTTCTAGAGTTTCTCTGCACACCAAACCAGGTTTGGTCCCTTTGTTCATATGCCTTTGGCGGATCTCAGGACTGAACACCGCCTCTGGCGCCCGAGTGTCTGGGGTGGGCAGGAAGTGAGGGCTGTGTCTGAAACTCCCTGTGCTTAGTCTCCTAGGAGACCCAAATGCACTCTGGGGTGATTGGCTGACTGACTGTCCGGCATGGACAGCCACCCTGCTGGGTGAGTGACAGCTAGGCTGGAATGAAAGGGAGAAAACTGTTTAAAAGGCGAGGAGTCTCTTGGACTGGAAAGCAGAGTCGAGCATTGGAACGAAAGAACCGAAGAAGAGCTGGAAGAGGACTGCTGCTGCAACTCCTGGACCATTGGTTTGCCCGGTGAAGCCCTGCTGCAGGTCCGAATTGCCATGTTCATCTCGACAGAGAAGCCCCTTCAAGGACGACTTCTTCCTTTGAGTTGGTGGGACCAATCAACTCGTAAGCCACCTGGATACCATTCTCAAGGCTGGTTAGGATTAACCAGGGAGAGGGATACCAGCTTGTGTGCTTGAATCTACAGCTACTGGAACTGAAGTGACTCCATCTTGTTTGCTTTTTCGACGATCCCGTGCAGTATTGGAGTCCCCAGACATCCTCCCTCTTGTCCCCACGACTGAGGCTCAGGAACAGTGAGATCTGCAGAACCTGCCAGGAACCAACGTCTTCAGCTGCATTTTGTTCTTCATACTAAGGTACTTTGCCAACCCGATTGAGAGAACGCCACTCTTGCGGTGAAAGTTTGTTAAACTTTCCCAACTTACATTCCTAATCGGCTTGTGACCCGACATATGATTCTTTTTTGCCTATACTACTACTGAGAACTTTTGCAAAGACTTTACCGTTTGATACTAGAACTGCTCTTTCCTATCCAGAACACTAGCCCATTGACTTTGGCCTGGCCTATTGACTTGAATTGAACTCTTCTGGTGGACTGAAATTATTTGCAATGTCTAACAAGTATGTGATCTATTCTACTTACCTTGTCCCTTTTGCTCACTTCTAAGTAACTGAACTGCCATTTGGCTCCTATTTCAGGGGAGCTAAAACTGTCTCAAAATCTTCGTTTTGTATTGAAGTGTATTGGTATATAAGTTGTCTCCTTCTAGTGGAATGTTTTTGAAATAATTGTGTAACAAATTAATAAGTGTTTTGCCAAGAAACCTTGAGTAGAAGTGTCTACTTGAACCACTGTGATTGAAAGTCCTTTGTGTAATTACTTGTACTGCTCACATTCACTCTTGAGATAAGCCTGGCTGCTCAGCTCGCTACCAGAAACTGTGTGGTACAGACTTCTACCAAAGGTTGGTTTGGCTAACACCAGTAGTCCTAATTGTGTGTAGTGGTCCCAGAGGGTACTGCATGCAGATTTGCCTAACACATAAGTGGACACTTCTAAATCTCAAGAGCACTGTAAGCGTCTGAATCTTTTTTTTCTTTTTACTACAATAACAATGTTGATTATTTAACTCTATGGTCGGTGTGCCTATTGTTATAAAAGCTGTGGTTGTGGGGCTGTGAGATTCTCTCTCCTCCTGTGATTGTTTTGACTTGACCATACTTCCTTTGATTACGTGACTCGGGGGCTGCGATTGTCTTTTCCCCGGAGGTGATTTATTCTGGAAATACTGCAGCTTTGTCCAATTCTACATTTGGGACTACAGAAATTTTGTTTTTAAAGGATCTATAATAACATTGTGATTCCACCCCCACCCCTACCCCCCCCCCTCCCCCGTTTGGACATTTGCCTAGTATCTTATATTTTGTATTATATGTACTTTTAGATTCTTATTCTGTATGAAGTAACTTAACATATTTATTGCCCCCCCCCGCTCTTTTTCATTTGAGGAGTGATAACCGAGTATCAACTCTGCATCTTATAAGGGCCTTTCTCTATTACTGATACATATTTATAGTGTGGGGACCTTTTCTTTTATATTTCTCTGTGGAAGTATTTTTATTGAAATTTCTTTTGTGCTAATACTTTTTATGTGTAGCAACTTCTAGAGTAAAACTAGCCCCTATATGGCACGTAAAGGGCTTAGGAGTCGGTCAGCCATTGAGGAAACTTTGGACTCATATAAATCTACAGTTCTCTATGGAAAAAGATACTCAAGAAGGAATGATGGGCTTATTAGTGGAGAATGTTCCCACAGCTAGAGAAGATGTACGGCCTGGAGATGTGCCCATGCAGTCTGGACCGGAGTTTGGGGATCCTCCCAATCCAATGGGACTAGTGGTGGCCCAGGTCCATAAGCAAGAAAAGTTGGATGCTCTAAAGACTACTAAAAATTTGACGTCAATTATGAAAGGGCCGAGGGGGAATAGTTGTATTTTTATTGGGAAGGAGGACATCTCCATTGATGCTCAGGACTGATTAGTAGCCACCTTGGTCCAGAATTTAGATGAAGGGTCAGCTTTACAAATGGGGGATACTTTTAACAGAAATATGAATACGGATGGGGTTTTAAGTAAACCAATTGGTAAGAATATAATTGTCCCCAAAGATAGCCCTTTGAGACAAACTAAAGAAGCTACCAAAATAACAGAGAAGAGCTGGCAACTAAAAAGGGTCCATTGCAGGTCAATCATAGCTAGCCTCCAAAAGTTAGCATCGGTACATATAGAAATGGTGTTATCTCTACTAAGCTACTAATAGAAGAGCTTACCGCCAATACAAAAATGACAGTACAAAATAGGGAAATATCCACCATCCCAGATGGTAATACAGATAATTCAGCGCTATGCGACAAATTACTTAAAACACCAACGATGAATCTCCTCTCCAACTCAATAAAACATAAACACTCTAAGAGTCGGTTAGGAGAACCAATAGCTGGTAAAAGGATCTCAAACAATTTTGGTAAAAAAACAGCTACCAGTACCCAAATAAAACCTACTCTTATCATTATCGGTTGCCAGTCTAGACCATTCACATATGGTTGTAGTTGCTAAAAAAATTGGATATTCAAGATGTCTCTCACAATATTGATATCAGTATCATTGAGTGTGCTGATCTGGCAATCGCAGATAGTAATCTAGGATATAGACAGACTGAGTCTAATAGTGTTATCCAGCAGACATGTGATGCCTCGTATATGGGTTCTCCGTCTGAACTCACTAATTTCATCGATGAATATACAGAATAGCAAAACTGGCTAAGAGAAAGGGGACTACTGCCGGATGCTACAAAGGAAAATTCCACTGATGTAACGCTGCACCATACTCTTAAGGAAGCTGACGATAGGATTAGACTTACTCAAGGACGGTGTCTGCCCTTAATATGGTCTTAAGTTCTTTTGTCAGTCTTTATGACAATGTTTGGGCAGAAGTAGGATCCCATACCGAATTGATCACAAATATACACAAGATTAGAAGGTTTGGATGGTTTAGAGGGACTTGTGAAGCATACAAGGGAGGCTCATTTATCTCCCTTTAACTTTATGGGAAATGCCAGTCCTCCTAAGCCCACACTACTAGTACAGCAGGGGGGTCAGACCGGACTGATTGGTGTGTCCGGTAAAGATGCTGAAGTAAAAATATATCCTATTAGTGAGAAAGAAGGGATAGGACAAGCCACTCCCTGTTCCCCTCCTATCCTACCGGGGGTTGTATCGGATGTAAGCAAAGACATACAGCGGGGAAAAGGAGTGGTGTCTGAATTTACATCTGGCAAAAGGGATAAGTATACCTCTGACAAGGACACTCTGGTTATAGATTTAACCAAAAATGAATTGCCTTATAAAAGAAAAAAAAGACAATGGTATGTAAAAGACATGCAACAAACTAAGAAAACTAAAAATCAAAAAAACATCAAAATGAATTCTCTAACAAATAATTATTTTTTAAATCTGACTATCAGAAAAACCTCATTGTAAAGGAAAGGGAATCCAACCTAATGGGGATACAGACACTATCCCCTTGGGTGTAATTAATATTATAGATTAGGGTAATTTGAATGAATGCCAGGTAGATGAGGAGGTAAAAGGAGTGTTGGTTTCGGTGGCCATTTCCCAAGCAGGGACCCTGGTTGAGGAAAAAAAATCTAGTTCCCTGAAGGTGGATACAGGAATTCAGACCGATCAAGTGCCAAAAAACCTCAAATTGGTGGATAGCATAAGGCAGGCAGCAAACTCTAGTGATCATTTAAGCCACCATATACCTAATAAACCAGTCGATGAAATGGAGGTTGCCAATACAGATAGCTGAGGGTTCTCAGATTGGGAATTTGCCAGCTCAGTTATCTAATCCATCTAATCCAACTAATCTGGCCAATCAGATGGTTACAGAAAAAATAGCCATATCCTTGTTAATATTGACTCAGCAAAACAACTATTACAAGATCTGTATATCTTGAAGTCCTGATCATTGGAAGGCCCTCTGAACCATCTAGGTTCCAATACAAAGACCAATGATGGCAGTGGTAACCCCCTAATACCTGGTCAGATGAGATATGTCTTGCAGGTTCATATGAGAGATGCCATACCAACATTAGGAATGTCGCAAATGGAACCCAAATTTATGGGAGAATTATGTCCCCAAGTCTCTAGATTTTGTACAGCAAAATCTAGAGGGCCATTAATAATAGACCTCTCGGGACCCAGGATAGAAAACCACTGGGACTGCATATTATAAAGAGAGGGACGATATTAAGGGGGGCTATGGGTCCCGAATTTCAAGATGAGACAAACCAATTAACAGGGAATAATGATGACCCACTATAAAAATTCTTGGTAAAGTAGAACCATTCTCCAGCATGGGGTCTGGCATGGATTCACATGCTCATGAATATTCCCCGTCGTCCGGCTGGGAATCCTCGGTAAAGAAAAAATCAGTATCAGTTTTGTTTCTGATCTGTCTTTCGTAGAAGTAACCAATCACTGATCTCTGCGTCATACTGACCACAGCCAATGACTGCCCTCTACCTAAACCCCGCCTCTGGCAGCCATCTTCAGATTTTTACCGCACGTTCAAGTGTTGGGATCCTCGTGCTATTGCTCTCGAGCGTTAGTGCTATTTTTCACGTTTTTTCTCAAAAAATTTCTCTTTTCGGTCAAAAGAGCCTCAAGCTCCACCGTTTCTTCATCTGATCAACGGGTACCCGTGTCGGATTCGTCTACGCCCCTCAAGGGTGAAGTTTTCGTCGAGCCACGCTTTTGGAGGACTCCAGAAGTTTCTCAGGCCCATCTCGAACATGGCCCAGGAGAAGGGAAGCTCGACGCCCGGAAAGCTATTCAGGGTCTGCCCTGGATGCCAGCTTCAGAATGTCTTCAAGGAGGACGAACACTCCCTTTGCCTTTACTGCCTACATGAGGACAAGACGCACGTGGAGAAGGACTGTGCGTTTTGCGGCAATATGTCGGAGCGGACCATGAAGGACCGCCATCAACGTCTCGCCAACTGGCTGGAAGGAAAGTGCCCGTCACGCAAGAAGAAGTCCGAGCGGTCTTCTAAGACCTTTGAGGGCGCCCCGGCGACGGGGGTCCAACACAAGGCCAAGCACCGCGAGTCCACTGGCACCGGGAGCGCCGAACGGTCGGGTTCTACGGGCACCAGGCAGGGCGCATCCTCCCCGGCGCCATCAACCACGAGCCAACGCTCTGGCTCGGGTAAGAGGAAGGCCGAGCACCCGGCGAAACTCCTGGAGAGACCCCGGTCGTGCCCTAAGTCCCCATCGGAGGGGGAGCGAGGTGGTGACCCTCCCCCCAAGGCGGTGAGCGCACCTAAGGTGGTGAAAGCCTTGATCCATCCGGCCAAGGCCTCTATCGAGACAGTCGCGGCGGCCCTGGCTCAGCGTGTGGGGGCTACACCAGTGGTGGCGACCCCGGGGCCCAGAATCTCCCTGCCACCGTGGAGGGAGTCCTCTTTCGTGCCCATCGACAGGACCCCTGTGAAACCTCCGACGGAGAAGAAAAAGGGGGGGGGCAGGAGGTCGTCGTGGACTCGGCCTCAGCCTCTGAGGAGCTGCTGATTGAAGTCTTAGGCCACGGCTCTGGCGTGGAAGAAGGCCATCCTGTCGGGGGCGACCCCGACGTGGAAGACGACGAGGGCGTCGAGGATGCCGACGGGGCTCCTGATCTCCCGTCGGATCTCCCTCAACCAGTGCCGCAAGACAACTCGGTGGCCATTTTGTTGGCTATACAGTCCTTATGCTCGGAGATAAGGACGAGACTGCCGTTACCACCAACGGAGAAACCGCTCCCGGCGGGGGACCCGGAGCCAGGCCCTTCTGGTAGCCCTCCCCCTAAGAGAAGAAGGATTCACCCTCCACCTCCTTTTCAGCCATCGCGCCCTGTTCAGCCCTCCTCCCCGTCCACGACACGTGGGGATGATACGGGGACTGACATGGCCGCGACTGGTACAGACTACGAGGTTTACGATGAGGATCTCCTGTCGTCACCTCCCACCCGGGCTTCCCCGCCTGACGAGATTGGATCATTTCACTCCATGATCTCCAGGGCATCCGAGCTTTTCCAGCTCTGCCCAGAAGGAAGGTTTCCTTTATCAACGGCGCGAGACCAAGAGGAAGACGGTCCTCGCTGTACCTCTACTAGACGATATTTGGGATGAGGGCCTCGCCCTCCTCAACCCATCCACGACGCCGGCTAGAAGGGATCGGTACGAGAAGAAGTACCGGGTCCCGGACGCGGCCCCCTTGTGCCTTCGGGCACAGCCGACCCCGGACTCTGTCGTCTCCGCGGCGGCCAGGAAGAAAGCGGGGGGGGGGGGCACGGCCTCTACATCAACCTCCCCGCCGGACGGCGAGGGAAAGAAATTAGACACGATGGGACGCAGAGTCATCGATTAAGGCGGCCAATGCCTTGGCTATCGTAGCCCGCTACGACAGGGAGTTGTGGTTCAAACTGGCCCCCCTGCTGGACTTCCTACCGGACGTCAAGAGGGCGGAAGCCCTAGAGATCTTGCAGGAACGAGAGGTGGCTTTGGACCACGCCATCACCATTGCGACGGACATCGCTGACACTGGATTACGCCAGTTGGGCAACGGCGTGTGCCTTAGGCGGCGTGGATGGCTCAAGGCTACTGACTTCCGTCAGGACGTGCAGACCAGAGTCTTGGACATGCCGTTCAACGGAAACAACCTGTTTGGGAAAACAGTGGACGATTCCCTTCAAGCCATCAAGGCGGACACGGAGACTGCCTGGGCTCTTGGGGTTTTCCAGCAACGGCGGCCGCCCTTTCGGAGCGGCGGAGGCAAACAGGGTGCCTCCAAAGGTTCCAGCTGCGGATTTTCCACCTACCGTCAAGCGGCCCGTTCGTCGTCACAGGAAGCTTACAGGGGACGAGGCAAGTCAGGCGGACCGTGCCGTCGTCATCAGCAAGGAGGGCAAGGCTGCAAGGCCTCGTCGAAGCAGGACTGAACCGGCCGTGGGGTCGGGCCCCCACTGAAGCACCCCGGTAGGAGGCCGACTGGCGAGCTTCGTCAGCGTGTGGGAGTCCATCTCCACCTACCGTTGGGTGCTGGATGCCCTAGCTCTGGGTCACGCGCTCGAGTTTCTAAGGAGGTGCCTGCGCGTCCCCCCTGTGGCCAGGAAAGAACTTCACGTCCCTCAACTTCTCTTGGAGGTAAAGGCGATGCTCAAGAAGGGCGCCATCGAGCTCGTCCCAAAGAGGCTTCGGGGCTGCGGAGTTTACTCAGGATACTTCCTCGTGAAGAAGACGGGAGGATGGCGTCCCATCCTGGACCTGCGACGACTGAACAAATTCATCAAGGCACAGAAGTTCCGGATGGTCACCCTCCAACACGTCCTGGGTCAACTGGAGGAGGGCAATTTCCTGTCGTCGGATTTGGAGGATGCCTACTTCCATATTCCCATCCTAAAGGGACACCGAAAGTTTCTCAGGTTTGTGGTCCAAGGGCGTCAATACCAGTTCAGAGCCCTTCCCTTCGGATTGAGGTCGGCACCCAGGGTGTTCACCAAGTGCCTCGCACCGGTGGCGGCGCAGCTGCGCCGAGAGGGGATCCACGTCTACCCCTACCTGGACGACTGGCTCATCCGAGCAAAGACGAAGGAGCTTGCCGTGGAGCACACGGCAAAGACCGTCCAACTACTCACGGACCTGGGATTCTCCATAAACTACGCCAAGTCCCACCTGGTGCCCGCGCAAGACGCACTGTTTCTGGGAGCGAGGCTCGACAGTGTCGCTTCTGGCCTCTCCGTCGGAGGAAAGGACGAAGGCCATCTTCGGCAAGGTGCAGCGGATGCTGGTTACGGACGCGGCCAGGGTGAGGTCCATCAAGTCCCTCCTCGGAATGATGTCTTCTTGCATTTACCTCATCCGCCTGTGCAGGCTCCGGATGCGCCCGTTGCAGGAGTTCCTGGACGCGCGCTGGAGCCAGACGACGGGCAGCTTCGAGGAGAGGATCACACTAGACGAGAGTTTCCGACGAGCGATCCGGTGGTGGGGCACCCGCGCGCATCTGACGGCGGGCATGGACTTTCAGACACCCGGCCACCAGGAGACAGTGACCACGGATGCCTCCCTGGAAGGGTGAGGAGCGCACACCGAAAATCTGCACGCGAGAGGCCTTTGGCTTCCAACGGAGAAGTCCCTCCATATCAACGTCCTGGAGCTCCGTGCAGTGTTTTGGGCCCTCGGGTCTTTTCTTCCGTCCCTCAAGGGCAAGGTGGTGAGGATCTTCACCGACAACACCACCACCATGTTCTACATCAGGAAGCAGGGCGGAACCAGGTCCCCAGCCCTGTCCAAGGAGGCGCAGGATCTGTGCATTGGGCCATCGCCCAAGGGATGTCTCTGGTGCCGTTTCATCTGGCAGGGATCAAAAACATCGCCGACTCGCTCAGCAGAGAGCTGCGCTCGTGCCACGAGTGGGAACTAAGACAGGATCTAGTGGACCGCCTCTTCCGACGGTGGGGCACACCCCAGATCAATCTGTTCCCGACGGCGACGAACTCCAAGTGCCGGAGGTTCGCCAGCAGGTTTCCCCAGCCGAGGAGCATGGGCGATGCTTTCTCGTTCCCCTGGGAGGGCCTGTTTCTTTACGTGTTCCCTCCATTGCCATTGCTGATCCGGCTCATCAACCAGCTCAAGAGGTCACAGTGCAGGATGATCCTCGTCGCACCTGCGTGGCCGAGGCAGATATGGTTCCCGGACCTTCTGGAATTGTCAGCGTCCCCGTCAATCAAGCTGCCAGTGGACGCGGATCTTCTCTCCAGGGAAGGAGGCGCCATCCTCCATCACGACCCGAAGTCGCTGAACTTGCAGTCCTGGCTCCTGCAGCGTTAGAGTTTGGAGGATACGACATACCGGCCGACTGCAGAGAGGTTCTTGCAAAGGCCAGGGCGTCCTCAACTCTTAAATGCTATGGACACAAATGGAAGAGGTTCTCTGTCTGGTGCCACGCACAGAAGATTAACCCTCTACGGATTACGGCTCCCCAGATACTGCCATACCTTCTGACGCTGGCCAAGGCTGGACTGGCGCACGCGTCAATAAAGATTCATCTTGCTGCGATCTCCCGATACACCAGAACCACGGGGCGGACGTCTTTGTGGTCTCGTCTCATTAAAGAATTCATGAAGGGACTGTTCAGATCGTTCCTGCCGGTGAAGGCTCTGGCCCCGGCGTGGGAGCTCAACGTGGTGCTGACCAAGCTCATGGGACCTCCGTTCGACCCTCTGCACTCGGCTCAGTTGAAGTTCTTGTCGTGGAAAACAGCGTTTCTTGTGGCCACCACCTCCGCACGAAGAGTGGGAGAGATCCAGGCCCTTTCCTGCAAGCCCCCGTACTTGACTTTTCACGACACGAGTGTAGTGCTCAGGACGCACCCCTCCTTCATGCCCAAGGGGCCGTCGGAATTCCACCTCAACGAACCCTTGGTGTTGCCTGTTTTCTTCCCGTCGCCTTCGTCGCCGGCCGAAAGGACTTTGCACTCGCTGGATGTGGCTAGAGTGCTGAAGTTTTACGTGGACCGCACGAAGTGTTTTCGGAAGACGTCACAACTTTTTGTGAACTTTGGACCTGTCAATCAGGGGAAGGCTCTCTCAAAGGCCTCCATTTCCAGATGGCTCGCCGGCTGTATCATGTACTGTCATCGTTTGGCAAACCGACCGCTGCCTGGCCGTCCGAGAGCCCATTCCACCAGAGCGATCGCAGCTACCACGGCGTTCCTATCTGGTGTGCCCTTGCTGGACATCTGCAGGGCTGCTACGTGGAGGTCGACGCACACCTTCACGAAATTCTACTGCGTCGATCGGGATTCCAGGGAGGAGTCCAGGGTCGGCCAAGCAGTGCTGCGCAATCTGTTCGCCTAAGGTGAGCCTGGTGAGGAGGTAAGAATTGCTTAATGTTGAGTTTGATGTAATGCTTAATGTTGAGCCTTTGCCACCTCCCGTGGTTGTGCATGTGTGTACTGCTATGTATTCTTTATTCATGAGCATGTGAATCCATGCCAGACCCCATGCTGGAGAAGGAACAAGTTACTTACCTGTAACTGTTGTTCTCCAGCATGGGTCTGGCATGGATTCACATGCGAACCCTCCCGCCTACCCCTCTGCGGCTCTTCACTTGGTCATACTGCCACTTCACGTGCTACCAAATCTGAAGATGGCTGCCAGAGGCAGGGCTTAGGTATAGGGCAGTCATTGGCTGTGGTCAGTATGACGCAGAGATCAGTGATTGGTTACTACTACGAAAGACCGATCAGAAACGAAACTGATACTGATTTTTTCTTTACCGAGGATTCCCAGCCTGACGACGGGGAATATTCATGAGCATGTGAATCCATGCCAGACCCATGCTGGAGAACAGTTACAGGTAAGTAACTTGTTCCTTAGATATCTTGCAGATAATTAGTCTTTGGGGAGACGATGTCACAATTTCTTTTGAACCGAGGGAACATTTTGAAATGTTTTGGCCAGTTACCAGCATTGGCATTGCTGTCCAGTTATGATCTAGAAAGGATCTTTTTTCCAATTAAGGGTCGATTGGACATGAGTAACATTGTGTTTAAATCTAGAGTGGTCCTTAATTTGGTAAAGGGAGAATCTGAAGGCCTGAGAGAGTTGGGTTTTGAAGTTAAGTCTGAAAATGAATCAGAACCTAATTAAAGGTGAAAAATCTGGGGAATACAGGAGGGATCTGACCATGGTTTGCCCCCCAGAAAGAAATGCCAGAGATCAACAGAGGCATTCCCCAGAGGGCACTTTAGAGATGCATGAGACTGGGCAAAAATTACCTCTGCTTTGTGTAATTGAACCTAGTATGGGAGTACTTACTCCTATGAGTGAACAATCCCAAATTATTTGTTTTGAAGTGCACCTCATGGAACACCAGGGGGAACATGCATTTATTTACAAATATCGATAGAGTGCGTATGCTAAAAGATAATAATTGCATCTTCCTCCAAGAAACTTGGTTTTTAGTGAATCCGTTTGTAGGCGGTTTTGAAATTCTCTCGCCATTAGCTAAATCCATTAAGGGGGAAGACCATCTGGAGGAATAACTATTGGCCTTAAGTCTACCCTTGGACTTTCAACTTCGATGTTACCGGGTCTGCCTTGGGGAATATTGGCCGTAAAGGTCTCCTCAAGTGATGGCTTGGTGGATATTTTATTGATCAATGTCCATTGGCGCCCAGAGATAGCCCAACTAGAGGTTTCTTTGGAAAAATCACAAATATTAGGCTGGAAAATATCCAATAAATATGGGAAAGTGATCCTTGCTGGGGACCTAAATTCAGATTGTGGCACCTTGTCTGAAGAATAATATGGGGACCTAGAAGACAACATGGTGTATCTTGCAGAAAGGGGTTGAAAATACCAATGGGGTAGATTATGGAATTTCTCCCTCAAATCGGTGGGCTTTGCGTATCTGAATGGAATTTGACCCATCTTGCCCTCTACCCCCAACTTGGCATAGGGGAGACAGTATGTCTACCCTAGATAATTTTTTTGTAGATCAGTCCCCTGCGCTATTATCTGGAGTTTGATTCCTAATAACTGGAGTGATCACAGTACTCTGAATGCTCACTTCTCACTCCTGCTTAATACGTTTGTTATAGGCGGACAAACCTATCTCAAATCTCTGGGACAAAGTAGTATTCAATGGTCACCTGCCAATATAGAAGTCCTTAATGGAGAATTGATACACACCTTGAATAACCCCTCCTATCTTTGGAAACAGGAGGTATTTAATGTACCAGAATTTGATAATTTCCTGGAGGATCTACACAGTAGGGCGTACTATCACTTAAGAAAGGGCCCCCCGAAAAGAAAGCATATACACATTTTTGATGAAGGGGTGGCTAAAGAAAAGTCCCATATGTTGAAGATGCTTAGAGTAGTACGTAAATCTAACATCGATCAACTAGAAAAGAATGCGAGAATTAGAACTATACGGAGAAATATAAGAATTTACGTATTGCTAAAAAAAGTAGTTTGGTGCAAAAAGCTGAAACAATGTTGGGTGTTCTGGTGAAAAGAGATCTTGGGGCTTTCTGGGGACTTCTTAATTCTCAAGATACACCATTCAGTTGGTCAATCACTATTGGTGTATCAGAAGAACAGTGGGTTACATTTTTGTCTGAGTTATATGGATATGGGTTTGAGAGTTTTCAAATAAAAAATGGAGGGGATGGTGAGGGAAATATACCCTAGGACCCAGATAGATATTGAATGAGGAGATATTCAAATTAATTAAGAGGACTAAGAATTGGCGTGCAGCGGGCACTAATGGGCTGACGATACATTTGAAGCGCTGCCAGCGATGTGGGCTCAAATCCTCACAATGCTATTTAAAAATGTTGTGGGGAGTGGTATCATACCAACTAGCTGGCAGACAGCCCATATAATTCCTATTTTTAAGAGGTGACCGGAATACAGCTAAAAATTATAAACAAATTACACTGATTGATGCAGACTGCAAACTGTTTACTACTTTACTGCTAACACATGTAAATGAATGAATGGATGGTGAAGAAACATCTACTGAATAAATATCAGACCGGGTATAGGGCAGGGCACTCAACTAATCTCAATGGCTTGATTCTGACTGCCCTACAAGATACAGCCTGGGGCAAATTTGGTGGTCCCCTATGTCGCCTCCATCGATTTTTCAACTGTATTTGACTCTGTTATTAGTACACTACTCTGGGTCGAACTCTCTAATTGGGCGATCCCCGATGCCTTATTAAAGCTCATTATGGCAATGTATGAGAATTCAGGGATACATGTGCGCGGGAATTTATTAAGAAGAATTAGAACCAGGATAGGTGTGAGAGAGGGTTGATCTTTGGCACTCTGCCTCGTTAACCTTTATGTGGCAGATGTTGGAGAGTTTCTGAATGAGGCTGGACTGGATAGTGGTTAACTGGGGGAAATCAGGATTGCATGGTTAGCATATGCTGACGATTTCCTCCTCTTTGATCAGACAATGGTGGGGCTGCAGCGTCTGATTGATAAATTCAAACAATTTGCAGCAATCAATCCCAGTAAAACCCATATTTTGGTAGTATCAAAGGGAAAAAGGGGGCAAAAGTTAGGCTGGAATATAGGAGGACAACCTATTGTAAGAGCTCAGAACATTTTGTATCTGGGCTTCCTGATTTTGGCACAACCATCGATTTCTGAACTCCGACTGTTTCTTAAACAAAAGGCTATTCCTCTTACAAATCAGACTATTAAGCTGGATCAAAAATTTGGAAGATTTTCCTTAAAACATCAGTGGATTTCTATCAAGGGAAAGTTGTGCCATTGATATATGGTATGGAGCTCCATTTTTCGGATCTGCAGATCTTTTGGGACTCTATAGAAGGAACAATTTGGAGGAAAATTTTGAAACTCCCCAATAACATCCCACTAGTGGCATATAGATTCGAGCTGGGTCTTGTGTCTTTGAGAGCTAGATCCTTCTGGCAGATAATGGCCCTATTTCGCTCACTTCTGTGCCCCAAAGGTGAAACTCTGTATGAGGACCTGGGGAAAATACTGTCCTGCCATGGTCAGTCAGTTGGGAATAGATAACTACAATTTCAGAGACCTTTGTGACAAAACACTAAAACATCTGTCCAGTGATAGGGAAACGCTTATGACGGATCCAGATAAAGTAAAAAAAAGTTGATATGTATGATTGGAACAATACGACTGAAAGATTACATAGCTACCCTTCCCTCTGTGACCTTAATTATGAACATAGGAAAAAGAGGGACGCTTTCATTTATGACACAGTTCCCAAATCGCTATTATCGCTCCCTTCTTCTTAGATAAAGGGGGAATATTTTACCAACTAAAGAGGTTTCGAAAAGCAGGAACCTTGTTGAATTTTAATACACTGTCGATTTTGCCATAAATTGGGGGTTTTGGAAACTTCTCTGCATTTACTTTTTGGTTGCACTGAGCTGAAAGGAAGTAGATCCCTATATTTGGAAAAATGTGCCACTTTGGGCTATCTGGGTGAATACAACTATATATGGTCAAGATGCCTATCAATCTGTAATACAGTGGAAGGATTGGCGGTGGCAGGTTTTATTAATTCCTTGGACCTCTTTGCGGTTTCTAGGTGCCCAATGAATGATCTTTAATCCAAGTGGCTGCTTCTTTTTCCTTTCCTCCTTCCATCTTGTACTCTGAGCTACTTATGGGGGACACTTGAAGGTTTTGTGTCTTTGTTCAGGTTTTAATAGTATCTAGGCTTTGTATGTTACAGAAAAGAATTTTGATATATATGGATTTTACGATCTGGTCTATCTGTAATATGTGATATTTGAATACATTTTGCTACACACCGATTTTATGATATAGTATATATGGATATTTTTTTCCATTGTTGAAGTTATTAAATGTAAAGGTTTCGTATGTAAACCATATACAAATAAAACCAATTAAATGAAAGAAATAAATTGGTGGTGGTGGACCATGCCACCAGGTATCCTGAAGCCATACCTGTGAGGACTGTTAATGATCAGGCAGTGGCTAAGGCCCTCCTTGGTATTTTTACTAGGGTTGGGTTTCCTAAGGAGATTATCTCAGACAGGGGGACCAATTTTATGTCCCACTACATGCAAGCCATGTGGAAAAACTGTGCAGTGACCTAAAAGTTCTCAACAGCCTACCATATCCAAACTAGTGGGTTGGTGGAGAGGTTTAACGGAACTATGAAGAGCATGATGGGTGCCTTGAAAGAACCTTCTACTGCCATGCCTTCTCCTTGCTTATAGAGAAGTTCCTCAAGAAGGGGTTTGCTTCAGCCCCTTTGAGCTACTCTATGGTCAACCGGTAAAAGGTCCATTGGCCCTAATCAAGGAGGGGTTGGAGAGTGCTCCTTCCCACAAGCCAGTGAGAGTCACTGACTATGTGTTAGGTCTCCGAAGGAGAATGACACACATGACAGAAGCTTCTGATAACTTGAAAGCAGGTCAGGCTCTGGTGAAACATTGGCATGACCAGAAGGCCAACATGGTTGAGTCTACGCAAGACCAGCCAGTACTAGTTATGGTACCTACAATGCAGAGGGACTTACAGGACAAATGGATTGGGCCCTTCAAGGTTGTGGGCAAACTTTGAGAGGTCAATTATTTGGTGGACTTGGGCAATACTAGGGAGGCCCCCAGGGTCTTTCACACCAACCGCCGAAGAAGGCCTATGTCTCTTGACCAGAACTGGTAGCTTTGTTTCTAGCCTCTCATCAGGAGGAGGAGAGTAAACCTCTACCTGACCTCCTCAGAGGACAACCTTTAGATGGAAATTCGGAGTTAATCTCTCTTCTGATCTGACTCTGGAACAGGAGGAGTGCACAATTCTGTTAAATCAGTTTGCCCCTCTGTTTTCGTTATCACCAGGCTTGACCCTTTGAGGCCAGCATGATCTACTCACTGGTGACTGTCTCCCTGTCAAAAGCAGCGGTTACCGAATGTCAGACCATGTAAGAACCCACATAAAGGAAGAGGTCAACAAGATGCTTGATCTTGGGGTTATTGAGCCATCTACAATTCCATGGTATAGTCCTGTTGTACTAGTACCAAAGGCAGGATCCAAGGAGTTGAGATCCTGTGTGGACTATAGAGCTCTTAATGCAGTCACCACGAATGATGCCCACCCTTTACCTAGGAAAGATGAGCTGGTGGACAAACCTGGTTCAGCCAAGTTCCTCAGTACATTTGACCTAACCTCAGGCTATTGGCAAATAGCTCTGACTGACCGTGCCAAGGAGAAAGCTGCACTTTCAACCCGAGGAGGCCTCTACCAGTTTAGGGTTATGCTTTTTGGATTAAAGAATGCACCTGCTACATTCCAAAGGATGATGGATCCTGTTCTGAATGGGATGGAGGACGTCTGCATGACATAATTGGATGACATTGCAGTGTTCAGCCCTACTTGGAAAGAACATGTTGACCACTTAGGATATGTTTTGCAGGCTCTTGAGAAGGCCAATCTGACCATAAAGGCAAGGAAATGTCAAATTGGTCAGAGTCAAGTGGTCTACCATGGACATTAGGTAGAAGGTGGTGAAATAAGGCCATTGCCTAGCAAAGTACAAGCTGTACAAGACTGGGCCGCTCCTACTACTCAAACCCAAGTGAGGGCCTTTTTAGGTCTCGCGGGTTACTATAGGAACTTCATAGAGAACTATGGGACCATAGATTTTTGCTTAAATGTGATCTCCTCACCCAAATTCCCCAAGGAGGTCAGGTAGAATGAGGAGTGCACTAAGGCATTTGAAGGACTTAAGAAAGCCCTTTGTTGAGCTCCAGTCTTGAGAGCTCCTAACTACAACCAATCCTTTATTGTACAAACTGAAGCTTCCAATACAGGTATAGGTGCAGTTCTGAGTCAGCTGGATGAGAAAGGCAGGGAACACGCAATCTGCTTCATCAGTAGGAAACTGAAAGACCCTGAAACAAGGAGGGCAACCATAGAACGTGAATGTTTTGCTATTGTGTGGTCTTTGAAGAAGTTTAGACCATACTTGTATGGATCTACCTTTGTAATTCAAATAGACCACCAACCCTTGATGGTTCATGCAGATGAAGGGGGAAAATCCTAAATTGATAAAATGGTCTATCAGCAAAATGCTGACTGTCTCTCCGGAAAGTATGACCGACTGGAGTAAGGAGATTCATCCAGGGGTGGATTACACCCTCCTGTCCCTTAGTCTGTGGGGAGGGGGTCAGGGGGGGGGATGAGTGTTAGGGAGAATTCTCAGAAATGTGCTAATTCCTCTCTACCTTAGAGACCCCCAGCTCTTTTGCTGGACTTTCATTTTACCTGGAGAGAGCGAGACCCTTGTTTCCCACTCTCATATTTTAATGTGATTTTTACTGGTTCCTTTGGTTGTTGGAGTCTGACTCCTTAGGCATCTTTTTACATTGTATCACACAGCAACTTCATTGCAGTGACACAGGGAAGACTTCCAGATTTCCCCAAAGGTTTAAATACCTTTCTCTTGGGTAACTACAGTTTCCTAGAACAGTAAAGATACATTGACTTTGCTTACACTTTTAAATTTCTAGACCCAGCACACACTATCTTACAATAGGGTGCTGGAGCGGTTACATAGTATCCCCTTTGTCTAGCTTCTCATGTAACATTTTCTTGTTACCCTTACCTCAATGATTGGCTGGTGGCAGTGGTTTTCTTTCTACTACCGTGGTGTCTTTACCGTGGGCTGCAGTAAAGCACCCTTGGGTGGCATTTCTGTCAAAATGGCCCAGTCTCCTTTTTTCCCCCATTTCTTTGTGGAAAGGTCCTTGAGATTTACTCTGCGCACCAATCCAGTTTGGTCCCTTTGTTCGTTTTGTCTTTGGCTGGATTCACGAGTGAAGCCCGCCTCTGGCTGCAGGGTGTCTGGTGGGGGCAGGAAGTGAGGGAGGTGCCCGAAACTCCCTGTGCTTCGTCTCCTCGGAGACAGGAATGTACACCTAGTTGATTGGCCGGCTGGCTGTCCGGCAAAGACAGTCACCCTGCTGGGTGATTGACAGCCAGGCTGGAATGAATGGGAGAAACCTGCATAAAATGCAAGGCTTTTTGGCTTGGAAGGCACAGTCGACCACTGAATGAAGGAATCCAAAGAAGAACTTTAAGAGGACGCCTTCTGCAACTTCTGGACCGTCGGTTTGCCCCGTCAAGCCCTGCTGATGTGCTGAAACTCCAAATTCGTATCGACTTAGAAGCCCCTGCAAGGACGAGTTCCCCCTTTAAGTTGGTGGGACCAATCATCTCCAAAGTAAGGCACCTGGACATCCTTCTCGGAGCTGGTTGAATTTCCACAGAGTTGCTGCTGGAAACGGTAATACCAGGGAGAGGAACACCAGTTTGTGTGTTGCTTTTAAGCTGGCCAAGAGCTCCAGGAAGATCCTCCGGACTCCCATGAAGCAGGACTGACCAAGCCTGAGCCACCTCAACAGAGTGCTGGACCCCCAGATGCAAGGAAAGTCAATCTCGACAGCCAGGAACTGTGGTGGTGCTGTTTGCGGTAGACACGAGTAACTGAAACACTGAATTGCCACTTGTTTGAAGATGGCCGGTGGCTGACTGTAACCGTTCAGTTGCAGTGCAGGAGTCCCCAGAAGTCCACCCTCTTGTCCCCACGACTGAGGCCCAGGAACACCAGCATCTGCTGAGCTGCACAGGAACAGAAGTCATCTGCTGCTTTTCTTCTATCTGAAGGTACTGTACAGTCTAAGAACTTACCTCTTGTTGTAGATTTGTTTCTAATCTTCACAAGCCGAACAGCTTGTGGCCCTACATTGATTCTTCTTCTTCACTAAAGACTTCTAAAACATTGTACAAATACTTTTCTTACTTACCTGCAAGAAGTGCTTCAGCTACATAGACTTTTGCTTATTGACCTTGGCCTAGCCTGTTTCCACTGAAAGACTCATCTCCTCTGACACTGGGGAGGGTTGAAAACTATTTGCCTGCTTGAGAATATTTGTGATCCCTTGGTTGTTCTGAGTAGCATTTTCTTTGGCACATCTCAGTACTATTCTAAATGCTAACCGTAACATATCAATGTCCAGTGTCCTAAAAATTGATGTCACCTGAGGGTGTAGGAAGTGTCTGTGGGGCATCCCCAATGCGTGCTTCCTGGTTTAGAAACTGTGTGTATTTTGAAGGTATTTGTGTGTTGCTATGATATTGCTCCTTTCTAAAGAAGGCTTATATAAATGACCGGTAAATGAATAATTGTTTTATCAAGAAACCTTGAGTTTAAGAGTTTGTTTGAATAACTGTCACTGTGAATCTTTGTGTAACCACTCTACGACTCACATTGACCCCTCTTGAGATGAGCCTGGCTGCTCCACTGCACTATCAACCTGTGTAGTTGTACCAAAGGTTGGGTCCTATTTCCAGGAGACTGAGATTGTTGTAGTACACCCCAAGTGCCCTACCCCAAATCTGTACCTAACAGAGGGCAAATAACCAAAACGCCTACAAGCTTTGTGTGCCTCATATGCCATTTCTCCCGATCTGTGATCTAATGCAATAATTCCACCCACCCCTTCTGCTCTGTTCTCAATAGTATTGTGACAGCTGCATTTTTGCTCCACAGACCATGCAGTGTGACGGCCCACAGATAACACTCTCTGAAGCAGTAAGCAAGGCTGCGAAAGCTACCGGAACCAAGCCCATGACCAGTTCTGAGAGTTTAAACCAGGATCTGGAGGAGATTCAGGACAGCTATCGGGAGCAGGTATGTTTTACGTGCCTTTGCACATGCCTTTCAGTGAGTGTCCACGCCAGGGACGCCATATTGGGTGCAGTTTGAAATGCAATAAGCAGTTCAACCTAAAATGCTTCACTTATTTATGATCATGAGACCATTCTCCGGCATTTTATTTTTTGGACCTGAAATCAAAATCTACTGCTACCATTGCAAATGCTGGTCTTATTAAAGTTGAGAAAACTGCAACATCGATTTCTCATAGATGGAGTATATGTGTAATTTAAAAATGTTTCTGAAGCATGTACCTTGCTATAGAAACCTGCTTAATATTTCCAAATTTAAACTATAGGCCATATTGATACGCTGCAAATGGCATGAATTCAATTTACAAATGTACGCACACACAACCAAAAACCTGATGTGCTTCAATGCGGACAAACTCCCTGGGACTGTTTGGCAGCTGCGTGTTGTGTTGCTTTCAATGGTTTGATCAGCAAAGCTAAGCCATGTAAGAAAACATTCCCCTAATTCCAATGGTGCGCAAACCTACATGCCAACTCGATTTCTTCTAAAGTGAAGCAAATCTTTAACTGAGAAACCCATTTTTTGTAAAAGTCAGCCAAGAGGGGGCGTGGCCAAGAGCGCCTGCGATGCAGACGCTCTTTTGATGGCCTCCGTGGAGAACCCAATGCAATGTAGCTTCTAACAGCATTTCGGCGGTCCATTGCTGCAGCACCATGCCTGGTTCGGTGTAAGAAGGTCCTGCGCCCCTGCAGACGAAGTACCAACACTTGGCGGATCCGGGATCCTACAGATTGAGCCCGATGAGCGCTGCGGGCCTGCCGCCGCACCTCTCCAATGGCGGGCAGAGCAGGGGAGAAGCGCTGGGATGCTGTGCGCACTCCTGGAGCTTTCGTCCCCTCTCTCTGAGTCTCCGTCGGCAGCGACTCGCCTTCCTTGTGCCCCCTGGGGTACGGCTGCATCACCATCCAGGGCCTGCCCGGCGCGTGGAGTATCTGGGGAGACTGGCTCGCCTCCACCTGCGGTCACGTAAGTGGGTACCGCGGGCAGGGAGCAGGCGATCCGCTGCTGTGGCCCGCGTGCCAGAGTGGGGCCTGACGCTGGCACCGCCGCGGTGGTGGTGCTGGGCTCCTCCACCCACCTCTGGGGATGCGGAGGCAGGCCCAGGGCGGTCCCCGAACCCCAGCGCCTGTGGACATCCCAGTGTGGCATGGAGGAGCTGCCGGGCCTCCCCGGGCTGCACTGCTGTTTTGTCCCCTCTTGCAGGTAAGGGGGGGGCGACCCCAATCAACAACACGGCCGCAGCTGCACTGCCACATTGCGGGAGGAGGGCCAGTAGGAGGGCCCCCAATCACTCCAGCCACATTCCATGGCCTGAAGGGCCACACTGCTACAACTAGAGCTACCAGGGGGCCTAACAAGAGAGGCTCCTCCTTTTCTCTCCTCTGTTTCCAGGACAGTAAGCTATGCCAAGGCTCACCTAGGATCCGGCTGCGCCCCTGCCCACACATCAACCTGCTTCCTCCCTCCCCCCCCTCCCATTGGCAAGCCCTCCCCCTGCTCTGGCCCCAGATGGCTTCAACATCACCCTCGGATGAGACGGGGAGGTAGCCTGACCTATAACCTCTGCAGATTCTCCCACACTTGGCTTCTCTGTAACCCCTCACGGGGAGCAGCACCTCACCATTCCTGGGGCGCCCCGGCCCACCTCAACCCTCCTCGGCATCTTCAGCCTAGGAGCACCAAGCAACCGTCTCAAGACTGACAGGCTCCGGTTAGACATCAGTACCAGCGGACCTGACCCACGCAATCATTTTGGAGCCTCACTCCAAACCCCCCCTTCAGAGCGGCCTTCCCGTTCTCTCGCAGCCTCGGGTCTCCTAGTGCCCTAATGCCCTCCCCACTCATAACCACACACTGCGCTCAGCAGATCCCACGAGGCTGGATAATAAGGGCCAGAGGCCTCTTTCCTCCCCCCCCTCATCTGGGGTTATTACAAGAAGGACCTTGCTGTCTCACGCGTTTGCACCTCTCCTACCTGAGGGATTCCGGCACCCCTGCCTCTGCACCTCAAGCCACAATGTATAGACAATCCAAAACCACCAAAAACTCAGATATGATAGGGCATTCATAACACGCCTATGCACAAGGCACGGCACGGGAGGGGAACAAGGGGAGGACGGGCAAGGATCCTACTAGGCCAGGTATCATTCAGATCACGCAAGTGCTGTAATGCTACTTTCATCAGATAAAGGAAAGAAAATGGAGCCTTTGAAACTCACGCCTCCAAAAACTGTGGACGACAGAGGAGCCCTAACTACCAAAGAAGACATACAAGCTTTCATGTCGGACATTAAGGCTGAATTTAGATCCTGCATGACCGAACTCACAGCGAAGCTAGAGCAAACTGATCAAAGACTTGCAGAAGCGGAGCAGAGGCTCGGGGAGGTAGAAGATCGCTCCCAGGATCATTCCACTACCCTAGGGGAGGTCCAACGCTCAATCCGGGCTCTCCAGGACAAGTGTGAGATCCTTGAATACAAGCTAGAGGACCTCAAACAGGGCTCGACGCAACAATCTTAGGATTCGAGGCATTCCATCTGCAGTGCTAGACAAAGATTTGGCCGAGTACGTGGGGGAGTTCTTAGTCCCTCTTGCCGCAGCTGGATAAACACCAACTCCTGCTAGATTGCACTCAGATTGCGCCCTCGTCAGGGAGTGTACTCTGACGAGCTCCCCGATGTTCTAACACGCATCCACTTCTACATCACGAAAGAAGCTATCTCGGCAATTGGTCGCACTCTGGATGAGCTCACTTTCCAGGGCTCCACCCTCCAAATATACCAAGACCTCTCCCTTCTCACCTTGCCGAGAAGAGCCCTTCGACCTCTAACTCTCTTCCTGCAGGACCACCAAATCCGCTATAGATGGCTCTTCCCAACAGCGTTGCAATTTTCTTATAAAGGCACTCCCTGGAGAATTAGCCACCTAGAAGACGCTGAAAAGGTCCTACATCCTTTCTCCCCTGAAGACTCTCAGAATCCAACACTCGAAGGCACAGAGGAGTCACCGTTCTCCTCCCTAAGCCAGGCAAGACCCGAAAGATAGAGCCTCCTACAGACTGGTTGCCCTCCTAAATATAGACGCCAGTATTTACTCAAATTCTCGCAAACCACCGATTACATATCTTGCCCAATATAATCAATCCTGACCAAACTGGCTTCATCCTCAACAGATCCACAGTGGATAATCATACGCAGGACCATGAACTTAATTGATATTGCAGCCCAGGACTCACAGAAAATGGCGCTCCTAGCCTTGGACGCCACCAAGGCATTCGATAAAGTCGACTGGGTATTTATGCAGCTCAACTTGGAAGCATTCTGCTTTGGTCCAGCCTTCCGGGACATGGTCATGGCCAACTACAGATCCCAAAAAAACCTCCTCAGGGTTAATGGCACACTCTCCAACCCAATTGTGGGACGAGACAAGGATGTACGCTATCCCCTCTATTATTTGCCCTGGTTATGGAAACCTTCGCCCAAAGAATCAGACTGAACACCAATATTAAGGGCCTACAGGTGGGGACGTCTCAACACAAAATAGCCCTTTACGCAGACGATGTGCTCCTAACCATCTTGGAGGCGCACACCTCAATGAGACGGGCTCTTTCGGAAATTGACGCCTTTGGGAGGGTCACTGGCTTTCACATCAATTTTAGCAAATCCGTAGCCTTGGCGATTGGTCTGTCCTCTGAGAAAATAGAAGCCCTCAGCTCTCTCAGCCCCATCCAATGGGAAAAGAAGTCGGTCCCTTATTTAGGAGTGCAGATCCCTGCAAGCCCGAAAGATGCATACAAAGTCAACTTCACTCCCCTCTTCAAAGACCTCGAAGGGGACCTAGAACACTGGTCAGCACAGGAAATCTCTCTGATGGGGACGCATTACAGCCTGCAAAATGAACCTCCTCCCCAGTCTCCTTTATGCGAGTGCTTGGCAACCCGTCGTAATCCCCCTCCCAGCCATACGCAAATTACAAAGGAAAAATGCTCCAGTTTATTTCGAGGGGTAGAAAAGCAAGGATCTCGCAGAACACAATGATGGGCTATGCCAAATTAGGCGGGCTTGGAGTCCCCAACTTACAAAACTATCAAGTGGCAGCTCAATTAGTAGCCCAGTCTCACACCTGGATGTTGACCTCTGACCCTCCAAGATGGGTAGAAACTGAACAATCACGGCTTCCCCTCCCGCTACGATTTCTGCCACATATCGAACTTCCACATCGCCGACGATGGGGGGGGGGGAAAGCTACTATCCTCACCCTTCAACTATGGGATTTGGCCTTGAAACGTAAGGGGGTCCCAAGAGGGCTGGGCCCGTCCGCCCCGGTCTTTCACAACCCAGCATTCTCCCCAAGTACTCATCCTCAATTTTAAAAACTGGATCGCAGGATGCCTGACAACTGAGCCAGCTCTTCGTGGGGGGCGAGACCCGCACATTCGAACAGTGCAAGGAGCCCTTTCACTTCTAAGACGGACAGATTCCCTTACTTCCAGCTCTGCCACTGGTGCTCCCACCCCCACACGTGACAGGCTGCAACACGCACCGCACCGGCTCTTGAACTTACCCTGCTAGAGCCCCTGGCACGGGGAAGAATTTCCACCTTATACAGACGCCTGCAGGTTCAATCTCTCTGTTAAGGCGCCCTATATGGCACAATGGGAGGCCGACTTCGACCGGCCTATAGAAAACCAAGAATGGGTGGAAATATGGACGAGAATTCACGCTGCTTCCCCCTGCATCCTGAATAGGGAATGTGCATACAAAATCCTCCTGCGCTGGTACTACCCTCCCCTGAGGCTCCATCGCATGAACCAAGCACTGGACCCTGCTTGCAACTGGGCTCCTACCACACGTGGTGGCTGTGCCCCAGGGTAAAACAGTTCTGGACACAGTGTCTAGCCACCATTGAGAACATTACCCATGTGGCGCTTCCACTGGAGCCCAAGCTTGTTCTCCTGGGAGCCCGGAGCCCCAAGCCCGCGGGTGTACCCCCGATCTGGCAGGAAAGCCAAGTTGATAAACCAATACCTCCTAGCAGGGAGAATCTAAGTAGCACGCACCTGGAAAACAGAGGGTCCCCTTATGATCCTGTGGTGGGGGAAGATGTGGGATATTCTAATTGCCGAGAAAGTGAGGGTGGCGGGAGCGGTACTCCTCCACTGTTTCTCAGACATATGAGCCCCATTCCTGGAAAATTATAAAGCCTACTCGGCACTAACATTCACACCCTGACATGCCCAGAGAGTCCTCGGAGCGGGAGCCCCAGGGGAGAGAGCCTGGGACGGACCTGGAGATCTGAACAAGAGGGGAGGCTCCATGCTATAAGGGTCGGGGGGATGGGAGGGGGTGTAACCGGCGCACTTATTTGCATAATTTTTGTGAAATGTCTGTCACCTTGCATTGGTTTAAAATAAACACATTTAAAAAAAATAAAAGTGGGCCAACAACTCTATGTAACATCATTACTGCCAACATCTATTGTGCCTTTGTCTACTGTGGTGCGAGATATCTGCATAGTGAAGTGTTTGCTGTGAATTGCTTAGAGTACTAGAGGGCTTGTACTGAAGATGTCTGGAAAGTTTGTCTTGTGGCTAAAATGACATTTGTGGGACCAGTGCTAGGGCAATTTATATGATTATAGTGCCCCGAAAGCCTGCAGGCATCAGGGCGTTTGAACACAAAACACCCTTAAAACGAACAGCACATAATTATTGCAGGTGCGAACAGAAGATTCGCTTGGCTAGGGTGAACTTATTTAAACAGGTGAGTTTTCAGGAGTTTCCTAAAAGTCGGCTAATTTGTTTCCCGCCGGAGGGTAGTGGGCAGCTTATTCAGGTGTTGCACTGCTTGCACTGGGAAGGCTTTACCCAGGCCATTTGCTCGACTAAAACGCAGCACATTTAGCCAGACCTGATCTTCTGATCTTAAAGACTGCAATGGGGTGTATCTAGAAAATTGTCTCAAAGTACATCGGGGCTGCACAGTGTAAACACCTATGTACTGTGGTCATAGAGTTGAAGATAATTCTGTCCTCTATTCTCAACCAGTGCAATGAGTTCCTTCCATTTTAGGCTCTGTGTTCTTGATCCCTGTAATGATATGAACAGTGTTATTCTCCATAACGTGGCATCTCTCAATCTTTCTTAGTTGCCCCTAGCAGCAACGCATTGCCATAGTCCAATCGCGATAGGATAAGGCCAGTGGTCGAAGTGTACGAAAAGAAGTAGTGGAGCTATGTTCCCTATCGGTCTGCCCCATTCACCACAAACCTCATTGCTGCGCCCCTCCCACAGTCTAAACCCCCCAAACAAACACACCTATTATTTAAGGCAATGTTCAGTGCAGTGCACTGAAGTGCAAGCTTCAACTTCTTCCTACACTTTTATTTTAAAACGAAACCGTTCCGGAACGGTTTCTTTTTAAAATAAAAGTATAGGAACGGTGAAACAGAAAAATAAAAATATAGGAGCACCGCTCCCGCCCACTTCGACCTTGTAACGGTAGCCGTATTTTCCTCATTTAAGAACGGTCGGATAGCTCTCAGTAGGCGCAGGTAATGAGCATTGTTATGAAGGAATTAAACCTGTACCTCAGACCCCACTGATGCTTCCACCATCATCCCAAGCGTTTTGACTCGAGTCCTTACTGGTTTGTTTGCATCCTTAATGACAAAGGCTTTATATTCTGTGCTTAACTTTGCTCTGGCCTGGCATGTACCAAAAATCATCAACTCTGTTTTGTTGTTCAAACACATCCAGTTGTGCTTCATCCAATTATCTATCATAACTTCTGTTATTTTGGCACGGTCTGAGATGATCACCCACTAATTCAAAGACTCTCTGGGTGTCGGCGTAGTTCGTGAAAAACCCGCCAGTGCTTTTCAAAAAGGTCGCAGAGGCATCTCATGTATGTTAAATAGCAGTGGTGATAAACTCACTCCCTGTGTGTCAACCATGCCTTTTCTTCCACTCTATTGAATTTACAGAAATTCATATGTGGACTTCAGGATTGGAATGGAAAAAGGAGCTCTAGTTATATTCTATCAATCTGCTGGGAACAGCAAGTTGTATGTTTGCTACACAGCAAAACTAGCACCCGAACAGTGGTTGGGGACTTGCGGATTAAAAAGCCTCTGGTAAAATGAATTTACTTATTTTGCATTCCATCAGCGGCTTATGGTTGTACTTGGAAAATGGAAGCAAAGACTGTAAATGGAGAAAATTGCCTTTCAAGTAGCTGTTTTATGTGCCCCCAAACGTCCATCCTCCTGTGTTTGTCTTGAGCATGGCTTTGGCAAATATTAATATCTGTCTTTTTCTTTTTTCTTCAAGTTACGAACTGATGTCCAGAAAAGGATAACGGGAGATCCGAACTACAGCCCACAGCGGTTCCCCAACGCGCACAGTGTGTTTGAAGAGGACTCTTAGTCACCTGCCATCTGCTGCTCCGTGCTTGCACGACTTAGAACGGGAGCGGGAAAGGGAAGGTAGTTTGAGTAGAAGGGGGTCATTTACACATTCCCCGGGCTCTGATTTTACCAGAACTCAACCTGTCCCTCTCCCGTTTGTGATTTACCCATCCCTGCCTACAGGATATGGAAGGTCTGCCAGAATTTTCACTAGTTCAAAGCCCAGTGCTCTCCTTCACTTGCCCAGCGTGGCGGCCCTTATCCAGGTTAAAGTGCTGCTAGATCCCATGACCTTCCCACCTATGCGACTAAACTGATTGCTGCTTTAATTTTATCTTGAGCCCTTGCTCATCTAATTGGGGGGGTCATATCACAATGGAGCTGCACCCCTACTGGGAGGTGAGGGGAGAAGGGTTAGAGTGTTGCAGGCCTGCATTTTTCCTTTCCATATTTTTCTCCGCAACCCATAACTCCCAATGCAGTTGAATGACTTTCCACAGCAAATTGACTGGGAGACTGGATTATTGTATTTTATCATATTTTATTGTATGTATACATTGGCACAGCTCTGAACGTACTGTTCTGTGCTTTCCAGGCACCATCTTGACAGCAGCAAGGAGAAGAAACAAGTTTAATTGCAGAGGGGTTGGGCAAAGTAGATGGCTTGTTACTTTTTTGTAACGGTGAGAATGCTAACCCATGAAGCAACTTTGAGGCTTAACCAGTCACTTGTCACAAAATGCACCAGGTGCAGATAGGGGTGTGCCTGAAGGCCACCAAGTCTAGAAACGGTGCTTTTAAAAGACCCTACTATTTAGAGCGCAGGATGTGACTGCACCTTCTCTGATGCATTGGCATGCATGGAGCAATCCTAAAACATTGTTACCCTTAGGTTAGTTAGTTGACCACTTTGCACCTGTCCCCCTCTTTCAATTTTAAATAAGGTAGTCCCTGAAAAATGTATGTGGGCACTTGCCTAGCATGAAGGGGGCGGGAGGGAGGGTCGGAGTGCTATGTGAACCCATCAGTCTGTCATGTCAGGTTTATGCAAGGGTGCTCTGTATGGTTAGGGATGTGTGTGTTTTTGGCAGCAGCAAGTGCAGTGTTTAAACGTTGATGGAAGTTTTATAGGGTAGGGTGATATTGAAGTGAGTGGTGGTAGTGTGCATGTTCATAAATTACTACTTGCAGTTCTTCCTGCGCTGCACAGATTGGTCTACAGCGAAAACCTGGTGTGACAAATACTGAGCAGAATGAAACTGGACGTCTCTTAAGAAGGATGAACACTAGCTCATGCAATGCTCTCAGATGCTGAGGAACTCATCCAAGCGTGTGCATGCATTTTCTGCGCCATATAATGGGTATAACATTTGATAAAAGTGAAAGGGAACGGTTCAGAGATCAAAACCTTTTATCAAAATCCATTGTAAAACCCACAAGATGTGGTCTTTGATTGTCAAGCATACACAACACTTGCACTGTGTTTCTGTTCTTGGCATACATTAAATTTGGCAGCCAGGTATTTCAGATTCATTATTTGATTTTAAACTTTTCAGGATGCTTTAGTTTACTCGAGTTTCTTATACATCTGCTGTAATTCTTTAGTTTCTGCTTTTACATGTCCAACAGCTTCCCTTCTGTTTAGTTTGTGCTTCCCTTTAGCACCTGGAAAGAAGACGGACTGCTGGCTCTGTTAATCATGTGAAGCATGGTTGGCAAGAGTACCTGAATCTGGATGGATGTCCCTGTATATATTTTTTCTTTGTACTGGTTATTGTCAATGCAAATTAAAACCACCTCAGTAATACACATTGGTGTAGGTTTGTATTCTTTTTTGTGGACTAGCAACTAGTCAAGAGGTTTGTATCCATGTTGGTTGGTGTAAGGAACTCATGCTGGCAACAGTAAAGACTCACACAAGTGATCGGTTCAGGGGTGTTTATTAAACTTTAAATGCAGGGTGGAAAAACGCCTAACCTTAATCTAAAATGGGAGCAAGCTTCAACCATCAAATGAAAAATAAGGCATACATAGTGGCGTTGTCAAATAACAGGGCCTATACTAAGAAAAACCTATTGCCAATCCTTAAGCTAATTACAAAAAGTGTGGGATAGGGTTTTCAATAAAGAAAGAAGTGTTCACAAATAAATAGAGATGTGATTGCCAGGAGGTCTCCCTTACCCATGTTTTGAGCACGGGACAGGGTGGATCTCCTGAGCACAGCACACTCGAGCTTTCTCAGCACGAGCTGACCGTTCCGTACCAGCTATCGGGTTCTTCAATGGTTAAGCCTCTTGTTAGGCAAAGTTTGCATGCAGTATCCTTTGGGAACACTACAAACAACTCTGACTATAGGTATAGGAAACCCAGTGGAGTTAACCAGATATTTGCGGTTACAAGTATTCAAATAAGCTCTTACACTCAAGGTTTCTTGAATAAACAATTATTAATTTATCAGTCAGTTAGAATAAGCCTTCTTCAGAAGGGGCAATATAATACTAACACTCAAATACACTTTATGAAATACACACTCTTAATATCTCTAAATCAGTAAATACCCTTTTGGGATGGCCCGCAGACACTACCTACACCCTCAGGTGACTTCAATTGCTAGGCTGCTGGAGACATTAATATATCACTGCATTTAGAATCAGATAGTAATAAGTTAAAGGAAACAATTATTTAGAACATACAAGAGACCACAATTATTCTTAAGCAGGTAATTACTTTTGGATCCCTCCAGAAAGATTCATTTAGTACAAAAGGCCAAGCCAAAGTCAATGGGCAAAAGTCTTATATAGAATGAAGCACTTCTGGTAGTTAAGTGAAGGTCTTTGCACATGTTCTTAGGAGTCATTGATGAAAAGAAGAATCCAATGTAGGGCCACAAGCTGATTAGACTTTAGTAAAAGATGCAAGCAACTCTACGGCAAGAGCCAAGTTCTTTCAGACTTTGTACAATACCTTTTAAAATTAAGAAAAAGATGCAGCAGATGACTCCTGTTCGTGTGCAGCTCTTGCTGTTCCTGGGCCTCAGTTGTGGGGACAAGAGGTAGGATGTAGGGACTCCTGCCATGCACTGGGACGGTCAGAACTCACTATTGGCAAACTTCACTTTCAGTGGCTGTTCAGTTTTTCAGCTCCTCCTCTACTGCAAATGGCACCACTGCGGTTCCTGGATGTCGAGATGGACTTTCCTTGCTTCTGGGATCTCACACTCTGTTGAGGTGGCTCGGGCTCGGTCAGTCCTGCTTCCTGGGAGTCCGCAGGATCTTACTGGAGCTCTTGGCCAGCTTAAAAGCAATGCACACCATCTGGTGTTCCTCTCCCTGGCTATACAGTTTCCAACAGCAACTCTGTGGCAGTTCAACCAACTCCGGGATGGATGTCCAGGTGGCTTACTTTGGAGTTGATTGGTCCCACCAACTCAAGGGGAGAAGTCGTCCTTTCAGGGGCTTCTCTGTCCATATGAACTTTGCGTTTCGGCACTGCAGCAGTGCGTCACTGGGCAAACCAACGGTCCAGGAGTTGCAGCACGCGTCCTTAAAGTTCATCGGTTCCTTCATCCAATGGTCGACTCTGGCTTCCAAGCCTTGCCTTTTATTCAGTTCTCTCCCATTCATTCCAGCCTAGCTGTCAGTCATCCAGCAGGGTGGCTGTCCTTGATGGACAGTCAGCCGGCCAGTCACCACAGAGTGCATTTGGGTCTCCTAGGAGACTAAGCACAGGGAGTTTCGGCCGTCTCCCTCACTTCCTGCCTACCTTAGACACCCTGGAGCCAGAGGCAGGCTTTATTTGTGAATCCCGCCAAAGACAAAGCGAACAATGGGACCAAACCTGGTTTAGCGCGCAGAGTAAATCTCAAGAAGGACCTTTCCACAAAGAAATGGCGAATAAGACGATCGGGCCATTTTGACAAAAATGGCACCCTTGGGTGCTTTACTGCAGCTGCACGCAGCCCGCGGTACATGCACACCACAGTAGTAAAAACGAAACCCTGCCACTAGCCATTCAGTGAGAAAAGGGTAACATAAAAAATGTTACATGAAAAGCTAGACAAAGGGGATACTAGGTAACCCCTCCAGCACCCTATTGTAAGATGGTGTGTGCTGGGTCTAGACAGTTATAAATGTAAGTAAAGTCAATTTCCCTTTACTGCTCTTGGAAACAGTAGTTTATCCCAGAGAAGGTATTTAAACCTTTGGGAAATCTGAAAGACTTCCCTGGGCCACTGCACTGAAGGTGCTGTGTGACCCAATGTAAAAGATGATGCCTATAGAGGTTGTCAGACTTGACAACCAAAAGAAAGTGTTCAAAATCACATTAAAATACATGAGAGAGTGGGAAAAAGGGTCTCTCTCTCTCCAGGTTAAAAAAAAAATCCAGTCCTCAAAATCCAGCAAAGTTGCTGGGGGTCTCTAAGGTGGAGGGAATTGGCACATTTCTGAGAATTTTCCCTAACACTTCTCAACAAAAGTCTCTTCCCTTCAAGTGCATGGTGTATTCAACACCAACGGTTCCTTTCTCAATGGACTTTGGGTGATGACTTTCCACCCCTGGATCTACCTCTTTCGGGCTCGGACCCTTTCACCCGTCGGCCTCCCTCCTTTGGGTTCACTGTGGCTTTTCTTGCATTCACAACTCTAAATGTCTTTTCAAACAGTTCACTGTGGACATCCCTCAGTCAGGTTCACTCCTGTCAACACACTGTTCATAGGGACTTCAGGCTTTGCCCCTTTTTTTCAGCATCCCTCTGCCAGGTTCACTCTTGCCAACTTTATCAATCGTGCCTTTTCCATTCAACACTTGCAATGTGAGCTTTATTTCCCTTAGCTTCACAATCTGTTGGTCAAAGACTTTCGACTGTACAGAGGATTTTACAAGACCACTTGGACCCTGTTAGGGAGAATTCTCAGAAATGTGCTAATTCCCTTCTACCTTGGAGAACCCCAGCACTTTTGCTGGACATTAGGACTTTTAATTTCTAACCTGGAGAGAGAGACTTTTTTCCCACTCTCGTATTATTTGAGTGATTTGGACGCTGTTTCTTTTGACTTTGGAGTCTGACAAACTCCATAGGCGTCATCTTTACATTGTTTAACACAGCACCTGCAGTGCAGTGGCACAGGGAAGTCTTAGATTTCCTCAAGGTTTAAATACCTTCCCTTGATGAAACTGTTTCCAAGAGCAGTGAAATGAAATTTACTTTACTTACGTTTTGTAACTTTCTAGATCCAGCACACACTATCTTACACTAATAAGCTGCTGGTGGGATTACTAAGTATTCCTGGTGTCTAGTTTCTCATGTAGCATTTTTATGTTACCCTTTCTACAATTGACTGGTGGCAGTGGTTTACTGTTTCCTACCATTGTGTGGTTTTACCGTGGGCTGTATTTGCAGCTGCAGTAAGGCACCCATGGGTGCCCATTTTGTCAAAATGGCCCGGTCTTCTTTTTTTGCCATTTCCTATTGGAAAGGACCTTCTTGCGATGGCCATGTCCTGGCAACCTGGATGACGTATCCCCGGGGACTAGCTAGGGAGACCTCTTCAGGTTTCTCACAGTTGGATATATTGGTGCCATCAGTAATCCTTTGTCTTGCATTCACAGCATTATTTGTTAATCTGGTTTCTCATCCACCCTTATTTAGTTCCCCCCAGTAGTGCTTTCCTTTGCATCACGTGCCTCCTAATGCATCAGCTGTTTGAGACATTGTCCTCAAATGAACTTGTGCCAATACATGCCTCTTGGATTAACTTTTTAGCACATTAAATGATTTTCTGGTAAACTTGCCAGGGGACTGATGGCTGTGTGTGGCAGGCCTGGTGGCCTACTTTGAGTCAATGTCCCACAATGAGCACAACCTGTCCAACTATTTGTCAAACTGCCTTATCACATCGGGTGCTGTGTCAAGGTCAGTGGAACTGAGGAAAGGGTGCTCAGAATGGTCCGTCTAGTTGTTGGCCTGGACCATTTCCCTTGTTTTTATTGTCTAAAAACCATAGACAGAAATACATTGTTGCCCCTCCACAGCCCCCCGGCAACCAACCACTGGTTCCCATGGTTTGAAAATCACTGGGGGTTGCACCAGTTTTCAATGGCACCACGAGGAAAGAAAGTGCCCAGTTTGATAAAGGTTTAAACCAAAGACACTGAAAGCAAGACAGGAGCTGTGTGACCTACAACATGGAGGCTGGCTCACCAGACAAGCCAGCACTGTCTGAAGATCCCACTGGAGCTGATGACTTGGAGGGTGAAGTAGCGTCTGAGCCATGAAGTAGCTTCCAAGACTTGCGACTCCAAAAGAAAGCACCTTATGTAACAGGGACCATTCTTACTTGTCTTCCCACAGTTCTCCTGAAAAGTCACACTGCATGCATACACATGTCGATGAAATCACATGCTGTGGTGTCAGATAAGTGCTAACATTGGGGGGGACAAGTCGTGCATCTGTGCAAGAAGCCCGAAGAGTAGACTAAACAAATGGGTACCCTGGTGTGGTGGTGGTGGTGGTGGTGGTTAGGGGGGCGGAGGGAGAGATTTACAAGGGTTTTTCTGAATACCACTTGTGTGGAGTTCAGCAAAACCACCAGTCGTGGTGTGCAGGTCCATCACCTCAAAATGACAACTAGTCCTAAACCGGACTATGTAGCAAGGCATCATACTTAAGTGAAAAGTGGTGTAAGGTCCATATGTTGTCCACACAAGTATATACTGAGATCATAGTAATTTGATATAGAAACAAAACGCTTAGTGTATACCGGAGTATTGAAAATTAGAATGGCACTATATTAAAACACCACGGTTGTAGTTTGGCTGAGTCAATCGGGCAGCTTAAGTCAATTAATTGCTACACATGCAGGGCTCAAGTTGGGCGGTATACTGCTCCAGACTGTTTAATCTGTACTTGGCAGACCTGAATGCTGCCCTTAAATCTGATGCATTGTTTCCTCTGAAACTGATTAAAATGCAGTGGCTTGGAAACGCTGAAAATCTAGTGCTATTAGCTAGCACTCCCATTGGACTGCAGAGGCAACTGAATATGCTTATATATGAGGCTTGTGGAATCTGCTTATATCACATGCTGTGCGTAGGCCGACATCTAGTGGGAGCTGCAGTGTATTAGTTGTTTTCGAAACTCGAAAATGGACATCGACAGGGCGTGCCAGTAATACTATCCCTAGTGTGACGTCCACTGTACCCATGATCCCTCACGCGTCGAGGTCTCTCAGATTGTTTTTTCCCGCCATGCTAGATGGACGCTTACAGCAGAGTTCCTTTTTGTGATAAGCCATTGACTTTTATACAATCACAATAGTTTTTCTTTCTATCCTTTCATCGACTGCCGAAACACAACGCAGGTGAAGAAAGAAAACTGCCCGTCAGAGACAATCGCGTGGACCTTGCGGCCTTGGAAGGCTGCTCCGGGCCTCGGCCCAGAGAGTAGGTTGAGAGGGGGGAGGCCATTTTAGAATGCATATTCTCCCCTTCCTACACTTCGCCTAGCTGCCATTTCCATAACTTATAATTATGGAAAATACACCATTTAAATTTTGCCCAAAGTGTAATCGGAAATTCCCCAGGGTCGACGAACACTTAGTTTGCAATTTGTGTCTCCCGAGAAACCAAGTCGAAACATCTTGTCGACCGTGCAGGCTCATCAAGCCTAAGAGGTTAAAGGACCGCTCCACGAAACGCTGGGCCCACTACGCCAGGCAACTCAGGACCATGGAGGTAGAAGGAGCCTTTAGCAATGGCAGCAACGCCGCACCTACGGAAGGCGAGGGCATCGGAGGAGCATCAGCTACTCAAGCGCAGACCCCCGACCCTGTAGGAAAGGCCGGCGGCCAAGTTGTGGTGACTACACCCGGCGGCAGCGCTATAAAAGCACACACCACCAAGCACATAAGCCCCAGTTGACATTCGACAGATGAGTAGAATACTCAACAACGTTCGACACCTCGTGAAAGTTCCTCCTAAGGTCATACCTCCCACTGATGAGGATTTTGGTATTTCCCCTCAATCTATTTTGATCCCAAGTTCAAAGGAATTGTCTTCAAAGGATATTGATAGGGTTTTGTGAAGTTTGACCTTTGTGGCAAATTTGTATGAAAAAACCCAGATTACTTTCAAAGTTTCCATTCCACTCCTCCCACCTCAGCCCCTTCCGGCTCTCAAGCCTCTGCCTTACCCTCTCAACCCCCTTCTAAGAGGTCTCACTTTAATGTTCCCTTACAAAGCACAGTTATAGATATGTATGACCCCGAAATAGAACCAGAAGACCAGGAGGATCTTTCTTTTGTGGAAACATCTGACCCTCAATTTAATGAAGAGAATACAGATTAACTTTATTATGGGGATGATGAAGACCCAGACGCAGACCAGGAGACTAACATGTACTCCATAGATTCCCCTCTTAATCAGGACACTCCAGTGGTCGATTTCCCTGTCGAGATCAACCCCTCCTCAATGAAGTCTTGGCCAAAGTGGCGGAACACTTCCAAATTGACACTTCCACATAGGAGGATAGAGACTTCGCTGAACAAATACTGGGGGACAAAGCCAGTAGGTCAGTTTATCCCACTACTGAAATCGGTCCAACGCAGAATACAGCCTTCCTTAGCAGCACCCAATCTCACACGTGCCGTTAACCCGCGTGTGGAAAAACTATTCAGGCCTGCACCATCAGACCCCTTATATATGAGGCCAATTGAAACCAGACTCATTGGTTGTTACCACGACAAGAAAAAGAGCAGGCACACCCCTTGCTTTCACCGAGGCCCCACCGGATAAGGAAAGCAAGAAGATATATGCCAAGGGCAGAAAGGTTGCTTCCTCTGTGGCCTACCAAACTAGAATAGCCAACAATGCTACACTTTTGGCAAGTTATAACTGCCATAAGTGGGAGATGATTTCGGCACTACTTTCGTCCGCCCCGGAGACACTTAAATCACAACTAGCTCAAATGGCAGCAGATCGAAGGGCCGTATCTACCCGTCTCCTTAAATACAACTTTGATGCAGCTGACCGTGCGGGAAGAGTCTTTGCAGAGTAGACTATTGTAAAGAGGCATGCATGGCTTCGCCATTCAGGCTTTAGGCCAGAGACACAAGCCACTCTAATAAACATGCCAGTGGAAACTAATGTGCTCTTCGGCAAAGCTGTTGAAGACACACTTAAGACAGCAAAGGAAGCGTATGACACTCTAAAATCTTTAGGTCAGCTCACAAACAAGCCTACTGGTCAAAGGGGTAAAGGTCATTTTTGTCGTTTTCGGGCCCAAAATTCACAAAGGATCCAGCTACAATCAAGGCCAAGGTTCCTATGGAAATAATCAAGGACCACTCTTCCAAGGCTATCCACGAGGACAACACAGAGGTCGTGGTGGTCGGGGCAGAGGCCCAGCTCGAGGTGGCACCCCACCTCAGAGCAAGTGACATTCCACTCCAGGTACCCTCCAATGCATCTCCAGTAGGAGGATGCATTTCCAACTTTACCCACGCATGGGAGGTTATCACCTCTGACAGATGGGTGCTGTCCACGGTAGCAGGGGGCTACTTCTTATAACTACTTCAACGTCCTCACAACCACCCCCCATGACAGAAAATCCACTCAGAGGAACATCATCGGATCCTTCTAGAAGAAATAACGCTTCTATTAAAGGACGCCATAGAAGTGGTCCCAACCAACCAGGTAAACAAGGGTATTTATTCAACTTACTTCCTTGTGCCAAAGAAAGATCTAACAATGCGCCCTGTATTAGATTTACTAGTATGTAAACAAAAGTCTATGACTACGCTACACGAGTTAATCCCGCTCCTAAAAAAGTGGATTACATGGCAACACTGGATATGAAAGATGCCTATTTTCATATTTCAATGTTCCCAGCGCACAGAAGATTCTTGCGTTTCAAGATAGCGAACAGGCATTACCAATTCAAAGTGCTGCTCTTTGGAATAGCCTCGGCTCCAAGGGTATTCACAAAGGTATTGGCGGTAGTGGCAGCGCACCTGTGTAGGCGAGCAATCACAGTGTACCTTTACATGGACGACTGGCTCATAAGAGGAATCGCCTCTGATTTGCAGTCAAAACATCCAGACAGCAATCAACCTCCTCTTTCAATTGGGCTTCTCAATCAATGAGAAAAAATCAAGCCTAGTGCCAAGCACTTCCAAACAGTTCCTAGGAGCTATCCTAAACACATAGGAAGGATTGGGCTTTCCTTCAGAGGAAAGAGTAAAACATGTGTTACTGCAAATACCACATTATCGGGCCGGCCGCCAGATAAGGTTGCATAAAGCAATGCATTTAATAGGCATGATGGCATCTTGCATATACCTGGTTCCTCACGCGCGCCTGCGCATGTTTCCCATACCAGAGTGGTTGGCGAAACAGTGGTTTTAGGCAAGCGGTCAGTGGGACGATCTAGTGGTCGTTTCGCCAACACTTGTAGAGAATCTTATGAGAGAAAGCCTAACGAGGGGGGAACCCTTCTACTATCCACAGATGCAGGCAGTGGTCAAAACGGACGCCTCACTGGCAGGGTGGGGGGCTCACTACCTTCACCACACAGCTCAGGGTCTGTGGTCTCACACTGCAGCTAAGAACCACATCAATGTGCTGGAACTTCTGGCAGTATTCAAAGCCCTTCAGGCATTCGAACCCCATTTAACAAACCTGTCTTTGCAGATCCTAACAGACAGCACCACAGACATGTTTTATATCAACAAACAGGGGGTACACGTTCTCCAAATCTAGCCAGACTTGCTCAGCAAATCTGCAAATGGGCACTCAGACGGAAAATGTTCCTGTCATCACATGTTCCAGGGGAACTCAACGCTCTAGCAGACTCATTGAGCAGAGATCCCCTACCAGAGGAACATGAGTGGCATCTGCACAAAAGTCGTAGAACACCTCTTCTCTCAATGGGGTTTCCCAACCATAGACTTATTAGCCACAAGTGAAAATTGTCGATGCCTGGACTTCGCGTCCAGGTTCCCCCAGCCAGCCTCCAAGAGGAACACCCTATGGATGAACTGGTCAGGGAAATTTGCTTATGCTCTCCCCCCCCCCCCCCCCAAACTCCTCTCATGAGGAAAGTGGTGAACAAGTTACACAAGGAACCGATGACGCTTATCCTAGTTGCTCCTATGTGGGCAAGACAACCGTGGTATCCACATCTGCGCAAACTGTCAAAGACTGAAGTAGTGGGATCCTGCAGGAGTGAAGCTGGCCCACCAAACCCCCAAAGCCTGCCTGCTCAACAGTCCTGCTTCAATAAAACTATTGGCCAGGCAAACCCAAGGGGAAAGGGGAATGGAGAAAATAACAAAAGACAAGAACTCCCACTGCAGGTACTTCAGATTGTCCTCTGTGGATGGGTTTTTAGTCAGTTGAGTTCCAAAAAGGAAAATACAACCTTAATCAATATTATAATTCTTTCGTTCTGACTATTTCTTTCTTAATGACATTATTTTTCTAATTACCTGTTGCTTAAACTTTGTTTGCCCTTAGGCCGCCTTGGAAAGATTGCTGCTGCTACAGTAGGTGCTCAGTATAACTTCTCTTCAATAGTCTATCTTCTTTCTTTTCTTTTTTAAAACATCTGGCTGTTATATAAACAATAGATACCAAACAATGTCGTTTTTTACTATTGTGACTGAGTACTCGCTGCTGTGTAACTATTTCACTAAATATGGAAATCAAATACCTTCTGATATGTCTTTCTATTCAGCAGGTAAATCCAATTCTGCAAGGATTCATAACTTGAAAATATTAACATTAGAATGACGCTCACTTGAACGTTACTAAACTGACATGTTTAGTTATCCGAAGCGTTATCATTCAACAAATGTCTCGAAGAAATGAAGTCCGTAGGAATACGCGACGCATCCAAAAATAATCCAAAATGGCCGCTACGCAGCATCACGTCGCTAGGTCCTTTACTCAAAAACTGCGCAAACAAAAAAATACGAATAGCTCGAACGCAACCTACTAATCTTTAAATATTAGTTGAGAGTTAGGAAATAACAGTTAGAATTAGTATTTCGGTAAATTAGTTTGCAAGCAAATTTATCCCAAAAAATAACCTTAATACAAATTAAAGATGCGCACTTGAATTCTTTTGCATATTTACAATTGTCTTTTCTTAAAATAAATTATTTTTCTTCTTTAAGAAGAGTCTACAAAGTCTTATGAAGAAAGTCTTGGAAATTATCTTCCTTTTCACAAAAAAATACTTTGCTTAGTTTCTTCTTCTTTTAAACGATTCAGTTGCTCAGCGAACTGGTGCTAGAAGAAAGTCTTCAATGTAGAGTTCTAAAACTTCTTTCTTGAATCTTTGCTTAAAAGAATTATATTACCTACAAGAGACTTAATACTTGTAAAGTTGTAACTATAGCTTTAATTTACTGGAGCTATCAATAACGTGACCTAACCAGTTGACAACTTTAATGAAAGGCAGTTTAGAACAGTCATAAAAATTCTAAATGACAACACATTGCTGCCTTCAGTAAAATCAACCAATCATTGCAGAGGCTTTGTTCCACCATCTTGACTTGGGAGTGTTTCATCTGTCTAAATGAAAGTGAGTTAAGGGAAATATGAACAAACTAGAAAGGAAATGTACTACTCTCAAAACAGATTTCATTTAATACTTCAACTAACTCCTCTTTACCTTTCTGGAAATGTATTTGAAACCCCCTATTCTCCAATGAACCTTAGTAATGTGAGGTACAAAATGTGACAACCTGACACAAACTGGCAATGTTTGTTTATTACTTGTATTGCGCACCAGACCCAAGGGTATTAGGGCGCATTTCATAAGATTACTCACAGCTTAGTTATACATAGAAATGCATTTACAGTTACAGTATAGTTACACATAGTCTAAACATATTTACAATATCATTTTTACAGTATATTTAGAAAAGGAGATCAAGACTACAGAAAGAAAGTAGGCAGGTGTAATCTAGAGAGGATCTGGTGGACATTGTGCAGGGCATAGGATCAGTTCAGTAAGGCGTAAGGGTCCATTTAGAAGTTTGCGTCTTTGAACCACTTTATTAAGTTGTGGCGACATTTTTGGTATGAATGCTCTACTCTAAGGGGGGGATGGAAGCGAGTTACAGAGCTGGGTAGCCTTAACTTGGAAACTGCTGCCTCCGACTCTAGTCAATTTGAATCTGGGGGTCAGAAGACCATTCATGTTGGAAAGTCTAGTTCTTGTACCAGGTTTTGTGACAGTTCTATTCGCTAGATAGCGTGGTGCTACGTTGTTTATACATTTGTGGGTGAGAGAGGCAACACTTTGATTTTGTCAAGTGTGGACAGCCAGTTGTTCGCTCTTCTAGTGTCTGAGTTATGTTCTCTCCTTGCAATTCCAAGTGCAGCTCAGAGCGTTTTGTAGGAATTGTATTTTCTTGATAATTTGTTTGCCCCAATGTACATGGCGTTGCAATAGTCGAGCTTTGATAGTGTAAGTTCTCTGGCAAGGGTGATGCAACTGTCATTCTAGAGGAAAGGTTTACCCACTCTGATCAGTTTGCAGGTGTAAGCTGCGACCAAAGCCAGAGTGTTTACCTTTTTGTTGAAAGAGTGGAGTCCAGGTAGAACCCCAGAGTTTTTACTTCCTTGGCAACTGAGATGATATGGTCAATATTAAAGGCTGAGTATTTGGGGCTCAATTTTTTGAGGGACGGTGTGGTGCCCAGGATGATGATCTCGGTCTTGTCATTCAGCCATAGTCCATGGGTGGCCATCCATGCCTGGATGATGAGATGGACCTTATTCACCAAGGCCAAATCCTTGTCGTAATCACCAGTAATAGGTAGGATGATCTGTGCATCATTGCATAATTTGTGTAGGTGATACCCAGATGGTCCAGATCATCGAAAAAAGGGGCTTGGTGAAGAAATGGTATAATGTAGATGAGACACAGGATCCTTGAGGCGCACCACACCACACACAGGAGCTTGATCCCATCAAGCTCATGTGCCAGTACAACCTACTCAACCAGCACGAGGGACTAACAGTGCACCTACATCCACAATCGATGAACTTGGAAGCATGGCTCCTGAAGTCATAGTTCGGTCATCTCAATCTACCGCAAAGATGCATGGATATCTTGAAAGCATCAAGAAAACCAAACACTAGGCACTGTTATTATGACAAACAGACGATTCGTAATCTGCTGCCAGACTAAGCAGATCAGTCCCATCAATTGTACTCCATCTAACATTCTAACCTATATGCTCCACTTTCTAGATGCAGGGTTAGTGTTCAACTCTCTAAAGGTCCACCTGGCGGCCTTGTCAGCCTACACCACTTCCCATGCTAAGGTCTCATGGTGGAAGGTACTGGTCATCAAAGCATTTATGGAAGGGGTAAATAAACTCCACCCTCCAATTTCTAACCCTCCGCCAGGTTTTGACCTCAATGTGGTGCTTGCTAAGCTCATGAGACCCCCATTTGTGCTAGTCTCAAACACCTAACTTATAAAACTGCCTTCTTAGTAGCCATCACTTCCATAAGAAGGGTTAGTGAAATCCAAGCATTCAGTGGAGGATCCTTTTTTTACTATACATAAGGACAAGCTGGTTTTACGAACTCACCCTAGGTTCTCACCTAAATTCATCTCCAAATTTCATGCAAACCAGTCTACCGGCTTTCTTCCAGGAGCCCAAAAGCTCTGCTGAGGTAAAACTCCACACACTAGATGTGAGGAGAGTGGTCCTCTGCTACGTAGACAAGACTGCTAAGAAAGACAGATCAACTGTTTGTCTCCATAGCGCCAGGCAGAGAATGTGACCGCATCTCTAAGAATACCATCTCTAGGAGGATAGTCAGATGTATCCAACTGTGCTATTCCCCATCAGATAAAACACTGCCTTTTACACCAAGGGCCCACTCTACAAGAGGTACTGGAGCCACTCTGGCTTTCATTGCAAATATCCCCCTAGACAATATTTGAAAAGCAGCTACATGGCGCTAGCTCAATACATACTTTCACTCAGCACTACTGCATTGACACTCATTCCAGGACAGATACACAAGTGGTTCTAAGACATTTATTCGTTCATGAACCTTCTCACATCCCACCTCCTTCCACTGCTCGCTAATCTATGCACAGCATGTGATCTAAGCAGATTGCACAAGTCTCAGAAGGGATACATTACTCGCTGTAATTGTATTTCTGATGCTTGTATCTGCTTAGATTCACACGCGACCCACTCTTCCTCCCCTCTGAGAGAAGGCGCATGGATGCTTATGAGCTTGTCTGATACGTATCTGCTTGGCTACAAATGTACTTGTGCTGCACCTCATGCTACCTCATGTCAGAAAAAGAACAATCTGAGGGACCTCGACCTGTGAGGGATCATGGGTACAGTGGAAGTCACACTAGGGATAGTATTACTGGCACGCCCTGTCGACGTCCCTTTTCGAGTTTCAAAAACAACTGTAATACTCTGCAGCTTCCACCAGATGTCGGCCTATGCACAGCATGTGAATCTAAGCAGACACAAGCATCAGAAATACAACTATGGTGAGATATATATATATATTCTGAGGTGGTGTATCTGCTTAGATCACATCACATGCTATGCATAGTTCGACATCTAGTGATAGTCACAGAGTATTACATGATTTGTTTACGAAACTCAAAGGGACGTTGACTGAGTGGCTTTACTAATACTATCCCTAGTGTGACATCTACTGTTCCCATGGTCATTCACTTGTCTAGGTCCCTCATTGTTTTTTCGCCATCATAGTCTGTCGCACGTTGTGGAGTTCTCTGGCTATACGCCTTTATCAATTCGTTTGTTTTTACATCACCCTTTGTCTTCCACCTCCAAGATTTCTTCGGTGCTTGGCGGGTGGCCTCTGCGTCGAAGAGAAGCCCTTGTTCAACAAACATTGACTGCGACCTACACTGGCCTCAACAGGCTTCAGCCCTTTACAGTAGAGAGAGTGAGGGGAGGTCATATGCTCTTTCTTAGAGAATGCCTATTTCCCCTTAACTTCACGTCGAGAAACATTGAAAGCCGTGCAGCCTTTTCAGACCTAAGACCCTAAAAGATCGACGCACACAACGTTGGGGCGACCAGGCCATGCAGGCTGAAGCCTACATAGACGTGGCGGGTGAATCACATGATGGCAGCGTCAGCATTGCATAGTGATGCCAAAGATGATAGAGGTTTCATAGAACCCCAGGTGTGAGCCCCCAACTCCAAAGAGCATGCCGATGGTCCTGCCACGGAGTAGACACCCGGCGATGAGAGCGCACAATTATACCAAAAAACGCTAAAGACTCTACACATCAGGCCGAACGCGAACACATCTGCAGTGCGCAGCCACGCAGTGTCCAAGGAGAGGAAGAAGTCTAATCCCCAACTCTCCTCTGGGCCCTCACGCTCCCGTTTGCCTCATGACCGGTCTCCTAAACCGGTGCAGAGTAGACCCGTTTCAGACACTGTGGCCCAAAAAGGCCCTCCTTTCGTGTCGAAGAATGCACGTCCAATGAGAATTCTTTGCTCTCTTCAGGTGTGTCAAAAATGCAGCAACTTCTTCATAATGGCGTCCCTAAAACTCTGCCTAAGGCAAAAGTGTTGAAATACTCTTGTTTTTCGACAGACAAAATACAAAAATCACACACCACAGGAAACAGACTATGCACCCTCCGATACCCTTTCAGGGGCTTTACACCATTGGAGATGGACTCCTTCAGGAACCCTCAACACCATCTCCTTTTTCAAAGTCCACAGAATGGACACCAGAAAAATTCAACAGTGATGAGAATAATCGCTTTGTCAACTTTATGGATCGCCATCCAGAGGAGTTCATGCACCCTCAACGTACTGCACAGGATGGGGAAGAACTAGTGGGGAACCACCTTCAAAGGTGTTGACTGGATAGTTCCCAACCCAGCCCTTTCCACTCAGTCTTAATTACACAGTCAAGACCCCTCAGAGGTCCTATATATTGACACTTCTGACCTGCAGGATTACTGTTGGGGAGAATTCTCAATTCAGTGTTAATTCTATTCTACCTTACAGACCTCCAGCTCTTTTGCTGGACTTTAGGACTTCTAATTTTTTATCCTGGACAGAGTAAGACTTTTTCCCACTCATGTATTTTTCTTTGATTTGAACCCTGTTTCTTTTGGTTTTGTAGTCTGACAAACTCCATAGGCATTATCTTTTTGTATTGTGACACACAGCACCCTCAGATTTCTCTTAAGGTTTAAATACCTTCTCTTGGATAAACTACTGTTTTCAAGAGTAGTGAAGTGAAATTGACTTTCACTGCCTTTTTCTCTTTGTAGACCCAGCACACACTATCTTACATAGAGTGCCGGACGGGTTACTTAGTATCGCCATTGTCTACCTTCTCATGTAACATTTTTGTACCCTTTCTACAATTAATGGCTGGTGGCAGTTGTTTACTTTTTCCTACCATTGTAGGAAGGGGAGGAAGGAGAATAGTTCAGCGGCAACGTGCTCGCTCTGGAAACAAGACGACACAAAGCAACACTGGTTTGATCCCCGGGTCGGTGCTTAGAAACCTCTGGGTATTAAGCACGTTTATAAATACGTAACTAAGACACATTCCTGTAACAGCACCTCGATGCCCCCGGGCTGTGAGAGCACTTTAAAAAGAAAAAAAAATGCAAATTGTGCGTTTTTACCACAGACTGAATCCTCAGCTGCAGTATTGCACCCATGGGGCCCATTTTGTCAAAATGGTTCAGTCTTCTTTTTTCACCATTTCTTGTTGCAAAGGTCCTTCTTGAGATTTACTCTGCGCGCCAAACCAGGTTTGGTCCCTTTTTTCATTGTCTTTGGCGGGGTTCACTGGTGAAGCCCGCCTCTGGCTCCAGCATACCTGGCAGGGCAAGAAGCAAGGGAGGTTCCCGGAACTCCCTGTGCTTAGTCTACTTGGTTACAGGAATGCACCCAAAGGTTATTGACTGGCTGGCTGTCCTTGGAGGACAGCCACCCTGCTCTGTGAGTGACAGCTAGGCTGCGAATGAATGGGAGAGAATTGCATAAAAGGTGAGCTATTTTGCAAGGAAGGCCACTGGCCGAAGGAACCAAAGAAGAAACGAAGAGAAGCTTGCTGCACCCTCCTGGACCGTTGTTTGCCCAGTGAAGCTCTGCTGCAGTGCCGAAGCTCTGAATTTCTAATAGACTAGAGAAGCCTGGAAAGGACGACTTCTTACCAATCAGCCCCAAGACAAACTTGCCTGGAACCACTCTCTCTCTTCTTTGCTGCTGCAGGAACCGAGTGCCAGAGGACAGGAATATCAGAATGAGTGCCTCGCCTTTAAGCCGGACCCGAGCTCCAGGAATATCTTCCGGACTCCCTTGAAGCAGGACTAACCAAGCCTGAGCCACCTCAACTGATTGCTGGACCCCAGAAGCAAGGAAAGCCCAGAAGGTGTCAAAGAACCGCAGTGGTGCTATTTGCGTGTAGCTGATACCGCAAAGTGGTGCTGATCTGAAGTGTGTCCATTGATGCCACCGACCTTCAAACCGTGGTGCTGGAGTCCCCAGACGTCCTCCCTCTGGTACCCACGAATGAGGCCCAGGAACAGGATCTGCAGGACTATAACAGGAACAGAAATCAGCTGGGTCCCTTTTCTTCAGACACAAGGTACTGTGCAACTAGGGGTACTTAACTCTTGTTGTGTGTAGCTTGATTGCTCTCACTGGAGACTTGCATTGGTTGCCCTTTGCAGAGTTGCTTGCAGCTTTGCCCCTCACAAGCCTCCCAGCTTGTGGGCCAACAGTGATTCTTCTCACAACAAAACGTTCTTTAACATTGTGCAAGACATTTGTGCTATCTTCAAAGAAGTGCCTCGGCTCCCCTACACTTTGCTCAATTGACATTTGCTGTCCTGTCTCCCTGAAGAATCTTCTTGCCCTCTGACTTTGTGTTGAACTAGCCCTCCAAAAAGTCATAAATACCTTACTTGTATAGTTGGGAAAGGGTTCATCTATATTTCAGTAGGAGATTCAAAAGTGGTTACCTGTTTGAGAAACGTGTTAACCATTGGTTCCTTCCCTAACCTTTCCTTTTTGCCATAACTTCATTTTAAGTGTAAAAAGTGATATATTAATGTCCAGTGTCCTAGCAATTGAAGTCACCTGAGGGTGTAGGAAGTATCTGTGTGCCATCCCAAAAGGGTATCTACTTACTGATCTGAAGGAGTGTGTTTTGAAGTGTATTTAAGTGTTGCATATTGCTCCCTTCTAAAGAACGCTTATTTTAAAACTGACTGTTAAATGAATAATTACTTGAATCAAACCTTGAGTAGAAGTGTTATTTGAATACATGTCACTGTGAATCTCTGTTAAAACCCTACAGCTCACGTTGACCCCTCTTGAGCTATGCCTCGCTGCTCGGTCACTCGACCAACTTGTATAGTAAAGGCCTATAGCAAAGGTTGGGTTACCTATTGCCAAGAGGACAAGGCTGGTGTAGTCTCTCACAGCTTTACTACATACAATCTTGCCTAAGAGTTACCAATACAATCAGTCTAGATCCATTTTACAATGATGACGACACTGACATTTGCATCATGCAGTCCCCTGATAACCAAGCTGACGCCCCCATAGACAACCAGATCCAAATCAATGAGCTGCTACTCAAAGCTGCACAACATTTTAAACTAGACACATAGGAGGTCCAACATGATGCAAACTTTGTCAATGGCATTCTGGGGGACAAACAATCAGTAACCCAATGTATCCCTATTCTACAGTCAGTGCAGGGATGCATTCAGCCGTCTCTACTTACACCTAGCCTTACTAGAGTGGTCCGCCCCTGCATCAACAGACCCCCTTTACACTAGAGGTCGACTGATACCGGACTCTTTAGTTGTTACAACCAGCAAGAGGGCAGGCACACCCTTAGCTTCTGCAGAGGCACCTCCAGACAAGTACAAAATTCTACAATCTAGATGGGAAAGATTCATTCTCCACTGCAGGTATCCAGTAATATTATCCCCACCAATAATATTGCCATATATCTGGTCGTCGGGTAAGGCCATAGGCAATGTTGTTGGCGGGGATAATTTATGGGTTAAATGGGACCAGGGGTGACCTCTGCTCCCTTTAAAAAATAATATGGGGGTTGCAGGGGTGTCACTCGCAGGTTCCATGGCTTAATATTGCAGCAAAATATGGAGATATTAACAAATGGAACTCCGCTGCATATCGGATGCAAATTGCAAATATCACCACCTTACTGGCCAGCTATAACTACGATTCCCTCCAACAACAAATCAATGCTGTCCCTGAGCCCTTAAAAGCTCAGCTCTCCAAACCCATCTCTGAAGGGAAACGTGTGGCAAACTGCATCCTAAAAATAATGTAGATGCAGCTGATAATGCTGGACACATTATAGCGGAGGGGATCCTAATTAAACGGCACACCTGGTTAAGACACACTTCTTAATATGCCAATAGAACCAAACGTATTTGGCAAAGCCGTAGAAGACACACTAGAAAGTGCAAAAGAGCATGAGACTCTAAAATCCCTGTGCCAAATAACTAACAAGACTTTTGTCCAGCCAGGAGCATTTTACACCCAGTGCTTTGTTCGTGGACAAGGTTACCCACAATCCATCCGGTAAAACCAAAGCCAGCCCTCATTCTGGTGTAACACATGGGGTCAGTCATCCGGATTCCCTACTGACTTTCAAAGTGGGTATAAGTGGTCTAGAAGTAGAATATCCACCACAATAGGCCCCCCTGCCTCTAAGCAATGACGCCCAGATTCTGGTTCCCTCCCATGCAAATCCAGTTGTAGGTCGCATTTGTCAGTTCACTCACGCCTGTGAGAGGGGGCGGGGGGAATCGCATCTGACAAGTGGCTGTTGTCCCCCGCGGCAGGGGGATACTGCATCGAAATGCTGGAAAGACAACGAAATCTGCCAAAACATTGCAAGATGTCACTAGAAAAACAAATTCTGCTACAAGAAGTGAAGTCCCTACTGGAAAAAGGCGCAATAAAGTTCAAGCAAACCAGGTAAACAAGGGTATTTATTCAACTTACTTCCTTGTACCAAAGAAAGACTGAACTATGTGCCCTGTACTAGACTTGCGCCCAGCGAACACACATGTCCAGCCTCACATGTTTCGCATGACAATGCTACAAGAAGTAATCCCTCTAAAATATGAAAGTATGCATCTTTCATATCCAGTGTTGCCATGAAATCCCTGTTATAACAATGTTTCCAGCGTACAGAAAATATCTGTGCTTCAAAATACTGGGCGAACATTACCAATTCAAGGTACTCAGCTTAGGCATTTTTTCAGCTCCAAGGTTGTTCACAAATGTTTTAACAGTAGTGGCAGTGCACCCACGCAGACAATCAATCCCAGTATGCCCTTATCTGGAAGATTGGCTAATAATGGGGGAGTTACCTCAGTTATGCAAACCAGTCTCGTCCCCGCTCACGCAAAACAATTCCTGTGGGCAATTGTAAGAACTCGAGAGGAAGTAGTCTACCCCTCAAACGAGAGAGTAGAAAAATTGTTGCTTCACGTATCTCAATACATATCTGGTCGCCAGGTAACTGTGCAGAAGGCAATGTGTCTGCTAGGGATGAAGATGTCATGCATTTACCTTGTTTCACACGCGAGATTGCGCATGCCCCAAATGCAAAAGTGGCTAGCGAAACAATGCTCTCAGCAAATGGTCATTGGGACGATCTAGTGGTTTTGACCTTAGTACAGGCTCTAAACTGGTGGACAAGACAACATGTCAAACGGAAAACCTTTTTGCAACCCACCAGTACAATCCACTCTTACAAAAGACGCCTCACTCTCAGGATGAGGAGCTAATTACCTTCATACTGCACACGACGTGTGGATGCAAACCTACTATAATTACTGTCAGTCCTCAAAGCACTCAACGCTTTTCAACACCACCTAGTAGGACATGCACTGCAAGTCCTCACAGACTGTACCACAGCCATGTTTGATCTAAAACGAGGATGGGCACATGCTGTCTGTCTGTCCAAGGTATCCCAAAAGATTTTGAAGTGGTCGCTCAATCGAAACCTGTTCCTAGTGTCACATCATGTTCGAGGGGAACACAATGCTGTAGCAGACACGGAGCAGAAGTCAACAACTACCCGCAAAACACGAATGGCAAATTCACAAAGATATTTTACACTAGCTTTACCCAATGGGGGCATCCGCTTCCAGACTTGTTCGCAACAAAGTAAAACGCACAATGCCCAAACTTCGCATCCAGGTTTCACCAACCAGAATCCAAGGGGCAACGCCCTATGGTTGAGTTGGTCAGGGAAATTTGTCTACGCTTTTCCTCCGACTCCACTCCTGAACCAGATAGTGCACAAGATGCACCAGGAAGAAGTCACGCCAATCCTAATTGCTCCTATGTGGGCATGACAACCATTGTTTCCACACCTTCTCAAACTAGCGAAGTGCAAACCAAGCTTCCCTGCCCTTTCAACATGCTGTCCTAACACAAGGGAACAACATTCCATCCATACCTTCAAACTATGAACTTGGCAGCCTGGCTCCTGAAGTCATAGAATTTGGGCACTTACATATTCCACAAATATTCAGGAAACTACTCAAAACATGGCTTCACATCATAACTGGAAAGATCACCCACAAGGGCACACTTGCAACTAAATCATTGAACGAAGAGATAGACCATAACCGACACCAAGCAATCTACAGAAAAACCTTAAGAAAAATCCCAGGACATACCGAACGACTAACCGAGAGACAGCAGTACTAGGCCTAAAGACGTAATACTTAGCAATACGAACACTGTAACATCAGGACAACCCATAAATAGGACCCTTACCCTAAACTTTAGTCATTCCCAACAGACCTAATCCCAGCAAACAGCTAGGGAGCAGGAAACCCCTCACCACTAGCCCAACCAGAGGTGAGGAACAGAATAAGCACCCACTTGCGGAACGGAACCAGAAGTAGCTGAACTGGGATACAGACCCCACTAACCCAACCCTCAATTTTCCCCATACTTAACCCACACAAAATGCACACATCCATTTCTCTCACAGCAATCCGCATGCACTTTACCATGCCACACCAACACATATAGCACCCACCGCACACAAGGCCTCACCCGATCCGATACTTGCACCAAAGCCCAGCACCCGGTGTATACCAAACTGAAGCCGCCAACAGCACACCACCTCTCCCACTCTCCTACTCCCCTCCTCCCGACTAACCCTACCCGCCCTCCTTCTTGTTTACAGATCCACCAGAGTGCCTGGGGACCAATTCCGTTGGTGACGGTGTGCTATAGAAGTACCTTTAACTTAACATAACACAGATGTATGGAGATCATATACATATTAGAGAGGGATAGCAATGTATCTAAAGCTTGTGGATCTGCTTAGAATCTCATGCTATTCATAGGCTGACATCTAGTGTTATTCCCTGAGTGTTGCATGACTTGTTTTCGAAAAGGGACGTTGACTGGGCATGTTTGTAATATCCCTTGTCATTTACTCTTGTACTTGGAGAGCCTTTTACTTTTCCTCCACTTGCCATTAATCGTCGAACTGCCTTTTACATTAAAAATATAAAGTACACTGTTTAAATGTTGCCATTCTTGTACCCACAATTCTGATGCTTGTTAATCTGCTTGGAATCACATGCTGTGCATATAGTCTGGCATCCAGTGGTAACTGCGGAGCATTGCATCTTGTTTTTCGAGAATCGAAAGGGGACGTAGACATGGGTGTGCCTGGAACATTATCCCTAACATGACATGTAGTTTACCCAAAATCCCTCACGCGTTGAGGTCCCTCAGATTGCTTTTTTCCGCCCAGTTTACTGGTTGCCTTATGCAGAGCTCTTCGCGAGAAATTGCAATATTGTTGTATTCCACGACCGTTGGTTGTTTATTCTTACCGTCACTTGCTCGACAGTTGCTTCCAGTACCTCCGCCGAAGCCTGCTGCTACAGACCTTCGACGGCAGTTGATCCAGTCGGTGCTGCCAACCATGTGGCCGGGCCTTCTGGCCGGCCTACACAGTAGGGAGAGTGGGGTCGGGGTGGACATTTTCTGTTTAAGAATGCCTTTAATTTTCCTCTTTGTTCCCTGGGTATTGTCACTATCTCACTCCTCCGGTATGGACAGGACTCCATTTAGATTTTGTCCTTCCTGCAAGGCAGAATTCCTGTGGAAAGACAAACCCCTTACGTGTAATCGGTGTCTTCCGCTCGACCACAACGAGGCGGCCTGTACGGCTTGTAAGCTCCTGTGTCCTAAGACCCTAAAGGAGCGTTGTGTGAAGCGGTGGGCGGCCTACGGGATGTTGCAGGCTGAGTTATTCCCCCGCTGCTGAGCGTGACGAAAGGGCTAGCGATGACCAAGTGTCCAATTCTGAAGCCATTGACCTTACAGCGGAGCGTTCTCGCTCCCAGTTGTCCGTTCCCGGCCTGATCGGAACACAACCCCTGGCCCGGTTTCGGCAGTACAGTTGAAGCGTTCCAAAGCGCGAATGGGCATTTATGAGATTTTGCGATGCCCGCCGATCATTGTGTTCAGCCCTCCCCTCATCCGCTGCAGCGGCATGGGCAGGTTAAAACAAAGGGCGCTACCACTAAAATACATGCAACCGTTGAGACGCCTCAGAAGTAGACACCGCAAACGGCCCTGGTTGTGCCGAAAACCACTGTACAGCTGTTGGTCCAGGCTAAACTCCTCCCTGTGACCCAGAGTATTACCGAATCGCTAAGATCGTTTCGGCAGCAAGACAGAAAGAACGAGGGAAGAACACGTTGAAACTTAAAGAAAGGCCGAAAGACGTACCCAGAGACCTTGAAAGGACTTTTCTGAGAGCCCTGTGTCTTTCTTCAGCGTTAAGGGATAAATCACAGCATTTTAGGGAGGAAGATCACCAGGAAGATCCCTTTCCTCCTCTGGTCCCCTCTGGTTCCTCTTCATGGACCAGAGAGAAGGTTGCATGAATAGACTAGAAAAATGTGTGGATTTTTTGCTCCCAAGAGGCCTCTTGAAAGAGCCCTTACACTCCTATTGCTAAATTTCAGAGGACCTTGGACGCTCCTCAGTATGAGGACGTCTATGATCTCACTGTTGATGAGATCACTCTAAATCAGTACGTTCAGGATGAATACACCTTTGGGGACCCTGCTGACGATCCTGCTGACCCAGCAGAGGGTTGGGTAGACAACCAGCAGGTCGATATGCAACCTTGGGCGTCACCTATCCTGGACCCTCACATGTTATGCATGGGCTCCCTTCCTTCCACTCCAGCCCGTCAGGCTTCTCCAGTCGACGATCAGATGACATTTAACGCCATCTTAAACAAGGCGGCAGAGCATTTCCAGATTTCCCCCAGGAGGCTATGCCAGACTCTGACTTTGTAGAGGACATCCTAAAAGAAAAGCCACCTGCCAGCCAGGCTATCCCGTTGCTTAATTCTATTAAGATGGCTGGCTCCTTCATTATTGACACCTGCTCAAACCAGGGCTGTCAATACCAGAGTTGAGAAATTGTTTTTGTCCTTCCCTTTCTGACCCTCTCTACATCATTGGTCACGCTACTCCAGATTTCTTGGTGGGAACTACAACCATGAAAAGGGCGGGGGTACCCCGGTCCACTGGGAAACACCACCCGATAAGGTGTGCAAAAGATTATGCGCACTGGGGAAGAGTGTCACGACTGCCGCAGCTGTCTCTACCCATATAGGTAACACCACATTGTTGGCTTGCTATGCAGACGTTCAATGGAACCTGCTGCAAGAGGGTCTTCAAGAGGTCCCTGAACCGGTGTGGGCTCACCTGCTTTGCATTGTAGCTGAGGGCAAACCGGTCAATCACAGTATTCTCAAGAATACCTTAGACGCTGCGGAAACGGCTGGCAGCACCTTAGCCCAGGGTGCCCTATTGAAACAGCACACCTGGCTGAGGAATTCCGGGTTTAAAACTGAAACCCAGGTAGCATTAATAAATAAGCTGATGGAGGAGACCAACTTGTTCGGGAAAGCCGTTGATGAGGCGCTTGAGACGGCGAAGGAGCACAACACTCTGGACCCTGGGTCAGATAACCCAGAGGACTTTCCAAAAAAGAGGGTGTGGTTCTTGGTGTTCGTTTCGTGTCCAATCCCACAAACGGAATGGCTCAGGAAAACCTGGTCCTCGGGACAAGGATCCGGCTCCACCAACCCGTATCCACCACAATTTGCCAACCACCTCAATTCAGACGTCCAAGATCAAGACGCCTGACACCAGAACACCTACGCATCCTGCTGCAAGAGGTCGAGATCCTGCAGGAAAAGGGTGCCATAGAAGTCGTCCCTCTTCAACAGATACACAAGGGTATTTATTCAGTGTACTTCCTTGTAACCAAAAAGGATCTCGCCATGCGCCCTTTGCTAGACTTGCACCCAGCAAACAAATTTGTCAAACCTCACAAGTTGTGTATGGTAGCTCTGCAGGAAGTGATCCCCCCCCCCTGCTCACACAGGGGGATTACATGGCAACATTGGACATGAAAGTGTCATGGTCATGAAGTTGCGGGCACAGGCATCCAGGGATTGCATGCACAGGAGACCTGGGTGGACACTGTCCTGGCGCCTTTGGCACCAGGCTAATGAACAAAAGTAAACGAGAACATCTATTTAACACCAAGAAGCTTTTATTATGGACATACCACTTCAGATGCATTAACCTTGAACATTCCATCCATTAAGCAGGATGCATTAACCTTGAACATTCCATCCATTAAGCATCCCCCAGTGCATTGCCATTGCACCTGCTCACTCTCTAGGAGTGGCAGGGTGTGGCTGCTAAGCGTGCCCACAATCTCAGCTATATAAGCTGTCTTGATCCTCAAGACAGACGCTTTACGTTATTCTGCACCTCCGTGCAGCGTAATGCTCACCGCCACCTGGGATTCAACTTACCTGAAGAGATCCTGCCATCCACAATCATACTCACCATCCAGCGGATTCTGCTCTCACTTGCAAACATCTTGGAGCGCAGTCATCTTCCTAGCACCGCGGCGCACCTGTAAGCATTTCGTAACGCAGACCGCATCATCCGGGCATCGCGGCACGACGCGCAACATCCAAACTCTGAGCTTCGAGGGAATTGGGTCCTCCGACGTATTCCTTATCTGACAGTAATCACCACAGATGTGCTGTTTCGGAAAATCTTTCTGCGTCAATGACATCTATACGTCGTCCTCGAGGGCCGACGTCACCGGATGTTATAGGTAGGACGCACGACGCCCGTAGCCTCAGTTCCGTTTTTTCCGCGAACGTGTGCGCTTCAGAGATCTCGGTGCGCCTCGATTCTACTGAATCCTGTTCTTTCGGTTCTTCAAACCTGTTTCTTCATTGAATATTGTATGATGTCTTTGGCTTCTTCCACCCCGTGGTCCGGGTTTAAGAAGTGTCGGGTGTGCGGGTCCAAGATTTCTCTGACGGACACGCACAACGCTTGCCTCTGGTGCCTCGGGGAGGACCATGATACGGATGACTGAGTCGACTGCAAATTGCTCATATCGAAGGCCTTGCGGGAGCGTAAGAAGAAGCTGTCGGTCGGTAAGGTGGCCAAGCCCTGGAAGTTGCGTTCCACTGGTCTTTCGACGGATGATTCGAGGGGCGACTCTCCACATCGTTGTGAGTCGGGGGATCTCGGTCTGGGAGTCGGTCCCGCCATTCCTCTGCCTCTTCGAGGCACTCCAGGAAGCACCATCACAGGTCGCCTTCCTCGTCCGAGGACTCCGCCCGTCGGCGGGTTGCTTGTCCCAACAAGCATTCCACTCCTGAGAAATGGGATTCCTTCCGAAAGGAGATGTTGGTGATTTTTCAATCGCAGGGCTCTGGTCCGTCCGCACCGTCTGAGGACGCCGGCCGTGGCCGTACTAGAGACACTGCTTGTCTGCCTTCGGGCTCGAGCAGTCGTCGCGACCACCGGGCGCCTTCGAGTTCCCAGTCGGACAAGGATGGTCACTCTAGGCATGCCCGTTCCAGGTCCCGGTCCTAGACGCCCTCGAGACCGCGAGAACCTGTGAAGTCTTCGAAGAAGACATCGACTCCGGCGGTGCCGAGGTCGTCGACTGACTCTCTCGAGGCTCCGCCTCTGAGGAAGTCAACGCCATCGGCGCCCAGGCTGTCGAGACACGCTCGGGGCTCTGCCCTCGAGGCCTGTGTCAACGCTGCCGAAGCTGTCTGCGCTGCGCTCGACGCCTTTCGAGGCGGCTTTGGCGGGGGTACCCCGTGGCATGGTGGAACCCCCCAGAAAGGCTCTGGCCAAGGCTAAGCATGTCTTTGTTCCTTTTTCTGTACCCTCTTTTCAGCCTTTGGATTATATTTCTGAGGTGGATGAGGGGTCTGAGGAAGGTGAGGTTCCTGATGGCCTTCTTTCTAGCCATAGCCAACTTGAGGATCTGCGGCAGTCGTTGCACGACGCCAGTGGGATGGACACTTCTCCGGAGGTGGAGTTTGGTAGGCCTGAGCCTGGCACGCATGCCGACTCCTCTTACCGGTGCCTGATGTCGAGGGTCACGGATTACCTGGGGTGGTCTGCCCCCCCCCCCTGGGGATTTTCAGCAGGATGATCTGACTGATGTCCTCGACCAAGGTCCACCAACTGACCCGGTACTGCCATTCCATATGGCCTTGCAGAGAAGGGTGGCTGTGGCTTGGACGTCTCCGGAGAGTCTCCCGGCAGTGAGCAAGTCCTTGCCGAAGAAATATCGCCCAGCCAGTGGCGACCCCTGCTACTTGACCATGCACCCCACTCCAGAGAGTTTGGTGGTGTAGGCAGCTATGGCCCCTGCAAAGCAGTCGTACCCTACCATCCCTCCTGATAGGGATGACAAACGTTTTGACGGCTGGGCGAAGGTGTTTTCTTCTGGGGTATGGCGCTTCAGGCTGCCAACTCAGTTTGTGCCTTGTCTTGTTTCACGCACTCTCTGTGGAACTGTATCTCCTTAGCGGCTGATCATATTCCCGAAGGGGAGGAACGGGATGGTTTTCTTGCTATCGTGCAGGATGACAAGGACGCCATGTGTGAGTCTGTTCAGTCAGGTCTGGACATGGTTGATTGCGTCAGCCGGTCCATGGCGGTGAGCACCTTAATACGCAGGTTTGCATGGTTGCGGAAGGTGGGGTTTGCTCCTGATGTGCAAGCTCAGCTCCTCAACATGCACTTTGATGGTGAACCTCTTTTTGGCAGCAAGGCTGACGAGAGGTTTGAGGTTTCAGACCTCCAAAGCTGCAGTGAAGTCGTTGGGCGCTGCAGTTCGCCAACCTCTGCCTTTTCGTCCTAGGGGACAACAATGGAGGGGAGGTTCCTTTCGATATTACTCGTCCTTTAGTAAATCGAGAGGAGCTGCTAGTGAAAGGGGCCACTGTAGGAGTGCCAGAGGTGGAAAACTGGGTAATCTGGTGCCGCAGCCGCTCGGGCAGTTGCCTCTTTGCCCTCAGGCACTGCCGCAGCCGCTTCAGCTCAGTCATGAGGCCATGTCCCATGGTTCGCCGGTTGGGGGGGGAAGGCTGGCGCGGCATCTTGTAGAGTGGCATGCCATTACTTCAGATGTGTGGGTTCTGGAGATCATAGCCCACGGCTACTGTCTTCCTTTCCGGCAGAGGCCTCACGACAATCCACCAGGGAATCTCTTTGAAGAGTCCGGATCCGCTCCTTGCGCAGGAAATTCAATCCCTGCCTGGAGAAAGGCGCCATAGAACTGGTGCCTGTAGCAGAGAGGAACAAGGGATTGTATTCGCTTTATTTTTTGATTTCGAAGAAAGACGGGGGATTGAGACCCATCATCGACTTGCGCGGTTTGAACAAACGCCCAAAGTTCAAGATGGTTACTCTTTCTCAAGTCCTCCAGGCCCTTCAACTTCAGGACTGGTTGGTGTCTCTCAACCTCAAGGACGCTTATTTTCATGTGCCGATCCATCCAAAGCACAAGAAATACCGGAGGTTCACGGTTGGCGACTCGCAATTTCAGTTTCGGGTCCTGCCGTTCGGATTGACCTCCGCCCCGAGGGTCTTCACCAAGCTCATGGTGGTGGTGGCAGCGTATCTCAGGAAAGGGGGATTCACGTCTACCCTTACCTGGACGATTGGTTGATCAGGGTGCGCTCACCCAAGCAGGTCCTGGATCAGCTGTCAGTCACCTGCCACTCCCTTCACAAGCTGGGCTTCTTCCTCAACTTAAAGATGTCCCACTTGACGCCAACACAGCGGCTCCAGTACATCGGAGCAGTGCTCGACACATCCCTGGGGCAGTGTTCCCCCCTCCCCACGTGAGGGTTCTTCCCATTCAGCAGATGGTGCACAAGTTTCAACTTGCCCAGACGCTCCCGGCGTTCGAGGTCTTGCGGTTGCTCGGCCTCATGGCATCCTGCATTCTTCTGGTGCCAGAGGCCAGGTTGCGGATGAGATCTCTGCAATGGGCCCTCAAGCTCCAGTGGTCACAGTCCTCCGGCAGGATGTTGGACCCCGTTCAGGTGCCGCCCTCGGTCGCCCAGGACCTTCTGTGGTGGGCCGTCAAAGGCAATCTGAGGGGGGGGCTCCATTTTTGGCTGCCCTGGCTGGAGGTGACTATCGTGACGGACGCATCCCTCACGGGATGGGGAGCTCATGCCAACGAGTTGACAGTCAGCGGTCGTTGGTCTCCGTCGGAGTCCAGACTCCATATCAATCTGTTGGAGCTGCGGGCCGTCAGTCTTGCCCTGAAGGCTTTTCTGGCAACTGTGCGAGGGAAGAATGTCCTGATTCTGTCGGACAACACAGTGGCCATGCACTACCTCAACAAAAAGGGGGGGGGGGGGCAGGGAGGCGGTGCAGCTCGGGTTCTGGGCCATCCAGCAGGAAGTTTCGATCTCGGCAGTTCATCTGACCAGAGATGAAAACGAAACGCCAGATGCTCTGAGCAGGCAGAGCGCGATCTCTCACACGTGGGAGCTGGCTCAGAAGATTCTCCTGGAGATTTTCGCCCTTTGGGGGACCCCTCAAGTGGATCTCTTCGCCTCCAGTGTCAACCGGAAGTGCGAATGGTTCTGCTTGCGGGAATTTCCTCCAAAAGGAGCCTTAGGAGACGCGTTCGTGGTGGAGTGGTCCTTCCCAGTGCTGTACGCGTTTCCTCCAGTCCCCGTCATCCCGCAAGTGCTGCGGAGGCTATGGAGGTTTGGTTCCCGGATGATCCTCATTGCTCCGGCATGGGCCCGGAGGACGTGGACCTTCTCGACATGTCCATCTGCCCTCCATGTCATCTTCCCTACCGAGACGATATGCTCTCACGGGAGGGGTGTCAGGTTCTCCATCCAGAGGTCAGGGCCCCCAACCGTCACGCTTGGCTTCTGAAAGGTTGAGGTACAACGATTGGGACCTCCCTGAAGACGTGATGGAGGTGTTGCTTTCGGCCAGACGGCCAGTGACGAAGTCCCTGTACCGTTGCCTTTGGAGAAAGTTCTGCGACTGGTGCAGGGTTCAGAATGTGGATCCTTTTTCATGCGACATTCCTGTGGTTCTGTCTTTTTTGCTTTCGTTGGCCCACAGGGGCCTGCAAGTGGGTACTGTTAAAGGTTACCTGGCGGTCTATATTTAAGCGCTCGTCTGAGGAGTGTTCCTATTTCAGAATTCCTTTAATGTCTCAGTTTCTCAAAGGACTCACTAATGTGTTTCTGCCGTCACCTTTCCAGGTGCCTGGTTGGGATTTGAACCTTGTTCTGAAATTCCTTATGGGTGCTCCGTTTGAGCCTTTACAGTCTTGTCCTTTGAGGCTGTTAACCCTTAAAACTGTTTTTAGTTGCGGTCACTTCCACTCCGAGTGAGTGAGTTGCAGGCACTTTCAGTTAAGCCACCCTTCACTGTGTTTCTTAAGGACAGGGTTGTCCTTAGTTCGTCCTTCCTTTCTTCCGAAAGTGGTGTCGGAATTTCATTTAAGCCAGAAGGTTATTCTTCTGGCATTTTATCCTCCTCCACATCCTGGTAAGGAAGAGGAGAGGCTCCATAGGTTGGATCCTAGGAGAGCTTTTAAGTTTCTACATTTCACGCATGTCATGGGTCAGAGTGGACGATCAGCTCTTTATTGGTTACGCTGGAAGGCGTTTGGGACAAGCTGTGACTAAGCAGACTTTGTCTAGATGGATTATCTTGGCAATTTCTGAATGTTACCGTCTGGCGGGTAAGGACCCTCCAGTAGGTTTACGGGCCCATTCTACTAGGGGTATGGCTGCCTCTACTGCCTCTACTGTCCTGCAGAGGGGTGTTCCTATTCCCAACATCTGTGAAGCAGCCACATGGGCTTCGGTCCATACTTTTGTACAACACTACTTCCTAGATTCTATCCATGGCCAGGTTCGGGCCTTTGGCAAGGTGGTCCTTTATTCTGCAATTTGATTAGGCATTCTAAATTTCTGTATTCTAAAATATTTTTCCCTCCTCCATACGTTGGTACTGCTTTGGGAGTCTGTCATAGATATGGAATACGTCGGAGGACCCAATCCCCCTTGAAGAACAAGTTACTCTCTTAGCTCGTAACGTTCTTTCGACGACGTATTCCAGATCGCTCCCTCCCTACCTGCCCCGCTACAGAATTTCTTATGCGATTGCAGCTTACATTTCTGCAAGGCTTTCTGTGGTCATACTGGCAGTGGTTTGGTGCCACACGTTCTGGGGGATAAACTACAACTGAGGCTACGGGCGTTGTGCGTCCTACTTATAACATCTGGTGAAGTCTGCTCGACGGAGGCCCTCGAGGACGGCGTATCAACATCGACGCCGAAAGATTTTCGGAAGCAGCACAGCTGTGGTGGTTACTGTCATAGATATGGAATATGTCATTGGACCATTCCATCGAAAGAACGTTACCAGGTAAGAGAGTAACTTGTTCATCTTCAACAGAAAGGCAAAAGACAAGGTTATACACATAACAGACATTTGTTAAAGGCGTGCTGCCATTTAACCTAGTACCTTACAAAAGCAATCACTCACCTGCTGCCGGACATTGCGATCGCATCCATCTTCCGCTCAGCCACGTTCTGCGCCTCCACCGCCGCAGTAAGGCCGCATTTCCATCTAATGGGAGAAAACCGAGAGGAACGTTATTTAGGGGAAAACAACGAAAAGCAAAAACATCAAGAGACATTTCGAGAAAGCAGAAAAAAGGGAAAAGACAAGACAAGACATTGTAAGAAAGCAGAAAGAGGAGCTTAGTCGCAGCAGGACCAGACTAATGCTCAGGACTCGGTGAAGGAACTCGATTCCATTAACAAGCGCTCCTGCCAGAAGCAGCAGGACGGAGAGCTCATCATTCACATTTACCAGGAGCAGTGCCAATGATTGTCACCGCCCACAGCTGATTTGCAGGGGACGAAACCTGAAGAGGGTGATCTAATGCCAAGGAGGGCTGCAACTGTGCCCCAATGCCTCTGCAGAGACCAGGTGAGCGTAACAGAAAGATGCATACTTTCATATTTCAGTGCTGCCAAAGCACAGAAAATACCTCGGATTCATGATGGAGGACAAACACTATCAGTTCGAAGTACTCCCCTCCGGCATTGCCACAGCACCAAGGGTATTCGCGAAGGTACTGACAGTGGCAGCAGCACACCTGCGCAGGCTAACCATCACGGTTTATCCTTACCTAGACAACTGGCTCATAACAGGGGACTCCTACGGAACATGCCTGTCCAACACTCAACATGATAGAACTCTTGTTCTGCTTGGGATTCTCCATCAAAGAGAAAAAATCCAGCATAGACCCCAGTCAAGTCGAGCAGTTTCTGGGGGGCGTTAATTCGGGCGGAAGATTGACTCCTCTTCCCCTCCGAGAGGGTCTAAAACCTGCTGTTTCAGATCCCTCAATATGTAGCCCTTCGGGAGGTAATGGTACACAAGGCCATGCGACTGTTAGGAATGATGGCGTCCTGTATTTACTTGGTTCCTCACGTGCGTCTGCGCATGCGCCCCATGTAGAGGGGCTCAACAGCTAGTGGTGTCAGGCCAGTGGACAATGGTACGATCTAGTGGTAGTCTCACCAGCCCTCATTCTTGCTCTGCAGTGGTTGTCGAGGGGGAACCTCTTGGAGGGGAAATCCTTCACAACCCCCGCAGTAGAAACGTCCATCGCAAGAGTGGCATCTCTCACGGGGTGGGTGGGATCACCTGCTTCAGCAGACGGCTCACAGCGTTTGGCCCCCAGAGGTAGCAGCAAACCACATAAATCTGTTGGAACTGTTAGCCGCATTCAAAGCACTAAAGGCCTTTCAGACACAATTGCAGGGGAAGACGGTCCTGATCCTTACAGACAGAACAGCCATGTACTATCTAAACAAATGGGGGCACTCATTCTCGAGGGCTGTCCAAACTATCTCAGAACATTTGGAAATGGACTCTCAAACACAAGATGTTCCTGTTGCCACAACATGTTCCAGAGGAACTCAATCTTCTGGCGGACGTGCTCAGCAGAGACTTCCCACTGCTCATAGAGTACGAATAGCAACTACACAAAGACATTGTCTCCAATGTTTTTGCAGAATGGGGCTTCCCAGAGATCGACCTGCTCGCAACTCTGGAGAACGCTCAATGCCAAGATTATGCCTCCAGGTACCCCCCGAACCGATCCAAGGGGAACAGTCTCTGGATAACATGGTCGGGGAAATTTGTTTTTGCTTCCCCTACATTACAACCCCCCGCCCCCCCGACTCTCCTTCTCAACAGAATCGAGCACAAGATGTACCAGGAACCAGTCACCATGATATTGGAGGGCCCGCCAGCCCTGGTTCTCACATCTGATGAAGATGTCACTCTCTTCTCCAATGAAACTATCTTTCCCATACAACATGTTATCACAGGACAAGGGGGAGACTCTTCACCCATGCCCACAAACTCTGAACTTAGTGGCCTGGCTTCTGAGGTCATAGGTTCAGGCATCTCCAGCTTCCTCAGAGATGCATGGACATACTTAGAGAGGCAATGAAACCTAACACCCAATGTTGTTACTCCAGTAAATGGAAGCGCTTTGTCATCTGGTGCAATTCCAAGGGCATCAACCCGGTTGACTGCTCTCCTACCCACATTGTATTGTACCTGACTCACTCACTAGATTCAGGCCTGGTTTTCAACTCGATGAAGGTCTACTTAGCTGCTCTCGCTGCCTACACTGTTACAACAAAAGGTGTTGTGGTGGAAAATACCAGTTATTAAGGCTTTCATGGAAGGGGTGAAGAGGATTCATCCTCCCATTTCTAACCTGGCTCCCGGATGGGACCTAAATGTGGTGTTGACTAGACTTATGGGTTCTCCTTTTCAGCCCATGCATAAGGCAACTCTCAAGGATCTTACCTATAAGACTGCCTTCCTAATAGCTATCACTTCCATAAGAAGTCAGTGAACTACAGCCTCTTTCTGTTCTAGACCCCTTTGTTACAATTCAGAGATAAGGTGGTTCTGCGCACTCATCCTAAATTTGTGCTTAGATTTATTTCCAAGTTTCATGTGAACCAGTCCCTAGAACTACCAACCTTCTTCCAGAACCCCTCTAACGTGGCAGAAAGAAGCCTGCATACACTAGATGTACGCAGGGCAGTCATGTATTACCTGGCAAGAACGCGACCACTGAGAAAAACAAACCAGTTTTTCCTTTCAATGATGGCGGGTAGAGCAGGAGATCCTGTCTCTAAACCAACTATCTCAAGGTGGACTGTCAATTGCATCACACTTTGCTACATTCTTGCTAAAAGAGAACTGCCCTTCAAGCCTAGAGCACACTACTCGAGGCACTGGGGCTTCCATAGCATTCATTGCAAATGTTCCCTTGGAGACCATCTGCAAAGCAGCAACCTGGAGTTCTGTACACACCTTTACAAAAAACTATTACCTAGACACTCATTCTAGGTCTGATTCTCAGGTGGGACAAGCAGTACTAAGACATCTTTTCACTACTATTCCTTCTCACAACCCACCTCCAACTCTGGGTACTGCTCGCTAGTCTATGCACAGCATGCGATTCTAAGCAGATTAACAAGCATCAGAAGACATGCATTACCTACCATAAAAGCATTTTTTAAAATGCAATCAGAGGGACCTCGACGCGCGAGGGATTTTGGGTACACTACATGTCACGTTAGGGATAGTGTTACAGGCACGCCCATGTCGACGTCCCCTTTCGATTCTCGAAAGACAAGATGCAATATGCCGCCGGTACCACTGGATGTCGGACTATATGCACAACATGTGAATCTAAGCAGATACAATCAGAAATGCTTTTACGGTAAGTAATGCATGTCCTATCCCTGCAAGGACATGGGCTGTGTGTGCAATCATTGTCTTCCTAGAGACCACACAGGGAAACACTGTGTAGTGTAATCTTTTCAAACCCAAAATGTTGAAGGACCGCCGCATTAAACTTTGGACCGTTCACGCCATGCAGGCCGAAACATCCGTTGAAGTAGCAGGCACTGAAGAGCCCGATCAAGGCCGCTAAGGCACACATAGTGACACTGAAGACAATTGGGTTTCTGATTGTTCAAATGTGATAGTCCCTGCCTCTAGTAAGCAGGCTGGCTGCCCTGTGATGGAGACCACACTTGGCGACAAGTATCTATAGCCTTCACACTAGGCACACAACCCCTAGCCATACTCCGACTAAATCCTCGGGTAAACATGGCCACACAGTGTTGAAAGGAAATGGAAAAACCCTTTCTACCTCCAAACATCCATTGTCCTCTGGGTTCTCGCAATTGCGATAACCGCACAACACATTTTCACAACTGGCGCAGAGTAAGTCCAGTACAGACACCACTCCTAAAAAATCTTTTTGAGTAGATGGTGTTTTCCCACAACCCTTGTCCCCTTGGTATCAGGTAACCCACCTTTTGGTATAGGTCTGTACTACACAAGTTGGTATGGTGACTGAGCCGCCAGACTTATCTCAAGAGGGGTAAATGTGAGCTGGAGAGCTGTAGTAATGAAATCCACCTCCAAGAAGCCAGTGACACTTCTACTCAAGGTTTTGGTTAGTTATTTATTTAACAATAGTTTTTAAATAAGCATTCTTTAAAAAGGGCAATGTATGTAACAATCAAATATACTTTAAAATATTTTTCCAGAATCAACACCAAGCTAGTTAAAACTCTTGAGATGCTTCTTAAACACTTCCTACACCCAGAGGTGACTTCACTAACTAGGACAGTCATGCCATTTATCACTAATACACTTAGTAGATTCTGAGGTTTGCAGAAAGGAAAGGTTAAGGGAAGGAAACATTTTTAAACAGGTTCTCGGAGCATGTGAGCACTTAAATCTTTCCACGAAGTCTAGATAAAAACCTTTCCCAGCAATAATAGTTAAAAACCAATGCATCACCTATGGGGGACAGCGAGTATCAAAGTCAAATGTACTAGAAGAGTCTGCAGGGAGCCATGACAGCCAAAGTCAATTGGAGCAGAGGCACTTCTTAGATAGCATAGTCTTGCACAACGTTAGTTTGTTGAAGAAAAATCACTGTAGGGTCACAAGCTGTTACACTTGTGAAGGTTAGAGCTGAAGTCAACTCTAGCAAAGTAGCTACTGCAAGACTCAACTGAGAAGAGCAAAGCTAAAGACACAGAGGTAAGTACCCCCGAGTAAGAACAGTACATTTGGTTAGAAGAGTGGTCCAGCTGGTGTCTGTCTGGTTGCAGCGGTGCAGATCCTTCGTTTCCTGGGCCTCAGTCGTGGGGACAAGAGGGAGGACGTCTGGGGACTCCTGCTGCAGAAATGTGGAGGTCGGTGGCTGCTATGGGCTCTTTTTGGATCAGCAGAACTTTGTGCTTTCAGTGCTCGGTAAACAGCACCACTGCAGATCTTGGATACCGGTTGGGTTTCCTTCACTCCTTGAGTCCTGCACTCTGGTGAGGGGACTCAAGGTCTGATCATCCTGCTTTTGGAGAGTCCTCGGGAGACTCCTGGAGCTTCTGGCTGGATCAGACGTTGTACTCTACTACTTATTTCTCTACTCCTGGCACTCTGTACTTCTTTGCTGCTGCAAGAACAGCTGGTTGGGGAAGATGGTCCAGTAGAGTTCATCTCAGGGTTAGATGGTCCCACTAACCTAAGGGAGGAAGTTGTCCCTTCTGGAGCTTCTCGTGTCGATTTTTAAAAAAGAACAACAAAATGTTTCAGCACAGCAGCAGGGCTTCACCGGGCGATTCAAAGGTCCAGGAGGATGCAGCAAGCTTCGTTCAGTCTCTTTGGGTTGTTCCTCCCAGTGGTCGACTCTGTCTTCAGTCCCAAACCCCTCGCCTTTTTAGCAGGTTTCTCACAATCCTGCATAGCTTAGCTGTCGCTCAAACAGCAGGGTGGCTGTCCTGCACTTCAGGCATTCCTAAAGACAAAGGACAGGCGACTTTCCGGGACCTCCCTCATTTCCTGCCCTTCCAGACACCTTGCAGCCAGAGGCGGGATTCAGTACTGAAGCCCACCAAAGGCAAAACGAACAAAGGGCTCAAACCTGGTTTGGTGCACAGAGTAAAACCCAAGAAAGACCTCACAAAACCACAAATGGCAAAAAAGACAACCGGGGCCATTTTGACAAAATGGTGTCTCATGGGTGCTATACTGCAGCTGAGGATTAAGCCTGCGGTAGAAAAGCACAATGGTAGAAAAATTAAACCACTGCAAACAGCCATTTAAAGTAGTGAGGGTAACATAAATGTTACATGACTAGGTAGGAGAAGGGGCTACTAGGTAGCCCCCCAGCACTCCACATAAAATGGTGTGTGCTGGACCTACAAAGAAAAAAAGTAAAGTCAAGTCAATTTCACTTTACTATTCTTGGGAACAGTAGTTCACACGAGAAAAGGTATTTAAACCTTATGAGAAATCCAAAGGATTTCTGTCGCTAAACAAAGGAAACCCAAAATCCAATTCAGGTCAAAACACATGAGGGAGTGAGAAAAAGGGCTCACTCCAGGGTTAAAATGGTAAAGTTCATCAAAAGAGCTAGGGTCTCTAACGTTGAGGGGAATTAGCACAGGAATCACAATTCTACCTAACACTCATCTTTGATATACTCAAATATCCTGCTTGCAGCTCAGAAACTTTTCACAGCAGAGGGCGCTGTGCGTTGTCGAACTTGTGTCCCGCGAAGGCCTCAGTCTGTCTCAAGTGAGGTGTTTGTATAAAAGACACACACACCGCACCTGTTGCCTCAATTCTGTTTTTCTGCACAGTTGCTCAAAACTGTTCACTTGCCTCTGCAAGTATTGTTTGTTGCGTAGTTCGCAATTATTTTTTAAGTATGTCATCTACCCCGAAAACAGGATTCAAGAGATGTGCTGATTGCGGTTCTAAAATGTCAATAACCAATTGGCATCGGTTAGGTCTCTGGTGCTTGGGGTTGGGCCAAAATGTCGACTGTGGCTCGTGCCAATCTTTGACAGTTAAAGCCTTAAGAGAGGAAGGGGAAACTCTTTAGGTAGGCCCTCCCCTAAATCATCTTTGGTTACTCCATCGAAGGCCAAATTGTCTGAAGATAAGAGCTCAAGGGATGTTTCTCTTCACTGTTCCAAGAGGCAGGGCAAATATGCTAAACACCCAAGGTCGAAGTCTAGACAGGCGTCATCGAGGAGATATAGGAAAAGGTGTCATCGCTCCAGATCGGTATCCACATGTTGGACCTCAAGGGTAGTCTAACCCCCGAACCTTCCCTTAATCGTAGTAGTGGCATCATAAGATTCAGGAATTCTTGTTTCTAGATAATTTTCAAAGAAATCATTATTTGGTTGCAATTTTTTGTTGCCCTTTTGTCATATATCAAGACTGTCTTCCAAGTGAAACATTTTTTCAGCTTTATTCAGTTTCTATGGAGTATAGATATTCTTAAAAATCCCACAGGTCCCTGGTTGGTACTATGACGTTTAACCCATGAGACCATGGTGTGTGTAGCTGGATATAGTTAAAATTCCAGACTTCTAATGTGAATTCCCCTCTCCCCCTCTGTCCTCATGTGTGCCTCTCCAAGTGAAGGACGGAGGGAAATTCACATAAGAACTCTGGTCCACCTATTTAAATGTTACATTTAAATGTTAACTAAATCAGTGGGACGATCTAGTAGTCGTTTCGCCAACACTAGTACAGAGTCTTCGCTGGTGGACAAGGGAGAATCTTTCAAAGGGGAAACCCTTTTACGATCCAGAAATATACAGGCTGTAGTCACTACAGACACGTCCCTCTCAGGATGGGGAGCACACCTCCTTCACCACACAGCGCAGGGCCTCTGGTCTCACACAGTGGCCAAGAATCACATCAACCTGCTAGAGCTTCTGGCAGTCTTCAGAGCGCTTCAGGCGTTCAAACCCCACCTGTCGAACCTGTCAGTGCAAATCCTAACGGGCAGCACGACAGCAATGTTTTACATAAACAAACAGGGGGGCACTCGTTTGCCAAATCTGTCCAAGCTTACCCAGAAAATTTGGATATGGGCACTCTGACGTAACATTTACCTGTTGTCTCAACATGTTCAAGACGCATGGATACTTGTAGTCTTATCTATCTTATCTGCTTGGATACTCTGTACTCGCGCTACTCCTCATGCTACCTCATGGCAGAAAAAATACAATCTGAGGGTCCTACATGCGTGTGGGATCATGGGTACAGTGGACGTCACACTAGGGATAGTATTACTGGCATACCCTTGGTCGACGCCCATTTTCGAGTTTCGAAAAACAAACTGTAATACTCCGCAGCTTCCACTGGATGTCGGCCCATGCATAGCATGTGAATTTAAGCCGATACAAGCCTCAGAAATACGATTACGGTGAGTAATGTATCCCATATGAGAGAGGGGGGGGAGGGAGGAAGTCAGAGGGGGAGAGAGAGTTTGTGCCATGATATTTTCAAAAGCCGGTCTGAAAGAGTGAAAACAAGCTTTTACTTTGAGGCCAGGCTTTCAGGTGTTTAAAAATCAGACTCGTGAAAATGTTACTATCCGCGTCTAGAATGCCAATGGGTCGATAGTTTTTAGCGTCGGATCTACTTTCTCTGTTATAAATCTGAATAATGTACACAGTTCTCCACGTTAGTGGATAGGTCGCTGTCTTCAGGATGCTGTTAAACAGGAGCTTCAAATTCCCTGCCCACTCTGTCCTAGCTTCTTTGAACAAACTATTTGAGGTTTTATTCGGTCCAGGGGCTTGAGTTACTTGCTCTTTTAATGGGCTCTAGCACATCATCTGTGCCATAAGTAAAGGCACCCATAAACCCATTGTCGACCACATTGCATCTTTCATGGATATCTTTTTCTATTGCTAACTTCCCTTCAGTGCCATAGATGGCTCCAAGGTGCTGAACCCAATCTGCTTCCGAAAAGGCATTGATGTTTTCTCCAGGGACTTTGTTTTGATTGTTCAGTAAGGCCCAGAAAGATTGAATATTTCTTCTGGAGATATGCCAACATCTCTTTGGCGCCCGACAAGACCATAATTGTATAGTGATTTCTTACCCAGTTCTTATATTTTAACCTGATTTGAACTTCCAGACAGTCATTTTCATACCCGTTTCTTAATTTGTTGTATCAAGAACCTCATTTCCTTCTTTTTTCTGCCACTACCGCATCATATCTGTGGGTTTTTTGTTGATGGCATGTATAATTTTGTCCTTATTCCGTTTCTCAACATGTGTGGTCTCCATCGCATTGTGTAACACCATATAGACGGAACCAATTATTTAAACAAGTTAATCCTGTAGTCTAAATCCCTATAGATGACTAGATGTCCCTGTGTCTAGTATTTTAATCTCCAAAAAAAATGTTTTGCTGCAGGAAAGTAGTGAGTGAGGATAGGGTAAGGTCACTGTTGTCTCCCCTCCACCCCCTTTGATAGGCGGAACATCAGCGCAACCCTAGGGTATGCTTCATTACTCCCAAGGGAGGGTACAATGTTAGACACAGGGACATCTATTTATCTATAGGGATTTAGGCTACAGGATTAATTGTTTAAATAATTGGTTCTGTCTATATGGTATTGCAAAGACAGGATGGTATAGCCTTAAGACTCCATTTTGTATACTTATACCCTCTATCGCTTTGTGCAAGAAGTTGCAAAAGTTCTCATAAGTGAACATCCAAAGTTTCCAATCATAATTAGTGCCTTTTGACTACACCTTTGACTTCTTCATTCGCCTTATCGATCTTGTGTTGAATCCATTTAATTCTATCAGAGGCAGAGTTAAGCCCAAAGTCCTCATCATACTTCTCTCGATCTCTTCCCATTGACCAATTGAACGAACAATAGGCTGTGATCATTCCATTGATTTTGGGTGATTTCGCAGTTGCTACATTTGGTCAGCAGAAAATTGTAGAGGAAGATCTAGTCCAGGGCAGATCTCCTGTCACCACTATGCTGAGTGATGCATTCCCCTGTTTCCATGGTGGTGGAGCCATTCAACAAATACAAACCCATATTATTTAAATAGTTTTACCATTTGCTGCCATTCAGACCCAGTAATTGGGGGTCCACAAAATCTGCAAACACCTGTGTTTTGAATGACAGGTCTTCATCTGCCTCCAGATCAAGACTAGTTGAATTGAAGTCACCAAGGACAATGACTTGTCCATCTTTGTGGAACTCCCTCCAGTCTACGGAAAAAGAATGGAGAGGGCTTCAAGGAAAGAGTAACTGTTCTATGCCCTCATGCCAACAAATATTACAAATTAAGAGTTGTAAGAGCATCAGTTCGGTGTGAATTTCCCAATTGGTGGCCATTAGGCCAGTTCTGAGGTCATGTGTTTTAATGAACTTTAGAACACTTTCAGATCTACACATAGCCACAAGGCCCCCTTTTGGCCTCCCCCTCATGCCCGTTGCCAGTTATACGGTCACAATGTATACGTCCATTGCAGGCGCTTCCATCAACCAGGTTTCCTGGAGACAAATTAGATCTAATGTTCTCAATATGCGCCCCACAGATGGGTTGGTGAGTAATTGCCTGCGACCTCTTGTGTTCTAGGTGGCTAGTTTGAAGGTTGTGGATGCTAGAGTCCACATGTTGATGTTTGGGGTTTACGGCGAGTTTAGAGTCTCTGCCAACCAGGAGCAATCCGATTGCCGCTCAGTCTTCCCCCCTCACCCGTCACTCTGTCAAGGCCCATCCTCCTATTCACCCCAACCTCCTTCAGTATTAATTCAAAAACCACTCTGGATTCAAATCCAAGTACAACTGTGTGGGCTTGTTCAAAAATTCCACACTCTCAAGGTCTCTGGTGGATATAACACTGAGATTAGCAATTTCGGAGAACAAAGACAAAACAGCAGAACGATTTAAAACCAGCATCCTTTCTTGGTACAATTGGCCCTCCAAAAGGAGTTGGTACGAGGCCTGTTTGGCTGGGTACAGTTTAAAGCAACCATCCCTTAAAGGGACAGTAGGTTTCTGAAATGTGTCATGGTGATCCCCATTTCTCTGCGTCAAACCACCTAAGTCCTTTCTGCCCCTTGCACCTTTATAACATTCTGGCGATTAACACAAGAACTATTCAAAGATTTTTTCGACTGTTGCCATAGCTTTTCATAAATAATGTGTGCACCATTTATGTCCAGTCCATCATTATCAAGGCCTCCAAGCTCTTTTCTCCCTCTCAAAATGTCAAGGCCTGATTTGTGACACAGTTCATCCCTATTAGTCTGCAGCCTCTGTATAGGCTGTGATGGGAGCTGTTGGACAAACCCATGACAACCCTCAGAGCCATGTCTCGGCGCTACACTGTCTTTAGAACCACAGGGACCAACACAATGAGCATATGCATTAATTCGATTATTAATATTAGTAAATGTAATGCGTTGGTGTCCCTGTATATGGTTTTGTAGTTTGTGTCAGTGACAGCCACGTCTCACGTTGCGATAGCCGACTGTACTTTTGTAGCAGGCACATTTTCAATTACAGAGTTCACTTGCAACAGTGGTTCCCAAGACGAGGCTGGAATGGGGGTGTTCAGGTTACTTGGCACCTCACCACACTGAGAGGCAGTTGATTTAATTGTTGGGACGAGGGCTGGGGCAGGTTCCCCGGCAACTTTACAATACGGTTTGCTCTTTGCCAGTGACCTGCATTCATGTTGGCAGTCTTTGACCCCACCATCTTCGTCCGAGACATGCATGATTATTGAGTTGATGTCAGGGTCATCAGCAACCGTCTCAACAGGACAGGAGTTGTTTTTTTTCTGCTCCCGGCCAGTATATCTGGTATGGTTGATTTCTGCATGGTTTTAGATGAGGACTGTATGGTGGGACTTTTTGTCACTTTCCCTTTGTTTGTTTTCTGTCTGTTTTCCCTTTTACCAGGCCCATTCTTAATGATAACTTTGTTGTTGGGACCCATACAGAGGGTTGTGACTGGTCCAGCTGCACCCCTTTTTTCAGTTGTCAACGAAGGGGATGCGGGAGAGGCCATGGTGCAACCAACAGGAAGAACTATGACAATGGGGTCTGTTTATCCTGAGCCATATTGTTCGCGACTTCCAGCACTGTGTCATCTGAAATAAAGACCACCTGTGAAGCATCTACTCCTCTATTGGGGACTCTCTGTGGCAAGGTGTCAGAGATGGGTCTGTTATATTCAGTTGCGGTCAATGATACCCATTGTGTCAGATCTGTCCCTTTTTAAAATAAAAAAATGGTCTTGCGACTGTGTTTCAAAGCTTGCAGGTTTTTGAGTCATGCAGTGTAACTTGTTTTGAATGTCCAGCACCATTGTGTTGACAAATGTCTGTTTTTATATCTTCATGCAAGCCTACCAAAGTAGTGATGACTTGATTAATTGAGGATAAGGTGCTCTGTGCATTCATTTCATTGGAAGCCGACTGCTGCATGGAGGGACAAAACGAACTGTGCCTGGGGGGCAACTGTGGTGTGGAGGCATTGAGGTGCTTGTTCAGCTGCGCTGTCGCCTTCTTCAGAGTCTGTGTAAAATGGCAGCGATATTGACTCCATGAGCCCACGCCCTTGTTCTGTTCTCATTGCCGTTGATGTTAAGTCATCCATGCTTTCTAAATTGGCATCCTCTTCCCCTCGATGTGTACAGACTTGGGCTGAGTTAAGGTCTTTACACTCGTCATGTGTGGGGTTTGCCAGCTCCGCCGTAAACGCACACAGAGGACTACGTTTATTCAAAGAATGCTCGAGGGGTTGGGGGCTTGAGTTCTCATTGTTGGTTGTTGTGGGCGATGTCAGCAAGGGCCTTTTGCTTGCCACTTCTTACATTGGTTAGTGCAGTGACTTAATAGTGCTTTCACAGGCTTCTTAGACCAAATATTGTAAACACGTAGGACGATGTTAGAAGGAAAGCAACTGCTGTTTTAATGTGTGGCTAGTTGGAGAATGTTGGGGGTCTGTCAGTGCCCCCTCTCGCGATGCCCGTGAGCCCCCAAACAGCACCCACAGACTCAGCCTCCAGATGTCTGCTGTGTTCGGGCTCCCCGGTGGCACCAACGTGGCCGGGAACGTCCCCTTTATTTATAGTGCATGCGGCGAAGTTCAACATCACTGCGCCGCGTGCTACTTCCCTTAAAGGGGCAGCACCACACTCCTCCTTTTCCATGAGGACAACAAATTTATATTAACAAACTCAAACAACAAAACACATCAACCAATGAAATGAAAACATATCACCCCGCAGTACCCCTTTAATTACAGCCGCCCTGGGTCCCCCTTATGACTACAACGACCCGCGTGTCGTTCAGGATACTTGTCCTACCATGTAGTCGGTGAGGCGAGCAGGTTTCCCTCGCCCTATCCTGGGGGGTACCTCCTGCTCGCCTCTGGCACGGGAGATCCATCAGCAGGCGTTCCCTCGGCGGGAGACTAAGGGAAGGGTCCAGCACCTCCACCCTCGTCGGATACCTCCATACTGTCCTGCTCCTGGGGTGTGTCAGTCCTTGTGTCACCCAGTCTCTTGAAGAAATTCACGTTCCGGGTGACTGACGATCTGCCATCGGATGCTGTCACCATTGAGCCTTTCACTGCTACAATGTTCATAGGCGAGGGACAGCTTCCTGTGGGGGTACCTATTTCGAATCAGCACCTCATCCGCAGGTGCCAGGTGTTGGGGGCGGAGCCCTCTCCTCACGTTCTCTTGCTCGGTCCTCAACCGGCGATCACGCTCCACTTGCTGGTCATCGATGACCCCTGGGTCTTTTTCCACAACCTCTGGCAGTCGTCCCTGTGGGCCCCGCTTCAACAGGGCTCTCACCTGTGCCACCCCCATCGATGTATGGGGAGTGGACCGGTAGACCCGCAGAAATTGGTAAAGCGCTCTTCTCAGGCACCAGCCTTGCGCTATGCGGAATGTCTTGTTCAAAGTATGCATGAGCCTTTCTGCCTCCCCGTTGGCTCTTGGCCAGAGCGGGGTGATCTTCCGATGATGCACCCCATACCCGTCCATCAATTCTGCGAACCGCTCACCCCATAAGGGTGCCCCATTGTCTGACCACAGGGTATGGGGAAAACCATGAGAGGCGAAGACTTTTTCTAGGGCCACCACCACATGTTCAAAGGCCACAGAGTCGAGGAACGCAACCTCCAGATATCGGGAGTATTCGTCCACAACCCCCAGGAAGTGTGCACCCTGCGTGGTGGACCCAAAGTCTGCATGTACCTCCTCCCATGGGTACGTCCCTCTGGGCATTGCCTCAATGGTGGGACCTCGTTGTACGGGGGGGAAACCACCTGGCACCAGACAAATGCTGGCACATGCTCATCCACCCACTGCTCCAGTTCAGGGAACCACACTTTGAGGCATAGTCGGGCCTTTGTCTTTGCGGCCCCTTGATGGGCCAGACTTGGTACTTCCTGGATCTTGGCCTGCGGGACAACGATTCGGTCGCCCCTCAGCAGGAGACCTGTGGCAGAGAATGATAGTTCTTCCCTCACCTTCCACAGTTGTTCGAGCACCCCTTTTGCTTCTTGCGTGCATCCAGCCAGGGATTAAAGCACAGTCTTCCACGACCCCAGTTGCATAGCCGTCTTCAGGATGCGAACACATTCATCCTGGGCAGCTGCTGCCTCCAGATCCTCTAGCGGCATAGCATTCAGGGTGGCTGCTTCAACCACCATTTGTACGTGATCGTCCGCTTCCTCCGCACATGCGTCCGGTGCCTCTCCACTGCCACTCCCCGGGTGATGGGACAAGTAGTTTGCTGCATTGTTGGAGCCAGGCCTGTACACCAGCGAGACCCTGTACTCAAGAAGTGCGAGCATCCATCGTTCAATTCTCGCCGGTAGTTTTGACGATGACCCTGCCAGAATGGGGAGCAGCGGCTTATGGTGATTCACAACTGTCACGGGCCGGCCTAGGACATACAGCCTGAAGTGCCTGCACCCACACAGGACGGCAAGGGCCTCCCCCTCGATCTGGGAGTAGCGCTGTTCGGTGTCTGACAGCGCCTTGCTTATATACGCCAGTGGGTGGATTCTGTCATTCGGGCCAATGTGCATCAATACAGCCCCCAGGCCAAACGGGCTGGCCTCCACAATTATCTCCGACAGGAGTGCAGGGTCGAAAAACACCATTTTGTCTTCGGCCGTGATGGCGCCTTTGTCTTCAAACGCCGCCTGCTCGAGAGGGCCCCACTGCCACACCGTCACTTTCTTGGTGAGGGCCCACAAAGGCTCTGACCTGGACGCTAAGTTCTTAATGAATCGTCCACAGTATGTCACCATCCCAAAAAAACTCCTCACCTCGGACACATTTTCCGGTGGCCGGGCCTCTTTAATGTCCTTCACTTTCCTTGGGTCTGGTGACACGCCACCCTCCTTGAACATGAATCCAAAGAATTCAATGGTTGGCCGTAGGAACTCACATTTCTCCCTGTGGAGGGTAAGGCCCAGAGACTGCAGGCGCTCAAAATTCTTGGCCAGCTTGCGTAGATGGTCTACCTCAGTCTTTGCAAATACCAGGATGTTGTCGATGATATTCAATGCCCCGTCCAGGTCAGCCAGGGCACCTCTGATATTTTGAAATACCTCGGCTGCAGACGACACCAAAACTGAGTCTCTTACACCTATATAAGCCTCTGTGGGTGGTGAAGGTTGTTATGTATCTCGACTCTGGGTGATATCCGGCCCTTAGGTCAAGCTTTGAGAAGAAGCGAGCTCCTTGCAGCTCTGCAATAATGTCGTTGATGATCGGTGTCGGGTGTCCCCTCCGTATGGCTTTGTTGGGGAGCCTCATGTCAACGCAGATCCTTACTGAGTTGGGTTGTTTTGGTTTCCTGGCCACCACTATAGGGGACACCCATGGTGTGGGACCTTCAACCTTTTCAATGATGTCCACTTTTACTAAATTGTCCAGCTCCTTGTCCACTAGTTCTCTTAGGTGGAAGGGCACTCTCCGGTGTTTCAGAGCGATGGGCTGCATGGACTCATCTATGTGTAGCCTCAACGGATCTGTCATGATGCCTGCTCCCGGGGAGCTGGTTCAAGCCCTGCGTCCCCAAAAGCGGACATCCAGTCCCCAAGGAAAGACCCAGCAACCCCATGTAGGGGCCAGGCGCCAGGCTCATAAAAGACATCAGTCCTGACGCCATAGGCGCCAGGCTCATTATGGGAGTGCTTGGGTGCACTTACCTGATGCAGACCATGCTGCAGGATCCCGGCCTCCTTGAGGCCTGAAGGGAACTACTTTACCTGTGGGACTAATTTACCATCCGGGCGTGGTCGGGGAAGGATGCATACCTGATTGGAGGAAGGATACATACCTGGAACTTCTTCCAAGGCTATTTAAACCCCACCCGAACAGCCACACGTGCTTCGCGTTGTTCTGCATCTAGCAGCTGGATGCTCACCGTGTCTACTCCTGCATCCTGACTTCTGCCACGCCTGCCAGCATCCTGGATCACCTGCAAAGGAAGAGAAGAAGAGAACAGAAGAAGGAAAAGTTCTTACCTGCAAAATCCGCATCCCGGAGACATCTCGCCGACAATCCTGAAAAGGAAGACTTTTATTTAAAAGCTCATTGCGTCGATCGCTGCAGCGCCGCATTCCACTCACCTTTACAGGGCGCCTCCATGTTCAGCAGCGATCATCCGGATTCGCAGTCACGCCCCAGCGTCTGGGGAGAAAAAGGCAAGAACAAAAGGTGAGTGAGAGAAGGGAATAAGGTAAGCTAAATCTCCATGTTAAGACTTACCTGTTGATTCATTCCCTCTTCATTTCGGGTCCGCGCCGCATCCTGGCATTTCCGGACCCCGGCCCCTAAGGGGAAAAAGGAAATCAGCGTTAATGAACGAATGAAAAGACATTACCAAAAAACGCTCATTAAAGACTTACCTGATTTCTACAAGGATTTCACCTCTCATCTCGGGTCAGTGCCTGTTCCCCGGCATTCCGTACCCCGGCCCCTATGGGGAAAAAGACACTAGCATTAGTAAATTAATGCATGGACACAAGGGGAACCTCTTATCAAAAAACTTACCTGGAAGCCAAGCAAGTTTGGTTCTCACCAATCCGAAAATCCAGTGAAGTAACTGGATACCAACGCGCCCCTGCATCAGAAGCAGGATGGAGAGCTCGTCCTTCCAGACCCTCAGGTGAGATGCTATGGGGAATCACAGAAGGGTTTCGAGGAGGGTGAAAGGGGAAAGCGGGAGGCCGATAGCATTACCCCACAGACAGTTAACCCCCTATTTTCACCTACAGAAGGATACTTCTGCGAGCCAGACAAGCCAGATTTGGGGGCCCGGTCCAGACCGTCTTCCGAACCCTGCGCATCACCTTAGAAGAGGTCACAGCAGCGCGAACCAGGCCAGCGCCTCCGTGGGAGTCAGGTGAGCGTTACAGGATCACCAGCCATCTGTCCTATCCCTTGGAACAGGCCAGAGTATTTGTCCAGCAGGTCGTGAATGTCTTCCATGTATACAGAGTAGGCGAAACTCACGAAGACCAGGGCCTTGGCTGCCGCGCAGCCTAGCAGCATGTTAGTGCTGATTGGCGTCATGTAGAATCTTGCTGTGATCCTTAACCCTGCGTGCTCTATTTTGGCCACAAACACCCCATACAGGGGAATCGGCTCGGACCCCCCGAATGTAAATATACAAGCTCTGGGGGTGACCAGCTTTGGTGGGCTGTCCTTCGCATCATAATGTCCTTGGGCCATCATGTTGACAGACGCGCCCGTGTCCACCAGCACCGGGACGTGGGACCTGTTCACTGCAACAATGCACTGTGGTTGTCTGATTTTCGACTTGAGGGCCTCCACACTCGACACAAAGATGATGTTTTCCTCTTCTTCCTCGCCCACCTGGGCACCTTCCTCCCCTTGGTCAACTTGGGCCCCGTTTGGTGGGCGAGATTTCTGAAGGAGGCCAGATCGTACCAGGCCTTTGGGCACCATTACGGGCAGAGATGCTTTGCACACCTGTGTGTAGTGGTCAGCAAGGCCGCACCGCCCACAGGTTCTTCCCACCGCTGGACACTCGGCAAGGTGGGGCAGGTCGTAGCCTCACTTCTGGCACGCTTCTCCAGCTCTACTACCCTTTTCGCGTAAGTTGCCGCTGGGTCTCCTGGCACCTCTGCTGCCACACCCCACCGCACATACCTCCTCCGTTTTCACTGGGCGGGTTCCTGCTTCCATCATGGATGCACGTGCCTCCGAGACTTCGTGACAACGCCCCGGGTCCAGGATGCGAGCAAGGGTGGTCCCTGGTTCCCTCAGCACCTGTCGTAGTTTCCCTGACGAGCAAGCCTGGATTAGGAGGGTCCTGATCATGTCATGAAGGTCACCCCATGCACACGCCAGAGACAGGCTTTTGAGACGACCATAAAATGTGTCCAGAGTCTCCTCTTCCTTCTGGCGAGCCGATAGCATTACAAACCGCTCATAGTCTGCGTTGGCTAATGGGATGAAGGTATTGTGGAGGGCTGTCTTGGCTGCATCATACGAGGCATCGGCAGTCTGTAGCGATTCAAATATTTCTTGCAACGCAGGCCCTGCAGCATACAGCAGCATCGCCAAGTTACTGTCGTCATTCGTCTCCATGGTGGCCCTGAAGTACATGTCAAGACGGTCGACCCACCGCTTCCATCTGGGCCCCTGACTGGATGGAGTGCCTGAGACATCAAACTCCGGGATTGGCTGGAGCGCCGCAGGGGCCCACATTTGTGCCATGGCTTGAGGCACCGGTTAAACAATTGGTTGTGCCACAGGTGGAGGCTGCACTTGAGGTATCTGTTGGTCCGCAGGTTGCCCGCCGTCTTGATCACTAGGTGAACTCATGGGTTAAAGCGCACAGGCACCTCTGCAGGAAAGAGGCAGGGGCCGCAACTCACCCAGCCAGCACAGGCCTCGGAGGGCGTGAAGTACACCAGTCCAACAACTCATCCAGAGCCCAGTAGCCAGACCTGATGATGATGATTATCTGTAGCAGGCCCTGCAGGCCACAAAGTCCACAACTCTGACTTGAGCTCAGCAGCTGGTCATGATGATCATCTCCAGCTGCAGAACTCTGTGGATGGACCACAGTCCAACAAAGTGTTCCTAAATTGAGCCAGGGAGGTCCAGGCATAAAGCAGGCCTCAGCAGTCTTCTCCCAGCACCTCACCTTCACTTGGTGTAACTCGCCCAGAAAATGTTTTAAAAATTAAAATGTGGGCATGTGTGGGCAGATATAACTGCCTGCTATCATTGTGTCCAGGAATTGGGCCTGGATGGCAATCGTGGGCCCCTTCGGAGCGCTGTGATCATCCACTGCCCTATTCTCAAAAAGGCCACCTGCCGCGTGGTATCCACCCGGCCCACAGCATAGAATGAACAAATTCTCTTCATCCGCTCCGTTTAGACCGCTGGGCCCGGGCAACATACCGTACTCGTCGCCACTGTTGGGGGTTTGTCAGTGCCCCTGCTCGCAATGCCCGTGAGCCCCCAAACACCCCCCACAGACTCGGCCTCCAGACGTCTGCTGTGTTCGGGCTCCCCGGTTGCACTAACGCGGCTGGTAAGGCCCCCTTTATAGTGCACCCAGCGAAGTGCAATGTCACTCTGCTGCGTGCTACTTCCCTTAAAGGGGCAGCACCACAGAGATTTGCATGTGCCGATTTACAGAAGCCCACAGTTAATCTGTGTCCTTGTGTCCTGCGGTAAACCACTCTGCACGAATCATCGCGATGCGCTCTGCATTTCTGGGCATTTTAATGATGAAATCTGCCTCCAGGCAGTAAAGGAAAGTGCTACAGACTCCATGTAGCAAGGCAGCAAAACACCACGGTAAACCACTCTGCACCACTCCCTGCCTATGAGTTATGCTTTGGTGTCCCTTCAGTCTGCTGCGGCAGTCCGGTTGCTACAAAACAAAGGTGTAATTGTTAGTGCACAAATTATCACAGCTGCACGTGGCTTTCCTATACATGTACGCTGCACAATCACAGCTGCACAGGGCTTTCCTGTACACGTGCGCTTCACAAGCTCATGTAGCGGAACTCTGCACTTATTACTTTCCAGGGGCAGTCGCACATGGCTACACCATAACATGCATTCGTTTTATGCCAATGCGGTTAGAAGTAGGTCGCGTGGGTCGTTAGCTTTGTTAAACATGTGCAGGCTAATGGCTGCTTGGTTCCCACTGGGGGCGCGATGCGTGCATCACTTAGCTCTATGAGAGGCAGGGGCTAGATGATCCAGTGGGGCGAGGCCCCCCTCGCGTACCTCCCACTACTTCCCCAATGGAGCGCTGCGGCACTCGGTGAGTGAGGGGCCGGTGTGTTTCTCCAGTGGGGCATGGCTCCCTCGCATAGACGACCCGTGCTGGAGCTAGCTGGGAACACGACTTCTCGGCTAGGTGTCTCGAGTGCAAGCCTCGAGCTTGCATCTCTGAACATGCATGTTGACGTGCTGCCACGCCCTGCGTTTCCACTTTGCTATCTTTGTCCTAGGCAGTCCTGGGTAATGTAGTTCTATGATGTTGTTGCCTGCAAAGAGGGCAGAGGAGGATCCTGTAAGGGTGCAACAACTGGATAATTTTTCTGCTGTCTTTGCCGTGTGTTTGCTGTTTGCTGGGCTTCACTCGTATGGCAGATGCCATAAATCACATGTGGTTGGTTCCTATAAGCCCCAGCACTCCAGCCCTGACACCCACCCTTCGAACAGTGGGATTTCATGGCAACATTGGACATTAAAGATGCATACTTTCACAGAAAATACCTGTGCTTCCAAATATCAAACAAACACTACGAGTTCAAAGTACTCCCCTTTGGCATTTCATCAGCGCCAATGGTGGTCGCAATGGCAGTGGTAGTGGCATACCTGCCCAGAGAATCAATCCCAGTGTACCCTTATGTCAACGACTGGCTCATAACTGGGGAAAACCACAAATTTGCAAAAACACCCAGGCAACAATCAACCTGTCCTTCTCTATCAACAAGAAAGTCAAGTCTCGTCCCCAGTCAAATAAAACAATTGCAAACGCAGGAAGAGTTGGTTTTCCCCTCCAACGAGAGAGTACAAAACATGGCTTCCTGCGTTCATCTTGTTCCACACACACGGCTGCGCATGTGTCCGATGCGAGAGTGGCTAGCGAAACAATGGTCTCGGGCAAGCGGTCAGTGGGACGATCTAGTGGTTGTTTCACAAACCTTAGTACGCTGGTGGACAAAAGAGAACATGTTTAAAGGGAAACCTTTTCTCAGTCCACCAGTGGAGTCCACTCTCACAACAGACTCCTCACTCTCAGGATGGGGAGCCCATTACCTACATCACACTGCAGACGGCATGTGGACACAGACAACAGCAAAAAAAACACATCAACCTACTAGAGCTAGTAGCAGTCCTCAAATCCCTTCAAACATTCCAGAAACGCTTTGGGCAGACAGTTCTAATACCCAGACAGTACCACTGCCATGTTCTTAACAAACTGGGTAGGACACATTCTCTAAGTCTATCCCGGTCGACCCAAAAGATTTGGTAGTGGTCTCTCAAACGCAACATTTACCTAGTGTCAACATGTTCCAGGGGAACATAATTCACTAGCAGACACTCTAAGCCGAAGTCTACAGCTACCCCAGAACAAGAGCAGCAAATTCACGCAGATATTTTAAAGAATACCTTCACCCAATTAGGGCATCCACCTCTAGATTTTATTGCAGCAAAGCAAAATGCACAATGCCCAGACTTCGCATCCAGGTTTCCCCAACCAGGATCCAAGGGGAACACCTTGTGGATGAGTTGGTCAGGGAAATTTGCTTGCGCTGTTCCGCTGACTCCACTCCTCAACAGAATAGTATACAAGATGCACCAGTAACAAGTCGCTCTAATCCTGATGGCTCCAATGTGGGCTTGACAACCATGTTTTCCACAACTACTCAAACTAGCAATGTGCAAACCAATCCTGATTCTATACCTATTCAACATGATGTCCCAACACAAGGGGAGGACATTCCATCCATACCCTCAACCTCTGAACTTGGCGGCTTAGCTCCTGAAGTCCGAGTTCAGACATTTAAACCTTCCACAAAGGTGTACAGACATCCTAAAAGAAGCACGGAAGCCTAACGCAAAACACTGTTATTTTAACAAGTGGAGGAGATGTAATTTAATGCAAATCACGCAACATCAATCCAACTGACTGTTCTCCCTCGCACATAGTTCTCTAGATGCTTTATCTCCTGGACACTTTATCTCAAAACAAAATATAGTGGTGTAATGTATCAGTTGTCAAAGCTTTTATGGAAGGAGTTAAAAGATTATATTCTCCCATTTCAAATCCACCACCTGGTTGGGACCTCAATGTTGTATTCAACACTCATGGGTCCACCTCTTGAACCAATGCACAAAGCCAGTCTAAAGCATTTAACTTAAAAGACTGCATGTTTAGCGTCAGTGATTTATATAAGATGAGTCTGTGATTTTCAAGCACTTTGTCCAAGATCCCTTCATTGTCATTCACAAAGACGAGGTGGTTTTTAGAACTCATCCTAGGTTTTCACTTAAGTTCATATCAAGGTTCCATGTTAATCTATTTAACTTCCAGCTTTTTTCAACATCCTACAAATTCAGCAGAGAAGAGACGCCATACTCTAGATGTAAGGAGAGCTGTCATGTACTGCCTAAACAAAACTACACTGATAATGAAAACAGATCAACTTTGTTTCCATAGCGATTGGTGGAGAAGGAGATCATTTCGCTAAGAACTCCATCCCAAGGTGGATAGTCAAATGCATCCAGCGTTGCTACACGCTGTCAAAAAAGACACTACCCTTTACACCTAGAGCCCATTCTACCTGAGCACAGGGGCTACTTTAGCATTCATTGCAAATGTTCCTTTAGATGCAATTTGCAAAGCTGCTACTTGGAGTTCCATGCATACCTCTACTCCATATTACTGCTTAGGCACACACTCTAAAGCAGATTCACAGGTAGGACATGTGGTATTAAAATATCTATTTGCTGTTGTGCCATCACACTACCCACCTCATTCTCCAGCACTGCTTGCTAGTCTATGCATAGCATGTGATTGTAAGCAGATCCAGAAGCCTCAGAAGGCATACATTACTCACCATAATCGTATTTCTGATGCTGATAGGTGTTGCAATCATTGAGACCCCAGATGTTGCCGCACCCGACGGTGGACCTAATGCATCTCCTAATGATGATCAGTTGTTGTACAATGACTTACTTAAAAGGGCTCTCAACATTTCCATATCCGCACAGAGGAAACAGTAGGAGATGGTACTGACTTTGTCGAAAACATTCTCTACAAAAAGTAGGCAGTCAGCCAAGCAATTCCTTTGCTACAAACAATTAAAGAGAATTAGCCTGGCTTTTTCTACACCTGCACTTACTAGTGCAGTCAACCCGAGAGTTGAAAAAATACTTAAACCCTCACCTTCAGACCCTTTATACATTAGGGGACATGTAAAACCTGACTCCCTTGTAGTCACCACTACCAGAAAGGGAGCTGTGTGCCACTCTGGTTTTCAGAAGCACCCCCTAATAAAGAGTGCAAACGCTTATACACATTAGGCAAACACATGACTACCTCTGGAGTGTGCAGAACCAGAATTGCAAACAATACCACAATGCTTGCAAGTTACAAGTATACCGAATGGGATGAGGTGCTGAAACACCCTGAAACACCTTGACTCAGTGCCTGAACATGCTAAATTGAATTTTATCAAGATCTCTACAGAAGAGAAGCAAGCGGCAAAGAAGCTAGTTAAAAATGTCTTACTCAGCGACACTTCAGGGTGAATCATTGCTGAGGGAACCCTACTAAAGACACTTGTGGCTCTGTGATTCTGGGTTTAAACCCAAAACTCAAGCAGCGCTTGCAATTGAAGATGGCAGTCCATTGATGACCAATTTGAGACTGCAAAAAAGGAACACAAGACTATAAAGACAAATTACGATAAACGGGCATCTTGCCCAGTCGACATTTCTGTGTGATTGCAAAGGAGACGAAATAACCTTGACTCAACTGGGAGCCAGTGCAGACCACGTCTGGCCTCCAAGACGTGGTCTTTCCGAGCAATTCCTGTAACCACTATTCTGTATCACCTGTAGCCGGTTGCTCTCCGTTTTTTATTGATACCATACAACGGACTACAATAGTAGTCGATCTTGGCACCCACAATGGCCCTTGCAATAGTCTCAGCATTGGCTTGATTTATGAAGGGTCAAAGGTAGGCCAGAAGCTTAATATAATAGGCTGAGGATGACACTAGCTACCGACATGCGCCTTCATATTTAGATGTTGGTCCAAAAAGACGCCCAGCTTATTAACCTTCTTTAGAGAGACTATTCTGGTGTCCTCAATGTAAAAGCTCCCATACGCCAGATCTAATTTTTTTTTTATCATGTTAGGAGTACCAACGACCATCAGCTCTGTCTTGTCTATATTCAGTGCCAGGGAAGTTTGAACATACTTGTCGTAGCCAGGGGTTCTATAGATCCAACCAACCATGATTTGGGGTGTCTGGCTCCTTTTTATGTTCCCCAAACTCAGTCTACCTCCTATCCGCCCAACCAACAGAAGGGGTTTCGCAGAGGGGAAAGGGCGGGGCAGGGTTGCAGCCTCTAGAGTTTCGGCTCCCCCACCAAAAGAAATTTCCAATTCATGTTCCCTCCCATGCATCCCCAGCTAGGAGAGTCGCATAACACTATTCACACAGCAATGGGAGGGGATAATGTCAGATTGCTGGGTACTCGCAACAATGGCAAAAAGGGTACTCAATAGAGTTCATTTAAACACCATGTCACCACCCTCCTCCTCGTACAAGAAGAATGTCTTTGGAACATTTCCTTACACTACAGTAGAAGATTCAAATACTAGTGAGAAAAGGAGCAATAGAGCTTGTACCACCTCTAGAGGAAAATCAAGGTATTTACTCAGTGCACTTCTGTTCCAGTTCTGGACCTGTGCCCTGCAAACAAATATGTTGAGCCTCAAAAAATCAGGATGACTAAGTTGCAGGAGGTAGTTACCTTGCCAAAACGGGGGATTACATGACAACATTGGGCATGAAAGATGCATACTTTCATATTTCAATGTTGCCACTGCGCACAAAATACCTAAGTCAAAATAGGGGACAAGCACCATCAATTCAACCCCCCCTCCCAAAACCTCTTCTCAACAAAGTAGTCCACAAATAACACTTACCATGATGACTCCAATGTGGGTGTGACAAATGTAGTTCTCACACCCACAAATGATGTCCCTGTGTCCTCCTCTCAAACTGCCATGTCCATCCAACATGTCACAGAAACCAAGGAGACGACATTCCACCCGCACCCTCAGACATTGAACTTGGAAGCCTGGCTCCTGAGGTAATAGAATTGGGTCACATAGACCCAGACCAAAGGTGCATGGATATCCTTAAAGAGGCACGTAAACCAAACATACAGCATTGCTATTTTAACAAATGGAAGTGTTTTGTGTCATGGTGCAAGACACCTTCACTCAATCCAATTGAATGCTCCCCTTCAAACATAATACATCATCTACTATATCTGTTGGAATCTGGCTTAGTCTTCGACTCATGTAAAGTACACCTAGCTGCTCTCTCAGCATACACCACTTCACAAAACAAGGTTTCATGATGGAAGGTGTCTGTAATTAAAGCATTTATGGAGGGAGTCAAAAAATGATACCCTCCAATTTCTAATCCTGTTTCCAGCTGGGACGTAAATATTGTACTTGCAACGCTCATGGGGATATCCTTACGAGCATATGCGCAAAGCCAGTCTTTTCTCACTTATAAAACCGCTTTTCTTGTGGCTATTCTATCTATTAGAAGCACTTTATCCACAAAGACAAGGTAGTACTACGCACACACCTGTGCTTTTCACCAAAATGTATCTAAAATGTCCATGTGAACTGTGTTTTTACAACACCCCACAAATGCAGCAGAAAAAAGCATTCATACCCTAGATGTAAGAACGACTGTGTAATGCATTACCTACAAAAGACTAAACCTATCAGAAAAACACTGTTATTTGTATCGGTAGCCACAGGATAAGAAGGTGGCCCTCTCTCTAAATCAGCATTTTCAAAATGGATTGTGGACTGCAACCAACATGGCTATTCTCTTGCTAAGAGAACCTTTCCATTCAAGCCTAGAGCACACTCAACTTGAGGCACAGGGGCAACTCTAACCTTCCTAGCAAATGTGCCCTTAGATGCCATTGAGAAAGCTGCACTTGGAGTTCAATTCACGCTTTCACCCAACATTACTGCTTAGACACGCATTCTAAGGGTGATACACGGGTGGGACAAGCAGTGTTAAAACGTCTTTGCAGCGCTACCTTCTCACAACTCACCTCTTTCTCCAGGTACTGCTCGCTAATCTGTGCAACGCAGGTGATTCTAAGCAGATCCTCATGCCTCAGAAAGGCATACATTACTCACCCTAATCTTATTTCTGGTGCTTGTATATGCTTGGATTCACATGCAGCCACCCTTCCTCCCCTCTAGGAATTGAAGGTTCTTGGGAAAACAATAGATTTTTTACACACCTCATGATAACTACCTATTCTCCACGCATTCACTTTACACTCCCTCTTGTCAGAAGAAAATAATCTGAGGGAAGCTCGATGTGTTTGGTATCATGGGTACAGTCAACTTCACATTAGGGAAAATATTACAAAAAAACACACCCAGTGGACGTCCTTTTTTAAACTTCAAAAACTTCATGTGCAATACTCTGCGCCTCCCACCAGATGTCAGCCTATGCAAAGCATGTGAATGTAAGCAGATACAAGCATCAGAAATACGATGATGGTAGGTAATGTATGCCCTTTATTTTGATGTTAATTGATCTGCCAGTTAAAGTGGTGATAGTTATACTTAGTTTTATTGACAAGCTAACCAATGTACATGTGTGTGTAATGCTCAATTATCCATCTTCTGGCTGCCATCTGGTCTTATGCTGTGCAGTATTGTGGATAATACTGGCACAGGTAGAATAGCTGAGTGGCAACACGCTCCGCAGAGCAACACAGGTTCGAATCCTGGGTCCGCGCTTAAAAACCTCTTAACAACATATGGATGTCCACATGCTAGATTATATTCTTATATGAAAAGGCAATGGGTAAAACGCTGCACTAATGGGCAAGTAAACAAGAACCTGGGGTCCAAAAAGCAGTTCTCCAGCAGGCGGTTTGTGGTTTCCAGAGGTGGTCACTGTGCATGTTTGGCAGCAACCGTAGTTTTCAGCAATTAACCTGTGTAGGCAAGTCCTCAAGATCCTGGGGGAGAACTATTACTGGCGGTTCTTTTTTGTTGAGGGCCCAAACCAGAGGTGCTGAAAAGTGAGGAAGCTGTGGTCGGTGGTAGTCTGCGAAGCGGGGTTCCTCTATCATCCATTGGAACATGATTCTGAGGCTGGGTTTGCCTTGAAGACCCCCTGGGAAGGACTATTATTGATGATTTGTTTGCATGACAAAGGGCAGCATAGGCCACAGGAGCTTCCCAGATGGGGAGGGGGTTGGGGAGCTGGAACACACTGTACCTCCTTGGTGTCCTGTGCTGAAGAAGCTCTGCTGCAGGGCCTTGTCCATGCCAGTTGGACCAAAGGTGCTCCCACTTCTGGCCTGGACAGGACCCTGGCAGCAACGGTGTTCCCGCTTCTGGATTCGGTGATGCATGCCTGGACAGGGCCCTGGCAGCAACGGTGCTCCCGCTTCTGGATTCGGTGATGCATGCCTGGACAGTGCCCTGGCAGCAACGGTGCTCCCGCTTCTGGATTCGGTGATGCAGGCCTGGATAGGGCCCTGGCAGCAACGGTGTTCCCGCTTCTGGATTCGGTGATGCATGCCTGGATAGGGCCCTAGCAGCAACGCTGCTCCCGCTTCTGGATTCGGTGATGCAGGCCTGGATAGGGCCCTGGCAGCAACGCTGCTCCCTCTTCTGGATTCTGGATGCAGGCCTGGATAGGGCCCTGGCAGCAACGCTGCTCCCTCTTCTGGATTCGGTGATGCAGGCCTGGATAGGGCCCTGGCAGCAACGCCTGCGGATTCGGTGATGCAGGCATGGTCAAGCCTTTGAGACAAGGCATTTCAGCAGGAGATGGGATTTGTTATCCTGCTCTCGCTCGATTAGAGGGAAGGAGCAATGCACTCTGTTCCTTCTGGTGAGGCAGAGTGTCTCCTTTGGATTCAGTCTAGCATGAAAGCATGCTGGTGCAGAGCTTAGGTCCTTTCCCCAAGCACCAAGCCTGGACGTGCAGGCACAAAGTTACAATCTACTTTGATTGCCCTCAGGATACACTGAATGGACTGGGCACTCAATCTCGCACACAGCATTATTCAAACAGGTGTTGAGCCAATGGTTTCCTTCTCTCAAGCACCCTGGAAGGGCTCCTGTACATATATAAAATTAATCTACACTGTCCCAGTCAGGAATCTGTCGATAAGAACTGGTTTCTGCCTCATTGCAGTCCCCCAGGCCTGTGTTAGAGATCCAGTGGCCACATGTGTACAGGCGCGTTATAAAGATGGCCACTTCTCCCCACACACAGTGAGTCGTCCTATTACCCCCTCTGTCTTCCAAGCAAACTAAGGTCACCTCTATTTTGTGAAATGGAGAATGGTAGAAAAGAACAGACAGGTGAAATATTTCTACCCAAATGGAGACTTTTTACCAAAGCAAAAAGCTACCATCAGTGTAGCCCCATGTTTACCTCAGGGGGCTGGGGTACCCTTTCTGGGGCACCGTAGTAGTAATCCCCTGGGCTGTGCTGTGAGGGCCTTAACGCTGGTCCCTGGTGCTGTTACCATCTGCAAAGCCTGAGTGCGCAGTGATTATTTCTATATGCAGCCTGGTTTTCAAAACCCAGGTGCTGATAGCAATGCATGTGTGTGAAGAAACTGGTCAAGCTTGCTAGAACCTGCTCTTTCAAATCAGCCAGTATGACCTCCAGGGACGTGGAGGGCGGGATCTATGCAGAGCCCCTCTTGCCCACCCAATTATCGTGAACATTGAACAGGCGCATCTAGCCCAACTTGGTCAAGGTCGGGCAGTAAGCCTTCAACTTTATACATTGTGGCAGTGGGGTAGTGGTACAATGGCCGCACAGCATGCCACTAAATCAAACGAGGGAGTATAAAAAGTGCGCTATTGATACCTGAGCGCACACTAAGCAATTCAAATAACAGTTCAGGAGTATTCTCAAACTACTACCTTCTAAAATAAGTGTCCCAACACGTAAAGTCCCTCTGTGCTAAGGTGGGTGGGCCTAGTGCTTTTAAGAGTGACAAGAAAGAACCTTTGTAGGGAGTCAGGGGGAGGAGGGGTTTGGGGAAGGGGTCTTGTGAAGCAACCCGTATTGGCAAAGCCAACAGGCGAGTCAAACGTTCCAGTGATAAAAGTACCAAAGATTAGTGTCACTTTACCTCATGTAACTAGCGCCCAATTGCCTGCGTCCTTGCGCTCTTTACAAATGCAGATCTCAGAAGAGGGCTTTTGCCATGTTCGATAAATTACCTAAGTCGCGAGTGCCACAATGAGTCGAGAGAGAATGTAGCATCCTCCCTGGAGATGCTGAGCGGGGCTAAAGGGGCCGTACTAGTAATGCAGGATAATTCACATGAAAGTGCTTGAATTACTTTGCTAGTATTAATCACGAGACCTTTATTTCCCCGCTTGCACCTTAAGCCCCGCTTCGGTAATGTTCCAGTAATGGTAGCTTTAATGTGCTCTCTCGGATCTATAATATTGTCACTTGCATAATCACTAATGACAAGGAAAACAAAATGACCACAATCAGAACATCAGTTTGTCCTGTTTCTGTACTTTTGTGGATAACATAAGGTATGAGTCCATTAAATCCTAAACTTTGACATTTTTTTTTTGACAGGTACATTTTGCTGCAGCTGCCCCTGGACCCCCTTCCATTAATTATATCCCTAAACCCACCCCACATATAAATGTATTCCTGAAGCTTGTGGAATCTGCTTAGATCACATGCTGTGCAGATGCAACATCTAGTGGAAGCTGCAGCGAATTACAGTGGTTTTCGAAACTCGAAAAGGGACTTCTACAGGGCGTGCTAGGCATGATTACGAGTATGGTGAGAATGTATGCCATACATATGCAGCAAAAAGTGCAAAACAAATTGCGACCAATTCGGGCATTCAGTAATCTACCAACACCTACCATAATACACATATTGCATTCATGACGTGTGTTTTACTGTTTGATTCCTTGTGGAATCCCAGGTATGATTTGAAGAATTGAAAGTTTAACTTGAGTGAAGAGTGGTTGCATGTAACTTGGCTAGTCCCATTTTCCTTTTCTCAGACGCTGCTGTTCTGTTGTTCCCCGCACCTAACTGCTAGACTACCTCCTGTAGGCTAGGATTGCCTGGGAGGCTGGTCTTCTAGTTTGATTTTAAGTACCCCCTGAATTGTAGCATTTACAAGCGAGCATAAGTAGCCGCTCATACTCTGGTCACAGTAGCTCAACTCTGCATCTAATATGAGAGACCTTAATTGTTCCTCCAGCTAGGGGGAGCGGAGAAATAACTTTTCTAACCTGGAAATAAACCGTGGTCGCACAAGGAGACGGTCCTCTTGGCTATATCTATTTAGGCTGTTACCCGTCATCTCGATGCCTAAATGTGACCCACACAGACATCTTCAGGGTAGAAATGGCGATAGACGCCCCCCCCCCTATAGTATGATGTAGCAGTGTATGCTCACATGGAATTTCAACCTTGCCGTTTTTGCAAAAATATATAAAATATGCAGAGTTTAAAACTAAATGTACACTGAAAGAAGGATCACCTACATTTAAACTGTAGCTGTGAATGCATTTCTGTTCCGTCTGGGTAAGCGCCATCTTGGCCGATATGTCCCTTAAGCATTGGATGTCTTCTGTGTAAGTCTGTCCTTTTGCAACTGTGCTTTGCAGTTCTGTCCTGATCATAGATGTTAATGTTAAAGGACATTTGTACCGCGCACTATCACCACCGTAGTGGTCCCTTGGCGCTCTGGCGGCTCTGATAGAGGAGGGGAGGTTGAGTTAGTGGGAGGAAGCAGGAAAAGTGCAAGAGAGCAGTCGTGCTGTTGGCGGCCTCAGCCCGGTGGGTCCGTTGGCTGGGCCTGGGGGGTTTTCGGCCAGTAGTCATCGTGTACTGTTGTGCAAGGCTATGTGTTTTTGTTTTGTTGTTGCAATGTAGTGAAGTTTGTGCGGTTTATTGTGCTGTAGGTTTTGGTTGTGTTTGGTTTGGAGTTTGAGAGGTGTATGCTGAAAGGGAAATTGTTAGTAGGGTTGATTAGTTTGCGTCTCTATCCTGAATTGAAGCGCTTGGCTTGCGTAGTCTCCCCTGTTGCGGCTCTGTCCTGATCTGGGTCTGACTGGCATACAGGTTCCATACTCCTCTAGACCCCGCCTCTAATATGCTCTCTGATAGGTCCCCTTATCCTCCATTTAGACTCTAGTGGGCCTGCTTATGACAACCTCTCAGGTGGTGGGGGAGATTGCCAGTGTCTCAATAATTCCACACCAATCTGGTACCTGGCGGCAATTGGCGAAAGTGTTGGTGGGATTGTCTGGGTTAGTTGACTCAGTCTCCGTGCGTGCCGCCTGTGTTCCTGTCTATCCGATGTCACCCGTCCAGCTGCCCTGGGCTTTACTCTCCCCGGTCAGGGATGTCCGTGTCTTTTCGGTTTAGTCATCCCTTTTTCCAGTTACGTTTTCCAGGTTTAGTCTGTTTTGTTGTAGAGCCAGGTTTTTAGTGATTTCCTGAATTTTAGGTGATCTTCAGTGTTTCTTATTTCCTTTGGGATGTTCCAGGTTTTTGCGGCTAAGTGGTAGAAGGAGCTGCCTCCAAGTTTTTTCTTGAGGAATGGTTTGAGTTCCAGGGGCATTTCGTTGCTTGATCAGAGGGTTCTTGTTGGTTTGTAGACTGTTATTTTCTTTTGTAGGAATTCTGCTCCTTGTCCGCTGATTGCCCTGTGCGTTATGCACATTGTTTTGAAGGTGATGCGATGTTTAACTGGGAGCCAGTGTAGGGTTTTTAGGGCTGGAGTGATGCGATCTCTTCTGGATAGTTTGAGGATTAGTCTTGCTGCTGCGTTTTGGATCCGTTGCAGTTTCTTCAGGAGGTATTCAGGTATTCCGAGGTAGAGGCTGTTTGCATAGTCTATTTTAGATATGATTAGGGCGACGATAGTGAGTGTTTTGTGCGCGAAGGAGAGGAAAGGTAGAATTCTTCTTGCTGTTCGGAGGAGGAAGAAGCATTTCTTCACTGTTGCATTTATTTGTGGCTCCAGGGTTAGGTTGTTGTCCATTAGGACTCCCAGATTTTTTACTACCTTCGATGGTGTTGGTGCGTTTCTCATTTCCGTAGGCCATGGGATGGTGGTTTTGTTCTCTTGGTCTTTGGGTACGATCATGATTTCTGTCTTTCCTGGGTTGATTTTCAGGTTGTTGGAATCCATCCAGTCGAAGACTTCTTTTAGACAGTCGGTAAGGGTTGAATGGTCGGTATCGGTGTCTTTGATTTTGTAGATGATCTGAGTGTCATCTGCGTAGTTGTAACATGTAATGTTGTATTTTTTGAAGATTCTGATGACCGGAGTCTGGTAGATGTTGAAATATAGTGGAGATAGTGAGGATCCTTGTGGTACTCCACAATCGTTAACTCGTGGAGTGGATTTGAAAGGTTTTATCCATACGGTTTCTGTTCTGTCTGTTACGAATGATTTGGTCCAGCGTTGTGCTGTGTCTGTTATGCCTGTTTTCTAGTCTTTTGGTCAGGGTGTCGTGGCTAACGTGTCAAAGGCTGCGGAGAGGTCGAGCAGAATAAGGGCTGAAGTAGTGTTTGAGTCTGCGTTAGTTTTGAGGTCATCTCACATGGATAGTAGTGCTGTTTCCGTTCCTCTCGCTGGTCTGAGACCGATTTGAGCTTGGTCTAGCAGGTGGTGTTTTTCTACGTGTTCTTGGGTTAGTTTATATACGTAGGTTTCTAGAAGTTTCGCAGGGTAGGGGATGTTAGAGATCGGCCTGTAGTTGGAAAGGTCATCTACGTCACCACTTGTGTTTTTTAAGAGTGGCGTGATGTATGCTGATTTGAAGATCTTCGGTACAGTCCCTGTTGATAGTGATAGATTTAGAAGGTTTCTGTAGTGTTCTGCTGGCGATCCTTGCGCGAGGATTGATTTGTAGATGTCTGGGGGACATGGGTCCATGGGTGATCCCGCTTTCTTGCTTCGTTGAACCAGCATTGCGAATGCCTCTGCTGATATTTCAGGAAAGCTTCAGAGTTTGTATTGTGGTTCCGAGATGGGTTCGTTGGGTTGTATGTTGTGATTGGTTGGTCGCTTTTTTATGGTTTGCCGGATGTCGTTTATTTATTTTTTGAAGTGATCTGCCAGGTCGTTGCATAGTTTTTCCGAGGGGGTTGGGGTGTTGTCACCGCCTGGTGGGTTTCTCATTTCTGCAATGATGCTAAACATTTCTTTTTGTGTGTTGGTGGCATTATTGATTCTGTCATCGTAATGTCTTTTCTTTGCCTTTTGAATTTCATTCTTGTATGCACGGATTTGTTTCTGGTACAATGTTTTTTTCCCTGGGTTGTATTCTTTCCTCCATTCCAATTCCATCTTTCTGTTTTCCTTTTTCATGTCGTTTAATAGTGGGGTGAACCATTTTTGTCGTTGCTCTTTTTTGGGATGGGGTGAACGTTTTTTCCGGGGCGATCTTGTCTATCGTGTCTGCGATTCATTTGTGCAGAATCTCACTTTGCCGTCTAGGTCAGCTAGCTCCAGTTCTTTAGTTGAAGGTTTCGTTAATTCCAGTTGTTCGAATAGGTTGTTTTTTTTTTTTTTTACGTGTTTCCAGTTTCTTTTGGTGGTGGCTGTGAGTTTCGGGTGTTGGATGTATTTGTATCGGAGGTGCTGTGGTGATGAGTTTTTCTTTGGCGAAAATTGCGTCTAGGGTGTGACCTGCCGAGTGTGTTGCTCCTTTGACTAGTTGTAGTAGTTTCATGGTGTTGAGTTGTTCAATTAGTGAGTTTTGGGAGTTGGTGTGGCTGTCTTCAAACTAGATGTTGAAGTCCCCCAGGATGATTAGGTGTTCGTGGTTGATGGCTAAGTTGGTGATGGCTTACTTGAAGTTATCGACAAATGTTGCATCATATGTTGGTGGTCTGATATCAGGATGAATGTGATGTTGGTTTTTGGGTTCGCTGTTAGGTGTATTACCATGGTTTCGCAGTTGAGGATGTTGAGTGGTTCGCCAGTTTTTATTTTCAGGTGTTCTTTGAATGCTATAGCGATGCCTCCTCCTTTTTTGTTTTTTCTGTTTATTTGTAGGCATTTGAAGTCTGTCGCAAGGCAGCTTTGGAGTGTGATTTTGTAGTTGTCGTCCAGCCATGTTTCTGTGATGAACAGGATGTCAATGCCGTTGTCGTTGAGTAGGTCGAAGATCTCTGTTGAGTGTTTTGACATGGATCTTGCGTTTATTATATTGCAGTGAAGTTTGGAGGTGGTGTTTGGTTTGGGTTTTGTCGAGGTCGTCTTCCGTCCGGTGTTGAGGTTTCCTTCTTGGTCAGCCACTTTTTGGGCCGCGGGGTTTGGGCTGTCAGCGTCTTCAAAGAGTTCTTCTAGGTTTTGTCTTGGGTTTTTTGTGTTTTCATCGGGTTCGTCTTCTGGGGGTTGTGGTTGTTGATTGGAAGTTCCTCTTGCTTTGGTGATGTAGGGGGTTATTGGGTCGGTCGTCTGTTGTTTGTTTTGGCCATCCTTCTTCTACTTGCTTGTGTTAGGTTAGTTGATGTTGCTGCTTCTAATGTTGGGTTGGATTGCCGTGGTGGCCAGTTGTCTGCGAGGTATGGAGTTAGGTAGAGGGATTTTTCTCTTCCCTCAGAGTTCCTTCGGTTTGGGTTTCTGCCTGTGGCGGTCCAGTCTATGGTTATTCTAGGTTGCTGTTCTGGCGTGTTTGTTCTTTCTTCTCTTCGTCTTTTTCTCGGAATTGGTCGTTTGCGCGGCATTGTAGGATTGAGAATTGTTTAGTCTTTGTTTGGTTGCGTCTAGTTGGTCCTGCTTTGGACCAGTTGTCTTGTGGTGTAGTGGCTGGTGAGGGGGTGTCCGCTACTAGTTTGGCTCCGTCTATGGTTGGTCTTCCAGCTGGAGTTGACCACTCGTTCAGCCGCTGTCCTAGGAGGGGAAGTAGGTGGTAAGGGTTATTAAGCTGGGTGTTATCGGTGGCTCTTTTACTGTTAGTCTCCCTAAGCGCGGTTCATAGTGGTGAGCAGGCTGTGTGGGTTGGGTAGGGTCTCAGCTGGTAGGGTAGGGTCTCAGCTGGTTGGGGTGGCTTGGACGGGCGTAGCTTGGACTTTCGCCTTGTGATGAGCGAGGCCCTAGTCAGTGACCCACCACTGTGGTTCGCTGGTGGTTTCTGTCTCACTTGGGAGTTTGCTAAGTGTGCGAGTGAACTAGATTGAGATACCTGTGAAGTGGGAGAGAGGCTAATGGCGTTTGAGACTCCTGTATAGTGGGAGAAAGGCTTATCGATGCAGTCTGGAGGTCACACAATGCTATTTGGGCACAGAAGCTCTGCTATCAATGCAGTTTGGGGCCACACTCTGTAATTTGGGCATGCGGGCCCTGCTAAGTTTGAGATACCTGGATGGTGGGGGAGAGGCCTGACAATGCAGTTTGGAGATCACACAGTGCAATTTGGGCACGGAGGCCCTACTATCAATGCAGTTTGGAGATCACACAATGCTATTTGGGCGCAGATGCCCTGCTGTCAATGCAGTTTGGGGTCACACAATGCACTTTGGGCAGAGGGGCCCTGCTAAGTTTGAGACACCTGGATGGTGAGAGTGAGACCTAACAATGCAGTCTGGAGATCACGCAATGCAACTCGGGCATGGAGGACCTGCTAAGTTTGAGACACCTGTATCGTAGGAGAGAGGCCTAACAGTGCAGTTTGGGATAAACCTAACGCAATTTGGGCACAGAGGCCATGCTATCAATGCAGTTTGGGATCACACAATGCAATTTGGGCACGGAGGCCCTGCCAAGCCTGAGATACCTGTACAGTGGGAGAGAGGCCCAACAATGCAATCTGGAGATTGCAAATTACACAATGCAATTTGGGCACGGAAGCCCCACTAAGTTTGAGACGCCTGTACAGTGGGAGAGAGGCCCAACAATGCAATTTGGAGATTGCAAATTACACAATGCAATTTGGGCACGGAGGCGCTGCCAAGTTTGAGACACCTGTATAGTGGGAGAGAGGCCTAACAATGCAATTTGGAGATCACGCAATGCAATTTGGGCACAGAGGCCCTGCTATCAATGCAGTTTGGGATTACACAATGCAATTTGGGCACAGAGGCCCTGCTAAGTTTGAGACACTTGTATCGTGGGAGAGAGGCCTAACAATGCAATTTGGGGATTGCAAATTACACAATGCAATTTGGGCATGGAGGCCCTGCTAAGTTTGAGAGGCCTGTATAGTGGGAGAGGCCTAACAATGCAATTTGGAGATCACGCAATGCAATTTGGGCACAGAGGCCCTGCTATCAATGCAGTTTGGGATTACACAATGCAATTTGGGCATGGAGGCCCTGCTAAGTTTGAGATGCCTGTACAGTGGGAGAGAGGCCTAACAATGCAGTTTGGGATAAACCTAATGCAATTTGGGCACAGAGGCCCTGCTATCAATGCAGTTTGGGGCAATGGGCGGTAATTACATTGATCGACATTGGTTTTGCCTAGTGGTCAGGTATCTAGGGTAGAGTTGTACCTCTCCCCAACCCAAGCCACCCTACCTTACGGGTCCTTGTAGGTGCTGGTTGACGGCTGGCCACTGGCTTCCCCTGCCGACACCTGCTGATACTTCCTGGAGCCGCCTCTGTTGGAGCCGCCCTTAGCCGCCGGGGGGCTGCCGGGCAGAGGGCTGCCCTGGGAGGACCAGTGATGAAGGGCTGTTCATTACTGATATCGGGCTACATACAGCAAATCACAGGCACATAACATGCTGGACATGGCCTCCCTCCGCTGTAAAGTGGCATGCGATACTACTGCGGCGAGGAGACTGCGTGTAGACGCTTAGGCCTGTGGTAGTCTGAATTTCCCAACAAGCGCCCATACTGCACGAACCCTCGGGTTTCTCTATTGCCCCCCCCGCCCATCCCCCACACTGTTACACCATGTTCTCGAATGGTCTGTGCTGTTCTACTTCCGTTTTGCCTGCAGAGAATCCTCGATTGGGGTTCCAGCCAGGCCCGCTTTGTCGCATGCTTCCCGGTGGATAACCCCTTTCTGTAAGATGCCATCTGAGTATCCTTTGCTTGTCCGAATCTGCTTTGTTTGTCCAGTTGCGTCAAACATGTAGCAGTTTGTTTTAGGGAATGATATCTTTTTGGCTGCATGGAAGGTGACCCGGCCGTGTAGTGAAGCGACTTCTGTAGATTTGCAGAATAATTTGCCCCTTTTCAAATATTGGGAATTCAAGAAGGCAGATGTCGGTCATTCATGGACGTTGTGAATGGACTGCTCGTCCAATTTCAAAATCAAGTATTTCCCCCTCTCCCGCTGCCTGCCAGATGATTGAAATAGGTCATGTAGACCCGTGTTCCTTGCTGATGGCTATGGTCCCATTCAGCCATGGCCATGTCTGATTTGCCACTAGTGGTGTGAAAGGTTCCCCTATTGCAGGTCCTTTCTTTACATGTTGAAGTTGCCTTCTATCTGAGAAGTCAATGGGACACCCCACAAGATGGCTACTGCAGGTTCCACCACCAAAGCCTAGGCCCTGGGGGTGGCTGCAGGTGTGTGCAATCCCATGGGGGTGTGCTGCACTAGGTGCCCACAAGGAAGTCCAGTCACTCCAGGAAAGTTGGGAGACTAGTTTCAGTCAGGTGTCCGAGGGAGACGGAGTTGTTCATCTTGTCCCAGGGAAGGAGACTCCTAGACGGGCTTCTCCTGGTGCAGAGAGGCAGAGGTTCCTCTTGGCAGTTGCACTGTCACACTGGAACCCTTCAAGGACCTCGGTACCTCAGATGCAGGTTCCAGTGGTTAACTGTTGAATGGCTCCAAAAACGTATACAAAAAGCTTGCCTGGGGTGCTACCCACGCCAACCTATCCAGAGACTTGCTGCATGCCAACTGACTGGATGGCCATTCTTGGTTAAGCGGCCCTTATGCACCCATGACGTCACCAAGGGTTTGGATGTGGATTGTTGTATCCACAACCCCTTACCAAACCAGTTGTAAGCACATGGGTGTCCTTCCCAGGGTCTGTACTGAGTATGCAAAGTAGCGGCACCATTGAACAGGAGGAAGCCAGCCAAACTGATGGGGCCAATTCTTCCCACCAAAATGGCAAAAGGCAACAATGCAGTAAAAACACAGGTGTGCAGTTGTGCACCTGAAACATATTAAGACTAAAGGAACATTGCCTGGTTGGATGATGTACGCAAGATAACAGATGAAAGAGGAACCGCCTGCACTTGTGACCAGTAATGCTAGCCAGGCTTAATAAAATGATTAACAGGTACCCACAGGGGGGCGTGGCTTGGTGCCGATGGCGAGCGGTAGCTGATCTGCTGCGCTCCGGCCAAGACGCCGTTTCCTGATCCTTTTCTCCGGCTCATGTGAAGCACCAGCCCTCGGAGAAGAACGTGCTGTTGTGGGAAGCAGACCTGTGCCCGAGCCGCCGGCGGGACCATCAAATCGGACCTCCTAGACATTACCGGAGCTCTCGGACTGCGCTCCCCCCCTCCGCTCCGATTGAATCCAAGATGGCGCCTCACACCGCATAGCGGAGTCTCTAAAGGGAACCCCTCCCCCAACGGACTTCCAGGCCTGGTGGGGCAGAGTGGGAGCGCGGCACAGGAGAGTGACCCCCCTGGGGGCCACCCGGTTGGCACGAGCGCTAGGCCCGCAGCCTGGACGCTCCCCATCTCACGGTGCGAGGTCACCCGCGCCGGATCATACGTGCTGAGATAAGCGCACTACGCGGGCCCCGCCACAGTTACGCATGGCCCACTGAGCTGACCCAAGCTCCGGAACGGCGAGCACCTATGCTGGGTGAACGTGGACAAGGACATCTCGACACACCCAATCCTGGGTTTCCCTGGGCCGCAACCGACTGCACTGCGGCTCACCTCACCGAGACGGCGCCAGACCTGATTCCGGCACAGATCACCCAGCAGCCCGGTGCACAAGAGGAGAAGACAGCCGCGCCGCGGGACACTCCACCGGCACAGACCCGCAAGACAAGGTGCGTGAGACCTCGCAACACCTGCGAAAGGGAACCCCTGCATACCCCATCCCACTGGCATCTACCTCGAGGGGCCTGCACGCTTAGGACCGAGGGCAAGCAAAACACCGTCTTGGGTCCCCACCCCAATCCCCGCAACGACAGGGGGACTCGATCACATCCCCGCATGCCACCGAGCTCCTGAGGCCCAGGGCATCCACAAGCACCACCTCACGATGGCCGCCAAGAACAAAACCAGAGCTGCCACCATGGACTCCTTTGTTTCCACCAAGGTAAAGACCCCTACTTAAGCCAGGACCAGCCCCTCTGAAACCGCTCAGACAAGTGAAGGGGTAGCCGCCGATAATCACTCTCAAATACTGGAAGCCATAGCTTCATTAAAAACGCACATAGACTCCAAATTTAAAATAGACATCCAACTCATTCGCCACGACGCACGCAACTTAGCGGAGAGGCTAACGACCATCGAACAATCAACAGAGGAAACGTCAGGGGCCACCACAGCTCTACAGTCTGAAGTCGCCCAATTGAAGAGGAAAGTAGCCTTCCTAGAAGAGAGGGCGGAAGAGGCCGAAGGCCAGGCCAGACGGGGCAACATTAGGATCCTAGGTGTCCCAGAGGGAAGCGAAGGGGCAAACACCACATCCTTCGTTGAAACCCTTCTGCTGCAAGAAATTGGGGCTGGCAAGCTGACACAGGGATTCTCAGTTGAAAGGGCCCACAGTTCCCTCCAGAAGCGCCCCCCCCGGCTCGCACCCTAGACCAATAATAGCTAAGATACTGAACTTTCAGGACAGAGAAACTATCTTAAGACACTCCAGGGAGGGTGGCCCCATCGAAAGAGGGGACTCCAAAATCGCCATCTACCTGGACTATACGCAGAAGGTGCAAAGAGAGAGAAATTAATTTGTCCCGATAAAAGCTAGGCTCCGCCAACTGAACCTAAAATACAGGCTACTATACCCGTTGCGCCTCATGGTCATTTATAAAGGGAGAGTGGTATTCCACGACAATCCAGACACAGCCAACATGTGGCTAGAGGACAATAATCTTGCCGATGGCAAGGTCAATCCACGGACAGAGGCCTAACTCCCTCAGATTTTACAAGTAACCCACATGTAACCGTACAAAACCAGCAAATAAGACGCCGGAAACCATAAGGTAATCCAAACTCAGTTTATCACACGGAAACGGCCTTGTTCGGCTCCGCCGCCAGGCCCTACCCCTACCCCCAGCGTAGAATCCAGTCGGGCCAGGCACCCACCTGACCCAGCTCGCGCCTGACTCCCGGATGGGCTTTGACGGCTCGAGAGCGCCTGAGTACCGCGACAATGTTGTAGTCGCTGGGTGCACCAGTTTGAGTTCTGTTATCAGTTTCAATAGATAGTCTTCAAATTTCTCTGGCTAATAAAGACCGGGATGGGCCCAAGACTTGACCCAAGAGGTCAGGAACCAGCGGTTTCTCCCCTGCAATCCGCTCACTACGGATAAAAGCAGTGCCAAACCCTAGGGATGGAGTCCCGTGCCAGATCCAAAACTCAGACCCGATGGCGGCACAACTTACTGTGATGACATGGAATGTGAGGGGCATGGGCTCTCACTACCATCGCATGAGACGGAATCGCATACAATCCTATCTCAAAAGGAAGAAAGTCTCGATTGCACTGCTGCAGGAAACCCACCTCACGGCGGAGGCCATGTCCAAGATTGCAGACCGATGGGCCGGGACTGTGAGACTGTCCCCCTATTCCAAATACGCTAGAGGGGTGGTAACATGGATAAGCCCGGACGTGCCCTTCCAAATGGAGGGTTGTGAACTAGACAAAGAGGGGAGATATGTAGTGATTTGGGGCACAATGGAACAGACCCCGGTTTGCTTGGCTAACTCATACTTCCCACATCACGGAATACCGGCATACCTCACCACAATGATCGCAAAGCTGACTCAGCACCGGGACCGCACCTTTATATGGGGTGGCGACTTCAATTGCGTCGCTGATGCAAGCATGGACAGATCGCCTCCTCCCCACCCGAGCAACCTCACATCCCGTGCCCTGAAGGAAACACTTGAGCAGCTGAACTTGGTGGACATCTGGAGGGAACACCACCCAACCGAGAGGACCTACTCCCACTATTCAGCTCCGCACGGAGTCCATACAAGAATTGACTATTTGCTCATTGACAAGGAGCTTGCCCCACGAGCCGCAGCCACAGAATATCTGGTGAGAACGATCTCTGACCATTCCCCACTAACCATGTCATGGCAACAAAAGGGACCCAGACCCCCGATCCCCATGTGGAGGATGCCGACTGCGGCACTTGAAGACCCTGAGTTCAGGGAAGACCTTGCAGGAAAATTGGAAGAATATCTGGAAATCAACAAGGGTTGGGTATCCTCCTGGAGCACATTATGGGAAGCTATGAAGGTGGTGACCAGAGGAGAAATTATATCAAAAGCCGGTGGAATTTGCAGGCAATTAAAGACAACACTCGAAGCTCAAGAAGCAGAGATCTCCCGACTAGAGTCCACCCACGACAACTCCAGAGGTCGAGAGCAAATTGAAGGAAGCTCGCTAGAATGTCAGCAAGCCTGGGAAAGATTGGAGAAATTCGATTTCACCACATACACTACCAGATCCCACAAGGAATCGGACAAACCGAGGAGATTACTAGCCTGGCTCTGCAAGCGAGAACACCCCAAGCACCTCCCAACGGAGAAACGGGATGTCGACGGGATATCCCACACGACACAACTGGGGATCAAGGACGCATTTGCCAAATTCTATTCCAAACTGTACGCCCACGAGGCCCAAATTCCCACGGAGGACATTATAGAAACACTTGATGAGATAGATCTCCCCCGAATATCAGCCGAGCAGAGAGAACTGGAGAAGGAAATCATTCTTGAGGACGTGCAAGGGGCATTCAGGTCCCTCTCTACAGCAAGGCCCCCGGCAGTGACGGCCTCCCACCTGAGTTCTACAAAACGTACGAGCCCATCCTCACCCCAGTTCTCCACGAAGTCTACCAGGAGGCATACACAAACGGGGTCCTACCCAACACCATGAAAGAGACCATAATCATTCCCATGCTCAAGCCACACAAAGCACCCACCGACTGTGAATCCTATCGCCCCCTGGCCATGCTAAATTATGATGCTAAGATTCTCACATCCATACTGGCCAGCAAGCTGGCCAGAGTGGTGGGATCCATAATCCATGAAGATCAGAACGGATTTGTGCCTGGGCGCAACACCACAGCTAACCTAAGGAGGCTACAACACATAATGGCCGAAAACATACAAAAGAGATGAAGACCTGGCGGTATTGTCGCTTGACGCAATCAAGGCCTTCGACTCCATATATTGGGAATGGATTAGGGAGGTCTTGAGGAGATTCGGCTTCAGAGGCGGCTTCATCAGGTGGATCAAGGTTCTCTATAATTCCCAATGGCAAGAGTGAAAACGGGAAGAATGGTATCAGCAGCCTGGGAAATACGAAGGGGAACGAGACAGGGGTGCCCGCTATCGCCCATGCTGTACATACTGGGCCTGGAGCCGATCGCATCATACTTTAGGCAACAGCTCTTCGACGCTGGCATCAAGGTGGGCAATGTACACCACATAATATCCCTATGCGCGGACGACGTTCTTCTATACCTGAGGAACCCCGAGGTCCACGCACCAACAGCGCTAGAGGTACTCGACAATTATGTGAAATACTCCGGAATCAGATTTAGCAGAAGTAAGTCCTCCGCGTTCCCCCTGGCGGGCTTACGCGGCACACCAGAAAACGATCTCCCGGCCGTAGCAATAGGGTGGCAACTGGTCAAGTTTCGGTACCTAGGGATCAACGTGAGCCACACCCTGCTATTCACGCATGAACACAACACAGAAGTCGCAACCACGAGTCTTCGACGCTCTATAAAATTCTGGTCCAAGCTCCCGCTAGCAATGGTAGGCACAGTAGCGATTGTCAAGATGATCATACTCCCCAGATTCCTGTACTTTTTCGTGAACATTTGTCACTATGTCCGACCGCCCTTCTTCAAGAAACTGGAGGCAATCATCAAGGACTTGCTGTGGGGACCTCACAGACACAAACTGTCGCTATCCATCCTATCCCTGCCACATAAAGAGGGAGGAATAAAGCTACCAGATCTCCAGTTATACTACCTGGCTGCCCAGTTAAGCCACATAACGAAATGGCTCTCGGACGAACCTTCGGCTGAATCGGAACTACTGAGGCAATTCTCAAACAACGTAATCCCCAAGGAAACCCTATGGCACCCCATACAACGATCCCCGGTTACCCCACTGGTAATTGAGCTAGGAAGGAAGATATGGGCCAGGTCCTGTTACATCAAGCGAGTGAAATGCATGTACTCTCCGGATAATCCTATCTTGACAGACACTTGTAAAACGGAGGCAGACCTATCCACAGCAAGGAGGTGGGAAGAAGCCGGCATATACACGTGGGGTGACATGTTTAAGGAGGGTTAATTCAGGGACTTTGAATCAATAAAGGCCATTGAAGGAATACCTCCAGGCCAGTTTCTCTGGTACCACCGCCTCAAGCAGACTGCCAAGAAACAATGGAACAGCTGGCCAGAGGAGCCCACCCTAGACCCTCTACTACAAGAGATGCATGTCCTTACCGATGGTTGGAGACCAGTCTCCAGGCTCTACAACAGACTGTGACAAACCCAACCCTAAAGGCGAAGCTCTGAGGGCAAGATGGGAAACAGACCTCGAGACCCCAATCACGGACAAAGAATGGGAAAGAGTGTTAATATTCCCCAAAAAAGTGTCAAGGAACGCTAGATTGGGCCAGATTCAGTTGAACGTCCTGTACAGGACATACATGACCCCACACAGGGTTGCTTCCTTCAATAAGACATCCTCCCCAGCATGCCCATGGTGTGGGAACGATAATGCGGATATGATCCACATGTTCTGGACTTGTACTAGGGTGATGACACTATGGTCCAAAACTAAACAAACTTGCATGGACGCCAGAATGCGGAGGTACGAATGGACTCCCGGCGAGTGCCTACTGGGAAATTACCCCAGACCCAGCAAATTCAAACATGTTGTTAGGTTAATGGACATCTATGCATCCTGGCTAAGAGAACCATCGCGATGGCTTGGAAGACGCCATCGGGCCCCAGGCATGAACACTGGTTAAAAGAGATGGAGAGATGGACGGGAGCCGAAACTAGAGCCTGGCAAGATGGAACCACATCATGCAGCGACAGAGAGAGCGGCACCTTGGACTCTTGGAAGGCCCTCCTGAGAGACATACGCTTCAGCGCCGACTACAAACCTCCCCGATAGCCCATAGCATCACACCGAAACAAACTCCCTGCACCTGGCCTGAACCGACAGACTCTGTATGTGAACCCCCCTGCTTCCTGAAGCACTAAAACAGTGGCCTCGACCCATCCATCCACTACCACATCCACTTGGTGTGAAACGTTCACTACCAAATGAAGACTGTTGTTGTTTTTGTTGTTCTTTCCGTCTTTTTCTGTTTTCCCCTCCCCATTATTTTCTCCTTTGTTCACCTCACTGCTTAATTTTCATGTTTGTACCGCACAAATTTTCTCACCAAATACCAATAAAATACGTTTGAAAAAAAAAAACAGGTACCCACTATGCAGGGTATCTGTATAATTGTTTGAATAATAAAAAAAAACGAATGGGAGATTTATATGAATTTCAGCTGTATGAAAACCTGGAACGAATCTTCCATTTGTTGCCATTATAGTTAACAAAGGGAGCAGGGGTTGCTGGGGTATTCCACGCTCCCGATAGAATAAAGTTGAGAGAGAAAAGAAAAGAGGACCCTGCAGCACTGGTTGCCATCCACGTAAGTGAAGGGAACCAGCGTCGCAGAAGGATGGAGGAGTCTGCGGCACACAACGAGGTGTGCCGCCATCAAGTAAGTAGAGGGGAGGGTGGGGGATCATTATTTGACATAGATGCAACCTTTCGAATTCAGCATTGCTGCATTTGGCAATTTCGAATTTGAAATGTTGCGCTTTGGTCAAATCATGGCAGTAAGGCCTCCAGACAAGTGTCAAGTGTTTTCTCCAGACCAGAGTTGCAGTGGTTAATGGAGTGGAAAAAGCACTTCCGTTGTCAGGCTAATTTCCTTAAACACAAAATAATTTCAAACTATTTACCCAAAACAGGCAATATGATGAAGAGTATACTCACAGCCTCATAAAAATTCTGATACTCGGACTTATGTCCTCATCATTGCTGCCCTTGTCCATTATCTTCAACCTAAACAATCAAGCCCTGTGAACATAGTGACAACTGTGAATACAATATGGTGGCTCGCTAAAAGATCTACAGAACCTCAAAGCCTCAATAGTCGATCGAAGGCCAGCCATCCTAAAAGGGGGTCTCAAATATCGAATTTTCAATTGTTTCAATTTACCAAAAACAAAGTGGACAACAGTTTCCATACCCGGGCCACATATTGCGCATATTCCAGATCTGCCGTGACCCCAGGATTTAATAAAACATGCTAAGTGGAGCGTTCTCATCCTAAACCGAATATACAAAGATTTCTCATATGGCGGCTGGATGTAATCTAAATAACATCCCCAAACCAAATCTGATTCGTCCTCAATATAGGTTGGTCCCAGCTTGAGTCTTCTAGCTGTAACCAACATCAGATCCTTATTTTGCAGTTTTACTGTTCTCTTTATCCTGGCCAAGGCAGACTTGTCTATCTTATCTGGGCAATCCCACAATACGGCCTCATTCAACCCTATTAGTTGCTTCCTAACATCAGCTGCCATAGGGTACGTCACCCCCCCCCCCTTTGCAGGCTCAGTGGATCAGTGGATGTTTTAATGCATCTCGGTAAGTCCCCAGACTATCCGAGCGCCACAACCGGAGCCAATAGTATACTGGTTAGATGGATGAAACATTTGCTATTGGGCAGAGGTCTAATTCCAAGTGCAGAAGTGCAGATGGTGAACTTTGGGGAATGCATTCTCCACTTTCTCCAGTAAGCTCATACTCCCATAGCCCCAGATTCCTGCACCAAAGGATGAAGCTGGAATCTCATGCCTTTGATATAACTTCAAGGCAGGAGAGATTGCTCCTATCCCATGTTTTACAAAAAATGATAGGTGGCCCTGCTGGACTTTCCCAAATTTGAACAAGTCTTGGCTAATTCAAAGGACCATCCACAGTTCTCATTAAGTCTAATTACTAGATAATCCTAAAACCTTGTCTGCTCGAATTTGCTTTCATGCACATAAATGTCCAGACTTTTGTATTTGGTGAACTGAGGCTTAAATACCACAATTTTTGTCTCATCACTATTTAAATGCAACCCCAGGGTCCCACATATATTCAAAAATATACCCAATGTTCTAAATCCTTGTGGTGTAGTTGACAATATCATTGCATTGTCTGTGGAACATAGAGCTGGGTAATTATCCTTGCCCATCTTGAGGCAATCCATACACTTCAGGCTCAAAGCCTTAATTACCTCGATGTATATATTAAAGAGAAGGGGTGCAAGGACACGTCCTTGTCCTACCACCCCCTTCTTTACTTCAAGTGAGTCAGTTAGTTTGCCAGCTAACCCAAAGTGGACAGATGCCTTTGTGAGTCAGGCATGGTATCAAGAGACACAGACTCAATAGTATTTATTTTAAAACCTTTATTTACAAAGGTTCCTGGGTTGGTGTAATGCCTGACTGGCCCTAACTGTAAAAGGATGGTTCGCTTAACTGATATTTCTAATGGCTGTCGTTGTCTAATAGTCACAAAATAAAAGTCTGTGTTTAAGCCTATGCTTGCCCTCACTCTGTACAAAAATGTGACAGGAAGTTTCTTGGAAAGGTAAAATAGTGGTTAAATAGAAATGGTGAAACCAAGGTTGATTTCAGGTGGTCTTCTCACTAGACAATCCTCTTGTGGGGTAGAATCCGAGGCTCGTTAGTTTCACTCCCTTTTGCACTTTTTAATTTCAGGTGCTTCTGGCACAATTTTCCTATGTTCCTTCGTCTTTTCCATGCACACTTGCACCAACCTTTTTTTTTCTTATCTTGATTGTGCCGCTTTCACGCTTCTTTCATGCTTTTGTGCACTGTTTCTTTTCGGGTCCCTCACACTTTTTTTAATTTTATTTTTTATATTGTCCTTTCCTTTCGTGCCTCTTGAACCTTTTTCCATGGCCTTCTGGCCCCATTTAGGTTGCTCGCACCCTCTTTTCTACTGTCCTTTCCTTCGTGTCTCGGGAGGATAGCTCAGGGGCAACATGCTCGCCTTGAAAGCAAGATGACATGGAGCAACACAGGTTTGATCCCTGTGTCTGCGCTTAGAAACCTCTGGGTATTAAGCGGGTTATAAATAACCTATCATATCATATCCTTATAAAATCAAGCGGTACCCCATCTGGGCCCAGATGCCTTCCCACTCTTCTGACTCAACATTGCCTCACTTGCTCAATATTGAATTGAAGAATTTCTCCCCCAGTTCTGGTAAGCATGACCGGGTTCAGCAGCGCATTCTGAGTCTCGTCAGGCTTTCCATACAGATTCACGAAATGCGTTCGCAGGACCGCTGCCGTAATACAACACTGGAGACATGTTTCCCCATTTACCTCTTTTCCAGCAACCAATTCCCAATATGAGATAAAATCCCCTTCTTCATATGCCTCTAGCAATAACTCCCAACTTTGAGTGACAATCTTTCTTTGCTATTTCAAATGTATAGTCATTTCTATATCCTCTAAGCTGTGATTTATCCACTATCCCAGGGACCTTCATACAAATATCTTATTTTTTTCAATCTCTGCAGCTTTGATCATACCACCCAGATTTAACTATTGCAAGTTTTTTCACTGTAGAGGCTGTGTAAGTCATACACAGAACTAAATTCCACAATCTTATTAAGCTCCTTCAGTAGCTCCCCGTCAGGGCCACTGTCTGAGCTAACAATGACAAGATTTTCCAAAACAGCTTTATATATTATTGGCTGTAAATCGTTCTCAATTACTCTAGTCCACCGCATTTTCCGTGTGTCCGTTAAGAACTATGACTTCAACCCTCCCCTGATCATCACACAATGGATCAATTGCCACTCCAAATTGAATCGATCCACTTTAGGGTTTATGGTCACTTTCAAATCTCTCGAGTATTCTAAAACTACTAATCCTTACCCAATCCTTAGTCGAGATCAAAATGTAATCTATGGTAGACTTTCCATTGGGCCTCATTCCGAGAATGGCGGTAAGGGATAGCGGCCACCGGTAACGAGACCGGTGGCGGTGATCCCTTACCGCCATACTCCGAGTTCCCTTTGCGCCCTCGCCCTCAACGCCTGCTTTGAGCAGGTGTTAAAGTCGAGGGCGCAAAGGGGCCTCCAAGCCAATAACGGTGACCGTAATGAACAGTCACCGTTATTTGCATTTTCCCCATTCCCATTGAGCCCTATGGGGGCTCATTTGGGAATGGGGAAGAGCCTTGGTGAATGGGGAATTACCGCCCCGCCAACCTTGGTGGATGGCGGAATTACCGCCCCATTCCAAGGCGCTGCCGGTCCGGGTACGGCGTCAACCAAGGCGTTAATAGCGCCATTGGTTAGCGCCGTACTCGGAATGAGGCCCATTATGTCTGAAAATCTGTTTTGATGGTTGATCTTCTGGGAACCAGCCATTACAGGCCCTGTGCTCCATGTTATTCAAACCTCGAGCTATATACATAGCACTTTGGTGAACCCATCTATGTCGGTCTGCTGTTAGTAGAGGAATATCCCAGGCACTTTCCTTGTCTTCCCTGAGCCCCTCCAACTCTTGTATGGGTTTCAATTGCATATTTAGATCACCTGCTAATAGTATAACAGTTTTTAAATGTTGCAACCCCTTCCAAGAATACATCGATTCATGGATCTTTCCCACCACCTCTAATCCTGTGGCTTCAGAAGCTCTATTATACATATTAAATAATGGGATCCAGTTATCATCCCCGGTACAGATAGCCCAATGCTCGAGTTCCTCAATTCAGGGTGGAATCTAACCAAATAAGGAGCCCCCCACATGGCCTACCTTTTTAGACCTGAACCCTTATGGTCCTTTTAATAAAGGTAACCCATCGTACAATGGATGGGATGAAGAATAACTCTCACGCCAAATAAGAAGACTGACTCAGGAAGTTGGCAAAGTGTCCATTTATTCTCAGTTGTCTAAAACAGGGAGATCAACGGACGTCGCACAGCATGGTCTGAATGCATTTAATAAAAAACATTACTTTTATATCAAAAACTTGTCATATGTGATGTCATACTACGTTGCAAACTACAAAAACCTACATGAGATTGAGATTGGACTAACGGGAATATCTAAGTATATGTTCTATAAGGGATTGGATTGTAATTGGGTCCTATAGTATGTTGGGCAACTCAAGCCCTCCACTAGTGCAAGTCATCTTTGACAGTGATTAGAAACACGATATATAATTGGCTGTCAAATTATAAGGCCCTTCGTTATATGGCCCTCTACAATTGGTTGGCACGCTTGTACCCTTCTGGAACATTAGATTCTCTAGCAGCAGGTAAACTGGTACCCGAGGTGCTGGTGGATGTATTTGACCGTACCTCCCCTCCCAATTAGCCGATCATCTCTCGTGCCTTCTGCCATTCAGATTGTCTTTGAACTTTGCCTTGTAGTAGCTTATCTTCTCTGGAATATAAGGGAGTGTGAGCACGTTCTTATCAAAGTTCAGGCTATTTCCATCTTGCACTCACGTGACAGGAGACAGTGAATCGGCCCATTTCATAGCATTTAACTGTCCTGAATTAAGAAACTTGGCACTCATGGTGTTCTCTCTTTGCAACTTAACAAGTGATGCCTCTGCGTCTCACATTCACTGTTCTTCAAGGACTGAAAACCAGTTTTGGCTGCTTCAGTCTTTGACATCCGGCCAAGCAGTCTTCCTTTGGTTCCTCTTTGAGCCTTAGCTTATTTCTTTGCTGCAACACACACACATACTGCTATCAATCCAACTGTATCCACAGGTAGAGCTTACTAAAATTGGGACATCGAAAGTCCAGATTATTTATATATAGGCGTCACCACCTGCAGTCTATTCACTACGTATAGCCAGCCTTTACGATTACTTAGTCTACTTGTGTTACAGCATCTGTACTGTTATACAATGACTTGCATTGTCTGCCTCGCTTCTTTACACGTGCAATCTTCATTCCGCACATGAGTCTTCTTGATTCTTTACTTCTCCATCAGAGTCTATAAGGTCTATGCCTTCTCTTCCTTGGTTATCCTTCTCAGTGTGTCAGGCTCATCTCTTGTGATGTCACCAGCCTCCCCTTTTCACATCTTCACACTTCTTCAGGGGTCTCCCTCAGGAGACCGTCATCTCTTCGGGGATACATCATGTAGGGCTTTCTCAGTGGAAACCTTGTCTCAAAGGCTCTTCGTGGTATAGGTACCATTACTGGAGTTGCACATGTCACAATTGACAGCTTCCAACAACAAGGCTGAAAGGAATTGGGGAGCATGGAGAAGGACAACAAGGACTTGACTATGGGAGCGATCAGACATACTGAAGTAGCATCTTGTTAGCCTTATATAGCCCAAGCAAGGGCTTCTGGCATCAGTGGTTTCCCTCGCAACCGCTTGCCGTCACTGATCAACTGACTGCCGTGCAGAAGAGTGCACCATGACGTCTGTGCACCGTGGCCTCAACCCAGAAGCGACCCAGGTGACTGCAATGTCCCGGGAAGAGTCCCCGCCAGAACCTCCTACGCCGTAGGCAATCTAGAGACCGTAGGGGGGGGGGAACGGACCCACCTACACCACCGGGCATACAATCTCCATATCCCAGCAGGTAGGCGGTGTGAGTGGGCATGGAGGCATGTAACACTCTGCTCTCCTCCCGGGGCCAATCGGACAGAAGGTTTACAGGGGTACTGTCATTTGGCACGGGCCTTGGTGTCCTGAAGAATGGTATCTGTAAACAGGTGTATTTGCTGAACGTTACGTACCATGGCATCGGCCAAAGGTTCAGAGCTGTCTATGATGTGATCCATGGGAGACATTCTGGGAAGCTGACCATAGGTGACAAGAAAGGGTGGTTTTTGAATGGAGGAATTGCAAGAATTGTTATAGGCGAATTATGCCATATCCAAACAAGAGCAGTTATGCGGAATAGCTGTAGTGTAAAAACAAAGGCATTGTTCAAGGGTCTGATTGGTTCTTTCGGTCTGGCCATTGGTTTGAAGATGGTACCCGGAAATGAGTCCTCTTTGTATCTTTAGATGTTTACACAGCTGTATCCAAAAATTGGCAATAAATTGAGAACCACGGTCCGGGAGGATTTTAGATGGTAACCCATGTAAACGGTAGATCTGATGGAGAAAGAAACTGCCCATAAGTGTAGCTGTAGATAGGCCTGACATGGGTGTAAAGTGCACTAATTTCGAAAAGCAATTGACCACCACCATTATGCAGGTGTTGTTATCTGACTTGGAAAGATCCACAATAAAGTCGACGGCAATAGCGTGCCAAAGTCTAGGTGGTATCTCAATGGGTTGCAACAAACCAGCAGCTCTTTGCCTAGGGGTTTTGGACTGGGCACATACCGGGCAGGAATGAAAATAAGATGTAATTTGTCTTTTCGGTCCTGGCCAACAAAAGGTACAAGAAATCAAATCTACAGTGTTCTTAACATCTGTGTCCGGCTTGGGGGGCATCATGACAACCAAACAGAATTTGTTGGAGTGGGTACATATAGCCGAACACCAGTCCTTCCTTCATTTGGACTTCCTGTCATGCTAATAGTTTGGGCAAGAATCCCTGGATGTAGCAGAACGGACAAGGTCAAGAAAAGGTTTTACCACTCCCACAAAATGCTTGTGATGCAGGATTGTAGCAGGATAGAGTTCTGGTGTGGAAGTCGAATCATGTGATCTAGACAATACATCTGCTTGAATGTTGGTGGAACCATATATTTGAGTGAGGACAAAATCATACTGAGAAAAAGAAGAATTGTGCTTGATGGCTATTGCAACATGGCAATGACTTCAGGTGTTGGCAGTTCCGATGGTCGGTATCTACAGTTACAGCATGTCTTGCTCCTTGGATATGATGTCTCCACTGTTCAAAGGCTCCCTTAATGGCCAACAACTCCTTTTTGATGACTGAATAGTTCACTTCGCTGTAGGTCAATTTGCGGGAGAAATACGTGATGGGGTGTTCCATAGATGGCTCAGGGTCGGACTGTAACAACACTGCACTGATGGCTTTATCCAAAGCATCATCTTCGATGTAAAATGGGCTGAATCATCAGGATGATGAAGAATGGTGGCGGACTTGAAAGCTTGTTTTATTTCTTTGAAGGCCTGTTCGGCTGATGGGGTCCACTGGAACGATATGTTAGTGCGGAGTACCTGTGTTTTTGTTCAGAGACAAAAGGGAGAAGTTGATGATTAAGTCATGGTAATAGTTTGCAAAACCCAAGAATTGTGTAGCTTTCCGGTTGTTGGGGCTTTGCCATTCTTTTATGGCTTGGACCTTGTGTTTGTCTATCTGAATGCCCACATTGCTGATGGTATAGCCTAGGAAATCTATCTTCTCTTTGTGGAAAAGACATTTGGATGGCTTGGCATACAGATGAATTGGTCCAAGGTGATGCATTACTTGTGTGTCATGTTCTTGGTGTTTGGCGAGAGTGGAGGACAATATCAGGATATCCTTGAGATATGCCCACATGAACATTCTGATATCTGAAAAAACGGTGTCCATAAACTTTTGGAAAACCAAAGGTGCTTTAGAGAGCCCAAAGGGCATAACTCTGTATTTGAAATGGCCTTGCAGAGTTTTAAATGCTGTCTTCCACCTGTCCCCTTCTTTTATTCTGACTGAATGATAGGCACCACGCAATTCCTGTTTCGTGAAATCACACGTCCACTTAAATGATTCCACAATGTTACAGATGAGAAGCAGGGGATACCAGTCTTTCACAGTGATGTCATTCAACTCCCGTTAATCAATACACAGTCTTAAGGTGCCTTCTTTTTTAGGCACAAAGAATAGGGGGCACCAGCTGGAGAGTGTGATGGTCCAATATACCGCTTATGTAAACATTCTTTCAGGTACTCCTGAAGTTTGTGTCATTCACGGGGTGACCGAGAATAAATCCTTCCATGTGGTATATCTTTGTCGGGTAGAAGGGTTATGGCACAGTCAAAAGTTCGATGTGGAGGAAGTGGTATTTCCTCTGGTTTGAAAAGAAACCTACTATACTCCAATACACAGATGTAATTCGCTGAATGGAACAGACTGGGAACAAAGTTGTTTGGGTTGTGCGAAACAGACACTACGTATGTTCCTTTGGTATTCGCGGAGCAACACTGGGTAGTACACAACTCGGAACCGAATATGAGGGTTTGGGTTGTCCAGTTGATAAATGGGTTGTGGAACATCAGCCATGGAATCCCAAGTACTAGTGGGTAAGTTGGTGTTTGTATGCCATCAAAAGCAATAGTTTCTTGGTGTTGATTTATCCATAGATAGATGGGCATCGAGTGACTGGTAACCGGACCAGAGGAAATTAGTATACCCTCGGTCAGGGCAATGGCCGCAGGACGCTTTTTCTCAATTAAGGCGATGTCATGAAAAGTTGCGAAGGCCTGGTCAAGGTAGTTGCTAGATGCCCCTAAATCCAACAGTGCCATGGTGGTAATCGTTCTGTGTTTCTTTGTGTTAAAGAAGTACATCCAGAATGAATTGATAAGACTCAGGCATCAGACCCTGGGTGGGACTGGTAAGTGATGAGGTGCTGGGCGGACTTGTTGTTCTCCAGCATGGGGTCTGGCATGGATTCACATGCTCATGAATATTCCCCGTCGTCAGGCTGGGAATCCTCACTAAAGAAAAAATCAGTTTAAGTTTGTTTCTGAACTGTCTTTCTCCTAACAACCAATCACTGGTCTCTGGGTCATACTGTCCTCTACCTAAGCCTCTCCTCTGGCAGCCATCTTCAGATTTTTACAGCATGTTCAAGTGTTGGGAGTCCTCGTGCTATAGCTCTCACTGCATTTTGCGATATTTATTTATTTATTTTTCAAAGAGTTTTGCTCTATTTTTCGGTCAATCGAGCCTCAAGCTCCATCGATCCATCATCCGACTAACAGGGATCTGTTTTTTGGAACTTTCTACTCCCCTCAAGGGCAATTTTTCGTCGAGTTCACTTCTTGGAGGATTCCAGAAGATTCTTGGAGGCCTACACCGCGTGGGCATGGCCGAGGATAAAGGAGACTCGACGCCTCTGTTCAGGATCTGCCCAGGATGCGGGCTGCGAAACATCTTCCTGGACAATGGGCACTCCCTGTGCCTTTATTGCCGCCATTCGGACCGATCGCACGTGGAGGAGGCCTGTGCATTATGTAAGGACATGGTGCCACGCACCATGAAGGACTGTCGCAAGTGGCTCGCCGAGTGGCTGCAGACGAAGACCCCGGCGGTGGGTTAGCCCCAGTAGCATGCTTCTCTAGGATTGATTCTTTCATGGATTCATATGCTATGAATATTCCCCGTTGTCGGGCTGGGAACCTCAGTCACTTTAACCTAGCGTTTTCCTATGGAAAGCTTTGACACTTTAGTGTCCTATCAACGTCCTTTTTGGGTGCTTTAGTCCCCACCAATGAGACGTAGGGTATAAATAGCCCCGCCCCCGTGGCTTCCCCTCAGATTTCAACCGTCTCCAAACTGTTGGATCACCTCGTGTTCGTGTTTTTGCACGTGCGCTTGTTACTCGAGTGTTGTGATGGCTTCTGGCGCTCCTAAAAAGTCTCTTTTCTGGGCCTGTGCGACTTGTGGGTTGAAGGTGTATGAAGGCAATGGGCATCTGGATTGCCTCTACTGCCTTTACCCCCATCACTCGGGAGACACTTGCCAGATTTGTCGAGGGTTCTCGCAAAAGACTCTTACGGGCCGCAATCGGCGGCTGGTCTGTTGGCTTAATGAGGACACATACCCAGCCTCAGAGGTGGGGTCGGTCCGGAGCCTGGTCTCTGAGCGGCCTGTGCAGTCTACAGAACATCGCCGTGTGGCATCGGCCGAGTCTCCGGCTAAGAAACATTATCCTACACCAGCATCAGAGGTGGGGGAAGAGCAGTAGATCTTCGAGTAAGCAGCAGTCGAAGGGTGCTTCTTCGTCTAAGCATGGTCAGTCGGACCATTCCCAGGGGTCTTGCAGTAGGCCCAAAAAGACGACGGCACAGGAGAAGGGCTTGGCCAAGCCAAAGGGCATCTTGAAGCGCTTGTCTTCCGGGGACCATCACTGGTTGTCCTCTAGCAGGGCGTCCTCTAAACACTGGTCCAGCGCTGCCAAGCAGGTCGGGTCTCCGGTGACATCTACACCACAGGTGAAGGTACCGACGACTACCTCGCCAACGGTGGGCCCATCATCGACGGTTGCTCTACAATTTACAGTTCTGTCAACGGTGGTGTCGTCGGCTCCGGCAACGACTGTGTTTGATAAGGGACCGATGCTTTTCTCATCCACAAGAATGGACACGGAAGGAGGGCGAGCTGCCAGAGTCGGAGACCGACAGTGTTCTGCGGGGCACTTTTGTCATGACCCACAGGACGCACCCCTTTTGCTCTTCCTGGTCCTTATCGCAACGGGCCTTGCATTCCCTGACACTCCCAACATGGCCGTCCAGCTTGACACGCCTTCCGCAGTCTATACGTTGGACGTAACGTATTCTACTAACAGACCGCCCCCCCGCGGCTCCGCGCATCTCAATGCTATTGCCAAGTAGCGATCAGACATGTGCTCCGTAGTTCGCAGTATTGCTTTCCTGGTTCCTAGCTTTTCTACTTCCATTCCTTGCCCCTTTCCCTCTTTGTCAGGGCTGGGACAATTGGCAGTATTTTGGGGCTTTTTGGGGGCGTTGGGAGGGCCCTGGGGAGTCCACCTTGTCCAGGCATGTTCTCCTTCCATTTCGCAGGATAAAGGCCCAAGGAAGGAGAACTGCCAAGAGACTACATTGCCCAGCAGGCCATGCGCATCACGGGCCTGCTGGGAGGAAAAGGAACACACGCGCGCTACTGCGCATGCTCGAGCCGCGCCCTGAAAGCAACGCTCGCAATACTGACCATCGGCAAGTGAGGACGTGTTTGTCTCGAGCTCCTGCAGGCACGCCTACGCGGGGCACCGCCCGCCAGCTCAACCCCCGGCCCCGCGTACATGAAAAGCTAAGTACACGTCTTTAATACTAGACAGCTGATTTAGCCCGTGGGAGGGAATCGCGCTACGCGCTGAGGAATTAATCTGATGACATTTCGGAAGCATGCAAAGACGAGTTAAACAAGTTTGCATGCAGAGCATGAATACTAACCCAGAGTGGGAATTAGCTTGGCGGTGAAGCAACCGCATCTTAAACGATCTTTTACCCTTAGGGAACGTTCCTTTGGAACGGTAATTTCGCACGCACGTGCACTGACTTTGTTTTGCTATTTGCAGTTTAATGTTTGAGCGGACTGGTGGGACATATCACGCCCATCAACACGAAAAGCCCAAAGGACCTAGAATTCCACAGAACACAGAGCTAAGTGTTTTAGCACCTCGTGTGCATGTTATTGTTTGTTACTGTTGTATTGGGTGAAGTGGGGAAATAGTAATCTGCATATTGGTGGGGATTTACCACGTTATGATGTGATGTTGGTGGGTTTGCCTTCATGAAGAAAAGAGGGCGAAGTTTATGTTGCAAAGACAGTGAGAAAACCAAGACAGCACTAGAGAATACTATCTAGTTGTGAGTTTGGTTAGAGGCTCCAATACAAAGGCCTCCAAAGGAAGAGTTCTGAGAGAATGATAGTAGTGAGAGAGTGTGTGTGAGCATCTGCAAACAACCAGCAGCAAGAGGAGCACTGGAGCCGAGGAGCATGTTTCCCTAAAAACCCCCTGCCCATCCATTCTGATTCCCTAACCCTCTTTCCGGTTATCCTGAACTCCCTCTACCCATCCACTCAACGAACCCTAACCCTCTTTCCCCATAGGGTTGCGGTGGCCTGTGGTTTCTATTTCCCAGGTGCCAAGACCCAATGGGGAGGGAGGAGTTTGTGCTGCCTCTGCGCCTGTCAAGAGGAGTGAGGATCTGACAGAATTGCGAGCCCACGTATTCTTTCGGCGCCTAGGCAGCACAATTATGGCAGACGTAGCTCTTCTCCAGGATCTGAAGGCTGAATTGGCAGCAACCAGACAGGATTATCAGAATTTAGCAGGTCAAGTCCATACCCTGACTATCCAGACTCAAGCCAAAGCAACGCCCTTGCCCAGACAACCTCCGCCTGTGCCAGTACAAGTGCAGGTAGCTACTGAACCATCCTTGCCTTTAGCTGCCCCAGAAAGATACCATGGGGACTCACAGAATTTTAACCAGTTTATCATGCAGTGTCAGTTGCACTTCTTGACCAAGCCAGTAGTTTTTAGGACCGCACAAGCTCGCACTGCATTCGTAATATCCTATCTCACGGGGGATGCAGCTTCTTGGGCAACACCACTGGTTTGCAAGGATGATGCCGTATTGTACGACCGGGATACCTTCTTGGACGAATTCGGTAAAATATTTAACCGTAGGGCAGCAACATTGATTAAAGATCGAGAATTGCTGACGCTGAGGCAAGGAAGCAGAGACTTGGTTTCGTATGTCACAGCTTTTAACCGGTTGGCAGTAGAAACCGATTGGCCCCACGAAAAGAGAATGGCCCTATTCTATCAGGGCCTAAGGGAGGAGTTGAAAGATTTAGTAGCGCAAGTAGACCCCCAACCAGAGAACTGCTCCACCATGATTGATCTGGCACTACGATTAGATCAGAGACAAAGTGAACGTCGTCAAGACCGTCGAAAATGGGACAATAAGCCTATGGTCCGGCTGGATCAACAGAGAAACACCAAGTTATCAGAGAAGGGAACCGAGGAACCAATGCAGATTGGGACCATACGAGGCCCCTTGACGAAAGAGGAGAAAGAGAGAAGAAGGAGAGAAAAGTTGTGCCTCTATTGCAGAAAGTCGGGCCACTTCGTCTGAGAATGCACCAATAAACCACCCGCCAAAGGAACCCTGTTGGGAAACGCCCCAGCTCGTCCATGAGGGGGGGTGAGGGCGAGCGAATCTGAAGATACCCCAAAGATGCTAGCAAATGTACATCACACTCTGTCTGCTCACATTATGCTAGCTGGTCGTCTGGACGTACAAGGAAGGCGTATACCAGTGTCACTTATGGTCGACTCGGGGGCCACTGGTAATTTCGTAGATGATCAAGTAGCTAAATGTCCGGGCTGGGACAATTGGCAGTGTTTTGGGGCTTGTTGGGGGTGTTGGGAGGGCCCTGGGAAGTCCAGCCACCTTACACAGGCATGTTCTCCTTCCCTTTTGCAGAGTAAAGGCCCAAGGAAGGAGAACCGCCAAGAGACTACATTACCCAGCAGGCCGTGTGCATCACGGGCCTGCTGGAAGGAAAAGGAACACACGCGCACTACTGCGCATGCGCGAGCCGCGCCCTGAATGCAACGCTCGCAATCCTGGTCATCGGCGAGAGAGGACGTGTTCGCCTCGAGCTCCTGCAGGCACGCCTACGCGGAGCACCGCCCGCCAGCTCAACCCCCAGCCCCGCGTACACGAAAAAGCTAAGTACACGTCTCTTTCATAAACAGCTGATTTATCCCGTGGGAGGGAAACGCATTACCACTAAGGAAATTATTCTGTTGACATTTTCGGAAGCACGAAAAGACGAGTTACCAATGTTTGCATGCAGAGCATGATACTAACCCCGAGTTGGAGTTAGCTTGGCGTTGAAGCAACCGCACCTTTAACGAATCTTTAACCCTTTAGGGAACGTTCCTTTGGAACGGCAATTTCGCATGCACGTGCACTGACTTTGTTTTGCTATTTTCAGCTCATTGTTCGATCGGATTGGTGAGACATATCACGCCCATCAACACGAAAAGGCCGAAGGACCTAGGATCCCACAGAACACTGAGCTAAGTGCTTTAGCACCTCGTGTGCCTGTATATGTTTGTTACGGTTGCACAGGGTGAGGTGGGGAACATGTAATCTGCATATTTATGTTTGAGAAGGCAGTGTGAAACCAAGCCAGCACTAGAGAACACTGATCTAGGTGTAAGTTGGTTAGAGGCTCCAATACAAAGGTCTCCAAGGAGAATTTCTGTGAGAGTGATGGTAGTGTGAAAGTGTGTGTAAGCAAGGTCCATGCCAACAACCATCAGCAAGAGGAGCATTGGAGCCGAGGAGCATGTTTCCCTAAAACCCCCTTTCCCATCCATTGTGATTCCCTAAACCTCTTTCCAGTGATCCCGAAATCCCTCTACCCATCCATCAACGAACCCTAACCCTCTTTCCCCAGAGTGTTGCGGTGGCCTGCGGTGTTCATTTCCCAGGTGCCAAGACCCAATGGGGAGGGAGGAGTTTGTGTTGCCTCTGCGCCTGTCAAGAGGAGTGAGGATCTGACAGAATTGCGAGCCCACGTATTCTTTCGGCGCCTAGGCAGCACAATCATGGCAGACTTAGTAGCCCTTCTCCAGGACCTCAAGGCTGAATTGGCAGCAACCAGGCAGGATTATCAGAACTTAGCAAGTCAAGTCCATACCCTGACTATCCAGACTCAGGCCAAAGCAACGCCCTTGCCCAGACAACCCCCGCCAGCACCAGTACAAGTGCAGGTAGCCACTGAACCATCCCTGCCTTTAGCTGCCCCAGAAAGGTACCATGGGGACCCACAGAATTTTAACCAATTCATTATGCAGTGTCAGTTGCACTTCTTGACCAAGCCAGTAGTTTTTAGGACCGCACAAGCGAGCACTGCATTCGTAATATCCTATCTCACGGGGGATGCAGCTTCCTGGGCAACACCACTGGTTCGCAAGGATGATGCCGTATTGTACGACTGGGATACCTTCTTGGACGAATTTGGTAAAATATTTAACCGTAGGGCAGCAACTTTGATTAAAGATCGAGAACTGCTAACGCTGAGGCAAGGAAGCAGAGATTTGGTTTCGTATGTCACAGCTTTTAACCTGTTGGCAGTAGAAACCGATTGGCCCGAGGAAAAGAGAATGGCCCTATTCTACCAGGGTCTAAGGGAGGAGTTGAAAGATTTAGTAGCGCAAGTAGACCCCCAGCCAGAGAACTGCTCCACCATGATTGATCTGGCACTACGTCTCGATCAGAGACAAAGTGAACGTCGCCAAGACCGCAGAAAATGGGATAATAAGCCTATGGTCCGGCTGGATCAACAGAGAAACACCAAGTTAACAGAGAAGGGAACCAAGGAACCAGTGCAGATTGGGACCATACGAGGCCCCTTGACGAAAGAGGAAAGAGAGAAGGAGAGAGAAGTTGTGTCTATATTGCGGAAAGTCGGGCCACTTTGTCCGAGAATGCACCAATAAACCATCCGCCAAAGGAACCCCCTTGGGAAACGGCCCAGCTCGTCCCTGAGGGGGGGTGAGGGCGAGCGAATCTGAAGACACCCCAAAGATGCTAGCAAATATACATCACACTCCGTCCGCTCACGTCATGCTGGCTGGTCATCTGGAGGTTCAAGGAAGGCGTATACCAGTGTCGCTTATTGTCGACTCAGGGGCCACAGGTAATTTCGTAGATGATCAAGTAGCTAAAAGACTAGGTCTTTCCTTGGTGACTAAAGAACAGCCAGAAAAAGTGAAATCGGTGGACGGATCACAGTTAGTTTCAGGCCCGATCACTCAGCATACGCAGCTCATGCAGCTAGAGTGTGGGAAGGGACATCAAGAATTTATTGAGTTCGATGTGATTTCTGCACCACAATTTGGATTTATTCTGGGCTTAACTTGGCTAAGACTCCACAATCCAGCGGTGGATTGGGCCGCCGGTACACTACAGTTTTCATCAAAGCATTGCCAGACTAATTGTAGTACGGGGAAGTGTTGTCCCCACTTCATCGGAGGCAGTACAGATGTGGTTTTACCTGAAGAGTATGGGGAATATCGGGAGGTCTTCAGTAAGGTGGCCACCGAGACTTTACCCCAACACAGGCCTTTTGACTGTCGCATAGACCTGGAAGTGGGCGCTGTGTTACCTTGTAGCAGGATATACGCACTCACTGAAGCCGAGAATGAACACTTGAGGGAATACATCGAAACCAATTTGGCAAACGGCTTCATACGGCATTCTACGTCTCCAGTGTCCTCCCCTTTATATTTCATACCGAAAAAAACGGGAGACTTGAGAACTTGTATCGATTATAGGGCGATTAATCGCATTACCATCAAGAATCGTTACCCGTTGCCCTTAATCCCAGTGTTGTTGGACCAAGTACGAGGATCCACTGTTTACACGAAGTTAGACCTGCGAGGCGCGTATCATTTGGTACGCGTCAGAGAAGGCGACGAGTGGAAAACGGCCTTTCGGACCAAGTTTGGCCTGTACGAATATCAGGTCATGCCTTTTGGGCTGTGTAACGCCCCCGCAACATTCCAGCACTTTTTAGATTAGGTGTTATGTGGTTACCTAGATGTTTTTGCCATCGTATACATCAATGATATCTTAATCTATTCTCGCAATGCTGCAGAACATCAGGGCCATGTGAAAGCTGTTTTACAAAGATTGCGGGAACATAAGTTGTATGCCAAACTAGAGAAGTGTCAATTTCACCAAACCACAGTTGAGTTCTTAGGATTCATCTTGTCACCTCAAGGCATCACAATGGATCAAAAAAAGGTGCAGGCCATAGCCAACTGGCCCTCTCCGAGTTCTGTGAAGGATGTTCAAACAGTGTTGGGATTCGCCAATTTCTACCGCCGGTTTATTGACGGTTTTGCCAAGAAGGTCCAACCCATTACTCACCTACTACGAAAAGGAGTTCCTTTTCAGTGGAATGAGAAGGCTGAAACTAGCTTTCAAACTTTGAAGGAAGCATTTGTAACAGCACCAGTGTTGCAACATCCAGACCCTTCTAAGCCTTACATTGTAGAAACCGATGCATCAAGTTATGCGGTGGGTGCTATCCTGTCACAGCGTGATGACAATGGGCAACTACATCCAGTCGCCTATTACTCACGAACATTGTTATCGGCAGAACAAAATTATGTAATTGCAGACAAAGAACTGTTAGCTATTAAGGTGGCCTTCGACGAGTGGCGTCATCACCTCATGGGAGCCCATCATACTATCACAATCTATACCGACCATCGTAATTTACAGTTCCTAAAGTCTGCTAGGGCGCTTAGTCCGAGACAACTCAGGTGGGCCATGCAGTTCTCAGAATATGACTTTATCGTCACATATCGACCTGGAGTGGAAAACCGAAAGGCAGACATACTCTCTAGGTACCCAGAGACACCTTCAGCCCTGTCAAAACCCATAGACGAACCCAAGCCCATTGTGGATTCAGCACGAATAATTGGTAGTGTGGTAGTAGACGCCATATTTGAAAAAATCCGGAAGGCCATGTCAGCACAAGATCTGGTGCTATGGGCTAGCAGGGGTCAAGAACAAACAATCAAGGAGGGGTTGCATTCTACAAATCGGCACTTTACTTACCTACTACACCGCTTCGACAACAAGCCATCAGATGGTGCCACGACTCCCCTTTCGTGGGCCACCCTGGAACACTGAAAACCAAGGAGCTAATCATGCGTCATTTCTGGTGGCCTAGTGTACAAAAATATGTGAAACAATATGTATCAAGATGTGAAACCTGTTTAAGGAACAAAACTGAACACAGAAAACCTGCAGGTCAGCTGCAACCCCTTCCAACTCCTCCGACACCTTGGCACACAGTATCGTTGGATTTAATTGTCGAACTACCACCAAGTCAGGGATTTTCAGCCATACTGGTTGTTGTGGACTACTTAACTAAGATGGCTCATTTCATACCTTGCAAGGGCACACCAACAGCCAGCATGCTAGCAAATCTGTTTTTACAAAACGTGGTACGGCTTCACGGTATACCGTATGGGATAGTTTCAGATCGAGGGCCTCAATTTACTTCACGTTTCTGGCAGGCCTTTTGCAAGACAGCAGGGATTGACATTCGCTTGTCCACCAGTTACCATCCGGAAACAGATGGTCAAACCGAGAGACTAAATCGGACTTTAGAACAATATTTGCGTTGTCTGACTCAAGGAAAAGAACACGAATGGGCAGAAGTAATCTGGTTAGCCGAACTGTCTTACAACAACGCCCTACATGCATCAACCAAGGTCACCCCATTTTATTGTGCCTACGGCTATCACCCACGATTTCAGCCGGTGCCACATGACCCAGTGCCCGAAGTTCCGGCAGTCAAAGAAAGACAGACATCTGGAGAGCATCTGGCAAGCTGCGCAGTGCAATTTAAATCTTGCTAAAGCTACTTATAAACATCATGCGGACAAGAAGAGGAGACCAAGTCCTCAATACCAGGTGGGGGATCAAGTGTGACTTTCGACACGCAATCTACACCTACAGGGCTCCCGGAAATTTAGCCCCCGCTTCATTGGTCCATTTCAGATTAAAGCTCTGGTCGGCCCTGTGGCAGTAAAGTTAATCCTACCCCCATCCATGAAAATACACCCGGTGTTTCACATCTCATTACTAAAACCAGTCCCAGCTTCCATAAGAACCAAGAAACCCCCACCGGTCTTGAGAGATGGCGTCCCTGAATATGAAGTCCACAACATCCTAGATTCACGCCGTAGACGAGGTTCCCTTTGGTATTTGGTGGACTGGACGGGATATGGCCCAGAAGACCGATCGTGGGAGCCCGCATGTAATATTAATTCTCCTTGGCTCCTCTGCCAATTTCATGCATTAAACCCCACTAAACCAGGACCTGCTGGAGGGACGGGGGAGTACTGTCAGGGCTGGGACGATTGGCAGTGTTTTGGGGCTTGTTGGGGGTGTTGGGAGGGCCCTGGGAAGTCCAGCCACCTTGCACAGGCATGTTCTCCTTCCCTTTTGCAGAGTAAAGGCCCAAGGAAGGAGAACCGCCAAGAGACTACATTACCCAGCAGGCCGTGTGCATCACGGGCCTGCTGGAAGGAAAAGGAACACACGCGCGCTACTGCGCATGTGCGAGCCACGCCCTGAAAGCAACGCTCGCAATCCTGGTCATCGGCGAGAGAGGACGTGTTCGCCTCGAGCTCCTGCAGGCACGCCTACGCGGGGCACCGCCCGCCAGCTCAAGCCCTGGCCCCGCGTACACGAAAAAGCTAAGTACACGACTCTTTCATAAACAGCTGATTTATCCCGTGGGAGGGAAACGCATTACGCACTGAGGAAATTATTCTGTTGACATTTTCGGAAGCACGAAAAGACGAGTTACCAATGTTTGCATGCAGAGCATGATACTAACCCTGAGTTGGAGTTAGCTTGGCGATCAAGCAACCGCACCTTTAACGAATCTTTAACCCTTTAGGGAACGTTCCTTTGGAACGGCAATTTCGCACGCACGTGCACTGACTTTGTTTTGATATTTTCAGCTCATTGTTCGATCGGATTGGTGAGACATATCACGCCCATCAACACGAAAAGGCCGAAGGACCTAGTATCCCACAGAACACTGAGCTAAGTGCTTTAGCACCTCGTGTGCATGTATATGTTTGTTGTTACGGTTGCACAGGGTGAGGTGGGGAACATGTAATCTGCATATTTATGTTTGAAAAGGCAGTGTGAAACCAAGCCAGCACTAGAGAACACTGATCTAGGTGTAAATTGGTTAGAGGCTCCAATACAAAGGCCTCCAAGGAGAATTTCTGTGAGAGTGATGGTAGTGTGAAAGTGTGTGTGAGCAAGGTCAATGCCAACAACCATCAGCAAGAGGAGCATTGGAGCCGAGGAGCATGTTTCCCTAAAACCCCCTTTCCCATCCATTGTGATTCCCTAAACCTCTTTCCGGTGATCCCGAACTCCCTCTACCCATCCATCAACGAACCCTAACCCTCTTTCCCCAGTGTGTTGCGGTGGCCTGCGGTGTTCATTTCCCAGGTGCCAAGACCCAATGGGGAGGGAGGAGTTTGTGCTGCCTCTGCGCCTGTCAAGAGGAGTGAGGACCTGACACTAAAAGACTAGGTCTTTCCTTGGTGACTAAAGAACAGCCGGAACAAGTGAAACCAGTGGATGGATCACCGTTAGTTTCAGGCCCGATCACCCAGCATACGCAGCTCATGCAACTAGAGTGTGGGAAGGGACATCAAGAAGTTATTGAGTTTGATGTGATTTCTGCACCACAATTTGGATTCATTTTGGGCCTAACTTGGCTAAGACTCCACAATCCAGCCGTGGATTGGGCCGCCGGTACACTACAGTTTTCATCAATGCATTGCCAGACTAATTGTAGTACGGGGAAGTGTTGTCCCCACTTCATCGGAGGCAGTACAGATGTGGTTTTACCTGAAGAGTATGAGGAGTATCGGGATGTCTTCAGTAGGGTGGCCGCCGAGACTCTACCCCAACACAGGCCTTTTGACTGTCGCATAGACCTGGAAGCGGGCGCTGTGCTACCTTGTAGCAGGATATACGCACTCACTGAAGCCGAGAATGAACACTTGAAGGAACACATTGAAACCAATTTGGCATACCAAAAAAAACGGGAGACCTGAGGACGTGTATCGATTATAGGGCGATAAATCGCATTACCATCAAGAATTGTTACCTGTTGCCCTTAATCCCTGTGTTGTTGGACCAAGTACGAGGATCCAACGTTTACACGAAGTTAGTCCTGCGAGGCGCGTATCATCTGGTACGCGTCAGACAAGCGACGAGCGGAAAACGGCCTTTCGGACCAAGTTTGGTCTGTACGAATATCAGGTCATGCCCTTCGGGCTGTGTAATGCCCCCGCAGCATTCCTGCACTTTTTAGTTGAGGTGTTACGTGGTTACCTAGATGTTTTTGCCATCGTATACATCGATGACATCTTAATCTATTCTCGCAATGCTGCAGAACATCAGAGCCATGTGAAAGCTGTTTTACAAAGATTGCGGGAACATAAGTTGTATGCCAAACTTGAGAAGTGTCAATTCCATCAAACCACAGTTGAGTTCTTAGGATTTATCTTGTCACCTCAAGGCATCACAATGGATCAAAAGAAAGTGCAGGCCATAGCCAACTGGCCCTCTCCAAGTTCAGTGAAGGATGTTCAAACAATGTTGGGATTTGCCAATTTCTACCGCCGGTTTATTGACGGTTTTGCCAGGAAGGTCCAACCCATTACGCAACTACTACGAAAAGGAGTTCCTTTTCAGTGGAATGAAAAGGCTGAAGCTAGCTTTCAAACTTTGAAGGAAGCGTTCGTGACAGCACCAGTATTGCAAAATCCAGACCCTTCTAAGCCTTACATCGTAGAAACCGATGCATCAAGTTATGCGGTGGGTGCTATTCTGTCGCAGCGTGATGACACTGGGCAACTACATCCAGTCGCCTATTACTCGCGAACATTGTTACCGGCAGAACAAAATTATGTAATTGCAGACAAGGAACTGTTAGCTATTAAGGTGGCCTTCGACGAGTGGCGTCATCACCTCATGGGAGCTCATCATCCTATCACCATCTATACCGACCATCGTAATTTACAGTTCTTGAAATCTGCCAGGGCGCTTAGTCCGAGACAACTCAGGTGGGCCATGCAGTTCTCAGAATATGACTGTCGTCACATATCGACCTGGAGTGGAAAATCGAAAGGCAGATATACTCTCTAGGTATCCAGAGACAAATTCAGCTCTGTCAAAGACCATAGACGAACCCAAACCAATTGTGGACTCGGCACGGATAGTTGGTAGTGTGGTGGTAGACGCCATATTTGAAAAAATCAGAAGGCCATGTCAGCGCAAGATCTGGCGCAATGGGCTAGCAGGGGTCAAGAGCAAACAATCAAGGAGGGGTTGCCATTCTACAAATCAGCACTATACATACCTACTATACCGCTTCGACAACAAGCCATCAGATGGTGCCACGACTCCCCTTTCGTGGGCCATCCTGGAACACTGAAAACCAAGGAGCTAATCATGCGTCATTTCTGGTGGCCTAGTGTACAAAAAGATGTGAAACAATATATATCACGATGTGAAACCTGTTTAAGGAACAAAACTGAACACAGAAAACCTGCGGGTCCGCTGCAACCCCTTCCAACTCCTCCGACACCATGGCACACGGTATTGTTGGACTTAATTGTCAAACTACCACCAAGTCAGGGATTTTCAGCTATACTGGTTGTTGTGGACTACTTAACTAAGATGGCTCATTTCATACCATGCAAGGGCACACCAACAGCCAGCATGCTAGCAAATCTGTTTTTACAAAACGTGGTACGGCTCCACGGTATACCGTATGGAATAGTTTCAGATCGAGGACCTCAATTTACTTCGCGATTCTGGCAGGCCTTTTGCAAAACAGCAGGGATTGATATTCGGTTGTCCACCAGTTACCATCCAGGAACTGATGGTCAAACCGAGAGACTAAATCAGACTTTGGAACAATATTTGCGTTGTCTGACTCAAGGAAAAGAACACGAATGGGCAGAAGTAATTTGGCTGGCCGAACTGGCTTACAACAACGCCATACATGCATCAACCAAGGTCACCCCATTTTATTGTGCCTACGGCTATCACCCACAATTTCAGCCTGTGCAACATGACCCAGTGCCCGAAGTTCCGGCAGTCAGTGAAAGACAAACATCTGGAGAGCATCTGGCAAGCTGCGCAGGGCAATTTAAATCTCGCTAAAGCTACTTACAAACACCATGCTGACAAGAAGAGGAGACCAAGTCCTCAATACCAGGTGGGGGATCAAGTGTGGCTTTCGACACACAATCTACACCTACAGGGCTCCCGCAAATTTAGCCCCCGTTTCATTGGTCCATTTCCGATTAAGGCTCTGGTCGGCCCTGTGGGAGTAAAATTAATCTTACACCCATCCATGAAAATACACCCAGTGTTTCACATCTCATTACTAAAACCAGCCCCAGCTTCCATAAGAACCAAGAAACCCCCACCGGTCTTGAGAGATGGCGTCCCTGAATATGAAGTCCACAACATCCTAGACTCACGCCGTAGACAGTGATCACTCTGGTATTTGGTGGACTCGAAGGGATATGGCCCAGAAGACCGCTCGTGGGAGCCTGCATGTAATATTCATGCTCCTCCGCCAATTTCATGCGTTAAACCCCTCTAAACCAGGACCTGCTGGAGGGAGGAGGAGTACTGTCAGAGCTGGGACAATTGGCAGTATTTTGGGGCGTTGGGAGGTCCCTGGGGAGTCCAACCACCTTGTCCAGGCATGTTCTTCCATTTTGTAGGATAAAGGCCCAAGGAAGGAGAACTGCCAAGAGACTACATTGCCCAGCAGGCCATGCGCATCACGGGCCTGCTGGGAGGAAAAGGAACACACGCGCGCTACTGCGCATGCGCGAGCTGCGCCCTGAAAGCAACGCTCGCAATACTGACCATCGGCAAGTGAGGACGTGTTTGTCTCGAGCTCCTGCAGGCACGCCTACGCGGGGCACCGCCCGCCAGCTCAACCCCTGGCCCCGCGTACATGAAAAGCTAAGTACACGTCTTTAATACTAGACAGCTGATTTAGCCCGTGGGAGGGAATCGCGCTACGTGCTGAGGAATTAATCTGATGACATTTCGGAAGCACGCAAAGACGAGTTAAACAAGTTTGCATGCAGAGCATGAATACTAACCCAGAGTGGGAATTAGCTTGGCGGTGAAGCAACCGCATCTTAAACAATCTTTTACCCTTAGGGAACGTTCCTTTGGAACGGTAATTTCGCACGCACGTGCACTGACTTTGTTTTGCTATTTGCAGTTTAATGTTTGAGCGGACTGGTGAGACATATCACGCCCATCAACACGAAAAGCCCAAAGGACCTAGAATTCCACAGAACACAGAGCTAAGTGTTTTAGCACCTCGTGCGCATGTTATTTTTTGTTACTGTTGTATTGGGTGAAGTGGGGAAATAGTAATCTGCATATTGGTGGGGATTTACCACGTTATGATGTGATGTTGGTGGGTTTGCCTTCATGAAGAAAAGAGGGCGAAGTTTATGTTGCAAAGACAGTGAGAAAACCAAGACAGCACTAGAGAATACTATCTAGTTGTGAGTTTGGTTAGAGGCTCCAATACAAAGGCCTCCAAAGGAAGAGTTCTGAGAGAATGATAGTATGTGTGAGCATCTGCAAACAACCAGCAGCAAGAGGAGCACTGGAGCCGAGGAGCATGTTTCCCTAAAAACCCCCTGCCCATCCATTCTGATTCCCTAAACCTCTTTCCGGTTATCCTGAACTCCCTCTACCCATCCACTCAACAAACCCTAACCCTCTTTCCCCAGAGGGTTGCGGTGGCCTGTGGTTTCTATTTCCCAGGTGCCAAGACCCAATGGGGAGGGAGGAGTTTGTGCTGCCTCTGCGCCTGTCGAGAGGAGTGAGGATCTGACACTCTTGCTTCCTGGACTCGTGCGCCATTAGCAAATCTTCTTCGTTTCCCGGATCCCCGGATTGCTGCATCCCGGGATCTTAAACGCACGCTGGATGTCGGAAGAGACTCACTCAGCCTTATTCAAGTCTAGGTCTGTCCGCAAGAAGACACCGCCCACGGAGTCCAGCGAGGATCGGTCTCAGGTGAGAAGGGGGGGAACTCGGTGACAGTTTGAGACGCCTATCGACCGCACTCGAAGTCGACATGGAAGCGGCCGTCCAGGACCTGATGCGAGGTATGCAAGAATTAACCACCGAGGTGCAGAATTTAAAGGCGGAAAATGCTGCTCTCAAGCAATTAGTTCTATTCCGTGATTCAGCCAAAAATAAAATGTTACTGGGCGGCATTGTTGACAAATACGATGGGTCGGCAAAAACCCTTTGTGGATTCCTAGACTCATGTTTGGTTCACTTTACATTTAAGCCCTATTACTTTTCCACTCCCAGGGCTAAGGTGGGGTTCAAAATCTCTCACCTTTCCGGAAATGCTTTAACCTGGGCTACACCCCTAGTTGACTCCGGCGACGCTCTACTAGATGACTACGATGGTTTCATACGAGCCCTAAAGACCATGTTTGATCGCTCTGAACAGCTCTTTAGTGCCCAGGAACGCCTCTTAGACTTTCAGCAGGGATCCCAGGATGTGCTCGCGTATGTAACCCGCTTCAAGCAATTGGTCAAGGAAGCTGATTGGTCTCCGGAGGCAAGTTTTACGCTTTTCAGGAGTGGACTAAATGAGGAGATTAAAGATGAGTTAGCCAGAGTGGCCCGACCGAACTCATTCCAGGCTCTTATGGACCTTGCCATGCAAATAGACTTTCGCATCCTGGAAAGGAAGGCAGAGAAGAAAAAATCTAGGGGAAACCCTCTGAAGGTGTCCTTTGAGAGTACCTCCAAATCTGATACAAAACCTGGATCAGTCACCGAACCGGAACCCATGCAGATAGGAGCCTTCCGTGGACCCATATCCCCGCAAGACAGAATGAGAAGGATTAATACGGGGTTGTGCATGTATTGTGCCTCAGACAAACACTTGGTTAGAGAATGCCGTCTGGCCCCTCCTCGGCGTTCAGGAAACGCCAACTCCCGATCCTAGATAGAGCAGGGCTTCGGAAGAGAGATGTTTGCTCCACATCAATTCCATCCTTGAACTCTCCTGAACAAAACAATCTAGTGATACTACAGGCCTTCCTATCAACCTTCGGGAATGAGACCTATCCTGTTTTGGCCTTGGTGGACTGCGGGGCTATGGGAATATTCAGTGATCAAGATTGGGTTTTTAGTCACCACATCCCATACGAAACACGAAGCATCATGCAGCCGGTGGAAGCGATCGATGGAAGAACCCTCACTTCGGGGCCCATAAGCCTGCAGACCAAAGAGATCCAGCTTTGAATTAACCACCACCAAGAGCGGATTCGATTCGACATTATTAAGTCAGCTCATTACCCCATGGTACTAGGCATGCCCAGGTTACAGAAACACAATCCGTATATCAATTGGACAGCAGGATCACTATTCCTCGTCTCAGAGTTTTGTATGTCTCACTGTCTAATCCTGGATTCCTCCTTGACCCCCTCCAAAGAACCACCAATAGACCATCAAGCACCTCTCATGGTTTCCAATATCTTGCAGGTTCCTAAGGCCTATCAGGGATTTGTTGATGTGTTCTCAACTGCCATAGTCCAGGCCTTACCCCCTCATAGGCCTGAAGACTGCGCCATAGAGACAGATCCCTCTGCAGCGATTCCTTCTGGCAGGATGCTCATCCTTTCCGAACCTGGGAAAAAGGCCCTCCGAGAATACTTGGATACCAACCTGGAGAATGGCACCATAAGACCTTCAAAATCTCCAGCCGGAGCTTCTTTGTTCCTAAGAAGGACACTAAGGAACTCGGACCCTGCCTCGATTATCCTGGATTAAATCAATGCACCCTCAAGCACCGGTACCCTTTACCCTTAATCTCGGATATCCTGGAAGTGGTCAGAGGCGCTGTGATTTTCACGAAACTGGACCTCCGGGGTGCCTATCATTTGATTCCTATCCGGGAAGGAGAAGAATGGAAAACAGCATTCAGAACACCCTTTGGTCACTTCGAATATCTGGTCATGCCCTTTGGATTAGCTAATGTCCCAGCAGTCTTTCAACGTTTTATGGACAGGGTGTTCTCAGACATGCTATTCCTCTTCGTCATCGTCTACCTGAACGACATTTTGATCTACTCCAAGGACCTTCTAAAGCAGGAAGAGCACGTAAAGGCAGTACTACAACGACTCTGTGAACATAAACTCTTGGCCAAACCCGAGAAATGTCTGTTTCACGTTGCTTCTGTTCATTACCTAGGATTTATCCTTACTCCAGAGGGAATTGGCATGGACCCTTCAAAGGTAAAGGCTATAATATCCTGGCCTGTTCCCACATCCATGAAACAAGTTCAATCCTTCCTGGGGCTTGCCAATTTCTACCAGAAGTTTATATCCACCTTCTCTGAGATTGTTCAACCGATTGTTGCTCTCCTGAAGAAAGATACCCCCTTTGTCTGGTCTATTCCGCAAGATAAGGCATTCCAACTCCTGAAGACAAGATTTACTCAAGCTCCCATTCTGGCCCATCATAAGCACTCTTCTATTGTCCTGCCCACCTTTTTCGCGACTCCCTCATCGGCTGCGGAAAAAGTCCTGCATACCTTGGATGTCAAGAGAGCTCTAAAATTTTACCTTCATCGGACTCAGCAACTTAGATCTACGCAACAACTCTTCGTTGCATTTGGTCCTTCGGCAAAAGGAAAAGCAATTTCAAAGCAGGGACTGGCCCGATGGGTCTCGTCGACGTTTGCCTTCTGTCATTCAAAAGCGGGAAAGCTGCTTCAAGGGCGTCCGAGAGCACATTCCACAAGGGCAACTTCGTCGTTGACGGCGTTGTGGCCAGGAATCCCGCTGAGACATTTGCCAGGCGGCGGCATGGTCAGTGCCTCACACATTTACCCGTCACTTCTGCCTCGAACGGCAGCATGCGGACGAAATACAAATGGGAAGAGCAGTCTTGCGCCATCTGTTTCAATAAGGTAAGCCCTTTTCAAGAAGGGTCTGTGCTTAATTTGACTTATGGTTTATGTGGATGTATATATGGATGTATATATATTTATTTATATTTGTGTATATAGGTATTGATCTGTGCATGTACTGTTGGGCATTTTAAATTGGCATCCTACGTAAGCGTGATTCACTATACATATGCTTGGGAGGTTATTGGATTGCATTCACACCACCTCTTTTTCAGGATCACTGCTGTGCATCCTATTGTAAGCATGTGAATCCATGAAAGATCCAATGCTGGAGAAGGGAATAGTTTCTTACCTGTAACTCCCTTTCTCCAGCATTGGTATCTTTCATGAGTTCACATGCACCCGCCGGCCTCCCCGGAATGCAATCGTCTTGTATATCTAAGTTTCACCCCATTCTTCTTTGGAGGAGTCGAAATCTGAAGGGAGCCGCAGGGGCGGGGCATTTATACCGCTACATCCTAGTGGGGCATGCGTGCGAGGGCCCAAAACGATGTAGATAGGACACAAAAGTGTAGAACGTTTTCCTATGGGAAACGGCTTTATCAGTGTACCGAGGGTTCCCAGTCTGTCGACTGGGAATATTCTAAGCATGTGAATCCATGAAAGATACCAATGCTGGAGAAATGGAGTTACAGGTACAAAACTATTCCCTTCCAGCCCATTGAGAAGACTCCTGTGAAGATGATGCCGATCATCTCCACGAGGCCGTCACCCCTGGCCGAAAAGAAGGGGAGTCACGATAGTCCTGCCGGACTCTGATATCTCCTCAGAGGAGGGGATATCTGGCCTGAAGACAGTGCTTGACAAGAAGTTCATCGAGGCCAGGTCCTATGGGAAGGACCCCGACGAGGCGGACGTGGAAAGCGATGAGGGAACCGATGAGGGGGGGCAGGACGGTGAGCAACCGGAGGACACCACGCCACTGCCGATGCTACCGTCGCCACCACCACCACCGACGGACAGGTCGGCAGACATCCTACAAGCGCTGCACACCTTGTGCTCTGAGATACGGGCAAGGATGCCCGTGCCTCCGATGGGTGACCCGGCTGCACCTGGACCATCGGGGGACCCACCACCTAAGAGGAGACTAGTCCATCCTTCTCCACCCTGCCATCCTTCACCTCCATCCCCTTCGCCGAGGGACAAGATGGCGATGGCGGGTACGGATGACGACGGAACGGACCTCCCGCCGCTGGTACCCAGGGCATCTCCACCTGACGAGATTGGTTCGTTCCATGCCTTGATCTCTAGGGCCTCAACTGAACCCAGAGGAAAAGGAGGGATTCCTTTATCAGCGCTGAGAGGCCAAGAGGAAGACAGTGCTCTCGATCTCACTGTTGGACGACATTTGGGATGTAAGACTGTGGGCCTCATTACACGGTAGGCGGTAAGGGAATACCGTTACCGGTAACGAAATACCGGTAACGGTATTTTCCCAAGCCGATCACGACCCGGACCCACCGCTATTAGTGGACCCGTAAAGTACGGCGCCACCAATAGCGGTGTGGCCGCTTGCGCGCGACCCCCACACCGTAAACAGCGCCATGGCGCAAATAGCACGCAATCACAACCCATGCGTACACGGCAATACCGGCATCCCAAAGACCCAAAAAGCATGTACCGGCATGGCGGTAATAACAGCATCGAAAACCACACTTTAAGAGTCCTGAGCAGTGTTCCCATCTGCCCATCTGCCCCAGGTGGACAGAACCAGCACAGGTGGAGTCAATGGAGACAGCCAGCACTAAAGAGCACACCACACCCCTTCCCACAGCAAGATGGTCCCAACACCAGCAGCATGACATAGGCCTGCGTACATGACTGCAGTTCAGCACCAACAACAACAGGCAGCACCGAAGAGACGAAGGAGTAGGAGGAGGAGACCGAGACCTGCGCAGCAAGCACCACCGGGGCACCCAGAAACACCACAAGGACAGCCAACAAACCCCCGGAATCAAGGCGAAGATGACCATGGTATGTGTAAGGCACAACTAAATGTGCATCTGATAGAATGTGCTCATGGCACCATGCAAACACCAGATGAGCATGATGTGGATGTGGATGAGTATTGCCGAAATGCCCAGCCCGGACATGCAAGAGGCGATGGCATGGCGGGACAGGATCCGCGTCAGCATCGGAATCAGGAATAGCATCAGGAACAAAGGTGGAATATCATGCATGGAGAGACATGCATTGTTGCCCTTGTGGCCGTCTTGAGGCCCACAAAGGGCCCTCTCCCAAAGAAAATCACACATACACAATGATGGAGACCATGCCTGTTTTTCAACTGCAGAAGAGTGTATTTTGAACATAACGTGTACAGAAAGTGCATAACCCCAACTGTGCAAACACCCTCTCCCCCTCCCCCCACAACACCCCCGAATACACCCTCCCCTCCCTCCCCCCACAACACTCCCACGTGAGTTCCAAGGCGTGAACATGTCCTTCCCCAAATGTGGCCGATATCCCTTGTTGGCCCTATTTGTTCGCTCCTTCTTCGGGCGTTTGCGATGGTGTGCGCCTGAGGTTGCGCATAGAGCGGCGTAGGGGGCTTGTCTGCCGCGAACTCCCAGAGGAGGCTGGGCCTGTTTCCTCCTGGGTAGGGAGTGGACATCTGCGCTCAATCGCCTCCGCAATGCGGATCATGGCCTGCCTGAGTTTCCCCATCTCATTGCATATGCGGTTGGTGCATGCCTCCATGGCCTCCCTCGTCTGGCGTGCAAATGCACCAATGTCCTCCCTCAGGTGCCCTGTCTCTGCCACATGTTGACCTACCAGACCAGCCATTTCGGTCTGCCTCTGGTAGATGGCTGATAGGTCAAGTTCCTCGTTGTCTGCCGGTGGAATGGCTGATGCGCCTGGATCACTGGCACTGGCATCAGGCGTAGGTTCCAGGGGGCTCCATGACACCATGTGTGTGGGCGGGCGATCCGCCTTGGCTGAACGGACCTGGTGAAAACATTGGGGATGTGAGTAAGTGGCGTGTGGGGATGGGGCTCTGACTCAGATCCTCATTCACCGGTGCTTCCTCCGCATCGGAAAGTGGCCCAGTGGCTGCTGCCTCACCCCTAGAGCTGGTGGCAGCAGAGTGCACTCCCTCCATGCTGCCTTCAATTGATGGGAGACACACTCCCGTGGTTACTACAACAGCGGCAGGCATGGCCTCTGGCTGCGTGGCACTGCTGCTCCTGCTGCCTTTGTCCCGGTCACTACTCTTGGGTCCCCTAGAGGATGTTGCATGGTCCCCGGTGGCATCCCTCCTGGCTTTTTTCATGGGTGTGGGAGTGGGTGCTGACGTGCGTGGCTCATCATTTTCCGTGTGTGATCCTGCACGGGTGATAAGAAGGGTAAATCATCATCTATGGGTCTACCTGCATTATGGCAGATGTATACGTCATGCAGTTTGATGCATTTTGGGGTCATCATTGTGGAGGCATGGAATGGGGATGTTGGCTGGCTCATGCATGATTGGCCCTGTGTTGGTGGGTATGTGATGATGCATGCATGTCTGTTTGTGGCTGGATCCACGGCATTCATATGGACACATGATTGTGGGACCCCTCACCCTTCACTGCGCATTTTTGGGTGCACACACTCACCTCCATCCGATGAAACGGCCACGCCATGCTCCATATCGCCGACCCCCTCTATCGACTCGACTCCTATTGTGGAGGCACATATCTCCTCCCACTCCTTCATCTTCAAGGGGGACTCTGCGCCACCTCCTGTGGCCATTGCTATGTTGCGGTTTACAGATAAAATGTTGCGCACACGCACCCGTAGGTCGTCCCACCTTTTGCGGCATTCCCTGACACTCCGGGTGGTGGTGCCCACCGCACTGACTTTTAGCGCGACTTCGGCCCAGATGGCCTTCTTCTTAAGGAGGGCCTCCCGCCGCATATCGTTCACAAATACTACTCCTGCATTTGCAGCAAGTGTGGTGGTCAGCATCATTAGTTCCTCATTAGTGAACTTTTCTTTGCGCTGGCGATCAGCAGTTTTTTTAAGCGCCTTCGGCATCCTCGAGCTACCCGGTATGGTTCCTGGTCGGAGTTGCCTGGATATATGTCCTGGATGCAGTGGATGGCAATGGATTGTGTTTTTGAAGATGGCCGCTGTGCTCTTTCCCGTTCCTGTGCGACGACGTAATTTCCGGTTCCGCTTTTTAACGGTGTGCGGTAATGGCGGTGTCCGCTATTTACCGGTAGCGGGAGGGCGGAGGCGCTATCGGCGGTTTTGCGGGTGCCGGTAAGGGGCTTTTTTGGGTATTTAGCGGCAGGGCGGAACGGTCATTTACGGCATGGCGCTATGCTCGTGTCCGCGTACTCGTGATGGGACGCTATTAGCGGCCTCTTGCGAGGGCGGACACGCTAATGGCGCCATGCCGTAAAATTCCGATTTTTACCGCCTACCGTGTAATGAGGCCCTGTCACTCCTGAAGAACCCCAACCGTACGAAGTGTTTTCGGAAGACATCACCGCTATTTGTGAATTTTGGCCCTGTGAACCAAGTGAAGGCCCTCGCCAAGGCTTCCATTTCCAGGTGGCTCTCTAGCTGCATCACCCATTGTCACCGGTTGGCAAATCGACTGTTACCTGGCCGTCCGAGAGCCCATTCGACCAGAGCAATCGCTGCAACTACAGCGTTCCTGTCTGGTGTGCCCCTGCTGGACATCTGCAGGTCTGCTACGTGGAGGTCTACGCACACCTTCACGAAATTCTACTGCGTCGACCGGAATTCCAGGGAGGAGTCCAGAGTTGGCCAGGCAGTGCTGCGCAACCTGTTCGCTTGAAGGTGAGCGTGGTGAGGAGGTAAGAGATGCTTAATGTTGACCCTTGCCACCACCTGTGGTTGTGCATGTGTGTACTGCTATGTATTCTTTACTCATGAGCATGTGAATCCATGCCAGACCCCATGCTGGAGAACTAACTGCATAGATTCCGCAGGAGGATCAGTCAACGTCAAAGACTGCTGAGTGGAAACTGGTCTAGCAGGTAGAAAAGTTTGAGTTCGCCAGTTTTCTCCCCTTCTTTCGGTCAGACGGTTGTCAATGGAGACTACCAGGACAATCAAGGCGTTAAGATCCTGAGGTTCCCCATAATATACCAGTTTGGTCTTCAATTCTTCCTGCAATTCTCTTTTGAATATGGTTGACTGGATTGCTACGGGCCACTGGGCGTCAGCAGCTAGTTGACGAAAACAACCAATGTACATGATCATATCCAGAGCACCCTGTTTTATGTCAACAAGCTGATTCTGTACTCTTGTGACTTGGTTTGGGGGTTGAAACATTTCAAGAAAGACATTTTCAAAGTCCTGGAAATTGATCGGAATCGGACTGTTTGTGGATACATATGGTGCAGCCGAAGCCAACGGTTTTCCAACTAGATTGCTCATGATACACCCGATCCTGGCCTTGTCATGAGCTGATGTGCTGGTCTGAACAGAAAGTGAATTTTGCAGTGAATCACGAATTTTGTTAATTTCTTGGGGTCGGCATTAAACTTTATGGTCGTAGAATGGGCTACAGTGTCCTCAGAGGCTGAAGCTGCGACATCATGCGCCATAGCTGCTCAGAGGTTGGTATTTTCTTGTTTGAAGGACGCTATGTCCAAGCGCAATGCCTGCAATTCATCCCGAACTTCTTGCAGTGCCTCCATGACCCGTCTTGGCATCTTATTCTGTCAAGGGCTTGATCGCTGGGGCGCAGTTTACCGGGTCCTGGCAATGATGGGTGTCCTCCTTTTTTCTGGGAGGTACTGGTTCACAAGTCGTCCAGGATGCTCCAGGGGCAGTGCAGGCTCGGGACCCAGCCCCATTCCGTCCCAAGCGTATAGTGGATGTGGACAAGGTCAAGGTCTGGGACCAGTTCTTCACCACCACGTGCAGGATCCGCCTCCCGGCGATTTAACGTGGTCTAAGGTAGTGGAACCACTAGGACACCACAGAGCCAGGAGGCCGCTGATAGTCTTTGAAGTCCGAGGTGCCAACTGCTGACTGGGCAAGAAGGCCAGGAAGGAGGAGAGGCTTGTTAGGCAGGACTGAGGAACAAGGAGGGGAGAGGAGGAAGGGAGGCAGAAGGAGGAGGCAGGGCAGAGCGGAAGGAGGGAGGAGCAGGACAAGGCTAGAACAAGGCAGTGCACAAGGCAAGAGCAACAAAGCTGAAGGGAATTGGGAACCATGGAGAAAGACAACAAGGACTCGACCGTGGGAGCGATAAGACTCACTGGAGTAACGTCTCGTTAGCCTTATATAGCCCAAGCGAGGGCTTCCGGCATTGGTGGTTTCGCTGATCAGCTGACCACAGTGCAGAAGGGTGCACTGTGACGTCGGCCCCCCCGTGGCCTGGGCCAGGAAGGGACTGGGCCAACTGCAACATCCCGGGGAAAGTCCCTACCGGCACCTCGTGCAGCTGTTGGCATCCTATGGACTGTAGGTGGGAACATGCCCACCTACACCACCGGGGATACAATCTCCATATCCCATGTTTAGGTGGTGCAGGTGGCACGAGTGCAGACAGAGGCGTGTAACATGGAATGTCTTAGCACCCGCTCCTTGCAATGCAAGTCATTGTGATCACTTGTATGCCAGCTGCCGACTTACAAGAGAGTACACTCCACTACCGGCCCCAAACACCAAGCGGTGCCAAACACTGTGCCCTTTCTCCGCAGGGGCAAGCACTGAGGTGCCAAATTCTTTCTGCACCTGTTAACACATTCACACCGGAAGCCAGCAAACCTTGAAAATCAGCATGTGGTAAGAATTACACACTGTAAAAAAAAATACTCTGAAGTCAGGCAAATTTCCGAATGATCTTGCAAAAAAGACTATCAAACTTGGCCTGACAGCCTTACTACAAGTGCAGGTGTAAGACGAAAAGGAAGGAGTGAAAGGGGAGGAGAGGGAGAAGAACATAGTCTTTAAGCTACTGTACTCGGCCAGCGACGTTTCAGGTAGTCCAAGTGTGTGACAGATGGTAAGGTGATAAAGGGGGGTGAAGGCCATACAGGACAAAAAAGCTACCGTACTTAGCCTGGCGGACCAGACCCAGTACATTCTAGGTAACTTAAGTGCCAGACATGGAATGAAAGGGAGGGGCGAAGGGAGCAAGTGCGCCCAGTCCAAGGACCTGGGTGAAGTGCCGAGAGGTTACCATTCATAAGGAATGAGTAAAGAAGGGCAGAAGTGATGAGTGGCGTGCCGAGGCCTACGGGCAAGTGTGAGGATTGGCAGGGGAGCCTGAGACATGTGTGGTTCTGGAGGTGCAGCAGGTCAGCGAACGGAGCCGAGTTAGGTTTTTGGTAAAACGACCTGGAGATAGTCTCATCACGTAAGGCCAACACACAAATGAAGGCAACAGGACGGCACACATGTTCCGATATAGATGACCCAGCAGCAGAAAACACAAACATGAGATCTGCCAACACCACTGCATTCAGCCAGTGTGCCCAAATTAGGGCTTAAAATGACAAAATGCCGGAAATCCTCCAGCGGGTAAGTAAACCTGCTTCTGGAAATTCAACAACTAACGAGCACAGGGGATTATTTTCCTCTTAAATACCACTACTTTGGGGGGGGGGGGGGTTTGGTTAAAGCCAGACCACCAATCGCAAATGGGGGTTAGAGGCAGAGTGATTAGGTGGCTGACCAACCTGGTAGGCTGTTAGGATTGCCACACAAGCCAAACCATCCCCACAAGATGCGAGAGAAAGAGCCCAGGCACCTGTATTGGTCCAACCCAATCTGGAGGCTGCCATGTGGGTTCAGAAAAAGTTAACAAGGGCAGTAGACCAATTTTAGGTCGACTTCCTGCTTCCCTTAACAAAGGAAGTCCTAAAATATAAAATGAACGAGAGTAGGACTTAATACAATGGTTTCGAGGGGATTGGGTCCTCCGACGTATTCCACATCTGACAGGTAATGTCCACAACTGTGCTGCTTCGGAAAATCTTTGGCGTCTGCGTCCTGCGTCGATGACGTCGATGCGCCGTCCCCGAGGACCTCCTCGGACGGCCGACGTCACCCGATGTGATAAGTAGGGCGCACGACGCCCATAGCCTCAGTTCCGTTTTTTCCGCGAACGTGTTCGCTTCGTGAATCTCGGTACGCCTCGACTCGTTGGAGTTTGCGGTTTTCAATTCTCGGTTCACTGAACCTGTTCGGTTTGTTGTGTAGACCTGTTCGTGGCGATGTCTTCTTCGTCTTCAACCCCGCGTCCGGGCTTCAAGAAATGCGGGGACTGTGGGTCCAAGATGTCGGTCACAGACTCGCACGACGCCTGCCTCTGGTGCCTCGGGGAGGCCCACGATACGGACGACTGTGTCGACTGCCAGTCACTCACAGCAAAGGCCTTGCAGGAACGCAAGAAGAAGCTGTCGGTAGGCGGGTGTCTAAGCCCCAGAAGTCGAGGTCTGTGGGGCTTTCAACGGATGACTCGAGGGTCGACTCTCTGCGTCATCGTCGGAAGTCCAGTGGGTCTCCTTCCAGGAGTCAGTCTCGCCACTCCTCCGCCTCTTCGAGGCATTCCCGGAAGCGCCGGCATAGGTCGCCTTCCCCGTCGTCTTCCGAGGACTCCGCCCATCGACGGGTCGCTTATCCCTCCATGCAAGCGACACTCGGGGAATGGGCTTCCTTCGGGAAGCAGATGCTAGCGATTCTTGAATCGCAGGGCACCGGTCCAACCGCGCCTCCGAGTGGGGTCGGTCGGCACTGGTCGAGAGACACCGCTCGTACGCCTTCAGGCTCGGGTGGTCGGCACGGCTCGCGGGAGAGGTCCCGCTCGGACAAGGGTAGCCGTTCTCGCCATGCCCGTTCCAGGTCCCGGTCCTCGACGCGCTCGAGACCGCATGATCCTGTGCCATCTTCAAAGAAGACATCGACGCCTGTGGCGCCGAGGTCGTCGGCCATTTCTCTCGAGGCTCCGCCTCCGAGGGGGTCGTCGACGCCGTTAGCGCCTAGGCCGTCGAGACACGCTCGGAGCTCCGGCTTCGAGGCCTGTGTCGATGCCGCTGACGTCGATGCCGATTCGCTCGGCGCCGACTCGTTCGGCGCCCTCGACGCCTTTCGAGGCGGTGGTGTCGGAGGGGCCCTGTGGCACAGGGTTTGCCCCTAGAAAGGCTCTGGCGAAGGTCAGGCACTGCTTTGGTCCCCAGAGGTCTTCCTCTCCCCGCCTGGAGTACATTTCAGAGGGTGATGAAGGCTCTGATGGCGGCTTGGTTCCAGTTACAGTTCCCGATGAACTTATCTCGGGCCATAGCCAGTTTGATGACCTGCGGCAGTCGCTGCATGATGCCAGTGGACTGGACACTTCTCCGGAGGTGGAGTTTTGTCGGCCGGAGCCTGGCACTCATGCAGATTCTTCATATCGGCGCCTTATGTCTCGGGTCACCGAGTACTTGGGTTGGTCAGCTCCCCCAGGGGAGTTCGTTCAGGATGATCTCACGGACATCCTTGATCTCGGTCCCCCCACTGACCCGGTTTTGCCTTTTCATATGGCTCTGCAGAGAAGGGTGGCGGCGGCTTGGACTGTTTCGGAGAGTCTCCCGGCAGTGGGCAAGTCTTTGTCGTGAAAATACCGTCCAGCCAGTAGCGACCCCTGCTAATTGTCTAGGCACCCCACTCCGGAGAGTTTGGTGGTGCAGGCGGCTACGGCCCCGGCAAAGCAGGCGTTGTATCCTACCATCCCTCCGGATAGGGACGACAAACATTTTGACGACTGGGTGAAGAAAGTGTTTTCTTCGGGGGGTATGGCGCTTCAGGCGGCCAACTCCATATGTACCTTGTCTCATTTCACACACACACACACACTGTGGAACTGTTGCATTAGCGGCTGAACATATTCCCGAAGGGGACGAACGGGATGGTTTCCTTGCTATGGTTCAGGATGGCAAGGATGCCATGTGTGAGGCCGTTCAGTCGGGTTTGGACTTGGCGGATTGTGTCAGCCGGTCCATGGTGGCGAGCACCATAATGCGCAGGTTTGTGTGGTTGCGGAAGTCTGGGTTCGCTCCTGATGTGCAGTCCCGGCTCCTCAACATGCCCTTTGATGGTGAACACCTTTTTGGCAGCAAGGCTGACGAGAGCCTTGAGAGGTTGCAGACCTCCAAAGCTGCAGCGAAGTGGTTGGGTGCTGCAGTTCGCCAACCTCCGCCTTTTCGTCCTAGGGGACAGCAATGGAGGGGAGGTTCCTTTTGCTATTACTCGTCCTTCAGTATAGCGAGGGGAGCTAGCAATCAGAGGCCATCGTAAGAGTTCCAGAGGTGGAAATAAAGGTACTCAAGGTACCAAGGCCGCTTGGGCAGTTGCCTCTTTGCCCTCGAGCAATGCCGCAGCCGCTACCACTCAGTCATGAGGCCCAGGTGCCATGGTTCGCCGTTTGGGGGAAGGCTGGCGCAGCATCTTGTAGAGTGGCAAGCCATTACTTCGGATGTGTGGGTTCTGGAGATCATAACCCACGGCTACTGTCTTCCTTTTCGGCAGAGGCCTCACGACAATCCACCAGGGAGCCTCTCTTTGAAGAGTCCGGATCGGCTCCTTGCGCAGGAAATTCAAGCCCTGCTGGAGAGAGGCGACATAGAACTGGTGCCTGTAGCGGAGAGGAACAAGGGATGGTATTCCCCTTATTTTTTGATATCGAAGAAAGACAGGGGATTGAGACCCATCATGGACTTGCACGGTTTGAACAAACTCCTCAGGAAGGACAAGTTCAAGATGGTGACTCTTTCTCAAGTCCTCCAGGCCCTTCAACTTCAGGACTGGTTGGTGTCTCTCGACCTCAAGGATGCTTACTTCCATGTGCCGATCCATCCCAAGCACAAGAAGTACCTGAGGTTCGCGGTTGGCGACTCGTACTTTCAGTTTCGGGTCCTGCCTTTCGAATTGACCTCGGCCCGAGGGTTTTCACCAAGCTCATGGTGGTGGTGGCAGTGCATCTCAGGAAAGGGGGGATTCACGTCTACCCCTACCTGGACGATTGGTTGATCAGGGGGAGCTCTCCCGAGCAAGTCCTGGATCATCTGTCCGTCACCTGTCACTCCCTTCACAAGCTGGGCTTCTCCCTGTTCAGGTGCCGCCCTCGGTCGAACGGGACCTTCTGTGGTGGGCCGTCGAGGGCAATCTGATGAAGGGGGCCCCATTTTGGCTGCCCTGGCCGGAGGTGACGATCGTGATGGACGCATCCCTCCCGGGATGGGGAGCTCATGCCAACGAGTTGACAGTCAGCGGTCGTTGGTCTCCGTCTGAGTCCAGACTCCATGTCAATCTGTTGGAGTTGAGGGCCGTCAGGCTAGCCCTGAAGGCTTTTCTGCCGACTGTGCGCGGAAAGTGTGTCCTGATTCTAACAGACAACACGGTGGCCATGCACTACCTCAACAAAAAGGGGGGGGGGGGGGCAGGGTCACTTCCGCTGTGCAGGGAGGCGATGCAGCTCGAATTCTGGGCCATCCAGCAGGAAGTTTCGATCTCGGCTGTTCATCTGGCCGGAGACGACAACGAGACGGCGGACGCTCTGAGCAGGCAGAGCTCGATCTCTCACGAGTGGGAGCTGGCTCAGGAGATTCTCCTGGATATCTTCGCCCTTTGGGGGACCCCTGAAGTGGATCTCTTCGCCTCCAGTGTCAACCGGAAGTGCGAAAGGTTTTGCTCGCGGGAATTTCCTCCAAAAGGAGCCTGGGGAGACGCGTTTGTGGTGGAGTGCTCATTCCCACTGCTGTACGCGTGTCATCCCGCAAGTGCTGCGGAGGTTACAGAGGTTCGGTTCCCGGATGATCCTCATTGCTCCGGCGTGGGCCCCGAGGACGTGGTACCCTGACCTTCTAGACTTGTCCATCTGCCCTCCACGTCGTCTTCCCTACCGAGACGATCTGCTCTCACGGGAGGGGGGGGTCAGGTTCTCCATCCAGAGGTCAGATCCCTCAATCTTCACGCTTGGCTTCTGAAAGGTTGAGGTATAAGGATTGGGACCTCCCTGAAGACGTGATGGAGGTGTTGCTCTCGGCCAGGCGGCCGGCAACTAAGTCTCTGTACCGTTGCCGCTGGAGAAAGTTCTGCGACTGGTGCAGAGTTCAGAATGTGGATCCTTTTGAATGTGACATTCCCATGGTTCTCTCTTTTTTGCTTTCTTTGGCCCACAGGGGCTTGCAAGTGGGTACCATTAAAGGTTACCTGGCGGCACTGTCCATATTTAAGCACTCGTCTGAAGAGTGTTCCTATTTTAAAATTCCTTTAATTTTGCAGTTTTTGAAAGGGCTCACTAATGTGTTCCCTCCGTCACCTTTTCTGGTGCCAGGTTGGGATTTGAACCTTGTTCTTACGTTTCTTATGGGTGCTCCGTTTGAGCCTTTACATTCTTGCCCTTTGAGGCCGTTAACTCTGAAAACTGTGTTTTGGTTGCGGTTACTTCCGCTCGCAGAGTGAGTGAGTTACAGGCACTTTCAGTTAAGCCACCCTTCACTGTGTTTCATAAGGACAGGGTTGTCCTTGGAGTTCGTCCTTCTTTTCTTCCGAAGGTGGTTTCGGACTTTCATTGGAGCCAGAAGGTTGTTCTTCCGGCGTTCTATCCTCCTCCACATCCTGGTAAGGAAGAGGAGAGGCTCCATAGGCTTGATCCTAGGAGAGCGTGAGCTTTTATATTTCACGCATGTCCCGGGTCAGAGTGGATGATCAAGTTTTCATTGGTTACGCTGGAAAGCGTTTGGGACAAGCTGTGACGAAACAGACTTTGTCTCGTTGGATTATTTTAGCTATCTCCGAGTTACCGCTTGGCGGGTAAGGATCCTCCGGCTGGCTTGCGGGCCCATTCTACCAGGGGAGTGGCTGCGTCTACTGCTCTGCAGAGGGGAGTTCCTATTCGTCACATCTGTGATGCAGCCACCTGGGCTTCAGTACATACTTTTGTACGTCACTACTCCCTCGATTCCATCAGAGGGCAAGATCTGGCCTTTGGCAAGGCAGTTCTCTATTCCGCAATTTGATTGGGCACGCTTAATTTGTATTCTAAATTCTTTGCCACCTTCTTGCTTGGTACTGCTTTGGGAGTCTGTCATAGATATGGAATACGTTGGAGGACCCAATCCCCTCGAAGAACAAGTTACTTTTTTACCTGGTAACGTTCTTTCGATGGAATGGTCCGACGACGTATTCCATATCGCTCCCTCCCTGCCTTCCCCGCTGCAGAATTTCTTTTGCGATTGCAGCTTGCGTTCCGCAAGGCCTTGTGTGTCTGACTGGCAGAAAACTGGTATATATTACTGCTATGTATCAAAATCAACATGATTAAATTGTTCAAAAAAGTACCAAACTCTGGTATCATGCATTTTTATGAAATTCTCTGAAAACAAAAAGGGCAAATTTCTAGAAAGTTATTTGAAATGTTTATTATTTAGATTGTTATTTGAAATGTTTATTATTTAGACAAAGAAAATCCTGATGAGCATAAAGGTTGTAATAACAAAGAAGTATAACAGAAATTGTTAAAACACTCAGTTGTAATTCACAATTTTGTTTAAAGAACAGAAAACAATCAATTATTCTTTTTATGAGAAACAGAAAAAAATATTTTTTAAAATAGGTTCTTCTTTGTTGTAAAGTCACAAAGAAGAAATGAAAAAGGAATGGAGTACTAGTGGAGAGAAGATATATGGACGGTTCTTAAGGTAAAAAGTTCTTCCTTCTCTACACAGAACAACCGTATCCTCTCAAACTCTAACTCCAATATTCCTAATGACAGGTCTGCCTACGTGTAGGTGTCAAAAAAATATTTCAAGAAAAATCAAGGTTGACATCATCACAACAACGTTTCGGCTGAAATGCCGCCTGTCTGGCCATAGTTTCTTTACATAGTTGAAAGTTGCCTTCCTCAGGGCGAAAGAACCTCACAACAGTTTAACCCTGTGGGGAAGCAGACATGAAAGAAAATGGAATTAAATTTAAAAGCATAATGGGAGCGAACTCCAAAATTTGAGTAAAGTTGCCCTTGTTGTTTAAAAGAGAATAAATTAGGAAATCAATTACCTCAATTTTGTAGGCTGTGGATAAGTTAGAAATACAGGCGTGAAAACGGGCTCAGGGGCCCACAACAGTAATGCCTGAAGAGCGGAACCAACAGGGCCCTTGGTGTAACTGCATCGGGTCAGGACTCACATTGGAAAAAAACAACAACTGAAATGCAAGGGGGAACTTATCAGAATAAAAGTGAAGAAAAGTACAAATAGAGGTTATCCAAATGGGGAGAGGAGTGTAGAGGTATGTACTCACATGTGGATTAAATCCTGTAACTAGATAGCATGCACAGTTGAAAGGTGCAGTCTGTGGAGTATATAGTGCGGAGAGCACATGCGTCGGGTAGCCTAGTGTGGTCCCATATCACTGGCATAAAAGGTGTACAGCCTCTGAAAAATAGAAAATGATGAATAGTGTTAGAAGAATGGACAGATATATACTGTAAACACTAAACTGTGTTTAAGAAAGAACCCACGAGAAATCGTGTTAGAAGAATGGACGGATATATGCAGTAAACACTAAACTGTGTTTAGGAAAGAACCCACGAGAAAATCGCGTCTTACCTATAACGACTTGACCAAAGTATAATGCAGATGTACGAGGGGAACAGCCTTTCTTGAAACCCTCTCGCAACACTCTGCAAAGCGAGCACGAATGTTCATATAGCCTAAAGAGGGCAGGAGGCCTAACTCGCCATTTCATTAGGCCTAAAAACAAGGTGTGGATAGGCTGAGAGCTGCCCCACCTGCATGTCACTCACTTGGGTGGATACAAAAGGGCGCCATGACAGCGGCCTCTGTAACGTCAACTAAGAGAAGCTGCCGCGCCGGAAAGCAGACAGAAGCCTGCGGAGAAGCGTCCGGCTGGGGAGCAGAACACATGCTGCTGGAAGGAGGCAGCCGCCCGCAAGGCAAAACCCAGGTGTGGGATGGAAGCCAAAACATGTTAAATTGGACTGAAATCCTCATTAAGTCCATTAATGTGAGTGGATAAACGATGGATCCATCGAGCCTCCTTCTGTAGGAGGCAGTGGGTTATGTTGGGCGTATTTTTGACCACATCCAGAATCCACCATAATATGTCATTAGCAGAGTGCTGTAGCTCAATGTAGTGACTTACTAGGGGTGCGGTAAGTGTTTTACACCTGATTCTAGATCGATGTTCTGATATTCTAATATGTACCGGTCGTGAAGTTTGACCAACATACCGAAGGCCACACGGGCATTGGATGCAGTATACCACATGTGCGGTTTTGCAGTTTGTCATAGTGGTAAATGTCCCTGTTTTTGGCCCAATTTTGAACTCCTTCATTTTCCTGGTGAATTGACAGACAGAGCAAGATCCACAAGGGAAATGCCCTGTGGTGGTCCTCATGTTGATTTTGATACATAGCAGTAAGGGATCTACGGTGTTATTTTGGTCTTTTGTCCCCTCCTTTTCTGCTCATGGGGCAAATCCCCCCCCTCTTTCTTTGTTTGCATATTCAGCAACCTGGTTGCTTGGGGATCGTTCTTTATAGCTATCTCGCAATTAATGAGGATTCCTGAAGAACACACTTAATTTATGTTTTTCAGAGGCAGGTATTTATAACCTTTTTTTCCCCTTGGCTGTGGGAGTGGCTTCCATGGCCTACCCTTGGTAGTTCTGCATCCCCACTGTTGGGATCCCATTGGTCAAGCAATACGGAATGGCAGAAGCACAAACTTTCAGCTATTCGCTTGAACAAACCGCTGAGATTATAGGAGGCCCGTCTTTATTTGATCAATTAGGATCAGGAGTGGGGGTTGCCCAATCCATGTGTTGTGACGACATATTGAAACTCAAAAAAAAGCATTTTAGGACAGAACTCCATGGACATTTCCTCCGTGAGTATTTAAGGGCTGACACCATCCCGGCGGGATTGATAGTTCGCAATGAACCTTGTCTGTTTCTTACAGACAAGGAATACACTACTACCTTTAGCCACATTGCCATTAAATGCAGTAGGGACCTTATGGTCCTTACCATAACAACTGCCCAGCGTCTTGGGGCAGAAATACAGAAGGAGCTTGAAAAGGAAGAGAAAACCTTTTTAGAGAACACTACTATCTCTAACGCTCGTGAACAATTAGTGAAAACTAATAAACTCTTTGACGACTTTAAGTCGACTACTCTAAGCAAAAAAACAAAGAAACTTCAGTTTGACATACAGGAATTTAAAGTGGATAAAATATTCCCATATATCACAGAGGAATATATTGAAGCCGCCAAAACACAGTCAACTTCCCAACCACGAAATAAAGGCAGACGTAGGTGGGTGTCTTTTTCCAATTCTAGCAGTAGCAGCTCAGACGGTCAGGCCAGACAAGACCGGCAATCACCACAAGCCTTTGGAAATCACCCACCCCAACAACCTTTTTTACCACCGCAGCCTTTTTTAGGCAGAGGTGGCCCCGGAGGGCCTTTCTGGGGGCAACCATGGTTTCCCCCCTATCAACAACCGCGCCGCCAATTTCGCGGACGGCGTCGTCTGAACAGGTAGTTGAACAAAGCGACATACCAATTTTTAATCTTGCTAAAATTGATCTTACATCTCCTCAGATTAAAGTTCTCTCGAAAGGGCTTTCATTTGTGCCCTCACAAAAAACGGATTGGTTTGAAACAGAACTTGAGGTTCGCCGGTTCCTTAGAACAGTGCGCCTCAAAGTTTTCTTTAATGAACATGGAGGAAATGAGCAGGAACTAGACACTGGCTTACGAGCCCCTTCAACCTTCAAGCCCCAAGACAATGAAGTCACAAGAGAAATTTTGACCTTTGAAAAATGTGTCCTTCGAGATTTAGACAAACTCAAAAGTAATTCAAAACAGAAATCTCTTAGACATAATCTCTCTAAATTAGAAAACTCTGCTCTCATTGAACTATCTAACAACCCCTCCATTGTCATAAAACCTGCAGACAAAGGAGGTGGAATTGTAGTTATGTCTAAGGCTCAATATATCAACATGATGGACACGCTATTACAAGATGATGTCAGCTATAAGAAACTTAGGAAGGATCCCACCCGAGACATTCGCACAGAAATTGAAAGCGTAGTACAATTTGCTTTAGATCGCAAATGGATTACGGAAAAAGAATCTAAATTTCTCATTACCAGTCAAAGTCGTATTCCGACTATGTATTCTTTACCTAAGATACATAAAAATCAGGAAAACCCACCCGGAAGACCAATAGTGTCAGGCTGTGGTTCGATTTTAGAACCACTGTGCAAATTTATTGACGTATTTCTGAAACCTATTAGCGTAAAAACTGAGACATACCTCAGAGATACGACTGACACTATTACTATCTTTGAAAATCTTGAATTTGACAACACTACTCAATTACTGGTGACAATGGACATCCAATCCCTCTATACTAGCATTCCACAAGATCAAGCGATAGAATGCATGCGAGAAGTTCTCCTGGAATATGATTCTCAGGATCGCGTTCCACATAACTTCATCTTGGAACTTATGGCCATAGCTCTCAACAAAAATTATTTTGAATTTAATGGCCAGTTTTTCTTACAAGTAAAAGGTACGGCTATGGGGGCTGCTTTTGCGCCGAGCCTAGCGATTCTCTTTATGTTCAAATTTGAAACTCGTCACATTCTATCTTCCACCAATCCCTTCCGCTATTCTATAACCAAATGGAAGAGATATATCGATGACATCATATTTATTTGGACAGGCACCAAAGCCGAGCTAATACTCTTCTTTGATTGGTTGAATAACGTTGATCCTAATATCAAGTTCACCATGGAGTCTAGCAATATTCAGATCCCTTTCCTAGACTTAATAATTAAAGATGATTTTGGAAAATTGAAGTGTTCGCTTTTCCGTAAAACCACAGCCCGTAATACTCTCCTACATTACTCCAGCAATCACCCTCGGCATATTAGGGATAATCTACCCTATGGCCAGTTTCTCCGGATCCGGCGAAACTGTTCCGAGTTATTTGATTATTATGAACAAGCAGATAAGCTTAGTAGTCGCCTTAGAGACAGAGGTTATCCTAAACGATTGATCACACAAGCGTACAAAAGGGCTCGGTTTACTGACCGTGACAATTTGCTCACGCCCAAACAAAATTCCAATTCAGTACTGGATAAGAACAATTCACAGATGACATGTGTATTGACCCATGGGCCTCAGACCTTCGAGATTAAAAAACTCATCTCGAAATACTGGCCCATTGTCAAAATAAATCTGCCAGACACACCTCCTCCCCGCTTTGCTTTCAAGAGGGGCAGCAATATTCGTGACAAACTTGTGCACTCTTCCCTTAAGAAAGCCGCCCCCAGAATAGGACTGTGGGACCTGAGGACCACCACAGGGCATTTCCCTTGTGGATCTTGCTCTGTCTGTCAATTCACCAGGAAAATGAAGGAGTTCAAAATTGGGCCAAAAACATGGACATTTACCACTATGACAAACTGCAAAACCGCACATGTGGTATACTGCATCCAATGCCCGTGTGGCCTTCGGTATGTTGGTCAAACTTCACGACCGGTACATATTAGAATATCAGAACATCGATCTAGAATCAGGTGTAAAACACTTACCGCACCCCTAGTAAGTCACTACATTGAGCTACAGCACTCTGCTAATGACATATTATGGTGGATTCTGGATGTGGTCAAAAATACGCCCAACATAACCCACTGCCTCCTACAGAAGGAGGCTCGATGGATCCATCGTTTATCCACTCACATTAATGGACTTAATGAGGATTTCAGTCCAATTTAACATGTTTTGGCTTCCATCCCACACCTGGGTTTTGCCTTGCGGGCGGCTGCCTCCTTCCAGCAGCATGTGTTCTGCTCCCCAGCCGGACGCTTCTCCGCAGGCTTCTGTCTGCTTTCCGGCGCGGCAGCTTCTCTTAGTTGACGTTACAGAGGCCGCTGTCATGGCGCCCTTTTGTATCCACCCAAGTGAGTGACATGCAGGTGGGGCAGCTCTCAGCCTATCCACACATCTTGTTTTTAGGCCCAATGAAATGGCGAGTTAGGCCTCCTGCCCTCTTTAGGCTATATGAACATTCGTGCTCGCTTTGCAGAGTGTTGCGAGAGGGTTTCAAGAAAGGCTGTTCCCCTCGTACATCTGCATTATACTTTGGTCAAGTCGTTATAGGTAAGACGCGATTTTCTCGTGGGTTCTTTCCTAAACACAGTTTAGTGTTTACTGCATATATCCGTCCATTCTTCTAACACGATTTCTCGTGGGTTCTTTCTTAAACACAGTTTAGTGTTTACAGTATATATCTGTCCATTCTTCTAACACTATTCATCATTTTCTATTTTTCAGAGGCTGTACACCTTTTATGCCAGTGATATGGGACCACACTAGGCTACCCGACGCATGTGCTCTCCGCACTATATACTCCACAGACTGCACCTTTCAACTGTGCATGCTATCTAGTTACAGGATTTAATCCACATGTGAGTACATACCTCTACACTCCTCTCCCCATTTGGATAACCTCTATTTGTACTTTTCTTCACTTTTATTCTGATAAGTTCCCCCTTCCATTTCAGTTGTTGTTTTTTTCCAATGTGAGTCCTGACCCGATGCAGTTACACCAAGGGCCCTGTTGGTTCCGCTCTTCAGGCATTACTGTTGTGGGCCCCTGAGCCCGTTTTCACGCCTGTATTTCTAAATTATCCACAGCCTACAAAATTGAGGTAATTGATTTCCTAATTTATTCTCTTTTAAACAACAAGGGCAACTTTACTCAAATTTTGGAGTTCGCTCCCATTATGCTTTTAAATTTAATTCCATTTTCTTTCATGTCTGCTTCCCCACAGGGTTAAACTGTTGTGAGGTTCTTTCGCCCTGAGGAAGGCAACTTTCAACTATGTAAAGAAACTGTGGCCAGACAGGCGGCATTTCAGCCGAAACGTTGTTGTGATGATGTCAACCTTGATTTTTCTTGAAATATTTTTTTGACACCTACACGTAGGCAGACCTGTCATTAGGAATATTGGAGTTAGAGTTTGAGAGGATACGGTTGTTCTGTGTAGAGAAGGAAGAACTTTTTACCTTAAGAACCGTCCATATATCTTCTCTCCACTAGTACTCCATTCCTTTTTCATTTCTTCTTTGTGACTTTACAACAAAGAAGAACCTATTTTAAAAAATATTTTTTTCTGTTTCTCATAAAAAGAATAATTGATTGTTTTCTGTTCTTTAAACAAAATTGTGAATTACAACTGTGAGTGTTTTAACAATTTCTGTTATACTTCTTTGTTATTACAACCTTTATGCTCATCAGGATTTTCTTTGTCTAAATAATAAACATTTCAAATAACAATCTAAATAATAAACATTTCAAATAACTTTCTAGAAATTTGCCCTTTTTGTTTTCAGAGAATTTCATAAAAATGCATGATACCAGAGTTTGGTACTTTTTTGAACAATTTAATCATGTTGATTTTGATACATAGCAGTAAGGGATCTACGGTGTTATTTTGGTCTTTTGTCCCCTCCTTTTCTGCTCATGGGGCAAATCCCCCCCCTCTTTCTTTGTTGGCAGAAAACTGGTGGCACACATTCTGGGAAAAAACTATAACTGAGGCTATGGGCGTTGTGCGTCCTACTTATCACATCGGGTGACGTCGGCCATCGGAGGTCCTCGGGGACGGCGCATCGACATCATCGACGCAGGACGCAGACGCCAAAGATTTTCCGAAGCAGCACAGCTGTGGACATTACCTGTCATAGATATGGAATACGTCGTCGGACCATCCCATCGAAAGAACGTTACCGGGTAAGAAAGAAACTTGTTCATCTCAATGATCACCAAAAAGGTTTACTGGACTACCTCTTTGTTTGGGTACATGGCCAAAAGCCAAAACCACAAAGTACAGCAGCCATCAGCCTATTTGTTAAAGGCAATATACAAAAAGGGTGCTTAGGAAGTACCCATGGGACTGGGTGCCTTATGGGTGTTTAAGGACCATATACTCCAAATGAGTAGAAAGGGGTGGATATGGCAGTGGGACTTTAGTATAAGTCTCTCCGACCACCAAAAATAAGTCTTTGATCCGAAAAATGAAAAGGGAAAGATTTGTAGAACAGAGTTGGATTTGTGGACTACTTCCATGCTATGAACTTAAACATACATACAGCTAATGCCTCCCATATATGTCTGTTTTCAAGGGTAAGCGACACACTTTATTAACACATTAGCACCCTGAAGAGAGCCACCAGCCAATTAGGAGCCTCGGAACATGTACTGTACTGTATGATATACGCTGCGCTCTGAGCTACCTGAGCAGCCAGCACCCCCCTTCCCGGTTCCCCTTAACCTTAGCACCCATGTAGTTTCCTACATAGGTGCTAATGGAGTTTTTTTTTCAAAAACAAAACCGAAACTTATTTTTTGCTGTCCCTCAGTCTTGTTTTCTGTGGCTTTCAGTAGCACTGTGCGGCCCGGTCGAGGCTGCACAGGAAAGGTATGCTTTTTTTTTTCTATTTGTGTATTTTTTTTTTTTTTAAAGTAGCATCTGTGTAGGAAACTACACAGGTGCTGATGGCGATATGCCCCACGGCGGCGGGCCGACCCTTTCGGTAACGGCACTGCTGCCCTTGTTACGGGACCACCCTCGCTGCGCTCAGGCCGTTACCTACAGGGTCAGCCCGCAGCCTCGGGGCATATTGCCTCGCTAGCTATGTATATTCGACCTCCGGTAGGGATGGAACACACAGCACACTAAATGTTAGTTTTGCTTTGGGATCATGGAAACGTCCACTCGCTGTGTTCAGATACTATCATGAATGCATAAAAGGCTGCTTGGTTCTGACGGAGGTGTCTTACTCATTTGTTTTAGAAGGGTCTCTGTTCATTTTGAGTTGGTCTCCTGCAGTGTTGTGGGATAAAGATTTTCCCTAAGTGATCTGACCCCCATGCAATCTGTGTTTGATTCGCGTGTCCGCACAGTGATCCTTCTAGTCACTGGCCAGCTTACATTTTGGCAGAGAAGTGTAGAAAAAGCCTTTGACCCAATGTTGGTGTGTTATTGCTCGTTTCCCTGACTCCACTGGGTGTGTATAAGCTGGGTTATCCAAATCAAGGCCTGAATCCATGTTGGGTTTTCAGGTACCACCCTCAATATTCTTGAGACAGATTTGCATACAATGATTCTAAATGTAGGCACATTTTTCTCTTGAATTTCTGAAAACCCATCAGGATCCCAGCCCTCACAACCTGGAGTTGGACAACCCTGGTAAAAAGGAATGTATGCAATGATTTTTGATAATTTCAGCGTTAACCTGTCCTCAGTGTCTACATTTCATGGAAATAAACTCCTTTTTTTTGTCTATTCATTAAACGCATGGTTTGTTTTGGCAAGGCAACCATAAGCTCTGAAACCGGTGCCTTGCACAGTGTCTCACAGCGTATGGGAAGTATAGGTTGTAAGACACAAAAGGAAAAATGCTGGCCAGCTCTGGAGGCTGGTAGATCTGAAACTTTGATGGAGCCACAATACGTCTCTAAGGTAGAGAAATTGGAGGCGAAAAAGGCATCGAAACCAGGAGGCCTCCTTGAGAGTAACCCGACTCCCAAAGAAGGAAACAAGCATACACATTTGGTGTATGCCGTCAGCCCTACCCAAGGTTCCATGCATGGTGCTCCTAAAAAGACTCATCAGTGAAAAAACACATGGTGTAGGAAAAACTAGCAAGACCAGTTATTAAGACAAAGGAGCCCACAGTTCATGAAACCAAAGATGGTGACTTGGACATCACCACAGGCCCTGAAACCATAACCTGTTAAACATTAGGGGGGCCGGGGGGGAACGCGAGTGGCCGTAGAGCGCCTCCAGGGGGTACTTAAGCTGTCAGGGAAGGTTCGCGACGGTTGGACTTTGAGATTGTGCAGTCCTGGTCGCCTGCTCCCGAGCCTTCCCTGATCTGAGTTAGAGATTTTCCATAGGAGGTGAGGTAGTTAGTGTATGAGTTTATCTGGTGGGCGGTTAGGTTTAGCTAGCATAAAAAAAAGTGAATAATAAATAGCGGAGGTGCCGTACATAAGGCACCTCCTTCATTACAAAGAGTATTGTTTTCTGCTCTGGTGTACCCTGTCTGGTGTCCGGGGGTGGGGATCAGCTTTCTCTATGGGCCTCCTGCTCCGGAGGGGCTGTTCTCTCTGTGAAAGTCTTTCCTTTGGGTTCGGGGGTGCGAGCGTGTAGGCTGGGCGGGAGCATACTTGATTTAGTGCTCTATCCCGGTGTTCAGCTTCAGATTAGCACTGTGGTGTCAAGCTGTGGACACAGGTGGCAGTGTAATATTTAAAGGGACCAGCACGTTTTATGTGCTTTGTTTATTAGGTACGGGTGGTGACGCGGCACTCAGGGGGCAGTGTGTGCTTTACAGCACATTTATGGTTTAATTAGAGAAGCATTGGGATTACTCATTTTTGGCCCTGTTATATTGTTGGGGCTCCTTCCTTTTTAAAAGCGTTTCTTACATTTGGCTGTTTTAAAAAAAAAAGTTATTTTGGGTAGGCAGTTTTAGTATATTTTAAAAATAAATAAATAAATACAATAATAATTTTAATACGTTTGTATAAATTAGCAGAGGTATCGTAAATAAGGTACCTCCAATTTATCTTGGTTCGGGGCCGTTGGCTGTCCGCTTTTTGGGGTTTCTGTGTGGCCCGGGGGCTTTGCGTGTGCCAGCTTCTGCGGTTTCTTTTTTGGGGGCAGAACGGTTTTCCTGCCGATCACGGGGGGAGGCGCGGAGTTTGTTTGGGTCGCTGGGGGTTGCTGCCATTGGGGATCACTCTCCGTGTGCTGCTTAGTTGCCGTGGGGTTTCTCCTGCTTCCGACTGCATTAGGTGCGCGGTAGCAGCAGCAGGGGGCTCCCTTATAGGGACTGCTTTGTTTTTTCTATTCTCGGTGCCGAAACTGTGCTGGTGCGGTGCGGCCTATGAACCGCCAGGTGGCAGTGTTATACGCTCATTTTTTTTTCCGGCCACAAATTGATCGTGGGTTGCCAGTTTTATATGTTCTGGGTCTTGGGGCAGATGAGGAGCTAGGGGAGGGGGCTATTTAGGGCAGGGGTGTTATTTAGGTGGGGGGTGTATTAAAAATAAATAAAAAATATAGATGTATTTTTTCCTAGGCTAATGAGTGGTTCTATATTCTCTATTTGGGAATTAGAGTTTTATTAACACTTTACAGCGAGATTAAGTTTTATAGCCCCATTTTCTTTTCTGAGTTGCCTAGTTTAGGGGTTTTGGTCCACGGGTAGGTGCTGGCTCGGGGGCTTAGTTAGCTAGTTTAGATTGGAGGGACTTATTTTGGTGCAAAACAGATTATTGGTGCACTATGGTGGGCCAGGGAGCCAGTAAGAAGAGTATGGTGGACGCTAGGGCTCTGAGGGAGGGCCTGGAAATTATCAGCAGGGCATCTAAGGCCCAATTGGAAGGGGTGGTGGAAGAGGTCACGGGTGAGGGGGAGTTAGGTGGTGGTAGGCCGCAGCGTAGAGCTGCAGCAGATGGGGCTCTTGCGACAGTGGTGGCTTGCACCCCCGCGGTGGTGAGAGGGTAGGTTTGGGAATCCAGGGGCAGGAAGATGAGGAGGGAGATTGACAGGAGAGCGTCCAGGGGAGAAATGATTTCGGGTGGGGAGCCAGATAGGGATAGAGTTAATAATGACCAGGTGGAATTAGGGGATGTGAGGAGTGTTCAAAAAGGGGGGGGTCAAGGGAGCCACAGAGGGGGGTGTGATGGAGCGCAGAAGGGGGCAACAGGGCAGAGGGGAAAGGGGGTATATACCTGCGGAAGAGTGCAGGTGGGAGAAGGAGAGAGAGGTCCCCATCAATTGATGAGGTTAGGGAGGGGCGCGGAACAGCCCCCCCCCGGTTAGGAGGAGTGTGGGCGGAGGGCACTGCTCAGCCCCTGCTGTTCAGGTGGAGGGAGAGGTTTTAAGAACGGCCCCCTCCTCGGTCAGCGCAAGGAGAGCCTAGAGGGTGCAGCACGGCCCCTAACGAGGAGGATTACAGGGTGGAGGACTGTACGCCTCACCTGAGAGAAGAGGACCAGGCAGGGGTTTCTGCGGCCCCGCCGAGAAGACGTCAAAGGAGTGGCGAGGCGGACGCCCCGGGCTCGCAGGAAGAAGATTGACTCAACTTGGGCATGAGTTTGCATCCACAATGGTATTTAAGGGGTGATGAAGTTGGTTTGGAGGATTATGTGGGGCAGTGGGAGGAAGAAGGTTATAGGGCTGTAAGGGAAAGTGGGGAGGAGAGAAGAAGTTTGAGGGGGGAGTGGGAAAGACAGGTGCAGGGCGGTCAGATGCCAAGAGGTCAGGGGAACAATTGTCTGAGTGAGTCTGCTGACATGCTTTGTCCCTGCAGTAGGAGCCCTTGAAGAAAAGAGATGAGGAGCATCGGTGTGGACGCCAGACCACAGACGGGCTGTATGGAAAGAGGTGAGCGGGAATGGTCATCTGCATGGCAGAGGGGACACGAGAATGGGGACGGGTAATGAAGGGTCTGGCCTGCAAGGGGTAAGGAAAGAAGTTGGTGTACAGGCCATTGGAGCCTTGGGGGATGAGAAGGGCATTTGCTCAGTGGAGGTTCAAACGGACAAGGTGGTGGAGCCATTGGGACTCAAGGTACAAGTTGCAAAAGAAAAGGAGGTTTAAGTGAAAGGCAATGAGACAAAACTGCCGTACATGGGTATCACAAAACCTTTGGGGGCGCACTTGATGGCAGCGACCAGGGAGAAGATTGAGGCGGGGGAATTTGTAGATGTTTTTAAGCTGCTCCATAGGGAAGTGCGAGCAAAGGAGGGGTCTAAGGAAGAAGAGAGGGAACTGGTGTCGCGCCCAACGGTCCCAGTGATATTGAGAATTGGACGTCAACATTTATCATTTATGCCAGCGTATGTTGTGAGAAATTCCCCGAGCGATGCGTAGCTCTGCTCAAATATATGGATGTAATTAAGAAGGATTTCATGGGTTTTGGGGGTTTTGCCTGGGTACGCTATGATGAGGAATTCAGAGCAAGAATGGTGGAGGACAGTCAGGCTGTGTGGGGGGAAATAGACATGGATCTTTGGCTGCAATTGATGGCTCCAACGAGGCCTGCCCCGACATTGCACTCAGCAAGTGGTCTGCCTGTGCCTTACCGGCCCTTTCTTGGTCGCCCTGCCCATGAGGGTGTAGGGGGAGGAGGCAGAGGAGAGCCCTCAGCAGCGTGTTGGGCGTTCAATAAAGAAGGCTGCACGAGGGGGATGTGCAAATGTAAACACGAGTGCAGCAGGTGTGCGGGTCGGCATCCGGTTACAGATTGTTTTCAGGCAGGGAACAGTGGGTCAGGGCGAGGAGCGGGGCAAGGAGGTAGGGGGGAAAGACCGCATGCCAGGTAAATTGGGGTATTCTGGTATGTCGGGCTCAGTTTATTGGAAAAGGAGGGGGCGGCACAAGGTTTGATGAGAGGTTTTGGGGACGATCCAAAGGGGGTAGGAGAGGGGGAGGAGGAAGACGCTTAGGTAGGGCAGGGGAGGGCCACAGGAGGGATGTAAATGTGGAAATTGTTAAGGGGTGGTGGCCATCGTTTGGAGGGCATGGACGACGGTGGCGAAGCCCTCACGCTTGCCGCACGACAAGGTGAGTAAGCTTCAGGCTGCATGGACGGAGGTGTGGGAGCGCCTCTGGTGCAGCAGGGGGAAGTGATGAGATGGGTCTGCATGGACAGGGGTGCACTAGGGCCCCTGGTGCAGCTGGGGGGAAAAATGGAGTAACGAAGCAAGGTGCTGGAAGAGGAATTTATATGGAATGGACTGCATGGACGGGGGTGCAGATTTGGCCCCTGGTGCAGCGGTGGAGAGGAGTAAGGCAGAAAAGGGGCCTGCATGGACGGGGGTGCACTAGGGCCCCTGGTGCAGGTGGGGAAACAGGTGATAATGGACGCAAGGAGCTTGAAGATTAGTTATATGGAATGGACTGCATGGACGGGGGTGCAGGTTTGGCGCCTGGTGCAGTGGCGAAGAGGAGTAATGAAGAAAAGGGCCTGCATGGACGGGTGCACGTGGGCCCCCGGTGCCGGGTGGGCAATGCAGGGCCATACTAGTAAGGTGAGGGAAGGTGGGGGGCAAGGGTGAGTAGGTGGGTAATAGGTTAGAGGAGAAAGGGCATCTAAGTGGGATGAGCTGTGTTGTTTAAAGGTTAGGCGAAAGGTGCGAAATATAGGGGGACAGTTAGGAGAGGACCGGGGCTGTTTCCTGAGAGGGATAAGGAGATAGCCAGGAAGGATAGGTTACTGAGGAAGGTGTTACTAGTGGTGTGGGAAAGGTTAGGAGGTTGGAACTCATTCATTTAGGAGGGGTGCAGCATCTGAAGGTAGCAGCCTGGGCTATTCAGAGGAGTAGGTGAAAAGTTTGGGACGCTGTAAATAAGGGAGATACAAAGGATATGTCGGGGACCGGGGCAAACGGTATGTCTTTAAAGAATTTTTCAGTAGGTAGCAGGAGTGTTGCATTTATTAGGATGTTGTTGATTTGTAAGTGATTTTGTAATTTCTTTTTCAGATGCTGCTAGGAGGACGGGCCAGATGTCACAAATCTGGTTTGTGGGACATGCTATGGTTAAGTGGGTGGGGAAGGAAGCTGAGAAAAGGGTTGTTGGCAGGCAACTGGGTTGCAGCTATAAAGATGTTGTGGTGAGATGGTCTGGGTTTGGGGGCTGCGCTGGAATCAGTTGCTTCCTATGTTGGCTGGGTTGAGGGAAAGCTAGGGGCCTCCGGATGGGGTGATTATTCATGGTGGGGAAAATGATCTGGTAAGGGATATGGGTGTGGCTCTTCTTAGGAAAATAAAAAGTGGTTTTGTTACGGGTCCGACAAGTGTGGCCTCAAGCAAATGTAGTGGGGACTAAGTGGTTGCCACGGAGAGTTTGGTGGGGAGCGAGGAATGTGGGAGTGATAGAGCGGGCAAGGAAGGGGATAAACAGAGAGATGGTAGAATTTTGTGCATCGGTGCGGTACAGGTTTTGGACCATAAGGAGATAGTTTAGGAAGGATCCAGGAGATTTAGAGAGGATGGTGTACACTTGTCGGTATTTGGGAATAATCATTATCTGGCGGACTTGAGCTCTTGGCTGGGAGATTGGTTAAGGAGTTGGAGGTAAGGAGAACTGGTGGGGGGTGGGGCAGAAAGAACACCTCGGTGGAGGGGGCATGGCCCCTTTAGATGTGGGGGAGGGAAGCACAATGGGGGAATGGCGCGGGAAAGGATGGGGTGGTGCTGTTGGCACAAGCGGGCCACCCCGGGGGAACAGGTATTGAGCCTGGAGGGGCATGGCCCCGGGGAGAAAGCGGGACGCCTGGAGAAGGGGTAAGGAGACGTTAGGGTCCAAGGGATAGTTAGGGAGGAAATGGTTTTATTTAATTGTTGGGGGGAAAATGAAAATGTTTAATTATTTAATTGGGTGTTTAAAATAGTTCTTTAGTCTGTAAGGCCATGGAGCCAGGTAAGCGTTTAATTGTAAGCTTTGGCCTGTCACATTAAAGCGACCTTTTCCACTTTTAAATGAGTCTGGGTTTTTGTGCAGTAAGCCAAAAAGGGCATTGCAACCTGAAGACTGAAGTTGACCAAAATAATGGTGCAGCTACTGAAGAAGTGTATGGCACAGGTAGGGGGCATGGTGCATGACCCCTGGGTGCCCGGATGGACACGGCACTGAGAACCCATGCCACTGAAACTGCTTGCACTACCAAAAAGCAACAAGAGATGTAGGGGCCAAGACACCGTACCCCCCCACCTCCCCCGAGAGCACACGGCATAGACATATGAGGGAGCACACTGATGATACCCTACAAGCAGACTCCGCAACTCCGCAAGGGCCCAGATTTGTTTGATAGAAACCCTATCAATATAGAAAGACACAGTTAGGTCTTAAATAGCTGTGAAGGAACTAAGTGAAGGAAAGGGGTAACTAACGGTGGGTAGAAAGGGAGCCACTGGACGGCCCTCTATGCCTTTCAAGATACTTAAGGGGCAATCCCCCCTACACTGCCCACTGTGGACCAGGTGGCTTTGGTGAGCAGGAAGAATGCCTACAAGTACAAGCAGAAAGTGTCTGCGGTGATCATGCAGTGGACGGCCTCAAACTGCCCACTGGAACTGGTTGGTCAAGAAAAAGCACCCCCAGTCTCCACCCTGCAACAGCTCGCCGGGTAGTTGCAGAACTGAAAGGCTGTCATCTCATCACTCCAGCGTTACAAGGGGACTTCTGCAAGACCCCCCCCTGATAGTATAGTTCAAAATGTGGGACACCAACATTCACACACCATATTTGCAAGTGAACAGGGGAGCAAACCCATTCACCCTCTGGGAAGGATAGGCAGCAGGTAACATATGGGTTGCAAACTCAAGACACTCAATGTCTTTTTAAAGACTGCTTTTGGAAGAGGCTTGTGATCAGGAACAAGCTATTTGGTTAGAGCACTTTTTATACTGAACTTCATGCCCCTTGAGTAAAAAATAGCTCCAGAATCCCTTTAATTGTATTTTTTTAAGAGCTTTGCCCCCCCACCCCCTGCGGGTCAGCCCCACGGTTGAAGACTACTGCTAATAATAGATAGCACATGATCCACCATCTTTGTAGTTTTACATGCCTTGGGAACTACATCTCCCAGACACCCTATTGTTACTTATTGACACGTCAGGCGCCTTCAGCGACCAGCGGGTCTTCGCCGGTCCTATTTAAGCATCTACAGCTCTGGCCCTTCAGATTGATCGCTGACTTCCTCCTGGGCTCTCACGGCCAGTACGGTGGTTCAAGATTCTGAAAATTAGCAGATTAAGCAACTAGACCACTTTGCCTATTTAAAGGTTCCAGTGAGCCACTAAGATTATTTCAGTCAGTAGTTCTCTCAATGGCATTTTTTACTGTGCTTATTCATACATTGAAGCGTGTAAGGAACTACATTACATTGTGCATTATTTGTGTGACATTTGCAGAGATAAAAAACTCTGATCTAGACTTACCCTTGTTGATCCATCATCTTTGTAGTTTACATGCCTTGGGAACTACATCCATTTTTCCTTGTCAACTATGCCAGACTTCCATGATGAAATCATACAACTGCTGAGCAAATGTAATGGTTCTAACAGCTCTACTTTATTCCTGGGTGACTTTAATTACTGGCAGGGTGAATGGCTCTTCTGTTCACTTGCAAATATGGTGTGTGAATGCTGGTGCCCGACGGACCAGAAGGCCACCAATCTGGAAGAATCACTTCTCAATATGGATACCAAGTCATGAACAACAAACACATGAATTGGAACGGGAACATATTGGACTGGATGACTGCCAAGAATATGGCAGTTGACACCTTTGAAACAATCTCTTGCATTTGGTCAGACCATAGTTAACTTTCACATTGAATTTAAGACTCACATTCAGAGATCCTACCACAGCACGAGGGTCATGAGTAGGAACCTCTTCCCTCGATATTCAGTCTTGCCTGAATGCAGTCATGCTAAACATCTCAGACAATGACCATGTTGAGGCTTTGGTTGACCACTATACTAAGTCTCTTCAGTCAATGATTGATCACACTGCTCTGGTCGAGGCTTGTTAGAATTAATCCAAGGCACCAACACTGGTTTACCCCTGAGCTATCCATTCTAAAGAAGCTTAAACACACCGTTGAGGCTAAGTGGCAGAAACTCCCATCTAAAGAGAATAGGGAACTATGGAAAGTTACAGATAAGAGCTATACATTTAAAATAATTGAAACAAAAAAGAACTTCGAGGGGATTGGGTCCTCCGACGTATTCCATATCTATGACGGGTAATGTCCACAGCTGTGCTGCTTCGGAAAATCTTCGGCTTCTGCGTCGATGACGTCGGTGTGCCGTCCCCGAAGGCCTCCTCCGACGGCCGACATCACCCGATGTGATAAGTAGGACGCACAACGCCTGTAGCCTCTGTTCCGTTTTTCCGAAAACGTGTTCGCTTCGTGAATCTCGGTACGCCTCGACTCTTTGGAGTTTGATGTATTCTTTTCGGTTTGTTGAACCTGTTCGGTTTTTGTGAAGACCTGTTCTACTTCGTCTTCAACCCCGTGTCCAGGCTTCAAGAAATGCGGGGACTGTGGGTCCAAGATGTCGGTCACGGACTCGCACGACGCCTGCCTCTGGTGCCTCGGGGAGGCCCACGATACGGACGACTGTGTCGACTGCCAGTCACTCACGGCCAAGGCCTTGCGGGAGCACAAGAAGAAGCTGTCGGTAGGTCGGGTGTCTAAGCCCCGGAAGTCAAGGTCTACGGGGCTTTCGACGGATGACTCGAGAGGCGGCTCTCCACGTCATCGTCGGAAGTTCAGTGGGTCTCTTTCCAGGAGTCAGTCTCGCCACTCCTCCGCCTCTTCGAGGCGTTCCCGGAAGCGCCGGCATCGGTCGCCTTCCTCGTCCTCTTCCGAGGACTCCGCCCTTTGGCGGGTCGCTTATCCCACCATGCAAGCGACACCGGAGGAATGGGCTTCCTTCGGGAAGCAGATGTTAGCGATTCTTGAATCGCAGGGCACCGGTCCGTCCGTGCCTCCGAGTGGGGTCGGTCGGCACCGGTCGAGAGACACCGCTCGTACGCCTTCGGGCTCGGGTGGTCGGCACGGCTCGCGGGAAAGTTCACGCTCGGACAAGGGTAGCCGTTCTCGCCATGCCCGTTCCAGTTCCCGGTCCTCGACGCGCTCGAGACCGTGTGATCCTGTGCCATCTTCGAGGAAGATGTCGACGCCTGTGGCACCGAGGATGTCGACCATCTCTCTCGAGGCTCCGCCTTCGAGGGGGTCGTCGACGCTGTCGGCGACTAGGTCGTCGAGACACGCTCGGAGCTCCGGCTTCGAGGCCTGTGTCGACGCCGTCGATGCTGGCGGCGCTGCGGCTGACATCGACGCCGATTCTCTTGACACCGGTGCCGACTCGTTAGGCGCCCTCGACGCCTTTCAAGGCGGTGGTGTCGGAGGGGCCCCGTGGCACAGGGTTAGTCCCTAGAAAGGCTCTGGCTAAGGTCAGGCATAGCTTTGGTACCCAGGTGTCTTCCTCTCACCGCCTGGAGTAAATTTCAGAGGGTGATGATGGCTCTGATGAAGGCTTGGTTCCGGTACCAGATAAGCTTCTCTCGGGCCATAGCCAGTTTGATGACCTGAGGCAGTCACTGCATGAGGCCAGTGGACTGGACACCTCTCCAGAGGTGGTGTTTTGTAGGCCGGAACCTGGCACTCATGCCGATTCGTCATACCGGCGCCTTATGTCTCGGGTCACTGAGTACTTGGGATGGTCGGCTCCCCCAGGGGAGTTCGTTCAGGATGATCTCACGGACATCCTTGATCTTGGTCCCCCCACTGACCCGGTACTGCTGTTTCATATGGCTCTGCAGAGAAGGGTGGCGGCGGCTTGGACTGCTCTGGAGAGTCTCCCGGCCGTGGGCAAGTCTTTGTCGTGAAAAAATTCCATCCAGCCAGTAGCGACCCCTGCTAATTGTCCAGGCACCCCACTCCGGAGAGTTTCGTGGTGCAGGCGGCTACGGCCCCGGCAAAGCAGGCGTCGTATCCTACCATCCCTCCGGATAGGGAGGACAAACGTTTTGACGGCTGGGCGAAGAAAGTGTTTTCTTCAGGGGGTATGGCGCTTCAGGCGGCCAACTCCATATGTGCCTTGTCTCATTTCACACACACTCTGTGGAACTGTGTTGCATTAGCGGCTGAACATATTTCCGAAGGGGACGAACGGGATGGTTTCCTTGCTATGGTTCAGGATGGCAAGGATGCCATGTGTGAGACCGTTCAGTCGGGTTTGGACATGGCAGATTGTGTCAGCCGGTCCATGGTGGCGAGCACTGTAATACGCAGGTTTGCGTGGTTGCGGAAGTCTGGGTTTGCTCCTGATGTGCAGTCCCGGCTCCTCAACATGCCCTTTGACGGTGAACATCTTTTTGGCAGCAAGGCTGACGAGAGCCTTGAGAGGTTGCAGTCCTCCAAAGCTGCAGCAAAGTCGTTGGGCGCTGCAGTTCGACAACCTCCACCTTTTCGTCCTGGGGACAACAATGGAGGGGAGGTTCCTTTTGCTATTACTCGTCCTTCAGTAAAGTGAGAGGAGCTAGCAGTCAAAGAGGCCACAGTAAGAGTGCCAGAGGTGGAAAACAGGGTACTCGAGGTGCCAAGGCCGCTCGGGCAGTTGCCTCTTTGCCCTCAGGCAACGCCACAGCTGCTACCACTCGGTCATGAGGCTAGGTCCCTTGGTTCGCCGGTTGGGGGAAGGCTGGCGCAGCATCTTGTAGAGTGGCATGCCATTACTTCAGATGTGTGGGTTCTGGAGATCATAACCCACGGCTACTGTCTTCCCTTTCGGCAGAGGCCTCACGACAATCCACCTGGGAACCTCTCTTTGAAGAGTCCGGTTCCGCTCCTTGCGCAGGAAATTCAAGCCCTGCTGGAGAAAGGCACCATAGAACCGGTGCCTGTAGCGGAGAGGAACAAGGGATGGTATTCCCCTTATTTTTTGATTTCGAAGAAAGACGGGGGATTGAGACCCATCATGGACTTGCGCGGTTTGAACTAACTCCTCAGGAAGGACAAGTTCAAGATGGTTACTCTCTCTCAAGTCCTCCAGGCCCTTCAAGTTCAGGTTTCGTTGGCGTCTCTCGACCTCAAGGACGCTTACTTCCATGTGCCGATCCATCCCAAGCACAAGAAGTACCTGAGGTTCGCGGTTGTCGACTCGCACTTTCAGTTTCGGGTCCTGCCATTCGGATTGACCTCCGCCCCGAGGGTTTTCACCAAGCTCATGGTGGTGGTGGCAGTGCATCTCAGGAAAGGGGGGATTCACGTCTACCCCTTCCTGGACGATTGGTTGATCAGGGGGAGCTCTCCCGAGCAAGTCCTGGATCATCTGTCCGTCGCCTGCCACTCCCTTCACAAGCTGGGCTTCTCCCTAAATTTAAAGAAGTCTCATTTGACACCAACACAGCGGCTCCAGTACATCGGAGCAGTACTCGACACATCCCTGGGGCAGTGTTTTCCTCCCCAGGTGAGGCCTCTTCACATTCAGCAGATGGTGCACAAGTTTCAACTTGCCCAGAATCTCCCAGCGTCTGAGTTCTTGAGACTGCTCGGCCTCATGGCATCCTACATTCTTCTGGTGCCAGAGGCTCGTCTGCGAATGAGATCTTTGCAGTGGGCACTCAAGCTCCACTGGTCTCAGTCCTCCGGCAGGCTGTCGGACCCTGTTTAGGTGCCACCCTCGTCGCCCAGGACCTTCTGTGGTGGGCCGTCAAAGGCATTCTGATGAAGGTGGCCCCATTTTGGCTGCCCTGGCCGGAGGTGACGATCGTGGCGGACGCATCCTTCACGGGATGGGGAGCACATGCCACCGAGTTGACAGTCAGCGGTCGTTGGTCTCCGTCGGAGTCCAGACTCCATATCAATCTGTTGGAGCTGAGGGCCGTCAGGCTTGCCCTGAAGGCTTTTCTGCCGACTGTGCGAGGAAAGAATGTCCTGATTCTAACGGACAACACGGTGGCCATGCACTACCTCAACAAAAAGGGGGCAGGGTCACTTCCTCTGTGCAGGGAGGCGATGCAGCTCGAGTTCTGAGCCATCCAGCAGGAAGTTTCGATCTCGCCTGTTCATCTGGCCGGAGACGACAACGAGACGGCGGACGCACTGAGCAGGCAGAGCACGATCTCTCACGAGTGGGAGCTGGCTCAGGAGATTCTCCTGGAGATGTTCGCCCTTTGGGGGACCCCTCAAGTGGATCTCTTCTCCTCCATTGTCAACCGGAAGTGCGAAAGGTTCTGCTCACGGGAATTTCCTCCAAAAGGAGCCTTAGGAGACGCGTTTGTGGTGGAGTGGTCATTCCCACTGCTGTACGCATTTCCTCCAGTCCCGTCATCCTGCAAGTACTGCAGAGGTTACGGAGGTTCGGTTCCCGGATGATCCTCATTGCTCCGGCGTGGGCACGGAGGACGTGGTACCCGGACCTTCTCGACTTGTCCATCTGCCCTCCACGTCGTCTTCCCTACCGAGACGATCTGCTCTCACGGGGGGGGTCAGGTTCTCCATTCAGAGGTCAGATCCCTCAACCTTCAAGCTTGGCTTCTGGAAGGTTGAGGTATAAGGATTGGGACCTCCCTGAAGACGTGATGGAGGTGTTGCTCTCGGCCAGGCGGCCAGCAACAAAGTCTCTGTAACGTTGTCGTTGGAGAAAGTTCTGTGACTGGTGCAGAGTTAAGAATGTGGATCCTTTTGAGTGTGACATTCCCATGTTTCTGTCTTTTTTGCTTTCCTTGGCCCGCAGGGGCTTGCAAGTGGGGACCATTAAAGGTTACCTGGCGGCGCTGTCTATATTTAAGCGCTCGTCTGAAGAATGTTCCTATTTTAAGATTCCTTTAATTTCTCAGTTTTTGAATGGGCTCACTAATGTGTTCCCTTTGTCACCTTTTCTGGTGCCCGGTTGGGATTTGAACCTTGTTCTTAACTTTCTTATGGGTGCTCCGTTTGAACCTTTGCATTCTTGCCCTTTGAGACTGTTAACTCTGAAAACTGTGTTTTTGGTTGCGGTTACTTCTGCTCGCAGGGTGAGCGAGTTACAGGCACTTTCAGTTAAGCCACCCTTCACTGTGTTTCATATGGACCGGGTTGTCCTTAGAGTTCGTCCTTCCTTTCTTCCGAAGGTGGTTTCGGAATTTCATTTGAGCCAGAAGGTTGTTCTTCCGGGGTTCTATCCTCCTCCACATCCTGGTAAGGAAGAGGAGAGTCTCCATAAGCTTGATCCTAGGAGAGCATTGAGCCTTTATATTTCGCGCATGTCCCGGGTCAGAGTGGACGATCAACTTTTCATTGGTTACGCTGGAAAGCGTTTGGGACGAGCTGTGTCGAAACAGACTTTGTCTCGGATTATTTTAGCTATCTCCGAGTGTTACCGCTTGGCTGTTAAGGACCCTCCGGCTGGCTTGCGGGCCCATTCTACCAGGGGAGTGGCTGCGTCTACTGCCCTGCAGAGGGGTGTTCCTATTTGTCACATCTGTGATGCAGCTCCCTGGGCTTCAGTACATACTTTTGTACGTCACTACTCCCTCGATTCCATCCAAGGGCAGGATCTGGCCTTTGGCAAGGCAGTCCTTTATTCCGCAATTTGATTGGGCATGCTAAATTTGTGTTCTAAATTCTTTTCCCACCTCCTTGCTTGGTACTGCTTTGGGAGTCTGTCATAGATATGGAATACGTTGGAGGACCCAATCCCCTCGAAGAACAAGTTACTTTCTTACCTGGTAACGTTCTTTCGATGGGATGGTCCGACGACGTATTCCATATCGCTTCCTCCCGCTGCAGAATTTCTTTTGCGATTGCAGCTTGCGTTCCGCAAGGCCGTGTGTGTCTGACTGCCAGAAAACTGGTGTCGCACGTTCTGGGGGGAAAAAACTACAACTGAGGCTACGGGCGTCGTGCGTCCTACATATCACATCGGGTGACGTCGGCCGTCGGAGGTCCTCGGGGACGGCGCATCGACGCAGGACGCAGACGCCAGAGATTTTCCAAAGCAGCACAGCTGTGGACATTACCTGTCATAGATATGGAATACGTCATCGAACCATCCCATCGAAAGAACGTTACCAGGTAAGAAAGCAACTTGTTCTTCTTCAACTCCCAAATTGGAGACGCATCTAACAAGTCTGGTCTGGAATCTTTTCCAATTAATTAAAACCCTGAAAAAAAAACAGTTTCTACTACCACCATGTGCCTGCAGCTTCAGACTGTAGGATGGTCCAGACGGCCTTTGAAGCCAAAATAGCCAAAGCAAGGGATCAGGTCCTCCTTGCCCAGTCCACCCCCAAACCACTCAATAATACCTCCTGGGGCCTTGAGGGCCCCTCAGACTCTCCCTAAATTCTCTCTCAGCCCTATCGAGGTATCGGATATGGAGAAGCTACTTTCCTGTATGAAACCCACTTCGTGTGCAGAAAACCCCCTCCCACCAAAGATCATTTTCGAGCATAGAGCCATCTTTGCCCCCTTTCTGACACGGTTTGTCAATGCTTGCTTCCGGGACAAGCACATCCCACCTTTTATCAAGGTGGTTAAAGTCACGCACCTTCCCAAAAAAGTAGGCCTTGACCCCAGAGACTCAACAAATCTTAGGCTAATAACTAATTGCCATTTTCTCCCAGAGATATTAGACAAACTGGCCACAGCACAATTTCAATCTTATGTTGAAGCCGATAACGTCTTGCCTGGGGGCCAATCAGGTTTCAGGCCGGCGCATAGTACGGAAACGGCTTTGATAGACTTACCGTCTCATATGCTGTGGATTATGGGGAATGGCAAGACAGGCCTACTGGTCATTTTAGACCCATCTACAGCCCTTGATCTGCTTGACCAATAATGCCTTCTTCATGCTCTGGAAGCTATTGGTAATTGAACAGAAAGCATTGAAGCCATCCGACTGCTCCACTAGAGCAATCACGTCTCCAGAATCCATTGCGGAGATGCTTTTTCTCCTCCTGCACCCATCCTTTGTGGAGTACCACAGGGTGCCAGTCTGTCGCTGGTGTTATTTAACATCTATAGTCAGCCCCTCTGCTCCCTATTAGAGAGCCTTGGTGTCTTTTTTTACTAACTACGCAGGCGACACGCAACTGGTGATGGAACTCGTGGGGGCCACTCCATGGACTCTTCTAGACTGCATTTACTTCTCAGACATATTGAATTTTGGATGTGTGAGAATTGGATGTGCATTCATGGAGGGAAGACGGAGTTGCTCATCCTTGGTTCTTCCCAGGCTACAGGTAAACTCAGTGTGAATTATGACAGCTTCGCCATAAATAACATCAGCATCCCAGTCTAACATAAGGTAAAAACACTGGGCGTCACTTTGGAAGCCTCATTCAACTGGAACAAACACACCAATATGATCAGTAGAAATAGCAATTATCACCTTTGACTTCTCAAGAAACATAAGACCATTCCTGACCAAAAAAAAGAATGCTGCTACCATCGGCCGGGCCACCGTCCTATCAAGACTTGACTACTGTAATGCGCTTTTTCTTGGGGCAAACAACACCAGTCTAAAAAGATGTCGGCAAATTCAAAATGATGCGGTACGGATCATAATAAATATCCCATGGACAGAGCACATCTCTAAACATCGGAATGACCTGCATTGGCTGGCCAGCCAGGACCGCATTAAATTCAAAACTGGCACTACCGTCCATTGTTGCCTCTTTGGCAACGCCCCTTCTTATCTCAAATCTGCAGTGACCCCCTACTCACCCGGAAGACATCTTCATTCATCCGACCTGGTCCTGGTCTCTTGCCCGCCCTTCAAAGGCTAAAGGCCTTGGTCGTTCCTTCCCAGTCCGGACCGCCCAGTTGTGGAATTCTCTTCCCCGGGACCTGAGCCTGGTGAACAATCTCTCTAGTTTCAGGAAAACACTCAAGACTACACTTTTCAGGTAGTAGTCCCAGGAGCTCAATGACCGCTCTCCTTTCTCCGTCTTGTGCTCTTCTTTTTGTTGTCTTGTGTGCACCCTGATGTCTGCGGGCTTCCAGCACGTTCAAATAAATGAGTAAGACGTGCTTGGGTGAGGCAGGTGGGCTGCAATGGGTCTGGTGACAGAGATCCTCATTGCGAAGCTGGCAGGTTTTCGTCCAGAAATGCAAACCAACTTAATGCATGCCATCTGTTGGAGACAATTGTTTGGTAGACAGAGTAAAGAGGCATTGATTGGAGAAAAAAATATTTTTAATTTTATTAAAACAAGCATCTATGCGCCATGACAACGAGACCTTGAAGTCGAAAAGGTAGTCCCTAATGTAAGCAGTCGGGGCAGTCTTTTCAACCCCCCCTTCGCACTAGCAGGGCATAGGAGGACATGGCATCTAAACTGGGGCACCTACACCCTTTTCGGACCTGCTGAAGAAGGCACACCCATCATTGGAAGGTTCTGATGTGATCCTACGACCTCTTCCTTCGCGATGTTGAAGTCTTGGCTTCGAAAGCTGCAGGACAAGAAGTATTTGAACACTGCATTTACCCAGGCCATATTTAATTCAAACCAGTGTGTATTTAGGGCAACGGGATGAACTTAACGCATACGTTTTAATACAATTGTATACTATATGCAGAGGGGTTTTGGCTCCCTAGATCTATTTGGCAAGGTCGAAGAAAAAACACACACACACACTCCTTTGTTTCTGTGTCTCTCTCTCGTGTCTGTGTGTCTTTTTTTCAGTGAAATCATTCACTATTATTCCCGTTTGGGCAAACTTCTGTTTTGTATTTACGTATAGAAATAATTGTCCTTTGTCCAAAGAGCATATTAATAGCTGGGGCCGTGCCACCAATGGGGGTTTTACTGCGTGTGCAAAGCCATGAGAGAATAGTTAATACACGAAGCCAGCAGGTGGTGGGGAAGGAGCTTGAAGGATCAATGGGGTCACGGGGGACAAGGGTAATTGGGTGGAGGGGAGATTGTAGCAGTCTAAGACTAAGGGGCTCTCCCCTTGCAGAGAGTGGTGTGGATCCTAAGGGCGGTCTCCAAGTCCAGAGCCAGGAGGGTGAAGGTAGGACAACGCACAGGGCTGAGGTGAAGGGGGTCAGTGGGTAGCAGAGAGCTTTCAGTTCAGTACGAGGGGGAGTGTATCGGGAGAGCGATTCAGCCAAGTTGGGGGGGGGGGCGCGGAGGGAGTGTAGCTAACCCACAGAGGGATTTAACCGCACAATGGAGGACTTTGAATAGCGAGCAATTTTGCGCTGATAGCCTTCCTATGTGAAGGTCCTGCCCAAGGGTGGGAAATAATAATAGTGGGTGGGGGGGGGGCAATACCTCATTGACGGAAGCAAAGGAGAACAGGGGGAGCCCCACGAGGACATTGGAACAGGAATCCAGAAAACGTAAAAATGTCTACTGAGAACCACCTTTTTGCAATAAACTTGGCTCCAATAAACTCAACCTAAAAACATACTGGGCAAAGTTAAATTGCTTTGGGGGAAGATGCTTTTACCTGGAGCTGTAATCCAGTCTGTGGGGGTCCAGGGTGGGGATAATTGTACAGCTGTTCAGGAAATGAAGCCTGGCAGCCATGGGCGGTGGTGAATGGCTTTCCATGATCGTTATTGGGGTATTCAGTGAGCGGGGGCCTAGCCTTCGAGAAGCAATGCAGTGGGAGGTGACAGTGAGGGAAGCAGAGCGGCACAGGAGCAGCGAGCACAGTTACGGCATTTGATGAACCATAGCAGTTAGTGTTCATCCTTCCATGCTATGAACTTTGATTCCATCGACACATCAACAGTAGATACGGTCTGCATTAGAACACATTGACTATAAGATAGAGACAGCCCTTGGAACCAGTGCCTTGAATCTGCTGCTATTACAGCGACTCTCAATAGCGTCTGCGTGTCGTCCATTCAAGGTTGTGCGTCGCCCGTCTCCTCGCCATCGTGGATCTTAACGTGTGATGTAAGAAAGCATCCAAGGAGGCCGCCAGTGACCAGGAGAAATGTCAGAAGCGATCGGATGATCGTACTCCAGACCAGTGGCTCATATTTCACAGCTGTCTCCGCTTCCCCTGAAAGTAAAACGCAGGCAATTAGCAATATGACTCCCTGTCAGTTCGAATCATTATCAAATGGCACACTTTGAAAGATAGCCCCCTCCGTATGACAACGTTGGTTTTGTTAAGTGAAGCCATTCTACAGTGGAGCGCCCTTCCGCCTGTATGGCCCCGTCCCTTCATGCCCAAACATCCCTGAATTGCACCAAACTAATGTGCTCAGAGCGGTTCTAGTTCAAATCTCGCTGCCGAGAATAACGCGGCAGTGTACGCCGACGATGAAAGCCTCGTACTACGAGAATGTCAAATTCCCGATGGTTTACAATGGAAGTTTGTTGTGCGGATGTTTTTAACGCCCCCAAATGGCAGGGTGTGCAGCAGTGCGTTTGGTGATTTGCAGTGAGAGGAGGAAAGCGGAGGATCTGGAGAGTCTGTCTTTCCTTGCACAAGACCAGAACATTATGTACTTTGAAATGTGCCCATATGTTGACTTGAATATTGTGCTCAATAGATCTACCATCCTCACTTTATTGAGGCAGGCTAGTAGTCTGGCAAAGCTATCGACGCGTGATATAACATATGTCAGTTTCCCATTCGAGGACAGATGCGACCTCGCAGAAGTGGCCTGGAAGTAGTCATTTGTTAACCGTATGGTTTTGGAGGAAAGAGAAGAAATAATGAAGTATGGATGTGTGGTGTATGAAGAACGTCAGGCGGTGAGAAGTATGCTCTCTGAACCTATGCGGGGAGCGATGTAAAGTGATGCGGGGTGGTTAAAACCCGGTTTATGGAAACGCTCGCTTACAAACCGTGCAAACGTGAAGGAGGCAATAACTAGCGCCCCATTAAGTGAGCAACACGGGTTGGCCCTCCCTGTTCTCCATTTATTGAAAAATGAATTACTGGGAGCAAGGGGCTGTCGGGCGAATCTTTGACAAATTAAAACTGGCATTGCCTCAATTGGAATACAAGAGGCTACAATAGCTTTTTTGACTTTGAGGATGCAAACCACATTTTTGAGAAGTAAGACATTACCTTTCAGGAAACCTGGCTTAGTCCTAAGTTGTGCCGAGACGGGTTTACCATATTACAGCAAGAGGCTAAGAAACTCAAAAGAGGGTGAATTATTGTTGGCAACAAAAAACTCCAAAATAATGTCATCTCGTATCTTTTCTAATGTAATAGAAGGTATCTTGGCTGCAGAAATAGAGGTGGTATGCAGGGGGCTAAGAAGGAAGCTGTTGGTGGTTAACGTATATTGTAACAACCCGTTAGACACCCTAGATAGATATATTGATCATATCTCTCAATTAGTAGGTGAATGGCTGAGTGAGGCTGATTCGCTGATGATGATGATGATAGCTGGAGTCTTTAATACTGACTGTGTGAATGACGGGCTTCGATTGATGTTGTCTGTCCAACTGAATAGGAAGAAATGGGATAATCTCTGCACAACTTGGGATCTCCATATTTTGAATAAAGTGACGGCCACTAATATAAAAAAAATGGCCAGTACGTGGTAGCAAGGGGAGTCACGCTCTACAATTGATTACATTATGGTTTCCAGATCACTGCTAGATATATGTAATCACGTCACAGTGAAGGAGACCATAATGAGTGATCATAATATGTTGGTTAGTCACTTGTGCATGAAGACAAATGAATCGGGTACCAAAGATCCTATAGATCTGTTGGTTAATCCTGCCGGAAACCATATACATAAATATAGGTATAAGGGCAGGACTTTAAATGAGAAGCTAACAAATGATGTGGATCGTGTCAGTAGAGAGGCCCTAGTAGACAACTGCTCAGTTGAGGGCTTTAATGAGTTCCTCCTGGACCCGGAGAGTCACAACATAATACACGTAACAGACAATTGGCCTTAATACTCTTTTATAAAGAAGTCTGGCTAAAAAAAAAAGGAGAGTCAATTATTAATTGAGACAACTCGGAATTAATGAGTATGGCACAGGAATTTATACAAGTAAGAAAAAGGAAATTCAACTGACCTATAAGCACTGGCCAAGGGGGCCTACACAACTTATGAACAATAAAACCGGGGACAGGATGTTAGGGTTAGACACGAGGCAATTTTGGTCTATAATAAATGACAATGAACATCCACAATGTGTGCTTCAATCGATGGGTGTGTCTGAGGATTTTTGGATTATACACTGGAAAAACATTAATGGCATGGGCTCCAAAGGGTCCAGCAAGTTGGCCAACGGTAGAATTTGGTGCACCAGACATGGAAAGAATAATAGTAAAAGCATTTATGTCTGCTGCAAGCGGTCCAAATTGCTTATCCAATGCAGTGCTTAAAAAGAATGTAAAATTATGGGCTGTGTTACTGGATCTGCTCTTTAAGGATATCCTTCCGAAACGCACAATCCCTCATTCGTGGAGGGAATCCATTATAGTACCAATGCACAAAGAAGTGGAACAATCTGATCCATTGAATTACCGTCCAATCGGCTTGCTGGACCCAGATAGTAAAGTATTTGCCACAATCGTCGTGGAGAAACTGAATGATTGGGTGAAGGAAAAAGTCTCCTGCCCAAAGCACAAACTGGGTTCCGAAAGGGGATGAGAACAACACTCAATGGCTTCATTTTATCTGTTTTGAAGGATAACATTTTAAAGGGCCACGTAGGTAGCCGGGTATGCGTATTTGTGGCTTTAGTAGACTTTTCCAAAGCCTTTGATCTCATAGATAGGGAACTCTTATGGAAGAAAGTAAAAGCATTGGGAATTTCCGTGTCGCTACTCGCAATACTTGAGCATATCCACCAAGAAACCTGGATTAAAATAAGACTGAATTCTAAAGGAGCTTTAACAGCGCCAATCAGAGCATTTAAAGGGTTAAGGCAAGGATGCATATTTGCGCCATGCCTATTTAACATTTTTCTGGCCGACTTCCACCAGGTAATGAAAGATACTGGCCTGGTCTCACCAAAATTGGGGGAGAATCAATAAACTGGCTGGCCTATGCAGACGATTTGGCACTTATAGACTATACACCTGTAGGTTTACAGTGCCTAATGGATTGGTTATTAATCAAAAGAAGTGCCAGAATTTCCAGTTTACCCATCCAAAAATGGCCAGGGCAAAATATAACTGGCAGGTAAATAATATCAAGAGAGTACCCCAGAGGGAGTTAATCTACCTAGGGTTCCAGTTATGGGACAGAACATCTCGTGAGGGCAGCATCAAGCAAATACAGAACAACAGTGAACAATTGATTTACTAAAGGAAGAAGGTGTATAGTAAATACTGCAAGTTCAAAATTAAACCATTGCTGATGTACTATGTAGGTAAGGTGGCCCCGAAGATAATGTATGGGATGGAAATTAACCCGTTGAGCCTAACAATTCCATGGATCAAGATTGAGGGTCACATAAGGGTTTTGAACCTCCCTATGCGGACACCAATGCCGTCAATTAGATTTGAATTGGGGCTACTGTCCTTAGCATATTGGTTCTAATGGAAAAAATATGTAACCCAATGAGTAACCCTCTTTGAGAATTTGAATAAGGAACTAGAGTCGAACAACTCGCCATTTGTTACTGATATGGCCAATACTGCTGATACTATTCTGTCTGAATGTAATAAGGGCAGAAGAGAGTTGCATGAAAACCCGGACTCAATTAAAAAAAAAGGTTAAAAGGGACTGTATTAAGACTATTACTATGGTTAGGAACTATAAAGTTCAAACCACTTGGGCCAGAACCGATAAACCATTAGGCGCATTGCCAACATATCTAAAGCAATTCCCGTTGTCCCAGAATAAGGAGTCGATGTTTGCGCTTCCACCTCAACCTATTGCCTACAGGGGAAATATTGGCCAAGAGATCAGTCTACACACTTGAAAATACAGATAGGTGTCACTATTGTAAAGAGCCCAAGGAGACTCTTGCATCTAATGGTAGAACGCGCGGCTCTGAAAACAATTAGAACGCGCATCTTGAGTAGATTTTTTCCCAATGGGAAGGATAGACCTGGCACAAGAAGTATGGTATAGGCTGAGTGGAGGTAATGAGGTTTTTCTGACTGCAGAGGTGATAAGAATGCTGATAATAAGCCCAATTAAGTAATTTTGAGAATACTGTCTAGGGGTTGTGATTAAATTTATGATCTAGCATATAGCTATAGAACACTGGTACATGTGATGATGTGTTAATTATACAAATAGAATTGATTGTGTTTATTTTAATGTTTTTTCTTTCTCTTTTTTGATCTGTATATTGGTATTGAAGTATGAATGTGTGAGATGTTAGTACTGTGTATTTATTGCAGAGGTATTGATGATGAAAGTATGTTATCTGTTTTAAAATTGTTTATTTTTCATGTTTTAACGTTTTCGTAATATACATGTGTAAAAGTTCAAATATTGAACATAAACACAATAAAAACATTTTTCTTTAAACTTTGGTAATAGCATATTTATTTACCGTTTCCGTGAGGGGGAAGACTTTCAATGTGGTTTATGGAAACAAATTCCAAAGTGGTATTGGGCAGCCACTGCATTTAAGGTCTAGAAATGTCACTTATGTATATTTATATCCCTAAAGTTGTGATGGTCTCTGGTCTGCTCTGAAGGAGGCTAATTCCATGAATATTGATATGATATGATAGGTTATTTATAACACGCTTAATACCAAGAGGTTTCTAAGCGCGGACCCAGGGATCGAACCTGTGGTGCTCTGTGTCGTCTAGCTTCCAAAGCGAGCACATTGCCCCTGAGCTAGGCTCCCGAGACCATTAAGGAATATATGTGCCTATTCAACTTCTGTCTACGTTCCTGGATCCCAGAAGTTCAGAGGAATCACAAACATAGATAGACGTTCAGGGGAGTAAGGAACACAGGCAGAAGTTCAAAGGACTCGGGAACATAGGCAGATGTTCAGGAATCTCTGGAACTTGGGTAGCAGCTTAAGGGACTCTGGAACACAGGCAGACATTCAGAAGAATCTGAGACAGGCAGAAGTTCAGGGGACTCAAGAACATTGGCAGAGGGGCAGGGGACTCAGGAACATAGGAAGAAGATCAGGAGACTCATGAACATAGGCAGAGGTTCAGGGGACTCAGGAACATAGGCAGAAGGTCAGGGGACTCATGAACATAGGCAAACATTCAGGGGGCTCATGAACATAGGCAGAAGTTCAAGGGACTCAGGAACATATGCAGATGTTCAGGGGACTCGAACATAGGCAGAAGGTCAGGGGACTCAGGAACATAGACAGAAGGTCAGAGTACTCGGAAACATAGGCAGAAGGTCAGGGGACTCGGAAACATAGGCAGAAGGTCAAGGAACTCGGAAACATAGGCAGAAGGTCAGGGGACTAGGGAACATAGGCAGAAGGTCAGGGGACTCGGAAACATAGGCATAAAGTCAGGGGACGCAAGGAACATAGGCAGAAGGTCAGTGGACTCAGAAACATAGGCAGAAGGTCTGGGGATTCAGGAACATGGGTAGAAGGTCAGAGGACTCAGAAACATAGGCAGAATTGCAGAGGAATCAGAAACATAGGCAGATGTTCAGGGGACTCAGGAACATAGGCAGAAGGCCAGAGGACTCAGGAACATAGGCAGAAGGTCTGGGGATTCAGGAACATGGGAAGAAGGTCAGAGGACTCAGAAACATAGGCAGAATTGCAGAGGAATCAGAAACATAGGCAGATGTTCAGGGGACTCAGGAACATGGGCAGAAGGTCGGGGGACTCAAGGAACATAGGCAGAAGATCAGGTGTCCGAGCAACATAGGCAGCAGTTCACAGGACTCTGGAACCTAAGCAGATGTTCAGAAGCCCTAGGTGCATAGAAAGATCTAATGGGATGCAGAAACATAGACAGAAGTTCAGGAATCTCTGGAACTTAGGCAGCCATTCATAGGAATCTGAAATGAAACCTAGGCAGAAGTTCAGAGGAATCTGAAACATAGCAGAAGTTCAGAGGAATCTGAAACATAGTCAGATGTTCAGGGGACCCAGGAACATAGGCAGGAGTTCAAGGGACTCAGGAACATATGCAGATGTTCAGGTGACTCAGGAACATATGAAGATGTTCAGGGGACTCAGGAACATATGAAGATGTTCAGGGGACTCAGGAACATAGGCAGAAGGTCAGGGGATTCAGGAACATAGGCAGAATTGCAGACGAATCAGAAACATAGGCAGATCACCATGGGATGTGACTCAGGAACATAGGCAAGAGGTTCAGGGGGGTCAAGGAACATAGGCAGATGTTCAGGGGACTCAGGAACATAGGCAGAAGGTCAGGGGATTCAGGAACATAGGCAGAATTGCAGACAAATCAGAAACATAGGCAGATCACCATGGGACGTGACTCAGGAACATAGGCAAGAGGTTCAGGGGGGTCAAGGAACATAGGCAAGAGGTTCAAGGGGGGTCAAGGAACATAGGCAGATGTTCAGGGGACTCGGGAACATAGACAGAAGGTCAGGGGACTCAGGAACATAGACAGAAGGTCAGGGGACTCGGAAACATAGGCAGAAGGTCAGGGGACTCGGAAACATAGGCAGAAGGTCAGGGGACGCAGAAACATAGGCAGAAGGTCAAGGAACTCGGAAACATAGGCAGAAGGTCGGGGGACTAGGGAACATAGGCAGAAGGTCAGGGGACTCGGAAACATAGGCATAAGGTCAGGGGACGCAAGGAACATAGGCAGAAGGTCAGAGGACTCAGAAACATAGGCAGAAGGTCCGGGGATTCAGGAACATGGGCAGAAGGTCAGAGGACTCAGAAACATAGGCAGAATTGCAGAGGAATCAGAAACATAGGCAGAAGGTCCGGGGATTCAGGAACATGGGCAGAAGGTCAGAGGACTCGGAAACATAGGCAGAAGGTCAAGGAACTCAGGAACATGGGCAGAAGTTCAGGGGACTAGGGAACATAGGCAGAAGGTCAGGGGACTCGGAAACATAGGCATAAGGTCAGGGGACGCAAGGAACATAGGCAGAAGGTCAGAGGACTCAGAAACATAGGCAGAAGGTCCGGGGATTCAGGAACATGGGCAGAAGGTCAGGGGACTTGGAAACATAGGCATAAGGTCAGGGGGCGCAAGGAACATAGGCAGAAGGTCAGAGGACTCAGAAACATAGGCAGAAGGCCAGGGGACTCAGGAACATAGAAGGTCAGGGGACTCGGAAACATAGGCAGAAGGTCAAGGAACTCGGAAACATAGGCAAAAGGTCAGGGGACTAGGGAACATAGGCAGAAGGTCAGGGGACTCGGAAACATAGGCAGCAGTTCACAGGACTCTGGAACCTAAGCAGATGTTCAGAAGCCCTAGGTGCATAGAAAGATCTAATGGGATGCAGAAACATAGACAGAAGTTCAGGAATCTCTGGAACTTAGGCAGCCATTCATAGGAATCTGAAATGAAACATAGGCAGAAGTTCAGAGGAATCTGAAACATAGCAGAAGTTCAGAGGAATCTGAAACATAGGCAGATGTTCAGGGGACCCAGGAACATATGCAGATGTTCAGGTGACTCAGGAACATATGAAGATGTTCAGGGGACTCAGGAACATATGAAGATGTTCAGGGGACCCAGGAACATAGGCAGGAGTTCAAGGGACTCAGGAACATATGCAGATGTTCAGGTGACTCAGGAACATATGAAGATGTTCAGGGGACTCAGGAACATATGAAGATGTTCAGGGGACTCAGGAACATAGGCAGAAGGTCAGGGGATTCAGGAACATAGGCAGAATTGCAGACGAATCAGAAACATAGGCAGATCACCATGGGATGTGACTCAGGAACATAGGCAAGAGGTTCAGGGGGGTCAAGGAACATAGGCAGATGTTCAGGGGACTCAGGAACATATGCAGATGTTCAGGGGACTCGAACATAGGCAGAAGGTCAGGGGATTCAGGAACATAGGCAGAATTGCAGACGAATCAGAAACATAGGCAGATCACCATGGGACGTGACTCAGGAACATAGGCAAGAGGTTCAGGGGGGTCAAGGAACATAGGCAAGAGGTTCAGGGGGGTCAAGGAACATAGGCAGATGGTCAGGGGACTCAGCAACATATGCAGATGTTCAGGGGACTCGAACATAGGCAGAAGGTCAGGGGACTCAGGAACATAGACAGAAGGTCAGGGGACTCGGAAACATAGGCAGAAGGTCAGGGGACTCGGAAACATAGGCAGAAGGTCAGGGGACTCAGAAACATAGGCAGAAGGTCAGGGGACTAGGGAACATAGGCAGAAGGTCAGGGGATTCGGAAACATAGGCATAAGGTCAGGGGACGCAAGGAACATAGGCAGAAGGTCCGGGGATTCAGGAACATAGGCAGAAGGTCAAGGAACTCAGGAATATTGGCAGAAGGTCAGGGGACTAGGGAACATAGGCAGAAGGTCAGGGGACTCGGAAACATAGGCATACGGTCAGGGGACGCAAGGAACATAGGCAGAAGGTCAGAGGACTCAGAAACATAGGCAGAAGGTCTCGGGATTCAGGAACATGGGCAGAAGGTCAGGGGACTTGGAAACATAGGCATAAGGTCAGGGGACGCAAGAAACATAGGCAGAAGGTCAGAGGACTCAGAAACATAGGCAGAAGGTCAGGGGACTCAGGAACATAGAAGGTCAGGGTACTCAGAAACATAGGCAGAAGGTCAGGGGACTCGGAAACATAGGCAGAAGGTCAAGGAACTCGGAAACATAGGCAAAAGGTCAGGGGACTAGGGAACATAGGCAGAAGGTCAGGGGACTCGGAAACATAGGCATAAGGTCAGGGGACGCAAGGAACATAGGCAGAAGGTCAGAGGACCCGGAAACATAGGCAGAAGGTCCGGGGATTCAGGAACATGGGCAGAAGGTCGGGGGACTCAAGGAACATAGGCAGAAGGTCAGGGGATTCAGGAACATAGGCAGAAGGTCAGACGATTCAGAAACATAGGCAGAATTGCATAGGAATCAGAAACATAGGCAAATCACCATGGGACGGCGACTCGGGAATATAGGCAGACATTCAGGAGATACTGGAGCCTATGCAGATGTTCAGGGAACTCAGGAACATAGGCAGATGTTCAGGGGACTCGGGAACATAGGCAGAAGGTCAGGGGACTCAAGGAACATAGGCAGAAAGTCAGAGGACTCAGAAACATAGGCAGAATTGCAGAGGAATCAGAAACATAGGCAGAAGGTCAGGGGACACAGGAGCATAGGCCGAAGGTCAGAGGAATCAGCAGCATAGGCAGAAGGTCAGGGGACTCAGAAACATAGGCATAAGGTCAGGGGACGCAAGGAACATAGGCAGAAGGTCAGAGGACTCAAAAACATAGGCAGAAGGTCCGGGGATTCAGGAACATGGGCAGAAGGTCAGAGGAGAAACATAGGCAGAATTGCAGAGGAATCAGAAACATAGGCAGAAGGTCCGGGGATTCAGGAACATGGGCAGAAGGTCAGAGGACTCGGAAACATAGGCAGAAGGTCAAGGAACTCAGGAACATGGGAAGAAGGTCAGGGGACTAGGGAACATAGGCAGAAGGTCAGGAGACTCGGAAACATAGGCAGCAGTTCACAGGACTCTGGAACCTAAGCAGATGTTCAGAAGCCCTAGGTGCATAGAAAGATCTAATGGGATGCAGAAACATAGAAAGAAGTTCAGGAATCTCTGGAACTTAGGCAGCCATTCATAGGAATCTGAAATGAAACATAGGCAGAAGTTCAGAGGAATCTGAAACATAGCAGAAGTTCAGAGGAATCTGAAACATAGTCAGATGTTCAGGGGACCCACAAACATAGGCAGGAGTTCAAGGGACTCAGGAACATATGCAGATGTTCAGGTGACTCAGGAACATATGAAGATGTTCAGGGGACTCGGGAACATATGAAGATGTTCAGGGGACTCAGGAACATAGGCAGAAGGTCAGGGGATTCAGGAACATAGGCAGAATTGCAGACGAATCAGAAACATAGGCAGATCACCATGGGATGTGACTCAGGAACATAGGCAAGAGGTTCAGGGGGGTCAAGGAACATAGGCAGATGTTCAGGGGACTCAGGAACATAGGCAGAAGGTCAGGGGATTCAGGAACATAGGCAGAATTGCAGACAAATCAGAAACATAGGCAGATCACCATGGGACGTGACTCAGGAACATAGGCAAGAGGTTCAGGGGGGTCAAGGAACATAGGCAAGAGGTTCAAGGGGGGTCAAGGAACATAGGCAGATGTTCAGGGGACTCAGGAACATAGACAGAAGGTCAGGGGACTCAGGAACATAGACTGAAGGTCAGGGGACTCGGAAACATAGGCAGAAGGTCAGGGGATTCAGGAACATAGGCAGAATTGCAGACGAATCAGAAACATAGGCAGATCACCATGGGATGTGACTCAGGAACATAGGCAAGAGGTTCAGGGGGGTCAAGGAACATAGGCAGATGTTCAGGGGACTCAGGAACATAGGCAGAAGGTCAGGGGATTCAGGAACATAGGCAGAATTGCAGACAAATCAGAAACATAGGCAGATCACCATGGGACGTGACTCAGGAACATAGGCAAGAGGTTCAGGGGGGTCAAGGAACATAGGCAAGAGGTTCAGGGGGGTCAAGGAACATATGCAGATGTTCAGGGGACTCGAACATAGGCAGAAGGTCAGGGGACTCAGGAACATAGACAGAAGGTCAGGGTACTCGGAAACATAGGCAGAAGGTCAGGGGACTCGGAAACATAGGCAGAAGGTCAGGGGACTCGGAAACATAGGCAGAAGGTCAGGGGACTCAGAAACATAGGCAGAAGGTCAAGGAACTCGGAAACATAGGCAGAAGGTCAGGGGACTAGGGAACATAGGCAGAAGGTCAGGGGATTCGGAAACATAGGCATAAGGTCAGGGGACGCAAGGAACATAGGCAGAAGGTCAGAGGACTCAGAAACATAGGCAGAAGGTCCGGGGATTCAGGAACATGGGCAGAAGGTCAGAGGACTCAGAAACATAGGCAGAATTGCAGAGGAATCAGAAACATAGGCAGAAGGTCCGGGGATTCAGGAACATGGGCAGAAGGTCAGAGGACTCGGAAACATAGGCAGAAGGTCAAGGAACTCAGGAATATGGGCAGAAGGTCAGGGGACTAGGGAACATAGGCAGAAGGTCAGGGGACTCGGAAACATAGGCATACGGTCAGGGGACGCAAGGAACATAGGCAGAAGGTCAGAGGACTCAGAAACATAGGCAGAAGGTCCGGGGATTCAGGAACATGGGCAGAATGTCAGGGGACTTGGAAACATAGGCATAAGGTCAGGGGACTTGCAAACATAGGCATAAGGTCAGGGGACGCAAGAAACATAGGCAGAAGGTCAGAGGACTCAGAAACATAGGCAGAAGGTCAGGGGACTCAGGAACATAGAAGGTCAGGGTACTCGGAAACATAGGCAGAAGGTCAGGGGACTCGGAAACATAGGCAGAAGGTCAAGGAACTCGGAAACATAGGCAAAAGGTCAGGGGACTAGGGAACATAGGCAGAAGGTCAGGGGACTCGGAAACATAGGCATAAGGTCAGGGGACGCAAGGAACATAGGCAGAAGGTCTGAGGACTCGGAAACATAGGCAGAAGGTCCGGGGATTCAGGAACATGGGCAGAAGGTCGGGGGACTCAAGGAACATAGGCAGAAGGTCAGGGGATTCAGGAACATAGGCAGAAGGTCAGACGACTCAGAAACATAGGCAGAATTGCATAGGAATCAGAAACATAGGCAAATCACCATGGGACGGCGACTCGGGAATATAGGCAGACATTCAGGGGATACAGGAGCCTATGCAGATGTTCAGGGAACTCAGGAACATAGGCAGATGTTCAGGGGACTCGGGAACATAGGCAGAATTGCAGAGGAATCAGAAACATAGGCAGAAGGTCAGAGAACACAGGAGCATAGGCCGAAGGTCAGAGGAATCAGGAGCATAGGCCGAAGGTCAGAGGAATCAGAAACATAGGCAGATGTTCAGGGGACTCAGGAACATAGGCAGAAGGTCGGGGGACTCAAGGAACATAGGCAGAAGATCAGGTGACCGAGCAACATAGGCAGCAGTTCACAGGAATCTGGAACCTAAGCAGATGTTCAGAAGCCCTAGGTGCATAGAAAGATCTAATGGGATGCAGAAACATAAACAGAAGTTCAGGAATCTCTGGAACTTAGGCAGCCATTCATAGGAATCTGAAATGAAACATAGGCAGAAGTTCAGAGGAATCTGAAACATAGCAGAAGTTCAGAGGAATCTGAAACATAGCAGAAGTTCAGAGGAATCTGAAACATAGGCAGATGTTCAGGGGACCCAGGAACATATGCAGATGTTCAGGTGACTCAGGAACATATGAAGATGTTCAGGGGACTCAGGAACATATGAAGATGTTCAGGGGTCTCAGGAACATAGGCAGAAGGTCAGGGGATTCAGGAACATAGGCAGAATTGCAGACGAATCAGAGACCTAGGCAGATCACCATGGGACGTGACTCAGGAACATAGGCAAGAGGTTCAGGGGGGTCAAGGAACATAGGCAGATGTTCAGGGGACTCAGGAACATATGCAGATGTTCAGGGGACTCGAACATAGGCAGAAGGTCAGGGGACTCGGGAACATAGACAGAAGGTCAGGGTACTCGGAAACATAGGCAGAAGGTCAGGGGACTCGGAAACATAGGCAGAAGGTCAAGGAACTCGGAAACATAGGCAGAAGGTCAGGGGAATCGGAAACATAGGCAGAAGGTCAGGGGAATCGGAAACATAGGCAGAAGGTCAGGGGACTAGGGAACATAGGCAGAAGGTCAGGGGACTCGGAAACATAGGCATAAGGTCAGGGGACGCAAGGAACATAGGCAGAAGGTCAGAGGACTCAGAAACATAGGCAGAAGGTCCGGGGATTCAGGAACATGGGCAGAAGGTCAGAGGACTCAAAGAACATAGGCAGAAAGTCAGAGGACTCAGAAACATAGGCAGAATTGCAGAGGAATCAGAAACATAGGCAGAAGGTCAGGGGACACAGGAGCATAGGCCGAAGGTCAGAGGAATCAGCAGCATATGCAGAAGGTTAGTGTACTAAGGAACATAGGCAGAAGGTCAGGGGACTCAAGGAACATAGGCAGAAGTTCAAGGGACTCAGGAACATACGCAGATGTTCAGGGGACTCGAACATAGGCAGAAGGCCAGGGGACTCAGGAACATAGACAGAAGGCCAGGGTACTCGGAAACATAGGGAGAAGGTCAGGGGACTCGGAAACATAGGCAGAAGGTCAAGGAACTCGGAAACATAGGCAGAAGGGCAGGGGACTAGGGAACATAGGCAGAAGGTCAGGGGACTCGGAAACATAGGCATAATGTCAGGGGACGCAAGGAACATAGGCAGAAGGTCAGAGGACTCAGAAACATAGGCAGAAGGTCTGGGGATTCAGGAATATGGGCAGAAGGTCAGGGGACACAGGAGCATAGGCCGAAGGTCAGAGGAATCAGCAGCATAGGCAGAAGTTTAGGGGACTCAGGAACATAGGCAGAAGGTCAGGGGACTCAGGAACAAAGAAGGTCAGGGTACTCGGAAACATAGGCAGATGTTCAGGGGACTCAAGGAACATAGGCAGAAGTTCAAGGGACTCAGGAACATATGCAGAAGGTCAGGGGACTCAGGAACATAGACAGAAAGTCAGGGGACTCAGGAACATAGACAGAAGGTCAGGGTACTCGGAAACATAGGCAGAAGGTCAGGGGATTCAGGAACATAGGCAGATGTTCAGGGGACTCAGGAACATAGGCAGATGTTCAGGGGACTTGAACATAGGCAGAAGGTCAGGGGACTCAGGAACAAAGAAGGTCAGGGTACTCGGAAACATAGGCAGAAGGTCAGGGGACTCAGAAACATAGGCAGAAGGTCAAGGAACTCGGGAACATAGGCAGAAGGTCAGGGGACTCGGAAACATAGGCATAATGTCAGGGGACGCAAGGAACATAGGCAGAAGGTCAGGCGACTCGGAAACATAGGCAGAAGGTCAGGGGATTCAGGAACATAGGCAGAATTGCAGACGAATCAGAAACATAGGCAGATCACCATGGGATGTGACTCAGGAACATAGGCAAGAGGTTCAGGGGGGTCAAGGAACATAGGCAAGAGGTTCAGGGGGGTCAAGGAACATAGGCAGATGTTCAGGGGACTCAGGAACATAGGCAGAAGGTCAGGGGACTCAGGAACAAAGAAGGTCAGGGTACTCGGAAACATAGGCAGATGTTCAGGGGACTCAAGGAACATAGGCAGAAGTTCAAGGGACTCAGGAACATATGCAGAAGGTCAGGGGACTCAGGAACATAGACAGAAGGTCAGGGTACTCGGAAACATAGGCAGAAGGTCAGGGGACTCGGGAACATAGGCAGAAGGTCAGGGTACTCGGAAACATAGGCAGAAGGTCAGGGGACTCGGGAACATAGGCAGATGTTCAGGGGACTCAGGAACATAGGCAGAAGGTCAGGGGACTCAGGAACAAAGAAGGTCAGGGTACTCGGAAACATAGGCAGAAGGTCAGGGGACTCGGAAACATAGGCAGAAGGTCAAGGAACTCGGGAACATAGGCAGAAGGTCAGGGGACTCGGAAACATAGGCATAATGTCAGGGGACGCAAGGAACATAGGCAGAAGGTCAGGCGACTCGGAAACATAGGTAGAAGGTCAGGGGACTCAGGAACATAGGCAGAAGGTCAAGGAACTCGGAAACATAGGCAGAAGGTCAGGGGACTAGGGAACATAGGCAGAAGGTCAGGGGACTCGGAAACATAGGCATAAGGTCAGGGGATTCACGGAACATAGGCAGAAGGTAAGAGGACTCAGAAACATAGGCAGAAGGTCCGGGGATTCGGGAACATGGGCAGAAGGTCAGAGGAATCAGAAACATAGGCAGATCCACATGGGACGGCGACTCGTGAACATAGGCAGACGTTCAGGGGACACAGGAGCATAGGCCGAAGGTCAGAGGAATAAGCAACATAGGCAGAAGGTCAGGGAACTCAGGAACATATGCAGATGTTCAGGGCACTCAGGAACATAGGCAGAAGGTCAGGGGACTCAAGATACATAGGGAGAAGGTCAGGGGATTCAGGAACATAGGCAGAAGGTCAGAGGACTCAGAAACATAGGCAGAATTACAGAGGAATCATAAACGTAGGCAAATCACCATGGGACGGCGACTCGGGAACATAGGCAGACATTCAGGGGACACAGGAGCATATGCAGATGTTCAGGGAACTCAGGAACATAGGCAGATGTTCAGGGGACTCAGGAACATAGGCAGAAGGTCAGGGGACTCAAGGAACATAGGCGGAAAGTCAGAGGACTCAGAAACATAGGCAGAATTGCAGAGGAATCAGAAACATAGGCAGAATTGCAGAGGAATCAGAAACATAGGCAGAAGGTCAGGGGACACAGGAGCATAGGCCGAAGGTCAGAGGAATCAGCAGCATAGGCAGAAGGTTAGGGGACTCAGGAACATAGGCAGAAGGTCAGGGGATTCAGGAACATAGGCAGAAGGTCAGGGGATTCAGGAACAGAGGCAGAAGGTCAGGGAACTCAGGAACATAGGCAGGAGATCAGGGGACTCTGGAACATATGCAGATGTACAGGGGACTCAGGAAAATAGGCAGAAGGTCATGGGATTCAGGAACATAGGCAGAAGGTCAGGGGACTCAGGAACATAGCAGAAGGTCAGGGGACTCGGGAACATAGGCAGAAGGTCAGGGGACTCAGGAACATAGGCAGAAGGTCAGGGAACTCAGGAACATAGGCAGAAGATCAGGGGACTCTGGAACATATGCAGATGTTCAGGGGACTCAGGAAAATAGGCAGAAGGTCAGGGGAGTCAGGAACATAGGCAGAAGGTCAGGGGACTCAGGAACATAGGAAGATCATCACGGGACTTCGGAACATATGCAGATGTTCAGGGGACACAGGAGCATAGGCCGAAGGTCAGAGGAATCAGCAGCATAGGCAGAAGGTTAGGGGACTCAGGAACATAGGCAGAAGGTCAGAGGACTCGGGAACATAGGCAGAAGGTCAGGGGACTTAGGAACATAGGCAGAAGATCAGGGGACTCCGGAACATATGCAGATGTTCAGGGGACTCAGGAACATAGGCAGAAGGTCAGGGGATTCAGGAACATAGGCAGAAGGTCAGGGGACTCAGGAACATATGCAGATGTTCAGGGGACTCAGGAACATAGGCAGATGTTCAGGGGACTCAGGAGCATAGGCAGATGTTCAGGGGACTCAGGAGCATAGGCAGAAGGCCAGGGGACTCAGGAACATAGGCAGAAGGTCAGGGGACTCAGGAACATAGGCAGAAGGTCAGGGGACTCAGGAACATAGGCAGATCATCAGGGGACTCAGGAACCTAGGCAGATCATCAGGGGACTTTGGAACATAGGCAGAAGGTCAGGGGATTCAGGAACATAGGCAGAAGGTCAGGGGACTCAGGACATATGCAGATGTTCAGGGGACTCAGGAACATAGGCAGAAGGTCAGGGGACTCAGGAGCATAGGCAGAAGGCCAGGGGACTCAAGGAACATAGGCAGAATTGCAGAGGAATCAAAACATAGGCAGAAGGCCAGGGGACTGAGGAACATAGGCAGAAGGTCAGGGGATTCAGGAACATAGGCAGAAGGTCAGAGGGCTCAGAAACATAGCCAGAATTGCAGAGGAATCAGAAACATAGGCAGATCACCATGGGACGGCGACTCAGGAACATAGGCAGACGTTCAGGGGACTCAGGAGCATAGGCCGAAGGTCAGAGGAATCAGCAACATAGGCAGAAGGTCAGGGGACTCAAGGAACATAGGCAGAATGTCAGGGGACTCAAGGAACATAGGCAGAAAGTCAGAGGAATCAGAAACATAGGCAGAATTGCAGAGGAATCAGAAACATAGGCAGAAGGTCAGGGGACTCAGGAACATAGGCAGATGTTCAGGGGACACAGGAGCATAGGCCGAAGGTCAGAGGAATCAGCAACATAGGCAGAAGGTCAGGGGACTCAGGAACATAGGCAGAAGGACAGGGGACTCAGGAACATAGGCAGAAGGTCAGGGACTCAGGAACATAGGCAGAAGGACAGGGGACTCAGGAACATAGGCAGAAGGTCAGGGGACTCAGGAACATAGGCAGAAGGACAGGGGACTCAAGAAACATAGACAGAAGGTCAGAGGACTCAGAAACAAAGGCAGAAGGTCAGGGGACTCAGGAACATAGGCAGAAGGTCAGGGGATTCAGGAACATAGGCAGAAGGTCAGAGGAATCAGAAACATAGGCATATCACCATGGGACGGCGACTCAGGAACATAGGCAGACGTTCAGGGGACACAGGAGCATAGGCAGAAGGTCAGGGGATTCAGGAACATAGGCAGAAGGTCAGGGGACTCAGGAACATAGGCATAAGGTCAGGGGACGCAAGAAACATAGGCAGAAGGTCAGAGGACTCAGAAACATAGGGAGAAGGTCAGGGGACTCAGGAACATAGAAGGTCAGGGTACTCGGAAACATAGGCAGAAGGTCAGGGGACTCGGAAACATAGGCAGAAGGTCAAGGAACTCGGAAACATAGGCAAAAGGTCAGGGGACTCGGAAACATAGGCATAAGGTCAGGGGACGCAACGAACATAGGCAGAAGGTCAGAGGACTCGGAGTCATAGGCAGAAGGTCCGGGGATTCAGGAACATGGGCAGAAGGTCGGGGGACTCAAGGAACATAGGCAGAAGGTCAGGGGATTCAGGAACATAGGCAGCAGGTCAGACGACTCAGAAACATAGGCAGAATTGCATAGGAATCAGAAACATAGGCAAATCACCATGGGACGGCGACTCGGGAATATAGGCAGACATTCAGGGGATACAGGAGCCTATGCAGATGTTCAGTGAACTCGGGAACATAGGCAGATGTTCAGGGGACTCGGGAACATAGGCAGAAGGTCAGGGGACTCAAGGAACATAGGCAGAAAGTCAGAGGACTCAGAAACATAGGCAGAATTGCAGAGGAATCAGAAACATAGGCAGAAGGTCAGGGGACACAGGAGCATAGGCCGAAGGTCAGAGTAATCAGCAGCATAGGCAGAAGGTCAGGGGACTCAGAAACATAGGCATAAGGTCAGGGGACGCAAGGAACATAGGCAGAAGGTCAGAGGAATCAGAAACATAGGCAGATGTTCAGGGGACTCAGGAACATAGGCAGAAGGTCGGGGGACTCCAGGAACATAGGCAGAAGATCAGGTGACCGAGCAACATAGGCAGCAGTTCACAGGAATCTGGAACCTAAGCAGATGTTCAGAAGCCCTAGGTGCATAGAAAGATCTAATGGGATGCAGAAACATAGACAGAAGTTCAGGAATCTCTGGAACTTAGGCAGCCATTCATAGGAATCTGAAATGAAACATAGGCAGAAGTTCAGAGGAATCTGAAACATAGCAGAAGTTCAGAGGAATCTGAAACATAGGCAGATGTTCAGGGGACCCAGGAACATATGCAGATGTTCAGGTGACTCAGGAACATATGAAGATGTTCAGGGGACTCAGGAACATATGAAGATGTTCAGGGGTCTCAGGAACATAGGCAGAAGGTCAGGGGATTCAGGAACATAGGCAGAATTGCAGACGAATCGGAGACCTAGGCAGATCACCATGGGACGTGACTCAGGAACATAGGCAAGAGGTTCAGGGGGGTCAAGGAACATAGGCAGATGTTCAGGGGACTCAGGAACATATGCAGATGTTCAGGGGACTCGGACATAGGCAGAAGGTCAGGGGACTCAGGAACATAGACAGAAGGTCAGGGTACTCGGAAACATAGGCAGAAGGTCAGGGGACTCGGAAACATAGGCAGAAGGTCAAGGAACTCGGAAACCTAGGCAGAAGGTCAGGGGACTCGGAAACATAGGCAGAAGGTCAAGGAACTCAGAAATATAGGCAGAAAGTCAGGGGACTAGGGAACATAGGCAGAAGGTCAGGGGACTCGGAAACATAGGCATAAGGTCAGGGGACGGAAGGAACATAGGCAGAAGGTCAGAGGACTCAGAAACATAGGCAGAAGGTCCGGGGATTCAGGAACATGGGCAGAAGGTCAGAGGACTCAGAAACATAGGCAGAATTGCAGAGGAATCAGAAACATAGGCAGATGTTCAGGGGACTCGGGAACATAGGCAGAAGGTCGGGGGACTCAAGGAACATAGGCAGAAGGTCAGGGGATTCAGGAACATAGGCAGAAGGTCAGACGACTCAGAAACATAGGCAGACGTTCAGGGGACACAGGAGCATAAGCAGAAGGTCAGGGGATTCAGGAACATAGGCAGAAGGTCAGGGGACTCAGGAACATAGACAGAATTGCATAGGAATCAGAAACATAGGCAAATCACCATGGGACGGCGGCTCAGGAACATAGGCAGACATTCAGGGGATACAGGAGCCTATGCAGATGTTCAGGGAACTCAGGAACATAGGCAGATGTTCAGGGGACTCAAAGAACATAGGCAGAAAGTCAGAGGACTCAGAAACATAGGCAGAATTGCAGAGGAATCAGAAACATAGGCAGAAGGTCAGGGGACACAGGAGCATAGGCCGAAGGTCAGAGGAATCAGCAGCATAGGCAGAAGGTTAGTGTACTAAAGAACATAGGCAGAAGGTCAGGGGACTCAAGGAACATAGGCAGAAGTTCAAGGGACTCAGGAACATAGGCAGAATGTCAGGGGACTCAGGAACATAGGCAGATGTTCAGGGGACTCAAGGAACATAGGCATAAGTTCAAGGGACTCAGGAACATATGCAGATGTTCAGGGGACTCGAACATAGGCAGAAGGTCAGGGGACTCAGGAACAAAGAAGGTCAGGGTACTCGGAAACATAGGCAGAAGGTCAGGGGACTCGGAAACATAGGCAGAAGGTCAAGGAACTCGGGAACATAGGCAGAAGGTCAGGGGACTCGGAAACATAGGCATAATGTCAGGGGACGCAAGGAACATAGGCAGAAGGTCAGGCGACTCGGAAACATAGGCAGAAGGTCAGGGGACTCGGGAACATAGGCAGAAGGTCAAGGAACTCGGAAACATAGGCAGAAGGTCAGGGGACTAGGGAACATAGGCAGAAGGTCAGGGGACTCGGAAACATAGGCATAAGGTCAGGGGATTCACGGAACATAGGCAGAAGGTAAGAGGACTCAGAAACATAGGCAGAAGGTCTGGGGATTCGGGAACATGGGCAGAAGGTCAGAGGACTCAGAAACATAGGCAGAATTTCAGAGGAATCAGAAACATAGGCAGATCCACATGGGACGGCGACTCGTGAACATAGGCAGACGTTCAGGGGACACAGGAGCATAGGCCGAAGGTCAGAGGAATAAGCAACATAGGCAGAAGGTCAGGGAACTCAGGAACATATGCAGATGTTCAGGGCACTCAGGAACATAGGCAGAAGGTCAGGGGACTCAAGAAACGTAGGGAGAAGGTCAGGGGATTCAGGAACATACACAGAAGGCCAGGGTACTCGGAAACATAGGCAGAAGGTCAGGGGACTCGGAAACATAGGCAGAAGGTCAAGGAACTCGGAAACATAGGCATAAGGGCAGGGGACTAGGGAACATAGGCAGAAGGTCAGGGGACTCGGAAACATAGGCATAATGTCAGGGGACGCAAGGAACATAGGCAGAAGGTCAGAGGATTCAGGAACATGGGCAGAAGGTCAGGGGACACAGGAGCATAGGCCGAAGGTCAGAGGAATCAGCAGCATAGGCAGAAGTTTAGGGGACTCGGGAACATAGGCAGAAGGTCAGGGGACTCGGGAACAAAGAAGGTCAGGGTACTCGGAAACATAGGCAGATGTTCAGGGGACTCAAGGAACATAGGCAGAAGTTCAAGGGACTCGGGAACATATGCAGAAGGTCAGGGGACTCAGGAACATAGACAGAAAGTCAGGGGACTCAGGAACATAGACAGAAGGTCAGGGTACTCGGAAACATAGGCAGAAGGTCAGGGGACTCAGGAACATAGGCAGAATGTCAGGGGACTCAGGAACATAGGCAGATGTTCAGGGGACTCAAGGAACATAGGCATAAGTTCAAGGGACTCAGGAACATATGCAGATGTTCAGGGGACTCGAACATAGGCAGAAGGTCAGGGGACTCAGGAACAAAGAAGGTCAGGGTACTCGGAAACATAGGCAGAAGGTCAGGGGACTCGGAAACATAGGCAGAAGGTCAAGGAACTCGGGAACATAGGCAGAAGGTCAGGGGACTCGGAAACATAGGCATAATGTCAGGGGACGCAAGGAACATAGGCAGAAGGTCAGGCGACTCGGAAACATAGGCAGAAGGTCAGGGGACTCGGGAACATAGGCAGAAGGTCAAGGAACTCGGAAACATAGGCAGAAGGTCAGGGGACTAGGGAACATAGGCAGAAGGTCAGGGGACTCGGAAACATAGGCATAAGGTCAGGGGATTCACGGAACATAGGCAGAAGGTAAGAGGACTCAGAAACATAGGCAGAAGGTCTGGGGATTCGGGAACATGGGCAGAATTTCAGAGGAATCAGAAACATAGGCAGATCCACATGGGACGGCGACTCGTGAACATAGGCAGACGTTCAGGGGACACAGGAGCATAGGCCGAAGGTCAGAGGAATAAGCAACATAGGCAGAAGGTCAGGGAACTCAGGAACATATGCAGATGTTCAGGGCACTCAGGAACATAGGCAGAAGGTCAGGGGACTCAAGAAACATAGGGAGAAGGTCAGGGGATTCAGGAACATAGGCAGAAGGTCAGAGGACTCAGAAACATAGGCAGAATTACAGAGGAATCATAAACATAGGCAAATCACCATGGGACGGCGACTCGGGAACATAGGCAGACATTCAGGGGACACAGGAGCATATGCAGATGTTCAGGGAACTCAGGAACATAGGCAGATGTTCAGGGGACTCAGGAACATAGGCAGAAGGTCAGGGGACTCAAGGAACATAGGCAGAAAGTCAGAGGACTCAGAAACATAGGCAGAATTGCAGAGGAATCAGAAACATAGGCAGAAGGTCAGGGGACACAGGAGCATAGGCCGAAGGTCAGAGGAATCAGCAGCATAGGCAGAAGGTTAGGGGACTCAGGAACATAGGCAGAAGGTCAGGGGATTCAGGAACATAGGCAGAAGGTCAGGGAACTCAGGAACATAGGCAGGAGATCAGGGGACTCTGGGACATATGCAGATGTTCAGGGGACTCAGGAAAATAGGCAGGAGGTCATGGGATTCAGGAACATAGGCAGAAGGTCAGGGGACTCAGGAACATAGCAGAAGGTCAGGGGACTCAGGAACATAGCAGAAGGTCAGGGGACTCAGGAACATAGGCAGAAGGTCAGGGAACTCAGGAACATAGCAGAAGGTCAGGGGACTCAGGAACATAGCAGAAGGTCAGGGGACTCAGGAACATAGGCAGAAGGTCAGGGGACTCAGGAACATAGGCAGAAGGTCAGGGAACTCAGGAACATAGGCAGAAGATCAGGGGACTCTGGAACATATGCAGATGTTCAGGGGACTCAGGAAAATAGGCAGAAGGTCAGGGGATTCAGGAACATAGGCAGAAGGTCAGAGGAATCCGAAACATAGGCAGATCACCATGGGACGGCGACTCAGGAACATAGGCAGACGTTCAGGGGACACAGGAGCATAGGCAGACGTTCAGGGGACTCAGGACCATAGGCAGAAGGTCAGGGGACTCAGGAACATAGGCAGAAGGTCAGGGGACTCAGGAACATAGGAAGATCATCACGGGACTTCGGAACATATGCAGATGTTCAGGGGACACAGGAGCATAGGCCGAAGGTCAGAGGAATCAGCAGCATAGGCAGAAGGTTAGGGGACTCAGGAACATAGGCAGAAGGTCAGAGGACTCGGGAACATAGGCAGAAGGTCAGGGGACTTAGGAACATAGGCAGAAGGTCAGGGGACTCAGGAACATATGCAGATGTTCAGGGGACTCAGGAACATATGCAGATGTTCAGGGGACTCAGGAACATAGGCAGATGTTCAGGGGACTCAGGAGCATAGGCAGAAGGCCAGGGGACTCAGGAACATAGGCAGAAGGTCAGGGGACTCAGGAACATAGGCAGAAGGTCAGGGGACTCAGGAACATAGGCAGATCATCAGGGGACTCAGGAACATAGGCAGATCATCAGGGAACTCTGGAACATATGCAGATGTTCAGGGGACTCAGGAACATAGGCAGAAGGCCAGGGGACTCAAGGAACATAGGCAGAATTGCAGAGGAATCAAAACCGGCAGAAGGCCAGGGGACTGAGGAACATAGGCAGAAGGTCAGAGGGCTCAGAAACATAGCCAGAATTGCAGAGGAATCAGAAACATAGGCAGATCACCATGGGACGGCGACTCAGGAACATAGGCAGATGTTCAGGGGACTCAGGAGCATAGGCCGAAGGTCAGAGGAATCAGCAACATAGGCAGAAGGTCAGGGGACTCAAGGAACATAGGCAGAATGTCAGGGGACTCAAGGAACATAGGCAGAAAGTCAGAGGAATCAGAAACATAGGCAGAATTGCAGAGGAATCAGAAACATAGGCAGAAGGTCAGGGGACTCGGGAACATAGGCAGATGTTCAGGGGACACAGGAGCATAGGCCGAAGGTCAGAGGAATCAGCAACATAGGCCGAAGGTCAGAGGAATCAGCAACATAGGCAGAAGGTCAGGGGACTCAGGAACATATGCAGATGTTCAGGGGACTCAGGAACATAGGCAGAAGGACAGGGGACTCAGGAACATAGGCAGAAGGTCAGGGGACTCAGGAACATAGGCAGAAGGACAGGGGACTCAAGAAACATAGACAGAAGGTCAGAGGACTCAGAAACAAAGGCAGAAGGTCAGGGGACTCAGGAACATAGGCAGAAGGTCAGGGGACTCAGGAACATAGGCAGAAGGTTAGGGGATTCAGGAACATAGGCAGAAGGTCAGAGGAATCAGAAACATAGGCATATCACCATGGGACGGCGACTCAGGAACATAGGCAGACGTTCAGGGGACACAGGAGCATAGGCAGAAGGTCAGGGGATTCAGGAACATAGGCAGAAGGTCAGGGGACTCAGGAATATAGACAGAATTGCAGAGGAATCCGAAACATAGGCATATCACCATGGGACGGCGACTCAGGAACATAGGCAGACGTTCAGGGGACACAGGAGCATAGGCAGAAGGTCAGGGGACTCAGCAACATAGGCAGAAGGTCAGGGGACTCAGGAACATAGTATTACGCTCCGACGGCTCGGTTCTCGTCAGCCTCCCTTGGCAGTTACACCGGCTTACACCGTCCAGGGAAAGACATCGTTGTGGCAGCGTTATTGGTTTCCATGGAGACTGTATGGACGTCGGTATCAGTATCGACCGCGTCAGCTGACACGTGCATTACGCACTACGTGTACACCGATGCCCCGCCCTTTGCCTTCTTAATCTGGTTCCGCTCGGGGCTCGGTGCTGCTAATTGTAGTCTACACATACTCTTACGTGTTTAGCCCTCAAGCTAATTCCTTCTTCATTCCTTCCAACTTAGAATTCCTGTTTTTCGACCTTACCTTCCACTTTGGACTGTTCATGGATTGCCCAGCTGATTTTGGTTCTACACGCTGTTACGACTCGGAACGTTTCCTGGATTGCCTACGGCTGTCAAAAGTCGTTTTCCTATGCTTTGTAGCTTTTTGGTTCCTTCCATAAGCGCTACATTAAAACAATCACCGTCTGACACTAGTTGCTTAAGACTGTCTACTCCCGTTGTGAAGAAATTACCCTCCTTGGACATTATACTGGATTTGTATTTTTACATTGCAAGTGCAGTTCAGGACGCTTTCCAGTTACCTGCACCAACCCGTATCTAGTGCGTCCTTCGTGCCGTTCGGGTGTTTCCTTCCTAACTAACCTTCCTGTTTATGATTTTCTCCTGTCGTGTCCTTGGAACTAGATTTCCCTCTTGGCTCCTCCACAATCTCCTTCCAGGTCAGTTGTGCATTCCCTAGGGGTTACAGGGGATTTGTTTACTCAGTAGTTAGTTCCTTATTGTCCTTTGCATTGTTCTTTTAGGCTCTGTATCTGCTCTGCTATTCCAACCAACTTATTAATCAGGGTAGCTGAGGTTGAGACTGGTTGATCTGAGAGTTTCACCACTTCAGCCCTCCGAATCTTGGTGTGGTGAGTAACACATAGGCAGAAAGTCTGAGGACTCAGAAACATAGGCAGAATTGCAGAGGAATCAGAAACATAGGCAGAAGGTCAGGGGACTCAGGAACATAGGCAGAAGGTCAGTGGACTCAGGAACATAGGCAGAAATCAGGGGACTCCGGAACATATGCAGATGTTCAGAGGACTCAGGGACATAGGCAGAAGGTCAGGGGATTCAGGAACATAGGCAGAAGGTCAGGGGACTCAGGAACATAGGCAGAAGGTCAGGGGACTCAGGAACATATGCAGATGTTCAGGGGACTCAGGAACATATGCAGATGTTCAGGGGACTCAGGAACATAGGCAGATGTTCAGGGGACTCAGGAACATAGGCAGATGTTCAGGGGACTCAGAAACATAGGCAGAAGGTCAGGGGACTCGGAAACATAGGCAGAAGGTCAGGGGACTCGAGGAACATAGGCAAGAGGTTCAGGGGACTCAAGGAACATAGGCAGATGTTCAGGGGACTCAAGGAACATAGGCAGATGTTCAGGGGACTCAAGGAACATAGGCAGCAGCCCTGCTGCGATTGCTCTGGTAATCCCATTCTGTCTTTTTCCTTGGTATTACCTCACTTACTGATTACTTGACCTTTTGAAGTTATTTTTGAATTACGGATTGCTACTGGATTTTCCCCGATGCTTGCTGTTCACCTGGTTTATTTTTTACTTGTTGCCTGTTTTCTTGGACTTGTTATGGGTGACCCTCTGGTCCCTCAGAGTGCTTTGAACTTTGGACGCCTTGCAGTTGTTATTGCCTCTTTGCTTTCCCTCAGTGCGTCCTCGTTCCGTTCGGGTGTCAGGTTCCCAACTAACCAAATTAACTACCCCCCCTTTTTCCCTACCTCCCTAAAACCTTTTGAAAGTTTGTCTACAACCCTAATCTGGACGTTCTATCAAAGAATATTTGCTATAAACCCTTTTGTACCACCTATACCTGCTCTTCCCTTTGATCACTATGGACTGCACCTCAGGTTAGTCTGGCATTCATTACCCTTTCTTAGATATGTATACTTGTTGGGGTTCTACACTAATACTCACCTTCATTTCCAATGAGGCTGGTTAATACGGGGTGGTATTTTTGCTCTTCCAGGTGAACCACCGTCCTGTCCATATCCGATTGGCTTGGACAGGGCGGTTTTTTACACGGAAGGGCGCCCTCCTTTTAGGAGGCCCGGACTGGGCCAAAGAAATATGATTTGGACCGCTTACAATGAACTCTCAAGTATACCGGGTTACATGAGTACTTTACAACCATGGAGCCTTTGCACCAGCACCTTTTGAACTCTAAGACACATAAGGGTAAAGCGCTGCCTCTATGCTGACCAGAAGGAACCATGCAAGGCGCTCCTTCTCCCTGATCCAGTGGGACCAGTGGGTACATTTTGCTGGAGGTGTTGTTTGTGCTGCTCCATCTTCCAGCGCTCGTCTGTGTTGCTTAACCTGGAATCGAGTGCTGCATCCTTCTCGCCTGCCTGCTGCTGCCTCTGGTAGGCCTTTGGTTCTAGGAGCAAACCTTGTAGGAGCATGCTGCTACCATCCTCTCTAGCTGGGGGTCACTATTGCCCTTTCTCTTATTTCCACTTCCTGAGCTGCCGTTTCTTCATCATGGCGTCTCTGATTCCTGCCGGTCTGTCCCTCTGAGGTCAGTGTACAATAGACCAGACCCAAAGAGACATCCAATGAGAACGGCCAGGCACCACTAGTTCTAGATCGGGGGTGCAACAATGTCCTGGAAATTAGCAAAGTTGGGGTACTATCAGGTTTTTCTAATGGTTGGGCCAGCAGAGTATGACTCGAAGTAGAAAGGCAGGGGGGAGTGACTATCTAAGTATGGTCCCTACTACACAAGCAATCTAGAAGTATCATTGGAGAGGGACATCCCTTTACCCCCTGCATACCTGGATCCTGTTGAAGGACCCATTGCTTGCATATGTGCTTACGATAATGTCCAATGTGTTTGTCAAGGATTCAAAGAAAGGCAAGAACAGAGTAAAGCATATTCGTTTATAAAACACTTTCAGCTATCACATGTGAAGGATGAGAAAAGGCAGGCATTTCAACCAGTCATCCCCCCCGCCCCCCGCTTATTGGAATTTGGCCTCCATTTAGTACATTTAACTCAAAGAGCAGATGAACTAGAGCATAACTGATCACACACTTCAGATAAAGCAACTGATCATTTCAAAGCAAAGAACTATGATCTGGAGAAATCCACACGTGCTGTAACTTAATATAATGGGATACCAGGAAGAGAAGATGGGAATGGCTGCAGGAAATGCAAGTTAAAACCTCCATCTGAAACATTCAGTAAAGTAGGGCAGTGGGAGTGGGCCAGCCTTGGACAGCTTGCACAAGGGCAGTGGGAGTGAGCTGGCCTTGGACAGCGTGCACAAGGGCCGTGGAAGTGGGCCAGCCTTGGACAGCGTGCACAAGGGCAGTGGGAGTGGGCTGGCTTTGGACAGCGTGCACAAGGGCAGTGGACGTGGGCCTGCCAGACAGCCTTGGACAGCATGCACAAGGACAGTGGGAGTGGGCGTGGTCTAACCTTGGAGAGTGTTCACAAGGGCGGTGGGAGTGGGCTGGTCTTGGACAGCGCGCACAAGGGGAGTGGGCCGGCCTTGGACAGCGTGCACAGGGGCAGTGGGAGTGGGCCGGCCTTGGACAGCGTGCACAGGGGCATTGAGCCAGCTTTGGACAGCATTCACAAGGGCAGTGGAAGTGGGCTGACCTTGGACATCGTACAGAAGGGCAGTGGAAGTGGGCCAGCCTTGGGCAGCATGAAGGGGAGTGGGCCGGCCTTGGACAGCGTACAGAAGGGCAGTGGAAGTGGGCCAGCCTTGGGCAGCATGCACCAGGGCAGTGGGAGTGGGCCGGCCTTGGACACCGTACAGAAGGGCAGTGAAAGTGGGCCAGCCTTGGGCAGAATGCAGAAGGGGAGTGGGCGTGGCCCAGCCTTGGAGAGTGTGCACAAGGGCAGTGGGAGTGGGCCAGCCTTGGACAGCATGCACAAGGGGAGTGGGCCAGCCTTGGACACCATGCACAATGGCAGTGGGAGTGGGCCAACCTTGGACAGCATGAACAAGGGCAGTGGGAGTGGGCCAACATTGGACAGCATGCACAAGGGCAGTGGGAGTTGGCTGGCCTTGGACAGTGGGAGCTTGCCAGCCTTGGACAGCTGCACAAGGGCAGTAGGAGTGGGCCAGCCTTGGACAACGTGCACAAGGGCAGTGGGGCGGGGCTGGACTGGCCTTGGACAGCGTGCACAAGGGCAGTGGGAACTAGCCAGCCTTGGACAGCGTGCACAAGGGCAGTGGGAACTAGCCAGCCTTGGACAGTGTGCACAAGGAAAGTGGGAGTGGGCCAGCCTTGGACATTGTGCACAAGGGCAGTGAGAGTATGCCGGCCTTGAAAAGCATGCATAAGGATTGTGTGAGCTGGCCAGCCTTGCACAGCATGTACAGTAGGAGTGAGCTGGTCTTGGACAGCGTGTACAAGGGGAGTGGGCCGGCCTTGGACAGTGTGCACAAAGGGAATTGGAATGGGCAGACTTCTACAGTGTGCATACAGGGTGTTATGTGTGACCCTCCTATGTGTATTATTGCCCTTTTTAGATGTGGGTCCCTCCCAATGTGTAATGCCATTTTAAGATGGGACATTACTGCGTCTTGGCCCAAGCTAATAAAAGGGGCAACTGCAGTAACGTGCATCAGAACGACTGCAGACTCCAACTATGGAACTCCTGTTGTCTCCATCTCTCACTTTGGGCCTGCAAGCCTCTGTCCTGTGATCACGGTACTGCAACCCTGGCCTGCAGGCCCACACCGTGCGATCATGGTCCTGCAGCCCTGGCCTGCATGCCCACACCGTGCGATCATGGTCTTGCAGTCCTGGCCTGCAGGCCCACACAGTGCGATCATGGTCCTGCAGCCCTGGCCTGCATGCCCACACCGTGCGATCATGGTCTTGCAGCCCTGGCCTGCAGGCCCACACCGTGCGATCATGGTTTTGTACCCCTGACCTGCAGGCCCACACCGTGTGATCATGGTCCTGCAGCCCTGGCCTGCATGCCCACACCGTGCGATCATGATCTTGCAGCCCTGGTCTGCGTGCCCACACCGTGCGATCATGATCTTGCAGCCCTGACTTGCAGGCCCACACTGTTCGATCATGGTCCTGCAGCCCTGGCCTGCATGCCCACACCGTGCGATCATGGTCTTGCAGCCCTGGCCTGCATGCCCACACCGTGCGATCATGATCTTGCAGCCCTGGTCTGCGTGCCCACACCGTGCGATCATGATCTTGCAGCCCTGACTTGCAGGCCCACACAGTGCGATCATGGTCCTGCAGCCCTGGCCTGCATGCCCACACAGTGCGATCATGGTCTTGCAGCCCTGGCCTGCATGCCCACACAGTGCGATCATGGTCTTGCAGCCCTGGCCTGCAGGCCCACACCGTGCGATCATGGTTTTGTACCCCTGACCTGCAGGCCCACACCGTGTGATCATGGTCCTGCAGCCCTGGCCTGCATGCCCACACCGTGCGATCATGATCTTGCAGCCCTGGTCTGCGTGCCCACACCGTGCGATCATGATCTTGCAGCCCTGACTTGCAGGCCCACACTGTGCGATCATGGTCCTGCAGCCCTGGCCTGCATGCCCACAGAGTGTGATCATGGTCTTGCAGCCCTGGCCTGCTGGCCCACACTGGGGGATCATGGTCGTGTAGCCCTGGCCTGCAAGCCCACACCATGTGATCACGGTCCTGCAGGTCCCTGCTGGTCTGGGTCCACCAGACTAGCATGGTGCCCTGGGTCCTGCCCAGACACCCGCCATCCCGGATACTGCTGGCATCCAAGGCGCTCCAACACCCAGGCTGTTTTCCCACAGCCTCACAGGGTCCTATCCTGCAACCAAGTAAGTCCGGGTGACCCCAGCACACCGACATGGTGCTGGGCCCACAATACAGGGGTACATTAAAAAAAAAAAACCTCTCCATACTTAGTGAAGACCAATGCAAGTCTTCTATAGAAATTAGGTATTGAAAGAGCAGGCAATGTCATTATGCAGACTGAATACCCCCTTGCTAGCTGTGTGCCAGAACCTATGCTGACCTAGCGTTATACTCACCTCCCAGTCTCCCCTGTCTCGCTTTCTGCCTCTCTCGGTCACACTCGCTGTTGCTGTCTCTCTCTGTGGTTGAGAAGCACGTTCTTAGGTGCTCTCTCTCGCTCTCTCTAAGAGCGGTCTCGTGTGCTCTCCCGCCCCCACTGTACGAAAAGAAGTAGTGGAACTATGTTCCCTGCTGGCCTGCACCCACTCCCCACAAATCCCATCACCACGCCCCCTCCCACATACAATACACACCCCCAAACACTTGCACCTGCTGTTTAAGAGAACGTCCAGCAAGTTTCAACATCTTACTTTTATTTTAAAACGAAACCATTCCGGAATGGTTTCTTTTTTAAATAAAAGTATAGGAGCTGTAAAAGGTCGCACCACTTCCGCTCACTTCGACCACTGCCCCCACCCCCTCTTCCTGTCAGCGCAGTCTGTTTCACTCTCCTTGTCTGCAGCAGTGCGGTCTCTTTACCTTTTCCTCACGTACACTCGGATTCACGGAACAGTGCAAAGTATCTTTTCACTGCAAACGTACACTTTGCACTGCTCCACGAATCAGGGTTGAGCAGTGCAAAGTGTATTTTTGCAGTTTGTGCCTTGCAAAACATTCCATGAAGCAGGCCCTTAGTGTAGTCTGTGCAGCCTGGCACAAGTGCACTCTCTCTGTCAGAGCAGGAGGGACAGGTATAAAACCTGACTGTGTATCCCTCCCTCCCCCTGAGAGGGGTGGTGGGGGGAGGGGGGAGTGTTCCTCTCGATATCTCTCTTTTTCTCACTTCTTCCTCTGTATGTGTCGTCCTCCCTCTCTCGCCCTCCCTCTGTGTGGTTCTTTCTCCTTCTCATCCCTTTTTTCCAGTTTGCCTCTCCCTCTCTCCCTTCTCTCTCTCATTCACTCTCCCTCTTTTCTTTTCTCTCTCATTCACTCTCCCTCGTTCTCTCTTCCTCTCTCTTCTTCTTTCTCATTCACTGGCCCTCTCTCTTCTCTCTCTTGTTCACTCTCCCTCTCTCCTTCTCTCTCTTGTTCACTCTCCCTCTCATTCACTATCCCTCTCTCTTCTCTCTCTGGTGCACTCCCCCTCTCTTCTCTCTCGTGTTTACTCTTCCTCTCTTTCGTTCACTCTCCCTCTCTTCTCTCTTGTGTTTACTCTTCCTCTCTTTCGTTCACTCTCCCTCTCTTCTCTCTCGTGTTTACTCTCCCCTCTTTCGTTCACTCTCCCTCTCTCCTGTTCACTTTCCGTTTCTCTTCTCTCTGTTCTAGCTCCCTCTCTCTTCTCTCTAGTACACCCCTTCTCTATTCTTATCCCTCTCGTTGACCCCCTCTCTCTTCTTCTCTTGTTCACTCTCCCTCTCTGTCATTCATTCTGCCCTCTCTCTTCTTCTCTCTCGTTCACTCTCCTCCTTTCTCTCTTGTTCACCCTCACTCTCTCTCTCGTTTAACTCTTCCTCTGTCTTCTTCTCCCTCTTGTTGACTCTCACTTCTTTACTCTTCGTCTCTCTTCTTCTCTCTCGTTCACTCCCTCCCTCTTCCCCCTCTCATTTACTCCCTCTCTCTTCTCTCTCTCTCCCCTTCATTCTCCCATCCCTCTCTCTTCTTTTCTCTCTCTCGTTCACTCTCCCTCTCTTGTTCACTCTACCTCTCTTTTCTTCTTGCTCGTTCACGCTGCCTCTCTTCTGCTCTCTTTCGTTTACTCCCCCTCCCTATTCTTCTGTCTTTCACTCTCTTCTTCTCTCTCTCATTCACTCTCCTCTTTTCTTCTCTCTCTCTCGTTCACTCTCCCTCTCTCTTCTTCTCTCTCTCATTCACTCACCCACTCTTCTTCTCTCTCACTCTCTTCTTCTCCCTCTCGTTCACTCTCCCTCTTTTCTTCTCTCTCGTTCACTCTCCCTCATTTACTCTCCCTCTCTCTCATTCACTCTCCCTTCTTCTCGTTCACTAGCCCTCTGTTCTCTCTCCTTCCCCCTCCCTCTATCCTTTTCTCTCTTGTTCACTCTCCCTCTTTTCTTTTCACTCGTTCCCTCTTTCACTCTCTTCTTCTTTCAGTCACTCACCCTCTCTTCTTCTCTCTCTTGTTCTCTCTCCCCCTTCTTCTCTCTTGTTCACTCTCCCTCTCTCTTCTTCTCTCATTCACTCTCTTCTTCTCTCATTCACTCGTTCTCTCTGCCCACCTTGTACGCATTCAAGTGTGATGTGAATTTTTTATAGGGGCTGCAAACCTGATCAGGACCCTGCTCTGGTGCAACACTGCGTTGGACACAGAGTCTCAGAAGTGAGAGAGCCATAGAGTGACCCACCCATCCCCACTCAAACTCCATCTTGGAAAGGGCTTTGTGGAAGCTTCATTCATGAGCCAGTCTTGGGAAGCCGAGGGGGTCATTGAATAACACACCTCGCCCATAGAGCTCTGAAAATCGTAGATGCATTGAGCCCAACTCTTGAGCGAAGTGCAGCCTCCCCTCCCCACCCTCACTCCATTAAAAAAGATTGAAGAAGAGTAATGTCTCAAAGCCTACAATACTAAGGTGTTATATTCGGCTTTGGGTTGTGGGGGACAACATGTGGTTGCTTGTCACATAATTTAAAGATAAATGCACACAGCGACAGATGACCTCCGCTAACACCCGCACAATATGTTTCTTCTATCATAGTGGTAGCTGACTCAGATACATTTATAACCAGGGGTTATTGTTGATACTAAATCCTGGTCAACGATTTAATTTTCATGTCTTGCTCGTGCAGCATTTATCTCCTGGGTAACCAGCGCACGCCTCCCCAGGTCAGTGCTTTCTTTGGCTTGTTTACCACAGCAACGCCACAGATAACACTTACTTCTGTGTCCATTGATCTATAGATGTTTCATACACTAGCTGTAGCCCGCGTTAGATTTCAGTTACCCTGTTACAAATGCAGCATTACGTATGCTTTACATATAGGCTCCACTTTGAATCTGGAAAATGACATTCCCCAAATGTGTGATCATGGACAAATCTTGCCTCCCTCTGTGCCTCAGTTCTTATATCTGGCAGAGTCGGTTGCAGAGTCTTTTGGTCTGCAATAGAGAAGGTTCTCCTTGTTTCACTGCTGATGACTTCATTCACCTTGGACTGTTCTAGTCCTCGTTCTATTGTTATCACCTACAAACTCAAAAACCCCAGAACACCGTGGAGTCGGCTGCAGAGTCTTTTGGTCTTTGGGCTCCGCGGCACCGCCCACGGCCCCCTCGAACCTGCCATTGATATTATGTGACTACATCGGAACGTCCCCTTGTGTGTCCCCCCCTCCTCACAGTCCCTAGCCCACCGAAGAAGCTGTGCTCCTCCCCCACAAGAATCCCCACACCAGAACTCGACTCACTGAGGAGTCCCCGGCCAACCACCCGGAGCTGCCCACTTGCAGCACCTGTGGGAGTGGTGTGTTGCCGTGGCACTGCCATCTGCCAACCATCGGCCCAGCACAGCTGATTCCCTGAGGCTGCTTGCCGGCACCTCTAGCACTTCTACAGCGCCCGTGGGAAAGTCGTTCCACCGCAGTGCTGCCCTCAGAACAAGCTGACTCCCTGAGCCTGCCCGCCGGCACCTCCAACTCTTCAGCAGCATCCGTGGGTGTGGCTCATTACCGCGACACCCCCCCAACACCGACTTCGCACAGTTGTGCTGCCTTCAGGACAAGTTCACTCCCTGAGCCTGCCTGCCGGCGCCTCCAACGAGCCCGCATCGACCGTGGGAGTGACACAGCACTGCGGCGCCCCCCAACACCAACCCCACATGGCTGTTCTTCCAAGGCTACTCCCTGGCCCCCCAACGCTCCTGTAGCGCCCACGACAGAGGCGTGTCACAGCGGCGCTGCCCACTACCACACCTACACTGAGTTTGCCCTGCTCAGGAGAGCACCGAACGCGAGATGCACGGTGCCCCGCCTCACCAACGCAACAACATGGAATCCATGGATTGACAGGGACGCCGCCCGTCCAAAGGAGGTGCTTACTCAGCCAAGATAACCTGAACAGTACGACAGGAACCCCCAGAAAACCCCTCAATAGAAAAATCCGGGAGGAGAATGAAAGGCTACCTCATACTACCATCTCACCTGGCCCACCACCCCATTTAGGCAAACAACGACGTGAACCCCCCAAGAACTGCCAGGAGACTAAGAGGGCCACCCCCCTTGGTTCCTGCTGTCACAAACCCAACTGAGGCAAGACTCCACCTCTGATCAGGAGACCGAAAGGCCTTGACCCTTGGACCTTCTATCCTGCAAACACCTCAACTGAACCCTTACTATCGGTAGGAGACCGAAAGGGCTTGAACCTTGGATCCTACTCATAACGTTGTGAAAAATCTTGAAGCAGCCCGAAATATAGACCACCCCTCAAATCCTAAAGACCTGCCAGGAGACTGAGAAGTCAGCTCCCTTGGCTTCTACTGCCACAAATCCACCTGAGGCATTGCTGCACCCCTGATCAGGAGACCGAAAGGGTATGACCCTTGGATCCTGTATCCCACAAACACCTCAACGAAATTTCTAATACCGGTAGGAGACCGAAAGGGTCCTATCCAACACGGCTTGAAAAAATGTAAAGAAGACCAAAAGGGCCTGTCCATTGGATCCTAACACAAACCCAATTGCGGCAAGAACCACACTTTTGAACAGGAGACCGAAAGGACTTGACCCACATACCCTGTCAAATCAAACCGCGACAACAATGCACCTTTGGTGAGGAGATCAAAGGGGTCTGACCCGCAGTTACTGTATCAGATAAGCAATATAGCGAATGCCCAATTCCTGGCAGGAGACCGAAAGCACTTGACCACCGGACCCTATCCATCGTGTCTGAAAAGAACCGGCAGGAGACCGAAAGGATCAACCCTCCAATTACACCCGAGACGACCACATCAGACACTACCTTGTGGATACAACCGCTCCTAACGGTAACCGTCCCCACCGAGCAACCAATATCCAGAAGAAAAAGTGTCCTGACCCACCTTATCTACACCAACCTCTTGGCAGTCGGCCCTATCAAATCACCAGTGGTAACCCAAGGAATAGAGAAAACACTGGCAGTACCTATCACCACACCAACCCAAATCAAGAACAAACCAACAAACTTCTACAATAAATCAGAAAGAATGTCTACAAATCGAATCACCAAACAACAAACCACCGGGCATCCGAAAACAAGACTAAGAACCAAACTCACCATTGCTGCTACCTCCGATCTAGACTCTTCACAAGTGACTATGGAACAATCACTTTTAAGGGCATCAAACTTCAAAGGAACTGTAAAACACCTACCACAGAACCTTGAACTGGATCATGAAGATGGCAACAAAACAGAAGACCCTCCTATCACCAACACTACATCACGAGAAAACCCCCAACCAGAGCCTGAACAATCAACCGCTGATGTTATTCACCACTCCAACTCTGAAGAAACAATACCTACCCAAATCAACACACACACACAAATCCACAGCTTCAGTAATCTGAACCAGCAACATGACCTACAATTACCAAAAACCCACAACCTGGTGGAGCCTATCACTCACCATGTAAACAACAGCACTACTCAGGCCTCCGACAATGTTCAAACCTCAAATAATAGCCTACAATACACCTTGGAACCAGAAAAATCAGCAGAACCTACACTCGACAATCAAGATACCCTTCAGATATGAAACACCTTTAATCTGCTAGAAAACAGAAAACTGGTGACCAACATCAGCGACCCTCAAAGTAACATCATTAACCACCCTAAGGCCAATATTAAGGTCGCAAAGACATATTCACAAACGCCAATAGCACGAGGAAACTTAGCAGCCCCCAAACCTGCTGACGCAACACAGGAAGAAGTTAACACCACAGCAAAGGAACTCAATAACCATGTATCTGAAAAAGACATTTCAAAACGCCAATCAAATGATTCGAGACTCAATACTAACCTCCAAAAGTTATCAAGTATGACAATCCAACAAACAAAGAAAGAAAAAGCAAGATTAGCCAAACTCTTGTGTGGCTACAAACACACAACTCAATCAAACTTGCACAACCACTAGAAAGTGCCGATAACAAAAATACAACCAAGGCAGCAAGATTATCGTGGACATCACTGAAATTGAATTGATTATGACAAGCACAGACAAACAAAAGGAAATATTTGGCACACTTGGCCGAAAATCACCAATTGCACTTAACCTCGACTCCATGTATGATACAAGAAAGCCACCAACGACCTGCTAAAACAGAAACCAAAACCGGCACTGCTGAAAAACAACCTCTACCAAACCGCTTCAATTACGACTCAGATGACTCCTACTACACGCGAGATCCAACGACCAAGAATCAACAACCCACCTCCCACCGTAACGTTCCACAGGACAAAAACACCAACACAACACCAAAAGACCAAGACCCCGACAAAGACATCAACCCCAGGATTCCTACTACCACGCTGGACCTACAAAACATGCTCATTGCAGTACTTTCCCAATCAATTATCCCTTTTCTCAAACTACATGAAACCATGAAAGACAGCATCAGAGACCAAGCAACCCTCTGAGCCATGATACATTCCAAACAAACCTACATGGAGAACTTCATCTCGACAATCGAATCCTGTTTGAACACTGAAGCAGAACAATAAAACCGCTGGCAAGAAAGACTATCCAAAATAGCAAGAGGCGACCGCCAAGAAAAAGCAACACTAACAGAAGTTTTATCCTTGCTGAAAGCACATCACCAACAACAAGCAGCTCTCCAACCAAATCTATTAACTGATCAAGTTACACCCGCCCCCCCCCTCTTCCGCATCTACTGCAACAACCGATCTCTGTAGCTTCGACCATTGAACAACGTCTTCCGAAATGAACAACTGGAAACATCATTACCCCACAATCGATCATTCAAGAACCTACACAGCTAAACAAGAACACTACAGATTCATACCAGATTTTCTCAAAAGAGAAAAAAATACCTGACCAAAAACTAATACAAACTAAAAGCAAAAAAAAAAAAGACAAACGGGATCAAGAGCGTTGCTGAAAACGTTGAAATCAACTGACCAACTCCACACATCGCCAAAATGGAAGACACAAACCACACCACCCAACATCCGAACTCAAGGAAAAAAAAGAACCACATCTCAGCTACAGCGTCTGGCACCACGAACAACGCGAGACAAAACATCTATTGATGAAGACCTACTCAACCTATCCACCCATGGAGATCAAATACCAGACGACACACCACCATCTAGACAACCCACAACGCACTCGAGCTTCATAATAGATGAATACGTCCCTGAATATGAACAACCAATAGCAGACAAGAACGAAGAAAGCTTGGATGCATCTTTGGAAGAAATCTCAGATGCATCATTGGAAAATGATACAGCGGATGCAACAATGGAGAAAACATATGACCAAATCTCATCTGACTCACTCAGATCACGATTGTTAGATCACACCAAAAATAAGCTGCACACTTCCATCATTTGTAAACCCGCTACAACAAAAACAAATTTATGAAATCCACATCGAAAATGAAACCATCAGACCTGAACCACTAATCCTCAACAGAACTAATGTTCTACGCCTTTTTGGAGCAATAGCGCAGCTAGATAAAATAGCAACAAGAGACATCGACCTAATAACATTCAAATATGACTCGCATCTAGACAACATCGCTGTTGAGCTATGCGACCCCAACGATCAAGAACTGATCCTATCAAGGCGCTCCCAAATTAAAAAGCTTGGATTCACATGCTGGGCCTCTACAATAATGAGAACAACCAATATACAAAAACACAGACCAAAGAAAGACAGAGACGATTACTGGCAACATCAATCAAAGATACAAACCAACAATTACAATAATGATCATCTGGGAGCATCTAGAAAACAGAGCCGATCACCACAATCAGAACAATCGAGCAGAGCCGAACGACCAATCAAAAGAAACTACGACTTGGAAAACTCATACACAGAAACTGCATCCCCAGGAAACTCAACGATCTCTCAATCATAACAATCAACAAATCTGGAAAACACATGGTCACTCAGCTCGTGGAATACCAGAGGAAATTTGCATCTTTTCACCAACCCCTCACAGGACCTAGAAAATTACCAAATCATATGCTTGCAAGAGACCTGGCTCAGCGAACCCCCAGCCTGCGATGGCTTTCTGACTTTCCTCAATCCTGCAATAGTCAAAAAACAAGGAAGACCAGCATCAGGCCTCCTCACTCTAATCAAGATAAATCCTCAATGGACTGTATTGAGCACTGAAAACATTAACTCCTGGATCCAAATCACCAAAATAACAAGCATTAAGAAACGCCCAAGCAAAAAAAAGCATGAGCTAACAATTGCAATACTAAACCTATATTGGAACCCCACAGCAATAACAACTGAACCATTCATCGATGGAGTATTCATATCAATCGATAAAATTGTTGCAAACCACCAATCGGTAGAAATAATAATCTGTGGAGATATGAACATCAATTTATTCGCCCAGAATGGCACCCTCCGAGCACAAACACAACTCTCACCAAAAGCAAGTAGATGAATGAACAAAATCACTACTCGCAACCTCATCCTCCTTGACCATGCAAGAAACAACTCTACATCTTACACGCCAACATGGTCCAGAGGATCTCTAACCGCAATCATTGATTATATATTTTTATCGCACAACCTGCACGAATTTGCTATGAGAGGTCAAATGATAACATCAGACAGAAGTGACCACAACCAATTAACTGCGCACTCCCGCCCGCTAACTGAACAAGAAGAAACCGTACCAGCATGTCCATTAGAACTTGATGGAACATTATCCAGACTACGCATTCCACAACCAGCGATGGTACACCTATCAAAGCAACTCCACGCTTCCAACCTGAAGGATGCCGATAAATTGAACTACGAATGGATCCTACTACCTTTCTGACAAACAGTCAAAAACCCACCACAACAAAACCACCAGCACAAATACTATCAGGAAATAGCTGACAAGAAAAAATGTCTGGCAAAATCGATACGTCATCTGAAGAAAACAAAATCCACAGAAAACACAACACGGATTAAAAACTTGAAACAAGCATATGCTAACTGGAGAAAATCTCAACAAAAAAATCCTTCAACAAGCCGACGCAGAAAACATAATGAAAACATACAAGTCACATAACACGAGAGACCTCTGGAATCTCAACGACAATCCACAAAAACAACACAAATTGACGGCCAACGTCTCGAAAGAAATGTGGATCACACACTTTTCAACCATCTATGGAGCCGACCATCGCAGCCTCAAGACGAAACGACCAAGAACGAATCGAAATGGCAAGTAAAGGTTGATTATGATGAACTCATACAAATGATCAAAAACCTAAACACCTCTAGAGCACTTGGTCCACGACAGAATATCCAATGCTGTCATCAAAAAGGACCTGCCGGCCTGGGCGAATTTCATATGTCAGATCATAGCCCTGATAAACATACTCAACCAAATTCCAAACTCTTGGAGGTCTGCCACCATTGTCCCCATCTATAATCAAGGCTCCCGAGATGAACGGCAGAATTTTCGCCCAATCGCTCTATTGGACCCGCTTGGAAAACTCTTTTTGTCAACACTATTGAAACAACTACCTGCTTGGGCAATTGACAACGGCAGGTTCTCGGCCAGGCAAACGGGCTTCACCGCCAACGTCAGAACCAGCATCAACCTGATACTACTTTACCTAATAAAACATGAAGCCATCAACAACCGCACCACTATACCTGCTGCTTTTATAGACCTGAAGATGGCCTTCGATGCCATATCATGACACAAACTATGGTCAAAACTCAAAGCATGGAAGTGCCCATCGAACATCTTGGAGCCAATCATCCTACTTTACTCAGAAACTTCCATAAAAGTGAGACTATCAAAACAAGGGGCTACCACCAGCCCAATTGCCACATCAAACGGACTAAAGCAAGGGTGCCCTTTGGCGGCAACCCTAAACATCTGTTCACAGCAGACATTGAAGAACATCTGACCAGCAACCAAACCAACCACCCAAAAATAAATTCAATACCAGTCCCCGCTATGGCATACGCAGATGACATCATCTTTCTTGACAAAACGACTTCTGGACTACAAGCAGCCCTGACAGCACTGAGCAGCTACATGAACAGAAACGAACTAGCAATCAACATTTCAAAAACCAAGACAATGACTTTAACTAAACCACAATCAAAAAAAGCAAAACAACCAACATTCAACATCAATGGAAACCAACTAGAAAACGTGTCAACCTTTAAATATCTTGGTATCCTAATGAATCAATCTAAAACAGAATAACAATGGCTGGCCAAAATAGAACAAACATCACAAACCCTGGCACGACAAGGATGTCTCCTCCATAGGAAATATGGAAAATTCTCTTTCCGACCTATCATCGCTCATTATAGACAAAAATACATTCCTATAATAACGTACGGAACAGAAGCAATGATGAATGCTGTCACAGTAAACTGGATGAAATCCAAAGCAATTTTTTGGCATAAAATCCTTCATCTTCCGCAGTCATATCCCATCACTAGAATAAGGCACGAAATGGCAACCCAATCAATCGCATCCATCGTACTCTGGAAGAGATTAGGCATTTTCTGAAAAATCTTTTCTGACCAGAAAACTCCAGCGATCCAAATCTTGAGAGCTCATGCAAATACCTTCAACAACACGCTATCACAAAAATGGAAACAGACCTTAATGAAGGAAATGGAAAATGAAGAGATATCAGAAGAACTACTAACCCTTCGCCCACAACATGCCAAAATCAAACTTCTTTGAAACGATTGGATAAAAACGATCCAAACCAAAAATGCCTACAAACAGAACCTCCAATGCAATAAAGATAACAGAAAAATCCACTCGCTACCACCATGTCTTCAAATGTTTCCAGACCAAACCATCAGAACAACATTTATAAGAATACGTTTGAACATCCTACCTCCAAACTCATACCTGGCGACAACGAGGCAGATACCTACCACAAATAACCACTGTCGGTTCTGCAAGGTTTAAACAACTCCGGAAACCCTATTCCACCTGGTGATGGAATGCCAATCACACTCATGCCAACGCGAACAATTTGGGGCCTTTTATGAACTTTCATCACAGCAAATGGACACAGAAGAAAGATGGGCCACCCTAGTTAGTGGGCAAAACAACACATACACAATCACTCTCTTCCTCAGCACTATACTGGAACTCAGCAAAAGAACTTCCTGAGATAACACTTCAATCACTACACTTCCACACGGATGAAAAAGTTTATAAATAAACTAAATCATCCAAAAAAAATATCTGGCTGAAATGAGAGCAGCTGGAAACAAGGGTGCTAGATGCAGCTGAAGGTTGTGTGCCATCACTTCCTGTGATGTTGTTTGGGGACGTGGTGAAATGACATCACTTCCTGTGATCGCATCGGAGGTCAAGGACCGTGTGATGTCACTTCCGCTACCCCTGGCATTTTGGTAAAATGCTGTCCCTTTGGGCCATGCTAGCCCACATTACGACCGGCAGCACAGACGCCCAGTCGCCCGCACATGTTACAAGCAACGACGCAGGCCCCCGTTGGATCCCTACACCACACATACCGCCTCACACAGGGAGCAGCCGGACCAGTCAGAAGCCTCACAAGCTTGTTTCACCACCTCTGAGCCAGGAAACTACCTCAAGATCACTGGAGCACAATCCACCCGCTGATCTCCCAGCCAGCATCTCCATTTTGGGAGCACGCGCAATAACTAGTCCTATACCCAACATCAGGGTGGTCATTAGAGGTGCATCCAGTCCAGGAGAAGGCAGTAGAGATGGATATTCCCTGCCGAAATGTCTCATGCTAGGACCAGCTCCCCAGACATCTGGTCCTGCTTTTTTCACCTGCTGCTAGACACTAGCGACGTCCACTACAGGATTGGTCACAGAGACTAGTGGAAAAAAAACACTAGACTACAAATAGCCATGAGTTTCTTGCAGCTTATTGGGCACAGCAGAGGAAACCTAGTACCTCGGCATCAACACGCAGACATTTGTCTAGTCATTTAATTTAGACTTGGGCTCTACAGACACAGATGTCAGAATTAACTATATGCTTCCCAATGTTTTTTGATTATATGTCTGGTAATGGTATTTTATGTTTTGATTGAATTTTGTGACTGTTATTGCACACTAAATGTATTTGTCCTGTTTTATGTATATGATTTGTACTATGTTCAAAGAAAAGTAATCAAAAAAAGAACACAACTTTGAGATTTAAGGAGTGACAGTAACTGGACTCCAGAAATGTACAATCTTTTAGTTATTAAGAAAAACAGAAAATAAACGACAAGGGCAATGAGAAAAGTCCCCTCTAAAAATAACAAAAACTAAACGTGAGGTATGTATTGCATGAGTAAGTATTTGCAAACCATCTGGAAGGGAACTACACTGGGTTCACCACGCAAGGGTGACTAAATGATAGAGAATTACGAATCTCGGGAATGATCTATCAGGACTCGCCTTACGTTATAACACATTAAGGCCTACAGACACTTTCCGGTTCCCTGACAGGCCGGTATAGCTACAGCACCGAAAGGAGGAGTTTTTATGACACAATAACTTTCCACAATGTGATTGGGGCTATTGACGGCACACACATCCTGCTGTACCCACCAGCATCCACTTGACATAACCTGACAAGCCAGCACTCACTCGTTGAGCAGGTAGATGCAGATGGCAAATATGAAATCAAAGCTATGGTGGCACAATATCCTGGTCGCAGACGTGATGGATGACCAAGCAGAGCTGCCAAGTTCTCAGGTTGTGTATGTGTGACATTTACACGTTTGAAATGTACTTCTGTGCAACATTTCCATATTTATTGTTTTGCATTTTGAGTGACACTTAAAGGGGCTTAGGGAGTAACACCCTGATGCCAACAGTCGAACAGAAGGTGGCAGAGAGCAGCTGGATTGCTAGGTTAGGATCCCTATGTTGCAGATAAGGACTAAACAAGCATTGGCAATGCCAACAGTTTGGGCTTTTGTTTAGGCATGGGAAAGGCACTTTCCAGGCACTACCATAGTGGTATTAACTGGCAATAGATGGTAGCAGCTGCCAAATGGTGTGAATACCTGGGGTGTTAATAGCAGTGCCTGGCAAATGGCTAATGCTTGTACACAAGCCAAAACTGTTGGCTTTGTCAATGCTTGTTTAGAACAGGACTTCAGTGAGGGACATACATACTGCTTACAAATGAGTGACTGAAGGCAGACCTGCTTAAGACATTTCTATTACACCAGTAGTGCGTTTACAACTCCAATTAAGTAATTGGGCCTCATTACAGGTTTTGTTCTCTCCCGCTGGTAAATCCGGTGGGTACCACCCAGCGGTAATACCATTACCGCCACTTATTACCGGCAGATTACATGTGCCAGTAAGTGCTGGAATTCCCCATTCCATGGAGTCCATGGGGTGAATTGCTGATATTGCCAGCATTTTTTGGTGGTGGGGTGCCGGTATTACTGGCAGTTTAGAGCTTCAGGTAAATCTGGCCACCCCACCACCAAGCGTGGAGTGTGCCAGTGCAGTAACATGCCAGTATGTGGTAATACCAGCACGTTATTACCCTGCAAGCACACTCCTAATGAGGCCCGTTAACTCTTGGAAGAATGCTTTGAGAAAACACTGGTAGGCACTTTCAGTGCAAAGTTGATGTTATGTCTTGATTAAAGTGAGCTCAAAGAGTTCCCATGAGGAGGTGTTTTGGGCGGGGAGGGGCAGGAACTGGGTGGGAATGTCTATAGGGATTAGCATGGCCATGGGCAGTGTTAAAATGGATTTCGGACCTCTGACCTGGTCGGCAGAGGTTCAGGAGGCCAGCCTAGTTTCTTGGAACAGGGTAACCTTCTGGAGAAGCCAGACCAATCAAGGTAGCATTGGCAGCGGTCAAGACTAGACCTCAGGAGGGGTGAGGGTGACTGAAAGATCTCAATGAGCACACAGAGTAAAGGACACTTACAAATCACTCCCAGACAGGTGTAGATATATTAAAAATACAAATACATTTATTTCAAGGCCTTTGAGTTTCAACACACAAATCAAATCACAGTAATACTATTAAGTCAACACGATCACATCTAAATACATATAAGACCAATGGGGTCTAAAGGATAAATGTACGAAATGGGTCCACAACCTAAAAGGTGGAGGAAACAGGCAGTGCAAATAGTCTTTAGTCCCTTCTGCATCCAACACACTCCTAACTAAGAGGCAGTCCAATCCCTAAGAAGAGTGGAACCTAATGCTCAAATGTACATGCAATGCAAGCACACACGGTAGTTCAAATGGGCAAAACGGGTCTCTTCAAGGGTCTGTAGCAACTCAGGAAGGTGGGTGAGGCGATGAAGAATAGGTTCCCCAATATTCGAGGAGGGTCTCCACTTGAGGGCAGAGTCGATTCCAAGAGTTGGGAATAGTTCGCTAGTTTGCACTAGCAGTGGAAAGGAGAGGGCCCCCAGAGGTCACTTCTGCATAAAAATGGATGGAGGTGCAAGGGGGCACCGGTTAGGGTTGTGATTACTCACCGACCCCCGGCTCACTCCGGACCAAACTTCGGCAGTCGAGTCCACTTCAGTCGCAGGTTCAAGTGCAGCAATTAGACGGCTTTCAGCGGCGAAGATCCAGTGATGATTCCCAAACGGGACAGTGGCTATTTCTCACCTCCTGGTGGATGGATCAGGCGAGTTTCACTGCAGCAGGCTTCAGGGGCAAGAGGGGCCCAAATGCAGTACACCTGCAAAGTTTGTCACCACGGCTGGGTGACACGGTAACCGCGCGTACTCCGGTTCTGGCGCATTCCTCTCACTTCCTCGACTCGGCTTCTTAGTTTCAGGATACTTGGATCCTATCCTTTGTTTAGTGAGAACTCCAGAGATCCACATGGTATAGGTGTTTGGGGTCTTCTCTTATCCAGAATCTCCTTCATGCCAAAACAAAGAGGACCCAGTGGGAGATCTTCTCACTTACAGGCATACCATACGTGGACCAATCACGGACCACGGTGGTACCAGGCATTCACAGCACTCCAGACTCTCTGGCACCCAGGATGTGTATTGAAACCAGACGTTCCAGCCAACATCCTGGAGACACACACACAAGGCTTGCAGAAGCCCATGAAAGCTTGGCATTTTGCAGGAGAATGCATGCCCAAATAAGAACTGACCAGGGTCGGCTCGACCTCGGGAAGGAGATGGGGCAAGATGGCCAAAGGACAGGACAAAGAACCTAGTGGCATGGCCATTTTGGAGCTAGGCCACCTATTTGTGCCAAATGCGGTCATTGCGGTTTACCTGGCAGGAAAGGGTTAAAAATATGTGAAATGATAAGCTGCCACCAGTATCTAGGGCCTTGAAATGACTAATAGACACACGTGTGCTGTACTGGAAGGTACATTGTACACTTATTAGATGTTGCAGAAATGTTGCAACATTAGAAAGGACTAAGGGAAACAAAGTCTCCCAGTACCGACTGTCTTAAGGGCATGTCAGTTTCCCCATAAAAAGGGAGATAAAAGCCCAGAGGAGTGCAGCAGAAGACTGGGCTCCTCTGGTAAAGTTAGACTATGGTGTTTAACATCAGCAAAAAGTTGGCAGGGTGCACAACTGAAGGGAAATTACACATGAACTGGGAATCTTTCCTAGCAGGCAGGCAATGGGTGCACAAATAATCAAACACCTTTGAACTGTGTGTCCCTGCTCATATGCCATTTCTCCCTATTTGTATTCTAATGCAATAGTTTTTGCTTGTAGGCGGCGCTCAAGCACCACCAAATAGCTCAAACTAAAAAGGACATCTTGGAGAAAGAAAGTTACAGATGAACAGAAGTTCTCTTGAGCTTTTCATCAAGGCACTCAGACACCGCTTCTATTTGTGGCATTTTCCTTGGCTTTAAGGAACGCGGGAGAGTGTCACACAGGTAGATGTCTGGCACTTGGCAGCTCTGGGTTAGGGTGATGAGCACCTTGCCCTCTTGCCATGTGCCCCTCTATAAATTCGCAATATGCAAAGACTGCTCTATAGTGACAGAAAGAGGCCTTTCTCTGGACCTCAACAAATATGGGACGCCTCCTGAGCAGGAATAGTCAGAGAGGGAGGGTCCAGCCTCTGCCAGGCGACCAGGCCTGACTCTGATGAACTGTCCTGTAACCAATCATCGGGCATAGGGCCTGCAGAAATTGCCTCCCGGGAGGTACTTGCCGCCTCATTTAAATAGAAAAACTCTCCCTCTGGCGTGTCATTGTCCGCTCTAGAAAGGTTGGGCAGTGAGGAGTAACTGGTAACATTGCAAAGTTGTGGCAGGGCTGCCAGATTTTCATTTTGTGTATATTTGCAATTCCAATTGTGTAATGGTCTCATAGTGGCACTTTTGTTTTTAGTACGAGGTTTGTGCAATACTTAAAGGAGCTGGAGCCAAAGAAGCCTGATGCCACCAGTTGAAGCCAATGTGGTGGACTGCGGAGAGCACCGCTCCTATGTGTGACATTTTCCTTGGCTTGCTGGAATTGAATATTGTACATACAAATGCGTGAGTGTCACACTAGATGTGTGACACTTGGCAGGTCTTACCAAGGCATGACTAGCATAAGATGAAAAGGCCAGGCAAGTGGCTCAGACTTGGGGTGGTGGGGTTTGGGCGGGGGCCGGAGGGTCGAAATGTACTGCACATAACACTCACGTGATTTCGCTTCCCGCCACCACTACCGCCTTGCCAGGTTCCCGAGGCCACGATGGACAGTGGAATACATTGTGGTCGACTCGACTCCTCTGAGTAAAACCCCCAGCACTGGAGGTTTGAGGCCTGGCCGGGCAGAGTGTTTGTTTATTTTGGTTGCTAAAAAGGAACACCGAGAAGGACCACACAAAATGTACCTATTTCCTGCCCAGTCTATTTACTTTAAATGTGGCCTGTTCCTTGCTACGGCACCGCAGGGTATTTCTAGAACTGTCCTTGAATGCACCATTCAGAGACTCTCTCTCTCTCTCTCTCTCTCTCTCTCTCTCTCTCTCTCTCTCTCTCTCTCTCTCTCTCTCTCTCTCTCTCTCTCTCTCTCTCTCTCTCTCTCTCTCTCTCTCTCTCTCTCTCTCTCTCTCTCTCTCTCTCTCTCTCTCTCATAGGCATCTGCGGTGAAAGGTTCCACATGCACAGAAAAGGCGTGGAGTGACAGTACTGGTGCAAGCTTCCCTTAAACCCACACAAAGAGTATGCAATGGGCAGCAGCAGTGCAAGCTTCCTTTATGCATAGAACTGCAGGTACAGAAAGAGAACCAGCACAAGATTCCCTTAAACACAGACAAAAGGTGTGCAGGAGCAGTGCAAGCTTCCTTGATGCACCTGACAGGAGTTACAGAGGGTCTGATGTAGCAAACAAGACATAAAAGTGCCTTTCATTTGTCAAGATTGTTCACATTCGTAAGTTCACAATTGGTCTCCCTCATCTGAGCTCGGACCATGGATCCCCCTCTTCCGGGCTCAGATCCCGTTTGACAACAGAATCGAAGACGTTCGACTGTGCGCAGGATTTTGCTTGACCCGTCGCAGGACCACTTCGATTTACAATTCTTTACAGCTTTTTAACTTTCACTTCTGTCACTTCTCAGATGGATATCATGCAGAGACCTTCGATTGGGCACACACCCGGTACCAGACCACTCTGTCTCACAGCTTTGCTCTTTTGGACTATAAGCCCCAGAATGAACATTCAAGGTTTTGGTCCCACTTCGCCAGTTACAGGCAATTTGGGATTTACACAAAGTTATTGACACAAGAGGTTATCTCAATGTTGTGAAGAAACCGGGGTCCTCCCGCACCCCCAAGTGCTTTAGAATTAGGCAAGACCTCTTTTAGGTGCTATAATGGACTAGGGGAGAGGACGGCCCTGCAAACATAATCACATAGACAGACAGGCACTGAAAAAAGGCAGTTTTTGTCTAAATATAAGGTGCAATTAACTATTAGCTGGATAGATTTGTAATTTCAGATTCTAGGCATTGTAAAAATCTTAAATGCTTAAAATCATAAATGATATACAAGAGTCGAGCTCCTTCCCAGAAAGAATGTGGCCTGTGGTAAAAATGTACTACAGGTGCTTCCGCAGTGTTTGTCACTATGGCCAAGCACTGGCAGCCCACAAAGTGACTCACCAGCTGTCTACTGTCCATCAAGGATCCATGCAGGCTAAGAATAGGGATTTATATGTTCTGTGCGACAAAATGCATGATGGGTAAGTTTATAAAAAAATAAGGGGTGAATGAGACTACAGGGCCCAGATAACATTAGCAGGAGGACTGAAATCTGGACAGAATGAATGAAAATTAGTTATATAAAACTTTTCCCTTTGGCTAGGCCTCAAGGTCTGTAAAAGTCTGGATCGCTGCAGTGTGTTTCTGCATAAGGTAGCAAAATGTAGAACAGCATGCTCTGACAAAACTGCTGACAATGAAGAAAAGAAGGCTTTGGAGCATCCCTGGTATGCAAGAAGGACGGTTTGGGATGAGGCTATGGTTCATATCCAGTGACACCACCATGGCAAGACAGGACTATATAAACTCCTGCCACGCACCACTTTGGCAGGAAGGAACGGAAGAGGGACAAGAGAAGACTGTTCAGGCAGCAGAGTCCTTAGCTACGATCCTCATTTTTGTAAGATTAAACTTGTTATCCTTACAAAATCAGCTTTTGGCCTTATTCCCCTAGAGGGGTGTATTTATTCTGGTGTGAGCGTATTTAGGGACACCCTTACAAGTGGTGACCCCAGTTCCCCTCATACTTTGTGAAGGCTCTGTGCCTAGTCACCAGGAAGTAGTCACGCCCATCTACAGTGACCGGTCCCCCAAATCAAAAATCACTTGTTTCCTGAGCGGTTTTAGTAGAAGCCATTTTAAAAGAAATCCTCTCTGCTCACTGAAGTGGGCGTGGCTCCAGAGAGAAAGACATGCCAGTATTGGGACTTCATAACAGAGGAAACTTGGGTGAACATGCTCATGTGAGTAGACTTTTGTAAGAGATAACAACAAGGGGACATATATGTATGACAGCATGTTGGCGTGAATGGGTGAAGTACAAGGTCAATGACATAGATTGAATAGGACTTTAGGTGATGTGTTAAGGTATAGATAGAATAGGACCTTTGGTGATATGTTATGGTATAGATTGGATAGGACCCTTTGGTGATGTGTTAAGTTATAGATTGGATAGAATTTCAGATGAGGTGTTGAGGAGTAGATTGGATAAGAGGTGAGTTATGTATTGAAATCGTCGCATATTTCTGTTTTTCTACTTTTTATAATGGAAAAAGGGAGCCTAAGCATATAAAGACTGAGAGGTAAGGGATACTCAGCCATAACAGGCAGGTTAAGAAGGTAGTGCCATGTGATATTCTTTTTGGACAATAAAAGCAATGGGATGATAAGCATATAAAAAAAGCTGAGAAGGTGGTACTACAAGGATATAAGGAAAAACAGTAGTGGCTCGGTATAAAGAATGGGCTTGGATTTTAGTCAATTATTTTTGTATATTTTCTCTTGCTGTCTTTTGTGGTAAAAAAGGAAGGAAGGTGGATGCGTCACTGTGTGTGAAAACAAAGTGGAAAAGAATAAAGGGGGTGTGGGAAAAGTGGGTTGATCTGTATCTTTGTGTAACAAGCAGCAGCGTGTGCAGCATAGCAGTAAAAGTGAAGCATTAGGGGCACGAGCAGCATTAGGGTGGAAGAAACCCCAATAAAACATATGCATAGAGTCCTGCTGCTGTATTGTGACAGAATAGATAATTATCATAAACAGTGGGTATAAGAAACAATGGAAAGGGGATGTCCTGCTCCTGGTCGGAGCAGGGCTCCCATTACAGAAGCACGCTAGAAAAAATGTCCAACTTTTTAGCAGCAAAATATAGGGGGAAAAATGACAAAAAAGAAAAGAGATTTTAGATCTCTGGCAATCATTCGTGGATATGGTAGATCAGGAAGATAAAAAAGATTTTAAAAAATCCAATAAGGGGATATGCCCCATAACGCCTAAACCTGCAGTAGGGTATACAAATCCAGTCTAAAGGCCTCCAGTGGTAGAGAGAGAGTGTCCACAACAGGATTATCATGATAAGCAACTAGAGGCAGGACTCGAGAGCTTTTGCACCTCCACCTCCATATAACCCATCCACAAGCGATGACATGCCCGTAGCATCACTGTACCCAAGGGGTTCACAAGCAGATATAAACAACGAGTTAAGAGCATTGTGGGAAAGGTTGGTCAGGTTACAAGAACCTGAATGAAATACCACCAGAAATAAGGGTACCAATGCAGAAAATAGGGGATTGGAAGTCAGGATTTTTTGGTTGGATTCAACCCTGGGGCAATAAGAAATGTTTGTGTCGAAAAAGATGATGGGGAGAGGGTATGGATGGTGCTGGGACAATAAGTCGAACCAGCAAGGGAAAATGAATAGGAAGATCAAGGTGGTAGAAATAATGAAGAAGCAGGGCAAGAAAGAGACCAAGGAGAGGAGATGGCATGCATCCCATCCCTGCCACAAGAGGAAGTGAGAAGGGATAGACCAAGAAATAGACCAGATTTAATGGTGGTAGTTCAAGATCAGATGAATACTAAAAAAGGGGTTGAAAATACATGCAGATGCCTCTTATAAATACAGGAGTAGGGATAACGCAGTATGTGCCATTGCCTCAAATGGACAAAAATAATTTGATTAAAGCTCTGCCCCAGCTTATAGCCGTAGCTAGTAAATGGATCAATGAATTTGAAAAACACACAGCTGGGGTAGCTTTAGCACTAGGAGACCTTAAGAGTTTACTAGTCGCCATGGTTGGGGACCAGGCTGGGGACATATGGGCAAACGATGGGTACCCTTGGATAATTCTTGCAAATAACGAACATGACGGAGCAGCCTTTAATGAAGTAAGGGCAAGGGAATGGGATGCCCCACGAAAGATATACCCAGATACCCCTGACTTACATTCTTTAATGCAGTGCACAATGGGTGATGATGAGGACCCAGTTAGGTTTGTTCTTAATTTACAGGAAATGTGGAGAGTTGAGGCAGAGGCATTGTTATAGGGGTTTGGGGGGGGGGGCTATAACCCCAGGTCTTTTGGTTGTAGCCCCAGATAGAAGCCCAGGAGTTACAACCAAAAGTCTTGCTAGTCCAGAGACCCGACAGTCTCAACATCAGCATAGCCCCAGACCTATTCCTGACTTAGCAACACCCCTGACAGGAGGGCAATGGGGCCATTACCATTTTTCCACTTTATTTTAAAGAGGGGATTACCAAAGGAGGCCCTGAAGGCACTAGATACAATTGTGGAAGTTGAAGCCAAAGGGTGGGTGGAGATACAAATTATAATAGTCCACCATTGTAAGAGAATCAGGAGCGGAACAGGGAGACAGCCCAGAAGCGGCAAATGGACGAGGCAACACTAGTGGAAAAGAAACTAACAGGAAAGGAGACACTCAACAAATTGTGAATGCCACAATTGCGGCACTATGGGGCGAAGGAGGACAGGGACAATGGGGTGGGAGGACAATACCCCAACCCACAGTGGCAGTATGAAGGAGTACCAAGGTGAAGAGGAGGATTTCGAGGAGCTAGAGCAGGAGACTTTGGGGGATAGGACCCTGGGGAGAAGTATTGGGAACATCACAATGCTGGTATTGCAGGAGATGGGGGCATTTCAAAATGGAATGCGGTAACAGACTTGTGATGGGATTTAATTATGGGACATCACCTCCAGGGCAAGGATTCCAAGGGCCTCAAGGAATGGGACACTAGCAATTTGGGTGATGGGGTAAAAATCAGTTCCCTTATGGGGCAGACATGCAAGGGCAACATGGGCAGCAACCACAGCACAGTGAGGGAACTCAGTTTAACAGGATGGCAGGGGGAACAGCCGCCCTGTTCCAAGGAGTTACAATGGCGGGGAGCAGCCCTTTTTCATTCCCCGGGACAAATACATATGCTTATTAGGACAGCCCACAGAGAGCACTCACGGGTGCAATCCTATTGACAACCGCACACCCTGAAGAGGAGCCCTTGGAGGAGGCAGAAATAGGAAACAAGGGTGCAAATAAATCATGCATTATGGAGGGGAACTTTCCATTATCAGATAAAACTCGTGACAAGCAGGAATTCTCTGGGGCTATTTCTGTGGTTCCATACACTGAGGGGCTGGATATAAAAGTGCGAGGGAAGGTAGTACAAGCCCCCTTGTTATATTCATAGAGCTACCCTGTTAATTTATTGGGTCGGGATCTGCTCAGTAAACTAAATGTAACTATATCATTCACAGATCAAGGGGTAGTGTGTTCCACTCCAGGGATGTGTGTAGCTCGAGCAATTGTAATAATTAATGCAATGGCCAGTGAGTCAATAATCTGCGAGGTTCTTGTGGTCCCGGACATGTTTGTCTAAGGCATCAAGGTACTAGCAAAAGCAATGCCTCAAATTGCGACAAAATGTTGGCGAGTGCCCAAAGATTTTATTTTCCGACCCATGGTGCCACCCGAGATGGTGGCGGGGGCAATATTGTCATTAGATTTACATAGACTAGTAATGTCAGACAAAAGAGTAGTCCTGATTGGAACAGATCAGGACGGGTGCGAGTGGCGCATGGTACTATGTGTAGACCCGACAGGACAATTGAAGGAAATGACTGATGAGTTATTTGAGGACAGTGAGCAAAATGGGGAGATCAGTTTGGGAATCTGCATCCCCTGTTGTGATATCATGGTGCAGTATAGGAAGGTACAGTGCCCCCCTGATGGCATTGGTGACTCTGTCTTTATTTTTTGAGGAGGACATGCGATGTGTGCCTGCACAGTTATGGACTGTTAATACACATGATATAGGGTTACTGAGAGATGTGACCCAGTACAGATTACATTGAAGTCAGGAGCAGTACTCCCGAGGGTGCGGCAGTACCGGTTGTCTAGGGAAGCAGAGGAAAGGATAAAAGGCACTGTTCAGGCTCTATTAGAGCAAGGGATGATTTTGCCATCCACATCTCCATGTAATACGGCCATATACCCAGTCAAGAAAGCAACAGGAGGTAGTTGGAGGATGATCCAGGATCTAGTCCTCCTAATGACATGGTGCAGAAGGAGTTTCCAGTAGTTCCAAATCTGGCGACAATCCTATGTAGCATTCCAAAGACAGCAACGTACTTCACTGTGGTGGATCTGAAGAATGCATTCTTCTCTATCCTACTCAACCCTGATTCATGGTATCTCACTGCGTTTACACATGGTCAACCACGCTTCGAGCACTCAAGATTGCCTCAAGTGTACTGTGAAAGTCCAAGTATTTTCAATAGAGTGCTGCATGCCGACTTGGGAATTATTGAGGTGCCTAGCACAATCATCCATTATGTGGATGATCTGCTGGTATGTAGTGAAAATAAACAGCATTGCAGGGGGAATTCTATTGCTTTATTGCAATTGCTGGCTCATAAAGGGTACACGGCAGAAAAAAGAAGCTACAATATTGCCAACAGGAGGTACTAGATTTGGGGCAACTTTTTTCTACAAATGGGAAAAAAATATTACCAGATAGGGCAGCGGCAGTACGCGCCACCCCTAGGCTCAGTACTGTCAAGGAAATGCAGCAGTTTTTGGGCTAATGTAATTATTGCAGGGCATGGATCCTAGACTACGCAGCCTACACAAGGCCACTGTTAAAAAGTCTCGGAGAAGGACAGAAGACAAAAAACAGTAAATTGGAATGGACTGAAGAAATTAATAGATAATTAGAATTCTTGAAAGAAGCTATTTGCACGGCCCCTGTTTTAGCAACTCCGGATTATACACAGGATTTTTATTTATTTTCCCACTCTGATGAACGGCTCATGCATTGACTGAATGAGTAATACTATATGTTGATGGGTCATCAATAATTGACCTGGAGATGGGACAGAGGCATACAGGTGCGGCAGTGATGCGCAGTAAAGAGGGGGAGCATGAAGTATTGATCATGAAAAGATTACCTATGCACTATTCAGCTGAGGCCACGCAACTTTTTGGTCTCTTCGAGGAATTGAGACATTACAAAGCTCAATTGACAGACCAAGGACATAATTGGTGAAGAAGACGTTTAGGGAAGGATCCATGCCAGACGTTGGGAAGCAGCTGCTGCACTTTTGTACCCCCGGAGGATGCTGAGAATGGGTCACACAATCAAGGCGTTCAAATGAAGAAAGAAGGTAGAGTTCAGAACATGGATTGGCTACCACTTGCCTTTGATTGGGTACCGTCATGGCTGGGGGCAGCAGTAAAAATACTGGTGCCTATTATCGTATTCTTCTTGGTCCTCTTCTGCACGTGCCAATTGCATCTCTGATGTTGTGTCAATATAGTTCCTTGTAGTGCAAAGATGATGGTATCAATTGGGGGTTCTAAAACACCTTGCTATACAATAAACAGCTAAACTCAAACTGATATTTTTGGGATTATAGATATGTCGGGCGGGGAGGAGTTTGTTACTGTAGAAGTAACAAAAGGGGGGATTGCTGTGCAGCCCCAAGCGCTTTAGAATTAGGCAAGACCTGTTTTAGGCGCTATAATGGACTAGGGGGAGGAGGGGCACTGGGAAGGCTCTCTTATGCAAATATAATCACATACATAGACATGAGCAGGCACTGAAAAATGCAGTTGTTGTATAAATATAAGGCACAATTAACTATTAGCTGGATAGATTTGCATTGTCAGATCCTAGGCATTGTCAAAATCTTAAATGCTATACAAGAGTCGAGCTCCTTCCCAGAAAGAATGTGGCCTTTGCTAAAAATTGACTACAGGCGCTTCCGCGGTGTTCGTCACTATGGCCAAGCATTGGCAGCACTTCGTCAATGGTCCATGCAGGCTAAGAATAGGGATTTACATGTTCTGTGCGACAAAATGAAGAATGGGACAGGTTATGAAAATAAGGTGTGAATGAGACTATAGGGCCCAGATAACATTAGCAGGAGGAGAGAAATATGGACAGAATTAATAAAAATTAGTTATAAAAATGTTTAGTTTTTCCCTTTGGCTAGGCCTCAAGGTTTGTCAAAGTCTGCAAAGCTGCAGTGTGTTTCTGCATATGGTAGCAAAATGTAGAACAGCGTGCTCTGACAAACCACTGACAATGAAGAAAAGAAGGCTTTGGAGCATTCCTAGTATGGAAGAAGGACGGTTTGGGATAAAGCTATGGTTCATATCCAGTGACGCCACCATGGCAAGACTGGACTATATAAAACCCTGCCTGGCACCACGTTGGCAGGAAGGAATGGAAGAGGGACAGGAGAAGACCGTTCGGGCAGCAGTGTCCTTTGCTACCATCCTCATTTTCGTAAGATTAAACGTGTTATTCTTACAAGATCAGCCTTTGGCCTTATTTGCCTAGAGGGGTGTATTTATTCTGGTGTGAGCATAATTAGGCACACCCTTACACCGCTTTAGCTTCCCTCGAGTCACAAGGTCTCCATCTTTTACCCTCAGTGATGAGGGGTTAGCAGGTCCTCAATGGGGATTCACTTGAGGTCAGTGTCCCAGCACCTGCCCCTCAACTACCTGAGTTTCTGGAACTCACCCAGGGAGCAAGTACTGATTTAAACACTACCAGAAACGTGTAGCTGGAGTTTGTTTTGGTTCCCTGGGGCAGTTCCCCTGCCACACTGTAGTCCTCTTTGTACTCACATGCCTCAATGACTTGGCAGTCCATCCCCCCTTCTGGCTTCCCAAAGTTTTCCCAGCTGATGACTTCTCCTTCTGGTCTTCACGGTTCCTTCAGCATCCCCTGCTCACTCCAATATACTGTTTCTGGCTGCTGCTTTTATACTCCCAGCTAGAGGTAATTGGAGTCAGGTGTGAGTAGTTGTCCATCCCTGACTCTGCCTGATTTCATTATCGGGACCTCATAGAGACTGCCCATAGGAATCCATTGCCCATTGATTCCTATGGGTGTTCCTCATGACTTCCATCTGCCTCCTCTTCATCCCAGTAGCTGGACTCTAGAATGGAAGTAGGGATTGTGGGAGTTGTAGGTTTTTCCAGAGATCATGGAAAACCCATCTAGTTTTTTTTCAGGATGAAGGGGGAAAATGTATTGTGGTAGGTGAACTGATTTTCTATTGGGTTCTTGTGACTTTATAGAAGGTTTTAATTTCCCTGGTAATTTTCTCCTTTTTCTTAAAGGAAGGTACTGGGGTATGATGACTCTGCTGACAATATCCAGGATAACTGAGGTGATGTCGGGTTGGGTTGTATCAGAACCAGAGGAATACCATGTGTTGCCCAGGGCATGTTTCCCATAGTCCTCAAGGACCCCTTGCCCAGGTGATCCTCCCTCGCTCGTCCGCCCCCAGGGTTGGGATCCAAGAGCGATGGCCCTCCCCAGGCCACCTGAACAAAGGATCCCCAGGAATAGCCTGGGAGAAACGTCTCAGGTTTCTCACATTCAACGCAGACAAAGGGTGTGCAGCAGCAGTGAAAACTTCCTTTATGCACCATACAAGAGTTACAGTGACAGCACTAGTGCAAGATTCCCATAGAAATATACAAATGGTATGCAATGGGCAGCAGCAGTGCAAGCTTCCTTCATTCACCTAACAGGAGTTATAGGGACAGAACTAGTGCAGGCTTTAAATCAACACAGGCAAAATGTGTACAATCGGCAGCAGCATTGCAAGCTTCCTTTATGCCCTATCAGGAGTTACAGGGACAGCACCAGTGCAAGCTTTCCTTCAACACACACAAACCGTACACAATCGGCTGCAGCAGTGCAAATGTCCTTAATGCCCTAGCAGGAGTTACAGGGACAGCACAAGTGCATGCTTTCCTTCAACAGGGACAAAAGGTGTTCAGCAACAGTGCTAGCTTCCTTTATGCACCTTACAAGAGTTACAGGGCAGCACCAGTGCAACCTTCCCATGAACATATACAAAAGGTATGCAATTGCAGCAGCAGTGCAAGCTTCCATTATGCACCTAACAGGAGTTACAGGGACAACACTAGTGCAAGCTTTCCTTCAACACACACAAAACGTAAACAATCAGCAGCAGCAGTGCAAGCTTCCTTTATGCACCTAGCAGGGCTTACAAGGACAGCACTAGTGCAAGCTTTCCTACTCCCCCGTGTGACGAATCAGAAATTATTCTCGCCAGAAACCTGGTCTGGGACCCTCCTCATGTGGCCAGGGAAAACCAGACTCTTCCTGATCCCATCCATCGGGTGGTGCACTGCGGGAGGATATGATATGGCATTTGTAACACGCCTATACACAAGTGTTTCAAGGCGCGAAGGATCACATGGAGGGAACAGACCAGGAATACTGGGATGAGCCCCAATTTAACTTTCCCCATAATCCCACCCTGTTGATGGCTTTTTGGCAAACTGTATAAGTTGAAAAACCTAACTTTATTAGAAGAGACTGGATGTCCCAGAATCCTAGAGGTACTGAGACAAGGAGGAGGGCTGATGAGACATGCAGATATAGTAGTAAGGCAATTAAGCCTGGTAGCCATTGCAGTAGTCAGGCAATTGAGGCTAATGGCCCACACCTGAAACCTATCAATGAACCTATGAGGCATAAAAGGAGAAGTCGAAGAAGCTGGAATGGGAGCTGGAAGGCTGGCTGTAGTAGTGTTAGCAGAGGAGAAGCATGAGGCAGGCAAATCACGAGGAAGTAGGAGCACAGAAGGGATCGATCCATCCAGTGACACTTTGGGGAGCAGCCAAGATCAGGGTTCAACTCCAGAAATGACTCCTAACTCAAACACTATCCCTACAACTGAAGATACCGCTCTGGCAACATTACCGGTGGAGCCATTAACGTCCACCAGTAAAACACGTCCTTTTTAAGGGCCAGACCGAAAAGGTGAGAACTCAAGAAAGCTAAGGGGAAAGAAAAAACAGCGGGCTAGTTTTTAATATTTGTAAATGGATTGTCTCCAAACAGGAGATGGACTTGTTAAATCTGGGACTATCATTTGTTGCCACAAATAACAAATTATTTGATGAACACATTAACATTCCCAAACTAATGAGGAAGATGAGTTTGAAGATGTTTTTTTATCCCATTGCCCCATTTGAAGAAAGATCGAAAACATTTGACTATTTGGAAATGAAGTCGAAGAGCACCTTCAATCCAAGTGTCAACAATTGAGCATTAGATCTGTTTGAAAACACCATGATGAGAGACCTCAAGTCGATAAAATATTTTGACATCAAGAAACATAATCTACGTCAACATCAACAGAAACCTCTAAAAGAATCAGCCCAAGAACGATCTCAATGAGGAGTGGATAACGGAAAGGACAAAGGATTACTTAACCAATACTTTTCCCATTATGCCCATCTTTTACGGTCTCCCTAAAATCCACAAAAATCCGATGGCACCACCACTAAGACCGATAGTAGCGGCGACCGACAGTATCTTTGATCCACTTTCTAAATATGTTGACAAACTCCTACAGACGATAGTACAGTACACAAGTACATTTTTTAGAGATACTACCCATTTCTTAACTACACTTGAACAATTACCGGTTTTCGATTCCAACTGGATACTCTTTACACTAGATGTGCAGAGTCTGTATACATCAATCCCTCATAGTGAAGGACTTGAAGCGATTGAATGGTCACCACTATGCGAAGAATATTTTCCATATGACATCATCTTATATAACAACTACTTTTGCTTCCAAAAGAAGTACTATCTCCAAATATCAGGTGCATCAACAAGGTCCTCTATGGCCCCATCATATGCCAACCTATTTATGTATATGTTTGAAACAAAACACATACTAGAACATGAGAGAACGAGTCAGAAATTGGAAATGTGGAAGCAATACATTAATTATATTTTCGGGATCTGGAAGGGTTCCAAAGACTAACTTGCGAAAATTTTAAGTTATCTAAATGGAAGACATCCTAGATTCCAATTCACGCTGGAAGTGGGCACCCCAAATGTCCACTTTCTAGATGTTCTAGTCATCCCCGGGGACTACAGACTTCTCACATCCATCTACCGGAAACCCACAGATGTCAATAACACATTACACTTTGCAAGTTTTCATCCTCTAGATATTAAGGACAATTTATCATTCACCCAGTACACACGAATGAGGAGAATTATCTCAGAAGATCATACATACTGTGAAGCAACATATTCGGTTACTATCAGATTCAGATCTCGCAACTACCCTGACTCTGTTCTAGAGAAAGCCACAAGCAGGAGCAGTGCTCTGACCAGGACACATTTACTTACACCTAAAGCAAGACAAGATGGCACACCATTTGTACATCTAATGAAATTCTGTAAGCAAAGTTGTCAAATTAATAGAATCCGTAAATAAAACAGGAAAATTACAAGACTTGATCCACAGTTGGCGAAATGATTCCTGAAACCTCCAATGATAGCGTACACCAGAGGTCGACATTTCAAGGACAGCCTTGTCAAGGCAGAGAGAACAGATCCACTCAAACAAACTTTCCTATCCAAGCCTAAACATGGGACATTCCATTGCTTGAAATGCAGTCACTGTCACAATGTTAAAAAAGGAGACTATGTTAGACATCCATGTACTGGACAGAAATGTACTTTGAAAACCTTTGCAACATGCAATTCCACATTATTAGTGTATGGACTGATTTGCTCTTGCAGCAAATTTTATGTGGGCCAACCAATTCACAAAATCAAGGAGCGAATCACGGAACACAAATCAAATATAAGGACAAACAATCAGAAATCACCAGTTGCTAAACACTTTGCAGAAAATAGACATGCCATAACACAATTACGTTTCATAGTGCTTGAACTGGTGAAATCCCCACAAAGAGGAGAGGACACAAACACACTGTTAGCCAAAAGAGACATTTTCTGGATTAATAAATTAGATACTATGATTCCAACCGGACTCAACAAAGAGTTCTCACTGACACCATTAATTTAAAATATTGACTGTGCCTAGGAACTCACTTATTTGTAACTACTTAAAGCCAGTTTAATGAATGTTAGGATTCAAGATGTAGACAAATGTTTGAGTTTGAATAGTCATATATGAACGTTCAAAACCTTGTGACATTGTACTCTTTTTTTTTATCACTGGGCATACTTGCACTAATGGACCTAAAGTCGTAAATACTGTTAAGCACATGATTGTGAATAATTGTGAGGATTTACAGGCCGATTCATGGAATTAATGTGCGCTGAAAATTTCCTCGCAAGCGTGCGAATCGCAGCGCAAGTGCGAAAATCGCAGTGAAACATGCGCACATCGATTCATGGAAGTCCGTGCGTGTGTAAATCCATGGATGTGCGCTAAAAGCCTGCGTGGCGCACGCTGGCGCACACGTCTTCAAACAGCGTGCACTACACGCACAGCGAAAGCGCACATAGCGCAGCACACACAACAAAAGTAGGCGTAACACGGGGCATAACACGCGGAATGGGGAACAACGCGTGAAAATGTGGGCGTCACGGGGGAAGTACAGGAGGCAAATGCGTGGAACGCCCACACGCGCGCCTACAACACGTATTCATGGAATCGAACAGGGCTAACGCGTGCGCCAAAAAAGACGCGCTAATCCGGAAACACGTACGCCAGCAGGAAGCAGGCGTACGTGGACCCGCGCAGCATAAAAGTGCGTGCAAACAACAAACAAGCTCAGACGCTAAGATGAATATACCGTTCCTTGCAGCAGTGGTCGTGGGATACCGCAGGAGGAGGAGGAGGAGGATAGTCAGGGCCAGAATCTTTACACCCAGAACCAGCCTTTTTGGGATGCCTGATGACCAGGTGTATGGTATGGGAGGTACAGGTTTCCACCTCACATAATACTCGACCTGGTGAGTGAGTGGGAGGATGACCTCACATCACCCACCCTGTGCTCCCAAGCACTGAGTCCCTTGGAAAAGGTGCTCAATGTACTGCACTTCTTGGCCACTGGTTCATTTCAGCGGACAAGTGCCATAGTGGGGGGGGGGGTGTCACAGGCCATGCAGTCACGCTGCCTGCACCAGGTGTTGGCCATCATGACTGCACGCCCATCAGTCCGCAGGCACCTATACATGCCCAGAACACCTGCAGAAAGACAGGCTGTCGTCCAGGATTTTTACGGAGTGGCACACTTCCCCAAAGTGCTAGGTGCCATTGACAGTACCCATTTGGCTCTACGTCCTCCCAGGGCAACTGAGCACATCTACAGAAACCGCAAGCACTGGCATTCCATCAACGTGCAGGTAGTATGTGATGCCAAGGGAATCATCACCTCATTATATGCCAACTATCCAGGGTCCACCCATGACAGTTTCATTTACAGAATGTCAACCCTAAACCGGGACCTAGAAGCTGGGCGGCATGGCGATACATGGCTGCTTGGTGAGTATAAATGCCCCTGCACATGCATGCATGTCAGATACTGAGTAATGTCACAACCCCACTAATGATACCCATCATCACCTCCCCAGGGGAAAGTGCCTACCCTCTGAGCACCAACATGATGACGCCAATTCGGAACCCCACCCCACCCCACCACCCGAAGTAAGATACAACACAGCCCATATTGCAACCCGGGGAATAGTGGAGCGCACATTCGCAGTGCTCAAGTCACGCTTTCGCTCCCTTGACCGCTCTGGTGGGCAGCTGCTTTACGCGCCCCCAGTAGTGTGCAGGATCATAGTGGCAGCATGTGTCCTGCACAACGTTGCAACACGCCGGGGCCTGCCGGTGGACATGGTGGTGCCCCCACATCCCCAACCACAAGCACGGCTGCTGCGCATGGGAGGGGAAAGGGCACGTGGTGAGGCAGCCCGTACGCAGATGGTGGCTAATTACTTCACCTAAAATCACACCCCTGTGCAGTGCACACAGCTCTGGCACATACCAGCTGACAATTAATGATGATGACATAAGGGACAGTCAACTGTCACAACCCTACCAGCCTGAGATTGGTCACCTGTAAGTGTTACATTGTGTGCATCCCTACCTACCCAAAGACAACCAATGCTGTGTCACAAAAATACACACATTTATGCTGCATGAATGACTACCCCCTTGCAAAATACAACATTAAAATAGCGCCATGTCACCCAACCCCTCCCCATCTCCGCCACCCAACACACCATGGCATGTCCTACAATGTGAACGCAAACAAAGGAATGCACAACACATGACACAAGTGTCACAAAGTGCACTGTCCCAAATGGAAACAGGCCACAGACAATATGCTCCCAGTAATCAATAACAAACAGCACACATGACCAAATACTTACCAGCAACACAATACAGCAACACAGCATGAAACATTGCCAAAATATGACAGTACAAACTCAAAGTAATGTAAGTCATACAACCTCAATAAGCCAGCACATCGACCCCTTCCAACTCCAAAGTGTTGCTGTCAAGCAAATGTGTCCGTGTACTGCATACAACATGAACTGCATCTGCAAAGGAGACGGCCTTGTGAAGACATGAAGAAGGTACCTGGGGATGAGGAGGAAGACATGGATGCACAAGCACATATCAATACACCATGCAGTGTTCAATACAAAAACAAACCCCACTAGGGATGTCCACACAGTTATGACTACAGACTGCCCACACAGCTCATGGGAGCCCAATGTCACTGTGTAAGTCACTGTCACTTGGTCACACCCTTTGCGAGCCCATGGGAACAGGAAGCAGGAGGGCTGTGTGTGTCAGGAACCCAAGCATCTAACCCAAACACAGGACAAGCCTGCATGTGCCCAGCCGGAATACACAGTGGATGCCCACGGGAGCCACACAAGGCAACACACTGTAAAAAAAAAAAAGATAAATCCAAAATGGCCATGTGGGGGTCAGGGGGGAGGCCACCCAGGAGGTCCGAGGACAGGGTGCACACCAACACCCACCTGTGTGGATGTTGCGGAAAAAAAACACCTCCAATGGCTCATGGCCTGCACGGCTACGCTACTGTGGGAGAAGTGCTGCTGTCGCTCTCATCACCCTCTGCTGCTGCATCAGGAGGTGGTGGTGCTATGGGAGGCAGCCCACACAAAGCCCTGGTATGGTCCTCCATGGCAGCAAGCATGCAGGTGTGGAAGGTCTCGTTCTGGAGGATGATAGTACAGAGATCCCCATGCAGCACCTGACGGGTTGCCTGCATTTCTGCACGCATGGCCTGCCGTGATGCCCAGATCTCCTCCCGAGTTGCCTGCAGCTCAACTGAGAGCGAACGTGTGAGCCGCTCCAGCTGCTGTTCTGTCCTCAAATTTGTGGAAGTCTCAAGTTCAACAAGAGTCTCCCTGAGGTTATGGAGTTCTACCCTCAGGGCTTCCCTGTGGCCCTGTGACTCTATAGAAATGACTTTCCGCAGAGTCTCCAGTGCCGCCCGTCGGTCCCTGTTGGATGCCAACATGTCTTCCCTGTGTGATTGGCAAATGGAGTCTGTTGCCTGCTGTTGTTGCTCCATCTGCCTTTCAGGGGGGATAATGAAAGTGGCCACCCTCTCCATTGCCTGAGCCATCATTTCAACTGATGCTGCCTGTTGGGTTGCCATACCGTACATGGAGTTTTCCCATACAGTATTGCCTGGTGGCATACGGCCACCGTGTCGGCGGGCACCACACCTGTTCGGGGCAAGGTGATCTGCACCTTGCTGTGCTGGCCCTGCCTGAGGCTGCAGGACTGCATTTCCCCTCTGATCTGCTGGCCCAGGAACAGTATCAGATGTTGTGGAGTGTGATCCTGCATCCGTAACCGCCAAAGGTGGACTAACCAACACTGACATCCCCATAGAGTGTTCTACCCCTGGTGCAGGTGGGTTGGACAGAACAGAATCCCTGCCAGAAACACTCACCTGCGACGGCACATAAGTCTCATCATCCGATTCAGCACCTGAATAGAGGTCTGGGGAGGTGCACCCAGAGGCACCCCTGGACAGTATGGTCTGCAATAAGATTGGGTTTTCACCCACCACCACACCACATTCCCCACTGGTGCCCGGTCGTGCCTGAGATTCCTCCTGGGTCTGCACCATCTCCTCAACCTCAACAGCATCAAGTGCATCATCACCTGCAAAAACATGAAAGACAAGAAATGGAAACAGGCATTAGCACCATAGCACACACATAGGCCTGACAAGCCAGAGACCCAGTACATGATTTACACATGTCCCACATGGCTATAACCCTGGCATGCATGTACTGTCACTGAGTTGGAAGGGGGGGCAAAAAGCAGACACTGATGACACCAAGATGGAAAAGCAACACATTTGCTGCATGCTGGGTAGCACTGGCATCACACATTAGTCTGTGAGTGGCATGTCCAATACACATACATGACACATGCCAACACACAGATGGCATGTAGCATAGCCATGGTACATTTCACAAGTACAGCCATATGTCAGTGAATGAGTACTGTCAGCCATCCATGTGAGATGGACATGATGAGCTGAAAAATGCTACATAGTGTGACAAAATATGCATGTGCCACTCACTGCAACACATCCAGTGTACAAGAATACAGCGATTGTAGGCAGATGTACACATCAATGGTTGGTCACTTAAACTTCACAGGAAACAACTATCATGTACCACATACAAACAGGCACCACAAATCAATGTGAGCAGGCCAATACTCAATCAGCCTGAATGGTCTAATCATTCACATAACAAGGTAATAAATGTGGGCCAATGTGGGGTGTAATCAATGACAGAAGCATGTCACATATGTGACAATAGGGCTGAAAAATGTGTTGCAAAAGTGGGAAAATTAAAACAATCAGCCTGAATGAACACTGAAAAATTCTGAACAATGTTGTTGCAAGATGACAGTTCAAGGGCAACTGCAGTAATGTGGCGCTAAATGGCTACTGTGGGCAGAAGGGATACTGTCATACTCAAATCCAAGGCCAGTGAACATTTTGGAGGAAGCACATGGGTGATCCATACCACTCAGGTGCACACACCCTCACCTGGCACTCAATCAGAACCCCTCACCCACACAACATACACATGGATTACACACACATGCATGGGCACTCACCGGACAATGTGTCGTAATCTGGTAGGTCTCCCACGCCTTGGATCTGTTCCTCTGTGACGAAGGTTCCAGCAACAGACTCATGTTCAGTGAGTTGGTTGCCCTCTTGTGGAGTCCCACCGCCAGTCACCACAGTAGAAGCATGATTTGAGGCCCGCTTGTTCTTTGCTCCGCGTTTCAGGTCATTCCACCACTTGTAGCAATCATCAGCTGAGCGCCTCACAAATTCAAGGGCACTAATGATGTCCGCGGTGGTCTGCCAGTGTGCCTTACGTTGACCAGGTGTGGTCTTGCACCCTGCAGTCACCACCATTTCGCGGCTATGTGCTGACACATAGGCCACTAGTGCATCAAGTTCGGCGTCATTAAAGCTAGGCTTCCTTGACGTGCCGGAGTGTGTAGCCGTGTCTGGGGTCTCAGCCTGTAGTGCCAGAGCACCCTTCTTCCTCTTTTTCAAAGGTGGTGCGGATCCTGAGTGGCTTACGCCGCTCTGGTCAGTAGGGGCAGAAGCGCCGGTGGACTGGGTACTAGGAGTGTGCGAATGCACAATGACCATAGGTCTTGGTGCAGGCATTGGCTGCAGGGTGATGTTGGCAGGGGCAACGTCTGTTTGATGGACCGGGACCAACACTGTCCCAGCTGGGAGACTCAGAGCTGGGGTGGATAGAGCTGCAGCTGCCCCTGCAGCCTCCCCACCCTGCCTACTTGGGGCAGTAGATGACATAGCTGCCCCAGATCCACGTGGCCTGGTGACACCAACTTGACCGCCACACGTGGCGTAGACTTGCTGACCTGGAAGTCAGCCTGGGAGTCATCCTGTGCCGGTTCAGGTGCAACAATGGGCTGGTCCAACCAGGGCTGAGCTGGGATGGTGTCAGCTAAGTTTCCCACAACCATGGGGGGGCATGGGCATCCCTGATTGCTCCTCCACACATGGGGGTCTAGGGGCACCCTGCAAATCCTGGCCAGGTCCCCTACCACGCCCACCACGCCCACCTTTTGGAGGTCGGCCACCTTTGCCTCCCTTACCGATTGGTCGCCTTCCAACCATGGCACTGATGTTGTTTTGGGTATGGGAGTAGCAGAAAATGATTGTCCTGGGCAATTGGGGGTGAAAGGGGTAGGGTACTAGATGGAATTCGTACCCTAGTGCTCTAGTAAGGCTGTCTCTGACCCCTGGGGGAAGATGACGGGTCACGCAATGCACAGGCACCCAAAAACAAAAAAATTAACCCGCACTACGCTGTGGCACCCAGAAACACAAAAATAAGCGTACGCGTGTTACACGCAGCCTACAATGACCTCTGAAGTGGTACGTGACACACGGGGCAAGCACAGTTGGTAAATAGGTGCGCGACTCACCGTCTGCCTGGAAAAAGAACGTGAAAAAGACGCGAGTGTGCGTTGGCAACACCCCCGCCAAAAGAAGAATTGTACGCTGTCTGAGGAGACAGGACAAAAGAAGAAGTGAACGCTGTTTGAGAAAACAGGCCCAACAAAATAAATGAACGCTGTCAGAGGTAACGGAGTACGAACTTGAAACGCTGTGAAGTAATCGCGTGTGAACTGACAAGACTCACCCACTCGCTCTCCACAAAAAGCACGTACAAGGAAATGGCGTCCTACACGTACCTTTTAAACCGGCCCACACATACAACGTCACTTACGCGTGTACGCGCTGAGGCCCTTTCCTCCAATTACACGAGCTGACACTCGGACGTGCAGTTTTTGCACATGCACGATGAACATGCACCCGTGTTGAGGGAAACGCCCTTGCGCATCACGCCACAGACGTGTAGGCCCTTTCCTCGGATTACACACATTCACACACGGACCTGCAGTTTTTTCACGCGCCCTGAACCACTATGCCCACGTCACGAGGGAAACGCAGACGTACAAGATTTTCACGTGCCAAATCACTCTGTATCAAGCTGGCCACGCAACAACACATGGAAGACCACGCTCCTGCCCAGAAGGCCGAATTACTGCCCCCTAAAGCCCCGAGCACACTCCCACCTGCCATCTGCTGCTTCCTGCCTGCCTGCTGCCCACGTGCCCTGCTATTTGGGGCCTGCACGTCAGCTAGGGTTCCAGTTGCTGTGTCCACCCCTGCTGGAACAGAAGACTCCCGACTGGGATACCATCGCTCCACAGCCCAGCCCCAGGACCCAGTTGCCCACCCACGCCTGCCTCGGGGGTCGCTATGTTGGGGCAAACACCATCTGAGACCACTGGTGACCCCCAGCCAGAGAGGCAGAGGGCCACCAGCTTCAGTGTGAAGGAAGTTGGTGTCCTGGTGGAGCATGTCCTGGTACATTTTGATGCCCTTTTCGGAATATCACGCGCCAACAAGGAAGGACGGGAGAGGATCTGGGAGGTTGCCATCAACGCGGAGGGGGTGGCAACCCGTGACATCAAGCACGTCAAGAAGCGCTAGGAGGACTTCAGGTCCAGGACCCTCTACAAGGCCCGGCACCTCGCGGAGGGGGGCCGGGTCAGCATGAGTGACATCCAGATGAGGGTCCTGGAACGCGTATGCCCAGCGCTCCACGCCCAGATCCTTCGGAGGAAGACCCGTTTGGAGTTGAGCAGTAAGTGGCCAAGCATTGGTGTGTGAGACAGGGCATGTTGCATTGTACTGGTGGTCTGATACTTGCCTGTATGTGTGACATAGGCCATGTATGGATGTGTGTGTGCAGGGACATCATGGTCATTCATGTGAGACCAGTAATGTGTGAACCACATGGTTGGTGCATGTGTTACAATGCAACATGGGGAGCTGTATGCCAAATGCACACATGAAAGCATGCCTGTCTCTGTTATTGGACATGGAGGGGGTGTGAGGGATGGGTGCTGCTGTCATATACATGTATGGTGCACATGTGTGTGTGTCTGAGAAGTGTGTGTGTGACTTTGAAACGCCATAGATGCATGACACATGTCCGTGATGATGTGTACATTCACTCATGCAGTGTGGTCACCGTTGTATGTACTGTGTCTATCCACTGTGTCTGTGGTGTACAAGCCATGATGCATGACCCTCCAGTGATGTGTGTGCATGGGATCAGTGTGAGCCATGATGCATGTGAGTTTGAAGGCAACATTTTGGTTAATAGAGGCCCTTGTACATGGATGCTGATGTTGATTGCAGGCGCCGTGCCTGTTTCTGCATGTGTGTTGCATACATTCACTCATGTGTTGTGGAGGGACAGGATGGAAGTGACGTTTGACAGTGCCACTCATGAGTTATTGCTTCCTGTCTAGGGGAATATTGTACTGTACCCTAATGCTTGTGTTCTATGTCTCCCTCTACTCAGCGTCAAGTGAAGAAGAGGGCGGAGACGGCGCTGTGGAGCCAAGCGGATGCCTCCACCGGGCGGCGACGCAAGGTCCAGCCACCCTCCCAGGACTTGCCATCATCCGGGAGCGAGGGGGCTGGTGCCGCGTCTGCCACTACGGCTGTGGCGGAAGGGCCAGGTGAGCCCCCACAGGGGCTTGCAATGGCAGAAGACGGTGTGGAGACATCCAGGTTGGTGGTCTCCACAGAGGAGGAGGAGCCCGCTACTGAGCCGCACATGGGGCCTGGTGGGGGTAGTACCACTGGTGCAAGTGGTGCAGTCCAGGGCCAGGGTCAGGAGGCAGCACAGGTCACCGCGGAGGGGCCTGTGCATGTCGCTGTCCTTGACCCCTTGACTGCACCACCATGCACCAGCAGGGATGCCCCGTCCCAGGCCCGTCCGCAGGTAGGGGAGAGTGCCATGTCATCTGCCTCTCCACTACCTGCGGACAAGGGGTCCCATGAACGTATGGGCTCCTTCCTGGTTGGTGTCGTGTTGCGCACGCGTGACATTCATGATGACGTGCGTTCTTCCTGGGCGGAGAACGCACGCCATCAGGAACAGCAGCGTCGCGAAATGGCACTGTTGGGAGGGGCCCTGGTCGGTGGGTTCCTACATGTGACGCGCACTCTGGCGGACCTCTCCTCCTCTGTGGAGACTATGTGCCAGTCGTTCTCCCTGCCGTCTTCTGGCCCAGACTCCACCAGGGCCCCCTGTGGACCTGGCCTGACCAACACAGCCAGCTTGGTGGAGATCCCATCCCTGCCACAGTCGGGAGTCGACGGTCCAGCAGGGGTGGACACCACAACTGGAGACCAGCTGATGGAGGATGTGGAGGCATCATCGGACAGGGCACATGGACAGCAGCTGCAGCAGCAGCAGGAGCAGGCTCTAGGTGGGAGCAATGATGGCTCGGGGCCATCGACATCAAGGGGGCAGGCATCGGCCAGAGGACAGGAGGACCCTGGAATGGGTGTGTATTCCGTGTGGCTGCAGTCGGGCCAGCTTATAGGTGCGGAGCGGCGGCGGGCGGAAAAGACCCGGCTCTCCATGGTCAGGGCAGGGTTCTCCATGCGTCGGGCGTTGAGGCGGGCAGAGTGCCTCGAGGCGACTCACAGGGAGTTGGAACAGGCCATGAGTGCCTCCCTGAGAGACCTCGGGGCCAGGACAGAGGCAAGTCTCCAGCAAATAGACATAGAGTTCGATGATGCCCTGGCCGAAAACATCACTGAGTGAGCCGCAGGACTTGCCCGTCGCCATTGTAAATAGTTTATAGTGTTAGCTTTCCTTTTCTTTTCTTTTTTTATTTTGGGGCTTTTGGACTATGCCCCACACTTTTGTATATAGTTTTTTTGTTAGGTAGGTTATTAGATAGGTTTCATTTGTTTCGTTGGGCTCATGGACCCTTGAAAATTGGATTGTACATAGTTGGATGTTGGATTTATTTGGACATTATAATTTCATTTCACCATGGATCAATGGATTTACCTTTTTGCGTTTCATTTGGATTTGGTTTGGTGGACAGAGAGTTTTGGCCATTTTTGTTTTGAATTACTTGGGTTTTTTTGAGGAATTATATTTTTTTTATTTGGACATGCATTTCATTTCATTTTTGCCATTATTTTATGCTTTAAGTACTTTCAATTGGTTTTCTTGTTAATACATTTTGATCTTTTACTTCAATGTGTGGGATTCACTCATTGGGTTCATGCATGTTGACATGTGGGTTTGCTCAATCAATGGCAACCTGTGTGTGTGTGTGTGTGTGTGTGTGTGTGTGTGTGACGGACATGTGTTGATGTACATAGTTGGCTTTTGGTTTGTGTCATGAGATGGGCATGTCACTGCTGGGTGGGTGAGTGGGTGGGGAGACATGAGTGGGACATGAGTGGGGGCCTGCTGGCAGGTGACCCTCACTGCTGGGGGTGGGGGTGCAGGGGGACATGAGTGGGGGCCTGCTGGCAGGTGACCCTCACTGCTGGGGGGTGGGGGTGCAGGGAGACATGAGTGGGGGCCTGCTGGCAGGGGACCCTCACTGCTGGGGGGTGGGGGTGCAGGGGGACATGAGTGGGACATGAGTGGGGGCCTGCTGGCAGGTGACCCTCACTGCTGGGTGGTGGGGGTGCAGGGGGACATGAGTGGGGGCCTGCTGGCAGGTACCCATCACTGCTGGGGGTGGGGGTGCTGGGGGACATGAGTTGGTGGTCACTAGTGCAAGGTGACATGTAGCCTGGCTGGGGGCATGCCCATGGTGGATGGACTGCCTGTGGGACATGACCAGGGATGCTGGGTAGTCCCCTGTGGTGTGGTTTGCCTGCAGGGTCCGTGGAGGGGGTAGAGGGCACACCTGTGAGAACCCACACTGCCAACTGACGTGTGGGAAACCCTGCGCACCCCTCTGGATACACGTACCCCACTCTGACAGCAAAAGCATGTGTGGAACTTCCCCCGTACTGCGTTATCCCCATACCCCGCTCGCACAGGCCCAATCGTGTGTGAAACTTCCCACGCACGCCAGTAATCCACGTACCCCGCTCGCACAGGGCCAATCGCGTGTGAAACTTCCTGCGCACCCCATTAATCCATGTATCCCGCTCGCACAGGGCCAATCGCGTGTGAAACTTCCCACGCACCCCAGTAATCCACATACCCCGCTCGCACAGGCCCAATCGTGTGTGAGACTTCCCGTGCACCCCAGTTATCCACGTACCCCACACGCACAGGCTCAATCGCATGTGAAACTTCCTGCGCACCCCAGTAATCCACGTACCCCGCTCGCACAGGGCCAATGGCGTGTGAAACTTCCTGCGCACCCCAGTAATCCACGTAACCCACACGCACAGGCTCAATCGCATGTGAAACTTCCTGCGCACCCCAGTAATCCACGTACCCCGCTCGCACAGGGCCAATGGCGTGTGAAACTTCCTGCGCACCCCAGTAATCCACGTAACCTGCTCGCACAGGCCCAATCGCGTGTGAGACTTCCCGCGCACCCCAGTTATCCACATACCCCGCTCGCACAGGGCCAATCGCATGTGAAACTTCCCGCACACCCCAGTAATCCACGTACCCCGCACGCACAAGGCCAATCACGTGTTAAACTTCCTGTGCACCCCAGTAATCCACGTACCCCGCTCGCACAGGGCCAATCGCGTGTGAAACTTCCTGCGCACCCCAGTAATCCACGTTCCCCGCTTGCACAGGCCCAATCGCGTGTGAGACTGCCCGCGCACCCCAGTTATCCACGTACCCCGCTCGCACAGGCCCAATCGTGTATGAAACTTCCCGCGCACCCCAGTAATCCACATACCCCGCTCGCACAGGGCCAATCGCGTGTGAAACTTCCCGCGCACCCCAGTAATCCACGTACCCCGCTCGCACAGGGCCAATCGCGTGTCAAACTTCCCGCGCACCCCAGTAATCCACGTACCCTGCTCGCACAGGCCCAAATGCGTGTGAGACTTCCCACGCACCCCAGTTATCCACGTACCCCACTCGCACAGGGTCAATCGCATGTGAAACTTCCCGCGCACCCCAGTAATCCACGTACCCCACTCGCACAGGCCCAATTGTGTGTGAGACTTCCCGCGCACCCCAGTTATCCACGTACCCTGCTCGCACGGGCCCAATCACGTGTGAAACTTCCCGCACACCCCAGTAATCCACGTACCCCGCTTGCACAGGCCCAAATGCGTGTGAGACTTCCCGCGCACCCCAGTTATCCACGTACTCCACTCGCACAGGGTCAATCGCGTGTGAAACTTCCCGCGCACCCCAGTAATCCACGTACCCCACTCGCACAGGCCCAATTGTGTGTGAGACTTCCCGCGCACCCCAGTTATCCACGTACCCCGCTCGCACAGGCCCAATCACGTGTGAAACTTCCCGCACACCCCAGTAATCCACGTACCACGCTTGCACAGGGCCAATCGTGTTTGAAATTTCCCGCGCACCCCAGTAATCTACGTACCCTGCTCGCAGAGGCCCAATCACGTGTGAGACTTCCCGCGTACCCCAGTTATCCACGTACCCCACTCGCGCAGGCCCAATCGCGTGTGAAACTTCCCGCGCACCCCAGTAATCCACGTACCCCGCTCGCACAGGGCAAATCGTGTGTGAAACTTCCCGCGCACCCCAGTAATCCACGTACCCCGCACGCACAGGGCCAATCCCGTGTGAAACTTCCTGCGCACCCCAGTAATCCACGTACCCCGCCCACACAGGCTCAATCGCATGTGAGACTGCCCAAGCACCCTAGTTATCCACGTACCCCGCTCGCACAGGCCCAATCACGTGTGAAATTCCCCACGTACCCCAGTAATCCACGTACCCCGCTCGCACAGGGCCAATCGCATGTGAAACTTCCCGCACACCCCAGTAATCCACGTACCCCACACGCACAAGGCCTATCACGTGTTAAACTTCCTGCACACCCCAGAAATCCACGTACCCCACTCGCACAGGCCCAATTGTGTGTGAGACTTCCCGCGCACCCCAGTTATCCACGTATCCCGCTCGCACAGGCCCAATCACGTGTGAAACTTCCCGCACACCCCAGTAATCCACGTACCCCGCTTGCACAGGCCCAAATGCGTGTGAGACTTCCCGCGCACCCCAGTTATCCACGTACCCCACTCGCACAGGGTCAATCGCGTGTGAAACTTCCCGCGCACCCCAGTAATCCACATACCCCACTCGCACAGGCCCAATTTTGTGTGAGACTTCCCGCGCACCCCAGTTATCCACGTACCCCGCTCGCACAGGCCCAATCACGTGTGAAACTTCCCGCCCACCCCAGTAATCCACGTACCACGCTCGCACAGGGCCAATCGCATGTGAAACTTCCCGCACACCCCAGTAATCCACGTACCCTGCACGCACAAGGCCAATCACGTGTTAAACTTCCTGTGCACCCCAGTAATCCATGTACCCCGCTCGCACAGGGCCAATCGCGTGTGAAACTTCCTGCGCACCCCAGTAATCCACGTACCCCACTCGCACAGGCCCAATCGTGTATGAGACTTCCCGCGCACCCCAGTTATCCACGTACCCCGCATGCACAGGGCCAATCCCGTGTGAAACTTCCCGCGCACCCCAGTAATCCACGTACCCCGCTCACACAGGCCCAATCGCGTGTGAGACTTCCCGCGCTCCCCAGTTATCCACGTACCCCGCTCGCACAGGCCCAATCACGTGTCAAACTTCCCGCGCACCCCAGTAATCCACATACCCTGCTTGCACAGGGCCAATCACGTGTGAAACTTCCCGCGCACCCCAGTAATCCACGTACCCCGCTCGCACAGGCCCAATCGCGTGTGAAATTTCCCGCGTACCCCAGTAATCCACGTACCCCGCTCTCACAGGGCCAATCGCATGTGAAACTTCCCGCACACCCCAGTAATCCACGTACCCCGCACGCACAAGGCCAATCACGTGTTAAACTTCCTGCACACCCCAGTAATCCACATACCCCGCTCGCACTGGGCCAATCGCATGTGAAACTTCCTGCACACCCCAGTAATCCACGTACCCCACTCGCACAGGCCCAATCGCGTGTGAGACTTCCCGCGCACCCCAGTAATCCACGTACCCCGCTCGCACAGGGCCAATCGCATGTGAAACTTCCCGCGCACCCCAGTAATCCACGTACCCCGCTTGCACAGGCCCAATCGCGTGTGAGACTTCCCGCGCACCCCAGTTATCTACGTACCCCGCTCGCACAGGGCCAATCGCATGTGAACGCGCACCCCAGTAATCCACGTACCCCGCACGCACATGGCCAATCGTGTGTGAAGCTTCCTGCACACCCCAGTAATCCACGTACCCCGCTCGCACAGGGCCAATCGCGTGTGAAACTTCCCGGGCACCCCAGTAATCCACGTACCCTGCTCGCACAGGGCCAGTCACGTGTGAGACTTCCCGCGCACCCCAATAATCCACGTACCCCGCTCGCACAGGGCCAATCTCATGTGAAACTTCCTGCGCACCCCAGTAATCCATGTATCCCGCTCACACAGGCCCAATCGCGTGTGAAACTTCCCGCGTACCCCATTAATCCACGTACCCCGCTCGCACAGTGCCAATCGCGTGTGAAACTTCCCGCGCACCCCAGTAATCCACGTACCCCGCACGCACAAGGCCAATCGCGTGTTAAACTTCCTGCGCACCCCAGTAATCCATGTACCCTGCTCGCACAGGGCCAATCACGTGTGAAACTTCCCGCGCACCCCAGTAATCCACGTACCCCGCAAGCACAGGGCCAATCGAGTATTGAACTTCCCGCACACCCCAGTAATCAACCTACCCAGCTCACACAGGGCCAATCGCGTGTGAAACTTCCCGCGCACCCCAGTAATCCACATACCCCTCTCGTACAGGGCCAACCGCGTGTGAAACTTCCCGCGCACCCGAGTAATCCACGTACCCCGCTTGCACAGGCCCAATTGCGTGTGAGACTTCCCGCGCACCCCAGTTATCCACGTACCCCACTCGCACAGGCCCAATCACGTGTGAAACTTCCCACGCACCCCAGTAATCCACGTACCCCGCTCGCACAGGCACAATCGCGTGTGAGACTATGGGGTATGTGTATTCGGAGGGAGGCGCGGGGAGTTTTACATGCATTTTCGAGGTTGTGAGCCTGTGCACCATGCACGGGATTTGTGCGCTGTACATGGTGCACAGGGAGGGGTTGGGGGCATAACTGGCGCTGCTGCAGGGTCACTGCGCCACTCTGCGCCACGGCTGGTTTTGGATGTTAAAATCCATGAATACGCTCTGCGCGGAAATGGATTTTAGCACACGCGGCTGGCACAGGAAGTCGCACATGCACACTGTGCGCCAACCGCGTGCGCCACTTGTGTGCAGAATTCTATGAATTACCCCTTTAATCTGCATAAACCATTACTTGAAGTTCATTCCATTATATATCACTGAAGTATTCCACTATATATCACTGAATAATTCCCACTGTGAATATGGGTCTTATACTGTCCAATACACAGCAAGTACTGATCACTGGAGGTATATGTGATCATCACCATTGAAAACATACCACATAGTACATGCCTATACTAAGTCTCAAGCTGTAGACTAGCACACTGTAGTGAGAACCGAACACCACACCTGGATTCACCAATCCAACAGTCCTTCATTTAAGTTAGATGTTATGCAGCAGTAAAAATAAGTATGAGTAACCTTGAAAAGGAATATGCACAATCTTTTAGATCCGGCAAGACATCTGCTTCACAGGTCTAGACACTTGTGAGAGGCACATCAATGGCCACCCATCAAGTTTGTAGACATATGATATCATCACGTTCTAGTACGCGATATAAGCTATTGTTATGCAGTCATTTAGTACTTTGGCAAAACACACGGAAAGACCAACAGCGCATGCGTTGCTGCGGAAAGTTGTTGCATTTATTTCTCAACATTTGGGCATCCATATAGATATTCGAAACAGAATATTGATCCCACTCTTGTTTAAATCTAGGCTGCAGACCAGGACATTCTGCTAACCCCATGGTTGATACTATCTCCATTGTCAGAAGGTAAGCCACGTGCAGTACATTTTTGTAACATACTAAATAACAAACACATACGTTTGGCACCTAACTTAAGCATGTATACTCTGTAAGAAACCTGAAGGTGTCTCACCCGCTAGTCTCCAGGGATCTGTCATCCAGGTGGCCAGGACACAGCCATCGCTATTGGAACCAGTTTCTGGGGGTGGACTAGTGCAGGAGGATCACCTGGATGAGGGGTCCTCAGGCAGTGGAAGTGGGACACCGAAGGATGTGATGCAGTATCCCCTTCCCTGTAACAACTTTTCCCCATCCTACCAGGTATGATACCTAGAAGCTCAACCACCCCCCCCCTTTCCCAACATAAACACTTTCTCACGGATAGTTCATCGTGAGCGACAACAGACTAACACCAGATCTGTATACCTGACATGTCCCAAAACAAGGGTCAGGCAGAGTCAGGCAATTATTGATAATTACACACACCTGACTTCCATCACACTTCCCCACACGAATAAAAGGCGGTGAACGAAAGGACACTCTGAGCAAGGCAAAACGCATGAGGAAGCAGCAATTCCGAGATGGCAGTTTAAAACGAGGAGATAGGCGGCAAGACCAGAGAGGGCTGCAAGGAGGGAACTACTGTTGACCTTTTTGGAGAAGAACTGTGACTTCCAAGAGGCCTCGAGGAAAAGAAACATAAGACTGGGAATTGCAGCTGAAGAATGGTGCAGGCTGTCTCGAAGGTACACAGGGCCCTCCCACATTTATAACCAAGGTGGGGAGAAGCGATTGCCGCAGTGGTACTGTCCTTGGCTCCGACAACAAAGCAACACCAATGAATTCAGCATAGCCGGTGAGTCTGAGAGACTGATAGCAGGCCGGACCGTGTTATGCTCAAGGTTGCAAGTGTCAATATTGTATGAGGAAAGATGGCTCGTATGTGATTGAACTTTATGAAACTAAAATAGGTACTAGATACAGAGTGGTCCGGCGCCACGTGGGTGCTCACTCGAAGGTATCTGTTTGGTATCCAACTGAGTGTGTGAGAATTATTGAACTGTGAAAGTGAAGTGGTACTGCAGCGGGTCAAGCTATATCATGTGCACATTCGAAAGTCTTCACTAGCCTATGAACTGAAATTGTTCTGAGGGTGACTTATTGTATAAAAGAGGATCTAAGCCCGGAAGAGTGGCATCCGGGGTGAACTGTGAGTCACCCAAGAGGATATTGCTGTGATAAATGTGAACCCGACTGAGGGATGTCTACAAACTAAAATTGGTCTGAGCCCGGCTGAGGGAGGCTAATTATATAACAGAGGATCTGAGTCCAGCTGAGGGGGATCCAGGGTGAAGAGTAACTCGCCCACTTGATTATTTGGAAAGGAACTTTTTTTGTTGTTTTTAGCACATCAGGCCCTCTGAATCAAGAGACTTGGGCACAGATGGCCCTGATGTTGGTAAAAGGAACTGTGTCCTCATGCCGAAGAAGCCCAAGAGTGTGCTATGCTTTAGTGAACAACCTTGTCCCGTGCTAAAAACATGGGGAAGGGAGGCCAACGGCCTGAACATCCTGACTTATCATTTTGTGAACACTTCTTTTCTTTTCATGAACATTTCCCGACACTATTTGTAATTTAGCGGTAAGGACTGGCAATAGGTTTTTTAGTATTGGCCCTTTTTATTTGACGAGACTCCACTAGGACTGTATTATTATTATTTTGATGGTTGTAGCTTGCTCTCATCTTTAGATTTAGGATTAGATAGGTTTTTTCACACCTTTGATGACATTCAATAAACACCCTTGAACTGTGGTCACTTGTGTCTGACATATCCTATAGAATTAAATGTGAAGAATATTTTGCTGTCCTCCAGCAAAGGTGATGTGAAACTATAAAAGGTTTGGGGAATATTCTTTGATTCAGAATCTCACAAACATAGGGTCTTAGAATCAACAGAAGACGGGTATGTTGCTCTAGTGGAGCTTTTACTCCAATGTTTTACTAGATTAAATCTATGAGTTGCCATTAAATCCCATTATTAGTAGTATTGGCACAAACCTACAATTTTTGACGTATCCTATAGAATTAAATGTGAAGAAGATTTTGCTGTCCTCCAGCAAATCAACCTACATAGTTGGCAACCGTTTGAGGTGATTTCTATTCACAATATACGTGATTGATCATTTGAGTTATTAGTAAGTGAGCCACATACTAATTGTAGTTATTTGATTTACTTTGTAGATTGAGTATAAAGTTGAAGTCTGAAGAAAGAATTGAACACCAGACATTGTGAAATTGAATTATTTCTCCTGATGAAGGGAATTGTCTTTCCGAAATGTGTAGAGCTCTTCTTTTATACATGAACTTGCCCTGTCATTTAATGTGAATAAATGTATTTTGAAGAAAAATTATACCTGTGCGGTACAACATCTATGACAAATAACTCCTAGGGCATCATTATACCTGTACCTACATTGTATTCTTATTACTATTCCAATAGTTGACTGACCGTGAATTCTGTATATTTAGAGTGCAGGGGGCGGGAGTGTCTACAAATTGAGGACACTATATTTAGCAAAGAAGGGACGCGCAAACATGGAGACAGCAGATTTCACCTGCAAGTTCTGAGAGAGTCCTGTTCTCCCAAAACCTGAATGGCTTAGGCTGCACAGTGGAAGACGTGCTTTTTCCCATGTGAGCCTGCTCCTGAGATTGCAGAGCTGTGAACGTGCAGGAGACTAAAGCCAGAAGTAGAAGGCAAGCCGATGGTTTTAGGAAAAAAAGGAATTCCCAATTCAAGTGGCCGGACCGAAGAAACCCGTGTTGGAGAAGGGTGTGGGTCTCCAGTGAGCCAAAAGATGTAGAAGTGGTCGAGGAAGTCAGAGAAGCAGTGCAACCGACAACGGCAGTGTCCCTAAAGCCGGTCAGCGAAGCACAGCGTTCAGATGCACTGTGCGAGCCTTGCTGTCGTCGCTGTATCTAACTCCTAAATGCCTTGCATATTGTCTAAAGCCAGGAAAAGATGTTCGTTATACCTGAAGTCTGATTCACAATGGAATTGTAGCACTTGCATATCTTGTCAAAGACCTGATACTCGGGTGAGAGCTAAAGTCAATAAAACTCAGTTGTTGTGGAGACTTCTCCGGCATGAAAAGTAACCCATCGAAATCCTCTCTCATGCCAATGGGGACGGGAGACATGCTGGTTGAGGTGTAAGGGTTTTTTGGGGGTATCAAGGTTGAACGCGTGGCTACTCTGTATTTGGGAGTTCTGATCCTGAGGGACTTGGGAGGCCTCGTTGATCTTAACTTCTCCCGCGCTCTTGCCAAGATACGTTCAAACCTTCAGCATTGGGCCCCATTGACGCTGTCTTGGTTTGGGCGCATGATATTCCTAAAAATGAATATCCTACCTCGCCTCCTGTACCTTTTTTCCACCCTCCCTATCATAGTGCCAGACTCATTTTTTAAGTCTCTGCAATCTATGCTGATGCATTTTGTATGGAACGGGAAAAAGCCAAGAGTTAAATTTGCCACCCTGACTTTCCCGAAGGCCCATGGGGGCTTTGGGCTCCCAGACTTTCGCCAGCATTATAAGGCTTCGCAGTTAAGGGTCATGCTAGAGCATATGAATGACGAAATGCGTACATATTGGTCTTATATAGAAGACAACCACATACATCCTAATAAAGTGAGGGATCTCCCGTGGGCCCCATCCAAGGATATCCCAGATAGGGTCAGAAATCATCCAACTTTGGCGGTTTTGTGGTCCCTATGGAGGCAAGACAAGTCCAATGCCCCCCTTTCTTCTTGGCCTTCTCCTCTGTCTTCCTTATGGGGCCCCCTTTGGATCTGAGAGGCTTCAGAGATTCCCAGTGTTGGTCTGATATGGGTTTGGAGCGAGCCGTCCAGCTATTCCAGAACGGCTCCTTTATTTATTATTCCGCCTTAGCGGAAAGTATGGGGGAACGTCTGATACCTATCTTTGACTTTCTTCGAATAAAGGGGCTCCTGACTAGTCCTAAGTGGGGCGTGAACTTGTCTCGTCCTCTCAAACCCTTGGAGAAAATGTTAGTTGAGGCAACTTCGAGAAGAGGATCCCTTTCAAAGCTATACAAAATCCTAATCACAGCGCAGCTCGAGGGCAGACAGGGGTTTAAGCTGTTCTGGGAGGAGAAATGGGGATAGTCTTTGGAGGAGAATACCTGGTCTAGGCTCTTTAGTGGGCTCCTATCGTGTTCCCCATATACGGCGTTATGGTTCAAAGTAATGTCATCAGTGATGTCATCAATGACATTTGTGATGTCATCTTTGATGTCCTGGGTGTTAGTGTTAGCAGAGCACCGTGGCGGCGCGAGTTATGGTTGCTCATCTTACCATAACTGCCGAATTTCAGGGGTTTTTCGGTTTTACTTTGAACCATAACGTCCCTTTAACAAAGTTTTTTCACTGAATTTCATAGGTTTTTAGTAGCGCAACTTAACCATAACGTCCCTTTAACAAAGTTTTTTTACTGAATTTCATAGCTTTTTAGTAGCGCAACTTAACCATAATATCCCTGACTTCATATACATGTAACATAGGACATACTAACCCCCTCGTAGTGATTTTCATGTCCACGGTCTACCGCCATGTCCGCGGACACATCGAAAATCTGAGCGTGGTGAATGTAAATTTAAATATTGTGCCCAATTTCCCCTTTGAAGTTGGAAAGAGCCGTTTTTTTTTTTACAGATGCTTGACCGACACCTGTTATTTTGTATTTTTTTTTTTGTTTTTTTTTCTTACTTTACTCCTAAACTCTTTACATAACCTTCTCCAAAGCAACCCTTACATTCCAAAACAGAAAGGCATTTCCCGTAAAAGATAAAGAAATGCCATCTTCTTTAAAATTAACAGCATTACTGGCATCAATATTCTCATTGTTACAGAAGAACATACCAGCTCTAAGCATGAAGGCACACATGCCTCGGTTGATGACACACCTAGCAATGTTTTGCTGAGGACAAAAAACGGAACTATTGTCCCATATTGCCCTAGGTAGTAATCCAGAATAAATTACTTTCGCATTTGGAAGGATCTTCATTACGGCTTGAACCAAGCGTTCCAAATCAGCTAACAAAGTAGGGGCACTGACGTTGCCCAAATGGAAAGCACCATAGTGCAAAACTACCACATGCGGACTGTTCATCGTGGCCATATCCTCACAAACTTGTACAATCCCCTGTACATTGCAATCAGGCACAGTGCTCCACACCACCTCCACTCCTTTCACATCAAAGTTCTTTGCAACATGCCTACATTCAGCATACTGCTGTAAACCATGCACAAACATATCTCCGAGCACCAACACCCTGACTTTCTCCACTTCTGCCATCTTCACCACACACAGTCTCTTTCAACACAAATCCACAACCTCGACATCTGATTGGCTGATCCGTACAGTCTTCTTTCCATGTTGGATTTCCTGGAAAAACCTGGATGTAGCACGCCCTGTCCACGAACAGCTGCGGTGTCCGCGGACGGTGTCCACTTTACTCTCTGTGCCATTCCCTCATTGCATACAGCTAAGCAATCACACAATACGAATAACGTCCTCAGAACACCCCCATTTTGTGAATTTTCAAACATTTCAGGACAATTATCATTTTATTATTCAACATATTAACATTACAAATATTATACTTTCATCTTGTACTCTGCACACAATGCTATGTTTCTCCATTAGTAGCTCAGTATACTAGATAGAATCCCATAATACAATGCTTTTTATATCAATGCATCGTTCAAAGCACTAATAACGGTATGATATTTATTGCAATATCCTTGACACTTTTTTCGCAACATTATAATAAAAATCCCTAGTACACAAATTCCATGAAAAGTACATACACATGTGACGTCATCAGTGATTTCATCAATGACATTTGCAATGTCATCTTTGATGTCCAGGGTGTTAGTTTTAGCAGTGCATGGTGGTGGCGTGAGTTATTTTTCATAGCTTACCATAACTTGCGATTTTCAGGGGTCTTTTGGCTGTACTTAGAACCATAACATCCCTTAAACAAACTTGTTTTAATATCACGCAACAATATACAATCATGGTGTGCAAAAACCAACTTCTCACAGATGGCTTTACACAGAATGTTGCAAAGTAAGAATTTATGCTCGTTCACAGTGAAGGTCAGCTGCTTCCATTTTTTTCCCCCGGAGAGGCTTACGAAGCGGACTATAAGGTTGTATTGTGTTTTGACCTTGACAGACAGAGATTGTGATGAAAGACTTCTCTTGAAGGAGTGTTGCTAAAACGTAAGAGAAGATAAGGATGAAATTTCTGAAACGAAACCACTTTTATATATTATATCACTATGCGAAAGATCGTTGGCACACGCAGAGTCGTATTTTGGGACTGCACCACTCGTAGACAATGGAAATTGCAATTGTACTGTAAGTAACCCTTTAGATTATTTTATACCAAATATAATTACAATAGCGTAGCATTAAAGACCGCTCAAGTTGAACTTGTTCGTTGAAAGTGGCATAATGTTTTCTACCGCGCACTATCACTGCTGAATTGATCCCCTGTTGTTTAGAGGGCTCTGAAAAAGGCAGACGACACAGGGTGGGTTAATAGAAATATTTTAACCGGTCTATAGGCGGTCAAGCGCTCTACTCGCTGTGCCACTTCACTGTAGCCTGTCAAATGGCACAGCGAGTACAACGCTCTCTTTGACATCTGTGCACAGCTTGCTAACGCAAGTTCGAATCCCGGCAAGGCCAAACTCAGCCTTTCATCCTTCCGTGGTCGATAAATGAGCACCACACACCGTGGTTAATAATAAGCACTGCTTAGATACCTCACGGTTCTTAGCGCTATATGAATGGGAAAATATTATTATTTTATTATTAACATACTCCGTTGAACTATCTTCGATAGCAAATAGTTTCATGCCCTAATAAATAAAATGATGATTTTTAATGAAGATCGGCTGGTGAGACTAATTTATGTTTTTTAAAACAGATATGTGGCCCCATTTTGCCTATGTCACGATTTACAGACTCCAGCGGATGGGGTCTTCAACTGCCAGGTGCAGGTCCAAATATGCAACTTCATGACCCTCACCATTTTATGGGACAATCACCAAGGACCAATATGCCCTTACGCAGTACTAGCGGCTACAAACAACATACCAACCAATAGGGTGGTCTAGTGGCTGGTTTTTGGAACAACTTTTCGATTATCAGAGCGACCATTTACTGCTTTTATCATAAACCAACAGCCTATCTACCGCAAAGGAACAACGCGTGGCTCCAAATAAACTTTTGCTGATCGACAGCAGAGACAATAGCAAATCGCTGAATATTCACTAAACATTTCATGTGAAATAAATGTACTTTACCAAATGTACAATCCTGCTGTTTACTTTTAAACCACAGTTTCATATTCCGAATTGTGGCGCCGAGTTGTAAACTGATCTAACACCCTCTGTACCGCAAAGGAACATCGCGTGCCTCAACATGAACTTTTGCGGATCGACAACAAAGACAAATGCAAATTGCTGAATATTCTCTAAACATTTGATGTCAAATAAATGTACTTTACAAAATTTACAATCTTGCTGTTTGGTTTTAAATCACTGTTTCATATTCCGAATTGTGGCGCGCTGTGTTGTGACATAATATGTATTGTGTTGTCTTCCGGGTTCTGTGTAAAGTCACTTAGGACTGGAGAGGACTGGGCGTGTTTGATGACGCACCCTGTAAAGTCACGGAGAGAGGCGGGGAATATGAAAGCTTTGATAATATCAGGCTTAGATATGATTTAGTGTCGCAAAAGCAAGTCAGCCATGTCAATAGCACCAGTCATAGGATTATCACATAATGTCGGCGCACACCAGCCGGATTTATCGTTTCTTTAGTGGACAAAAAGTCGGTTGACGCCCATAGGAAATTGTACTCTTAGCGGACAAAAGGAGTGGTCTTAAAACACTTTCACCCTGACAACGAACAATACAAACAACGTTCTCAGAACACCCCCATTTTGTGTAATTGCAACCATTTCGAGACACCGCGAGTGTTCTTAGAACACATTCAACTAGACAGATTACAATACGGACAGCGTCCTGAGGACACCCCCAGTTTGTGTATTTACGAACAATTAAGTACACCGCGAGTGTTCATAGCTCATTTTTACCTTCCTTGCGAACAAAAATGACACATACTCCGTCCTCTAAACACCCCACCATTTAGTTTATTTACAAAATGTCAGAACAGCCGTCTTCTCCGTGGACAAATCGAACGCAACAAAAACATCTAGCACATAAAAAAAAAACATTGAACCTATCTCATACTCCCGCACCCTCCCCAAACACTCTTACACACCAACACAGGGCACTAAATACAATTTTTTATCCACGTTTCACCGCGCTGTACGCGGTCGACGGCGAATACAAGATGGCGGGCGCCACAGAAAATCTGACGCGCTCCACGCCCCTCGCCGTCCAATCAGCGAACATGTCACATGTCCGCGGACATGACGCAAGGCCATGGGCCAATCGGGGTGCTGTCCGCGGAGCGTACAGGGAAGTCCGTCCGCGAAGCGAACACAGATATCACTAATTTTTATGCCTTACATTTTGGTCATTTTTTAAAAAACTACTGGACGGATTTACACCAAATTTGCAAAAGCACGCTTTCGGGACCAGGCCGCCGCTCCTGCCGCAAATTTGGTGTAAATCCATCCAGCGGTTCGGGCTCTAGCCGTGCGCAAAGTTTTTTCCCATTCAGTCTATGGGAAAAAAAAAGTTTTGGGACCCCCTCTATAACTTTTCCCCCCTGGACAAATCCTCACCAAACTTTGCAAAAAAATTCAGAGTGGGCCATATACTTTTTTTTTTGCAAAGTTTGGTGAGGATTCGTCCAGGGGGAGCAAAGTTATAAGCCGCCCAAAAAGTGCTCTTCCTATGGAAACACCAATATATATATATAATGGGGGTTGCGGGGGGTTTCCCCCTCATATATGTATATATGTAACAATAGACCATCACAATTCAGTCAATTGTGCAAAGGTCAATTGTGATTCGAACAATTGTAGTTCGAACAATTCGTGTACAATCGGCCATGGAGCATATTTGCAAAATCCTCCATACATGGCATCTCCCCCGGGAGAGATTATCCGAAATATTCTGTAGTACCTCCCCCTTTTGCCCCCGGGAATGTGGCCAAAAGGGCTCCTGGTTTCATTTGTGGTGGGAATGTCCTTCTATTCAGATCTTTTGGTCAGAACTCCTGAGCTGGATTAAAGACATAGTGGGTCTCTCGCTTCCCTTGAGTTCTATTGACCTCCTGTTTGGGTTCCCCTCTCCTGCCTCGAAGTCAATTGCTTATCCCAGGGTGGTTCAGGCTATGCTGAGGGCGAGGAGGCTGGCCCTAGCCCAGAAATGGAGAAGCAAACTTGTTCCATCCAGAGCGGAATGGCTGGCTAAATTGTGTGTTATCTTCACTTATGAGAAGTTGACAGCCCTAGTGAACAACTCAATGGACACCTACTTGTGCGACTGGACAGTGGTACTCTTACATGAAGATGTGGTACAATGAGACGTTGAGACTCCCAGCACAGTAGCGACCTCCCTGACGCCCTCAGGATATGTTATCTCTTACTGCTTGAGCTGGATTATCATTAATGAACCCTGAGTGTCAGCCTATTCGCTCTGTGAGGCCCAATGGTTGTCTTCCCTTGAATCTACAATGCCCATTTGGGCCCGGTTAATTATGTGCGGGGGGAGGGTTTGTGGTTGTGAGTAATCACAGATTGTGTTGTTTTGTTTAAGTTTTGTTTAAGTAAAATGTTCAATAAAAACTAAGTGGGAAAAAAACCCTCTATTGTGAACACTACATCAAGGGAAGGTCGCGTGTGCCCAATTGTGTTTCGCAAATGAAGTCAGAGTTTCATCCTTTACCGTTACATGGAAATACAATACTTTCTTCAACTTTAAACTTCAAATTCTACTTTAAAGAGAGGTTGCATGGGCCAAATTGTGTTTCACTTGAAAGACTGAGTCCTATACTATATTCAGAAGTGACATTCCTTCTATCTAAAAGAAGTTAAGAGACTAAACTGTTGAAGAGAGGAACACGCATTACCCAAGCCAAGAGGCAACCCCTTCTTACAGTGAAACCAGTCTTGCCAAGAGTTAAAGAGCCATCCAACTACCCTGTGAAGTTGTCAAGTGGCCTAGAAAACAAGTACACCATTGTTACCCGAAGCTGAGCGAGTGGCACATTAAATGCTGGGTAATTACTTGGGCTGATAACTGGCAGAAAGGTGGGAGTAACACTGGGGAAGGGGCAACAAATGATTGTGAAGAATAATTTGCAAATACAACCACTGCACAAAGGTCATCCACATGGAAGCTTTGGGGATATCGCTGCCATCACAGAGGAATGGGAGACATCCGCTGCGCCCCTAACAGTAAGGTAAACCTCCAGGGCTACACTGTTGAATAGGAAACAATTTCTGCATCACGTGGATGAACGCAACGACAAGCAACGCCTTATTTTCGTTCAACACAGTTCAGTTTCTTATCCACTTCCCCCTCGACTCACCAGCGGTGATGAGCTGCCTGGCTTTCCTTATCTTTGGAGTCAAGGTTGGTACCTCTGTGACAAAAGTCTCTCCCCGGCTTGGTAATCAGCGGAGGAGAGTCTTATGTACAGTTGACATCTGCGGCAATATACGCTGGCTATTGTTCTGAGTCTCATGTTTCCCTCTGCAGAGTTTTCATGGGCCTCGGTTGGAAAGGCCAAGGTCGCTTCTCTCCTTGTCACCCTCTCGGTATGCGCCGTCTTACACCTCCTCTTGAACTGCCGTACTGAGTTAGCTCTCACGTCGTGCGGTCTGCCCTGCTCGTCTTGTGCTCTCTTACTCCACCTTATATCCCTGTGGGGAGAGGAAAGGGCTGTCAGGTGTGTATGATTCTGGTCAATTGCCTGACTCTGCCGGGCCCTTGGGTTGGGACATGTCAGGTAAACAGTTTTGGACTTAGTCCGTGGTCTTTCGTGGTGTGTGAAAATGCTTGTGTCGGAAAGGGGGGGTAGCCTATCTAAGTATCCTACATGGTAAGATGGGAAAAGGGTATTATAAGACAGGGGTTGGTTGGTTAACTTGGAAGGATGAGATGGATAGGGTTTGTGGAATGAACAAAAATGAATGAAAATTACATTTTATGGTGATCTGGACAGGGGGATTGTGGAACTTTTAGTGTGTTGTTAATGCAGTATACTTGGGTTTCAGGAAAGAATAATCAGAGGGACGAGAAGGAGGATTGGGAGTATTCGGATAAAAAACGGGAAAACAAGGATTCTGGGAGATGTGGTTTTCGAATCTAATGGGGTTTGTGCTCTTAGGGGATTTACCAGCTGCAGAGGGGTTGGTAGATTTTGATAAGGGAGATATTTCACAAGGAAAGGAGGTTGTTTTGGAGTAGCCCGTCCGATATTTCATCTTCCTCCCTGGTGCAACACCGCGTCTCACCTGGGGCATTCCCCCGAACATAACCCCGGGCTCCCCTACACAGATGATCCTCCCTCGCTTGTCCACCCCCAGGATTGGGATCTGAAAGTGCCAGCTGGTTGGAATGCAGTGTTTCATGTGGAGATTGCACCATGCAACATCCAGATTGCTGGTCCAAGCCTTCCAGCATGTAACCGGGATGGTTGCCATCAGGATTTTTAACACCTTCCTGGTCTAGAAGATGGGTTCAAGAGTTCTCTCACTTCCCTTGCTCTTTCGATCTTCCTTACCCCTTCCTGAGCTGTCATCAACTCCTCCTCTATATTATCAGGACAGATCTCCCTAATATGTCCCCGCTCCCCACAAAATAGACATTGTTCTAGTGGAGAGGCTTCTGAGTCACTGAGAGAAATAGTGGCTATGGACCCTCTCTAATCTTTATTGAGGGGGCTAAATAAATGTGTGTTAGCATGACTGTCTTTGTCTTTGCTCCTCCTGGTCAATATAGGGTTCTTTGGGTAGCTTCCCATTTGGGTTTCTCACCTTCTCTGTCTCTACTTTTCCCTTTAAATAGTGCAAATGGGGTTCTAGGATTTCATTTTCTGTAGGAGGGATCTCTAGGTCTCCTCCTGATGTTTTATTAAATGAACTTTCCCCCAAGATGTCATAGATTGGGTTATCTATGGGTGTTTTCCAAGGAGTTTCATATACCAGGACCCCTAATCTGTCTCCCCTATAGATTTTTATGGGGTTGGGGGAGAAGTTTAGGAAAACGAAGATTAATTCATCTCTGTCAGAAAAAAGAGATTCCCATTTCGCCTTACGTTCCTTGCTGGGTAGAATGTAAAATGACCAACCCAAGAGATATTTTATCTTTATTTGTAAAGAGATTAAGGCATTGCTCCTTCCCTGTAGTACATAGGGCCTCATTATGAGTAGCGCAGTAAAAACGGGCTCATTACTGGCATGGAGGTAAGAGCTGGTCCGTGCTCGCATGACGCCACTAATAGCGGCTGATTACTAGTGCGCAAGCACGCGCGAACCCCCATGCCAGTAATGGCCATACCGGCATGCCGCTAAAGGCCCACCAACCCCCCGATAGCGCCATCACGGGACCCGCCGATACCGCCGCCGCCTAGGAGGAACCCCTTAATGCCGACCCGGTAATAACAACATGCTAATACCGGGCTCGTAATACCGGACCCGCAAGTAACGTCATCGCGTTGGAACTGGAAATGCGCCGGCAGCCATCTTTAAAAACACAATCCATTGCAATCCTCCCAAAGCAACAGTTGTTTACAGGAGAGACCAGTGGCAATACGTACAACATGTCTAAGACTACCCCCCCCCCCCCCCCCCGCCTGCGGAAAAAGCGTTTTTCTGATGCAGAACTGAACATGCTTGCGGACACCCTTGCCGCACATGCTGATGTCATTAAAGATCAGAACCTGAAGCGTGAGGTGCAGCAGCGCAAGAAGGGATCTGGCAGGAGGTCACCCGCAAGGTCTCCGCTGTTGGAACCCCCCCACGGACAGTGAGGGATTGCAAGAAGAGGTGGGATGACCTCCGCCTCAGGGTCCGCAATATCCTTTCAAGCAACCGGAGGGAGGCCATGACCACAGGCGGGGGTCCCCACTCTCCTGCCAAACTAACCACCTGGGAGGAGACGGCAAGCACCTTCATCAATCCGGAGTCCATCGAGGGATTTGGGGAGATGGAGACGGGTGCGGCAACATCAGCAGAAGGAGGTGAGTGACCCTGCAGATCTCTGTAGGGGAAACCATGACGTAGCACAAGTGATGTGGAAGAGAGTCTAGGCAAGGCAATGCATGTCCCAACACACACATCAACATATTCTAGTCCAGATGGAGGGCCAAACCCTGCCACACAGAAATGCATGATGAGTGCCAATCCCATTACCAACACAAAGCCTGGGGGTCCCCACTCTCCTGCCAAACTAACCACCTGGGAGGAGACGGCAAGCACCTTCATCAATCCGGAGTCCATCGAGGGATTTGGGGAGATGGAGACGGGTGCGGCAACATCAGCAGAAGGAGGTGAGTGACCCTGCAGATCTCTGTAGGGGAAACCATGACGTAGCACAAGTGATGTGGAAGAGAGTCTAGGCAAGGCAATGCATGTCCCAACACACACATCAACATATTCTAGTCCAGATGGAGGGCCAAACCCTGCCACACAGAAATGCATGATGAGTGCCAATCCCATTACCAACACAAAGCCAACACACATGGACCGTGCCCATGGAATACATCACACAAACCCCAATACAACGGCATGGCACCTGCCATGCAGAAAATGCCACAATGGCCCCTCATACTACCCGTGTGACACACCTGTAAGACATGAATGCATGACTAATGAAATACTTCACAGCACCATAAAATGCATCTTGCATGTAACACCATCACTGATGCCCTGCATCTCTTCTACCCCCCTAGGCGCCGATGGGGAGGATGCCAGCCAGGATACCACCACAAGGGCATCCACGTCCCGGCAACAGAAAACGCCAACCGACACCACCACCTCCGGGGCAGCCTCGCAGCCCACAGCCACACCCAGTGCACCTGACACTGTGGACACCCAGCTGCCCACACCTACACCAGTTGAAGGCAAGACCCTACAACCACTGGCCACCACCGAAGATGATGTGGAGGAGTATGTGGACCAAGAAGGAGTCATGCATCGGGGATGTCCACACTCCCCAAGCCCCGTTTCCACTCCCCGCCCCAAACTCAGCCCTCACCCACCTACAGCAGTGCCGATCCCTGCCTGCACGATTCCGACCTGAGCCCCATCCACGAGGACAGCACTGATAATGTGGGCCCCATGACAGCACCCTCGACCACTGCTGCACCCACCAACAGCCTAGAGGTACGGCTGGCGAGGGTGGAGGCCAGACAGCAGTCGATGTTGGACCTGCTGCGCCAATATATCGCAGATGGCGAGGACACCAGGCACAGCCATAGCCGGGACCACAGCCGCCATAACAGCCAACACAGCCGCAGTGAGTGCCTCGGCAGTGCTGATGAGAGACTGTCTGGGGGCCATCACATAGATACTAACATCCATCCTGCTTCACATGCAGTGACCACGAATTGCAGCAGGCGTGGAAATCCCCACCGACTCCTCACCAGCCACCACACCTGCTTCCTCAGTCCCTACCAGCCCTGTGCGTCCTACCAGAAGCAGTGCAAGGCACACTGCCCCCGCACAGCAAGTAGTCCCACAAATAGTGTGGGAGAACTATGGGACTGGCTCAGATGGTGTTGGGGGTGAATAGGAGCATTAGGGGGGAGTTCACTGGGGGGGGTTTGGGAGTTCACTGGGGATTTGGGGGGGTTGTCACATGTTTGGAGTTTGAATCAATACACCCGTTGTGTGAAAAAACATTCAATGCCTGGACATTGTTCATTTCATGTGTATCCATTTAATGTATGACAGTGTTCAGTGCCCAACTCCCAACATTCCCTGTGTGCATGTCCACATGGACCCAGTGTGTCACTGACACATATCTATCAAAGTCCCTATGGTCCAGAAGTATTCGTGAATCAGTGATTGGTGTACTGCATGGCCATCCTGTGCATCACGTACTGGCAGGGGTGCTGCTTCACCTCCGTCTCCATCCTCATCATCCTCACTCAGTGCATGCATGTCAATGTCAGGTGGCAGTGGTACATTTCTCCGGACGCAGATGTTCTGCAGCATGACACAGGCCATGGTGATCTTTGCCACCTTCTCAGGCCTATAAAGGAGTGCTCCACCAGACCTGCTTAGGCAGCGGAACTGCACCTACAACAGGCCAAAGGTCTGCTCAATCACAACACGGGTATGGGTGTGAACCCGATTGTACTCCTCTTCATGGCTGTTCCGCGGGTTCCGCACAGGGGTAAGTAGCCACGGCTTCAAGGGATGTCCTCCATCACCTGCAGGCAAATACAAATAGGTGTGTGTCACTCTGAGCTGCCACCTTCAGGATTCACAGTCATGCCTGCAGCTATTTGGTGTGGACATGCACATGTCCCTGTACGTATGCACAAATGTTATCTAGATGCATTCTATACTGCTATGAGGTGTGGTAGTCTGGATGGCGTTGAATAGATGATGCAGGGCGAAATAATGCATGCTGAGGCGGATGTACTGTGGTTGCACGGCAATGTTTCACCTCCCATTTTTGCTGTGTATACTACACTGTGCATGGTCACACTAGCCACATTGGAACAGTTGCGATCCTGTTTAGTCATGTATTGCTTGACATACACATGATGGCCAGGTTGTGCATTTTACATGTGGTCATTTATATACGTTAATGGTCATATGTGTGCCAATGATGTGTCATGTTGGGGTTGGAGGGTTCAGGTCAGGAGTCATTAGCTCTACGTGCATTCTCCACTCACCGTCCATTCCCACCAAGGTGGAGTATGCATCCCCCCCCATTCCCGCCCAGGTGGACTATGCATCCCCCCCATTCCCACCCAGGTAGAGTATGCATCCCCCCCATTCCCACCCAGGTGGAGTATGCACCCCCCCATTCCCACCCAGGTGGAGTATGCTTCCCCCCCCATTCCCACCCAGTTGGAGTATGCATCCCAACACATCACTACCCCGATGCACTGCCATGGGCCAGTCAGGCAACTCACCAAGCAGCCAGGCACGTGGTCCAGCATGTCGCTCCATGTGACGGGGTAGCGTGGAGTTACGCAGCACCATGGCATCATGTGTTGATCCGGGAAATTGGGCGTAGCAATGTGTGATGATCTTGCTGGAGTCACATACCATCTGCACATTTATGGAGTGGTATTGCTTGTGATTGCGGTACACTGCCTCTATGGCATGGGGGACTACCAATTCAACCTGGGTGCAGTCCAGGGCACCAACACAATTGGGCATGCCTGCCAGTGCATGGAAGCCTACTTTGGTGTCGGCTATCTCCTGGGCAGTCCGTGGTAGGGGTATGTGGGTGCTAGCGTGCTTCAAGAGGGCATCCGGCACTTGGGTCAGCATGCAAGAAAATAGTGGTTGTGAAATGCCATGCAGCTGGCCCACTGTGTGCTGGTAGGTGCTTGTGGCCAGGAAGTGGAGCACAGACACCACCTTTAGTAGCGGGGGGGTGGCAGTGCATGTTTCTATGAGGCTGGCAATGTCGTTGCCTATCATGTCCACTATGGTGGTGATGGTGTCCCGGTCCAACCGGTACAGGGTGTGGATCTGGTCAGGGGTTAGATTGAATGGGCTGGGTCTGATGCGAGGGATTGGTGGCTGCCTACAGGTACTACTGGCTGCACTGGTGGTAATTGCTGGGCCTGTCTCACCCTCCTTCTCCTCCTGCTTCTCCTCTGTGCTGCCTGTTTTTGCTGCTGTAGTTGTTGTTGTAGTTGCTGTTGTTGCTGTAGTTGTAGCAGTATAGGCATGTCCACCAGCGCCATGATTGAAACAGCTAGTGGTAGCATTTTGGTGTAGGAAGGGGTGTGGTGTGTGGGTGTACTCCTTTTATACTGGGCCAGACTCCATTGAGTCCACCTGTGGTGATTGTGTGCACCTTTGGCAGTTGGCTTGATTGTTGTTTACGGGTGGTCCGCGATGCCTGTATGGCCGCCATCATTCAGGCCCTGATTACCGGCTTCAGGATGCCCGTATTTACATGCCCACGTGGGTTGTGATGTCCTCCTATTACTGGCATGCCGGTATTTACTCCCCGAAGGGGCGCGTGTACGCGCCCATGCCGGTATGAGGGGGTACAGTACAGGCGGTGCCGGTATTAACGGGTTGTCGGGTCGGAATGCCCCGGACCCGTTAACGATGCTGCTATTACCATTCGCCTTCCTTTTTTCATTACCTCCATTCTCGTAATGAGGCCCATAGTCTTGAGGGTAGAAAAAATAATAGGTGTTGCCCTCAACATTCTTTCAGGCCGGTGGGATGGCGTGAGAGGTCAGGGAAAGAAATTGGATTCCTATTTGCTGTTCCATGGGCTTGAAGGGAGGTGGTATGTATTTTCTAGGTCTTACCCATTCAAAAGAAAAAGGGGTTTGATTGGATTTGCCTATTGACTCAAAGATTTTTGAGCCATCTCTGAGGGAGTTCATTCGTTCTTTTCTGAATACTGTGGATAGGGTACGGGAATCTTCATTTGGTCCTTCGTTATATAAGTGGGCTCTCCAACTACTAACAATTGAATCATATCCCACATCTGACACCATATGTAGGGAACTCATGGTGGCAACAGAAAAGACAGACACAAGTGATCACAGTTCAAGGGTGTTTATTAAACTGTAAATGCAGGGTGGAAAAACGCCTAATCTAAACCCAAATCTTAGATGGGATCAAGCTTCGACCATCAAATGAAAAATAAGGCAGATCTTGTGGCGTCTTTTCAAAGTAAAAGGCCTATACTAAAAAACAAACTATTGCCAAATCCTTACAACTAATTACAGAAAGACTGTGGGATAGGATTTTCAATAAAGAAAGAAGTGTTCACAAATAATAAGTCAGGATGTGATTGCCAGGGTTCTCCCTTCGCCACATTTTAAGCACAGGACAAGGTGGATCTCCGGAGCACAGCACTTACTTGAGCCTTCCCAACGAGTCGACAGTTCCGTACCAGCTATCTGGTTCTTCGATGGTTAAGGCTCTTTTAACAAAAGTCTCTTGCCTTCGAGGGCCTGATGTTTTAACCAAACAAACACAAAGTTCTGTCCCACTTATACTTTGGGTGAAGGCTTCACCCCGGGATCCCCCTCTTCTGGGCGTAGACCCCTCACAAGTTGTATTCAACAAAATCAACCTAAACAGTTCCTTTTTCAATGAACTTTGGGTGATGATGTTCCATCCCTGGCTCTTCCTCTCTCGGGCTCTTACCCCTAGGCTTCTTGCATTCACACATCTTAAAGTCTTTTTTAAACAGTTCAGGTTTCTCCCCCCTCTGCCGAATTCACTCTTGTTAACTTTTGGCCAAACAGTTCACTGTGGACATCCCTTGGTCAGGTTCACTTCTGTTGTCGCCTCGCCCCTTTTTGTTAGCATCCTTCTGCCGATTCCATGTGTTAATATCCCCACAAAAATATTGCAATACAAAAATATTGCCATATTTTTGTGGCGATATTGAGCCAGGAACCCTGCGCTCAAACCCCCGCGTTATTTTTAAATGTGCAGGGGACACCCCCGCAACCCTTGCTCCCATAAATGATCCCCCCCCCCAAAAATATCGCCTATGGTGAGACAAACAACCATATGTATAGCGATATTTTTGGTGGGGATAATATGTAGGGATACCCATCTGTCAACCTTGGCTAAACAGTTCACTGTATTTCAGGACTTTAGACTTCGCCCCTTTTTGTTAGCATCCCTCTGTCGGGTTCACTCTTGCCAACCTTTACGACACACAGTTCATTAGCTAGTTTCCTCAAGTGGGACTCATCTCTCTTTCCTTCACAAATATCTGTCAGTCAAAGACTTTGGGCCTCATTACACGGATGGCGGTGAACCATGACGCTATTAGCGCCATGGTTCATGCCGGTAAAATACCGGCACCGCCTTGGTGGAAAGGGTAATTACCGCCCTATTCCAAGGTTGGCGGGGCGGTAATTCCCCCTTCCACCATTGCCCTTCCCCATTCCCATTTTTGCCCCATAGGGCTCTATGGGAATGGGGAAGGTACTAATTACGGTACCGCAAATTGCGGTACCGTAATTAGCTCCCTGGTCCCTTTGCGGGTTGGTTTTTTAACGCCTGCAAAAAGCAGGTGTTAAATTCCCCAACCCGCAAAGGGACCTCGTAGTAAGGCAAATACCGGTACCGGTAAACCCTTACCGCCATCTGTGTAATGAGGCCCTTTAACCGGTACAGAGGATTTTACCGACCCCGGTATGACCACTTTGACCTCTCTTTGCCTCTTCCCAAGGCCTTCCGGTTACTGTAGACTCTACCATCGGGTAATCGCCCAGAGTTTTCTGCGTGAGCACCCACGTGGTGCCGGATACCTCTGTTGCTGGTTTTCCCCCTCTTTCATCAATAGTTTCTTTACCTTTCAAAGCTCAAATTAGCCGTTGGCTACATTTCGTTCAACACAGTTCGGTTTCTTATCCACTCTCCACTCGACTCACCGGCTTTGATGAACCGCCTGGCTTTCCTTCTCTTTGGAGTCAAGGTTGGAACCTCCGAGACAAGCGTCTCTCCCTGGCTTGGTAATCAGCGGAGGAGAGTCTTGTGTACAGTTGACATCTGCTGCAATACATGCTGGCTGTTGTTCTCATTCTTAAGTTTCCATCTACAGAGGTTTCACAGGCCTTGGTCGGAAAGGGCAAAGTCGCTTCTCTCCTTGTCACCCTCTCAGTATGTGCCATCTTTCGCCTCATCTTGAACTGCTGAACTGAGTTAGCTCTCACATCATGCGGTCTGCTTTGCTCGTCTTGTGCTCTCTTGCTCCACCTTTTATCCCTGTGAGGAAAGGAAAGTGTGTGTCAGGTGTGTGTGATTCTGGTCACTCTGCCTGGCCTTGGGTTTGGACATGTCAGATAAACAGATTTGGACTTACTGCCTCATCACGAGTTTGGCGGTAACCCTTAAAGGCGGTGGTAATGCTATTAATGCCACATTTAAGGGTCCACCAAATTGTGGGCTTGGCGGATTTACCCTGAGCTCTGAGCTGGGCACAACTCCACCGTGATTTTGCTGATTTTTGGCGCTATTACCGCCGGCAGTAATAACGCTGACTATTCCCCATTGGGCCCAATGGGGAATTGGAAATTTCCGAATGGGCCCAATGGGGAATGGTGACTTACCATTCTGCCAAACTCGTGATCCGGTGCTAATAGCACCAGGGGGTTTGGCGGTAGGGCTAATAGCCCCGGTGGTAATACCGCCAGGGTTAGCGCCCAACTCGTGATGAAGCCCTTAGTCCATGGTCTTTCGTGGTGTGTAAAAGTGCTTGTGTCAGAAAGGAGGTCGGGGGGCAGAGTATCTGAGTATCCTACATGGTAAGATGGGAAGAAGGTATAAGACGGGAGTTGGTTGGTTAACTCGGAAGGATGAGAAGGATAGGGTTTGTGGAATGAACAAAAATGACCAGAGTTTTTATTGTGACCTAGACAGGGGGGATTGTGGGACTGTCAGTGTGTTGTTAATGCAGTACACTGGGGTTTTGGGATAGAATAATCAAAGGGCAGAGAAGAAGGGTTGGGAGTATTTGGGTAGAAAACGGGAAACTGGGATTCTGGGAGATGTGGTTTTCAAGTCTAATGGGGTTTGTGCTCCTAGGGGATTTACCAAATGCGCAGGGGTTGGTAGATTTTGATAAGGGAGATATTTCACAAGGAAGGGAAGTTGATTTGGGGTAGCCCATAACGGTCTCCGATATTTCCTCTTCCTCCCTGGTGCAATGCAGTGTCGCACCTGGGGCATTCGCCCGATTATAACCACAGGTTCCCCGACCCAGGTGATCCTCCCTCACTCGTCCATCCCCAGGGTTGGGATCTGAGAGCACCAGCTCTTCCATGGCCACCTGAATAAGGGATTCTCGAGGTCTGCTTGGGAGAATACCCCAAGGTTTCTTACACCACCCACATGACTGCTCAACATGGGTGGCTAGCAGGCACTTAGCCACCTCTACTTACCTTTATATCGGCTAAAATGCACACACTCATTATACAGCTCTCTGACGAATTTCCTGTACTTGATCTTCGGTCGTCGAAGGGCGTTCAACCAACAGCCTGTTGAAACCATACCAATGGTGAAAGGCGCTATACAAATGGCCACTACATTACATATACCAGTTGCCTGTGCACTTTGCGGATCTTAAAACCCCACCTTGCATATGTCATGGGAGCATTTAACCTGCATTATTGAAGTTATTTCTCCTTGACTGTCTATCTCTGGGTCAGAACAGCCACAGTTGGTTGCATTGGTCAAGTCTTGAGCAGAAATGGGGCTAATTCTTTCCATGGTCATTGCAGACTCCAGGTGGCATCTGCTGTAGTTTTCTGAAATACATCACCTACCCATGTGTCGCCTACCGTTCACTTCTAGCCTGGTGCCGTTCCCCTTTCCGCGGGCCCCTTCGGAGGTATCCACACTGCAGTAGTAGACATCTGAGTCGTTGCTGGTCAGCTCGGAGATGATAAGGCTGGCATCCCCCTGGCTGTTATCCTCCAAGGTGGACATTGTCAGCCGGCTTGCATAGTCTTTGTGATTGTCGTCCAGGGGTTTGGAGGGTTGGGAATGCCGGCTCCAGGTTGCTTGGACCAATCTCCCTTTCAAGTCTGGGAAGATGCATTTTAGGGTGATGGCCTCACCGACGGTAGCACTCAGAACACTGGGCTGCATGACCTTTACACGAGTCAGAGGATCACCTGAAGGGTAAAAGAGGAAGCCAAGATATTCACAATCAAGAAGGGATGGAAAATGGTCATCTGTCTCAACCCAGACGTCATGACTATATCTCTATGCAATCTCAAGCTCAACACATACCTTGCATAAAGCTACATTGTGTTTTTAAAACATTGTTTACATAACCTGAACATTGAACAAATAGGTAGCTTTTAGTTTTCTATGGTAATTAAAACCAATAAAAAGTGTTGGTGAAATGGAAAAAAAAACTTCTTTTACGACAGAACCTCACACCCCATATCACTCCCATAGATGCCAACATCCATTCCTCCCTCAATCACCCGTTGATCTGCTACTAAGAGTGGTGTTACAGGGTGAAAACTCTATGGGCCCCTCTGTATCCTACCCCCCACTGTATATCTGCTCTGTTGTTACCTCTGAAAAGTGCTCCATTTTGCATTTGTACTGTTGTATACCTCTGTAAAGCGCTCCATTATACATCTGTATTATTGTATACCTCTGAAAAGTGCTCCATTTTGCATTTGTACTGTTGTATACCTCTGTAAAGCGCTCCGTTATACATCTGTATTATTGTATACCTCTGTAAAGTGCTCTGTTGATTCTCGAAGCTAGGTCCGTGCTCAATAAATACTGTAATAATAATTTCAGGTGGCCAGGGCACAGCCATCGCCTTTGGATCCAGACCCTGGGGGTGGACTAGTGCAAGCAGATCATCTGGGTGAGGGGTCTTCGGGGAGTGGGGATGAGGCTGCTGATGGTGAGACGCGGTATTCCCCCCTTTTTTGTTCATTTAACCCATCCTAATTTTATTGGATATTCAAAACAAAGGGGGTTCTGGGAGTCTCTCTACTCTAAGTTACCAGGGTAATCCAAATGTGGACCCCTTGTTCACTGTTCTCAGAGAGGCACCGCGCCACCTCACTGATGATGCCCAACATGGCTGAAACACGTGTATGGGGTTGCTGTTGTTCAGAGGAGAATTGCCTAGCATTTCGGTGCTGGACTGCCCCTGGGCAGGACAAAGACTGATATGCAGGGATATTTCTTCTCTGTCAAAGCGACAGTGAGCTAAAGACTTGGTTGAGACTCTCCTAGGGGCCATCCACCCAAGAACAGGTCAATGGGCTGTGTTTGTGCTGGTAGAGAGACTCCCAGAACCCCCTTTTGTTTTGCATAATCTTTAGGATACTCCGAGATCCCAACCCGCCCCCCCTTTTGACGCAAACACTGGGCCAAGGAAGAGGGTGACTAAGAGCAACAAACCTAACTCTTTTACATCGTACTGGACATGTCCCATTAATTGGGTAAGGTGAAGTCAGGCACTTGACTTCAAGTGCGCACACCTAGTACCAATTAGCTTTCCTCACACGGATAACACCTAAAGATGCACTCTGAGCAAGGCAGAACACGAGTACGAGCAGAGCTTCTGGGGCAAAGACAAACCTACTGGACCAGAGCAACGGACCAACGGACCAAGCAGCAGGTGGAAAGCCACAAGGGTTCCCTACTGGAGGTTGTTGCCTCCGTCAGGCTGTGAAAAGCACATGGAGGAGACCAGATCCCACAAGTGAAGACTGTATTGGGTTTCAAGGATGGCAGCGACCCTCCTAGGTAAACAGCTGAGTTGGGGCTGCAAGCCGAAGGCTGTGGTACTAACCTTGACTCGTGAATTGAAATCGCAAAACCCAGAAAAAGACCCACACAGCCGGTGAGTTGGCAAGCGACCAGAGAGACTGGTGTGTGTTAAAGTTTGAAATAGAGACAATATATCGCAAGTGAAGGCTGCACGTGTGTGGATGAGACGCAAAGAAAAGGCAGCTATGAAATCAGCGATAAAAAGTAACAGAGTGGTCCAGTGAAAGGAAGAACCCCACTCGAAAGTCTCTGTGAAACGTACTTTGTTTAAAGCAAGAAAACAAATGAACAGCAAAGTGAAATAAAGAAGATTCATTCCTAGAGAAGGGAAAAGTGAGAGTTAAAGCCATGAACTTTAGGTCGTAATGGTCCTGCAGTGGTATCTAAAGAAGCCATGGACATTCGAAAGTCTTCGACATCCGAAAGTGGTCCGAGCCCGGCTGAGGAAGACACAAAGTATAATAAGCGTGGGGAAGGGAGCCCCTTGAAAGTTTTGTGTTGAAATTTATCATAAGTGGTCTCAGCCCAACAGAGGGAGACCTATGAAAACTGTGTGGTGATAGGTCTGAGCCCGAAAGAGGGGGACCTACGAGAACTGTATGGTAAAGGATCTGAGCCTGAGTGAGAGGGTTCTTTGTGAACGTTTTATTGAAACAGTTATTTCTAAGTCAGAGAAGGAGACTGTCATGTGGAAGGCCGGGCAGGACTCATCCATGGTTTTGAACTGTGTATTGTGTTGGAAACCAAGCCGGACTGTGTCATCCTGCCTACAGGGACTGCCTTACTCCATGAGGCCTAACGTGACGAGGAGAGCTGGCTCAGCCACATTATCCTTTGAACACTGATTTTCTCTTTTGGATAAATTTCTCCTTTTTACACTTTTTTGTACACGAGATAGGGCAGGCATTAGGTTTTGTTAGCACAAGCCATTTTGATTTGACAGGGCTCCATGAGGACTGAGTTATTTATTACTTGATGGTCGAGACTACTCCCATCTTAGTTATAGGGCATAGGAGTTTTTCCAACCCCAACCATTTCAATAAAGGTTTTACAAATTGTACCCATTGTGTCTGTGTCATACTTGTGATACCAGGCCTTCCCTACACTGATGAACAACACTCATCATGCTTCAATTTACATTTTTGTATGTATTAAAGACTACTCTTAAAGGAAAACCCCTAAACACTCATTTCTTTCATTGATATGACCTAAATCTTTTCCTTCCGCAAAAAGAGGACAAGGTGATAATATTTTTTGATATTTACAAAATCGAAACTGCAATGAAAAAAGAGACTGCAGGGCATATTGTGAGAAACCTGAAGGTGTCTCCCTAGCTAGTGCCCTGAGATCTGTCATGCAGGTGGCCAGGACACAGCCATTGCTATTAGATCCAGTTCCTGGGGGTGGACCACCTGGATGAGTGTCTTCAGGGAGTGGAAGTGGGACACTGAAAGGTGAGATGCGGTACCCCCTTCCTTATGACACCTTTTCCCCATCCTACCCTGTAGGATATTTAGAAACTCTACCGCCGCCCCCCCTCCCTTTCCTACACAAACACTTTCTCACACTGCGAAATACAACGGACTAACACCAGAGTCGTTTACCTGACATGTCCCAACACAAGGGTTAAGCAGAGTCAGGCAATTGCTGATAACTACACACACCTGACAGCCCTTTCCCTTCCCCACAGGGATACAAGGCAGAGGAACAGAGCACACTTTGAGCAAGGCCAAACGCACGAGGAAGCAGCTATTTTCCGGGACGGCAGTCCGAATGGAGGAGAAAGGCAGTGGTAACCGAAAGGACGACAAGGAGGGAATTGCCCTTGCCCTTTTGAACCCAGAGGCACAAACCCTTTGAGAAAGGAAAAGTGAGACTGAGAATTGCAGCTGCCGATTGGTGTGACAGATGTCAACGGTACAAGGGCCCTCACGCATTGGTAGCCAGGGCGGGGAAAACAGCTTGCCGCTGTGATACTGTCCTTGAATCCAGTGGAAGAAAAACCAACGAGTTCAGCACAGCTGGTTGTTAAGATGGATTTCTAAACTCTGACCTGGTGGGCAGAAGTGTAGGAGGCCACCCTTGGTTTAGTGAAACAGGGGAACCTTCTGGACAAGCCAGACCAATCTAGGTAGCTTGGCAGGTGGTCAAGGCTAAGTCTCAGGAGGGGTGAGAGTGATCAGAAACCCACAATGAGCACACACAGCAACGATCCACAAATTACTCTTAGACAGGTGTATATGAAAAATATCTATACATTTATTGTCAGCTAAACCCATTAGACACAGGTAGCTTTAGCAATGAGAAAAACAGTTATCACACAAATCCTTAATACATACAGTATATATAAAACACATTTCCTAATGCAATTCAGTTGCAAGATATAACCGCAACCTGTGAAGAGAGGGTTAAATTAGCATACAAATGGCATTAGGTAAATCTTCAGAGTTTGTTCTCTAACTTTGGAGTCCAACCGTAAGAAGAGGGGAGCGTTGTGCTCAACAGTAGAGTTGTGCATAAAAACGCACGATCACGCAGATGAACAAAAAGTGGGTCTTCTTTGTAGGGCTGTAGCAAGCCAGGAAGGGGCTTGAGGCAATGAAGAATAAGTTCCCACTATTTGAGTAGGCCCTGCCTTTGGCGGCCAAGCAGTATTCAAGTGGTGAGAATAACTAGGGGGCGCAGACTAACCCAGCCAAGTTCGAATACCTTTAAGGGATACTTGTCATGCGCCCAGCATCTCTGCGTTCCCGGAACCGACCTACCTCTCATCACACTGCCCCCATCGCCTCTGTGGTCACACTGGCCCCGCTGTGGTTTCTTCCGACAGCATCATTCAAGCCAGGCATCGGAGACAGTCACGTGTGCGGTTCAAGCCGTGTTCCCGATGGAAGTTGCCATGGCAACTACAGGCCGCCTGGAAAGCGCCAGCTGCCGCGTCCAGGAAACATATGGCATCACATGCGCTCTTACCATGGTAACCGCATAAAAACGCTCTGGTCCACAGCACACAGTTGCTTTGCAGCTGTGTTCTTGCCGGTTTATGTGGCGTTCTGATTCTTTTGTTCTCCTGTTGTCTGAGTTTTGGATTCCCTGGCTTTTGACCTTCTTCTGCTTTTTGGACCACATAGTCTTTTGGAATTACCTTTTGTTTTGTTCGCCTGTATTGCCTCTCTGGTATTGGACCCTGGACTGCCTAACGGACTGCCTTTGGTTTCCCCATTGAACTGCTCTCTTCCTGATGCTGACCCCAGACTGCCTAACAGAGTGCTTTGGGTTACCCATGAACTCAGCAAAAACGTTTCTTCATTTGAGGAACTGGTCCTCACTGTTGCTGGGGGCTTCTCCTTCCACTCCCACCTAAAGGAGCCCCTGACTGCTGGAACTTCGCCATCTATCCTGCACCATCTTGGGATGGGTAGCAGACGCCTGCACTGCGGGAACCCTGATTTTCCGCTACCACTTCAGTACCAGAAACAGTCTCCCACTAGGTAGGTGTTCACTCATACATTTGCATTTGTGTCCTTACACGTCTGCCTTGGAGACCCGGTGCCAGGGGTGGACTGGCCTATAGGGAACTCTGGAGATTTCCCGGTGGGCCTCTGCACCCTGGGCCTCTTTTGTGTGGTATTTCCAAATTTTCTCGTAGGAAAAGCATTGGGCTTGCTGAAAATGTGTCATATTTGAACTTTATTTTCAGGGCCTCTTTTGGTCCCCACTAATTATTTCCAGGGCCTTTTTTAGTTCCCAGTCCACCCCTGCCCGGCCGTTCCAGCCACCTGTGGCCCTAACGATCAGTGAGTTAGTGCACTCAGTCTCCCTGACTGGTACTTAGGGACGGAGGTATTCATACCCCACACGACAACCACGTTTTTTACAATACGTGTGCGTAAAAACACTCGGCTGTGCCAGGGGGCCACCGATAAGTTATGCAAGAACTCACTGACCCTCAGCACAGTCCAGACCAAACTTCGCCAGTTTAGTCAAGGTCGCTAGTAGGTTTGCGGCGCTCGGGCTCGCTGCGGCTGTGATCGTCCTTGACGGGACCGTTGCCTTTTCTCAGCTTCCGAAGGAAGTATGAAGAAAATTGTGGTGCAGCTGGCTTCAGGGCACAGGAGAGCAGAACAGCAGGAGAATTATAGCGACCGTCACAACCAGGCAGTGACGCAGGAATCATGGATGCAGGCAGCATTATGCACTCTCCTTATTCGGGACCCAGAGGAGCTAGTCCTGCGAAATTCAGCGGAAGAATGCACAGGACCAAAAGCAAGCGATTTCCCAAGTCTTGTGTTTGCACTCGAGATGGCGGCGGTGCTGCAGGTTACCGTGGTGTAGAGCTGGACAGTTTGCTGAATGGCCCAGGAACACTTCTGAAGGGGCTCATTCGGTGGGTAAGCAGGGGGCGCAGACAGTAGTTGTTCCAACTACTTCAGAGGGGTGAAGCATCTTGGCAAGCATTCTTGATCGGTGAAGAAAGCAGGGGTCCAACGGGACAGCAGACTGCAAAGGGTGCCAAAACCTTCCAAAGCGTCTCCCGCAGTTTCACAAGTCTGTTTCTTCATGTAGGAGACTTAGCTCCTTCTGTAGTTCGTTGAAAACACAGGTGATCGACCTGGAATGGCTGCAGAGCCCCTTCTCTTATCCAAGATTAGCTTTGTGCCAAAACCAAGGACTTCCAATGGACGATCCGCTCTCTTGCAGGCATCCCAGATGTGGACCAATCACAGCCCACGGTGGTCTCAGTTATTCAGGCACTTCAGACATCCTGGCACCAGTAGTGTGGATTGGGACTAGAGAGTCCCACCCCTCTTCCTGGGCACACATACATGACCGGCAAAAGCCCGTGAAAGAAATTGGTTTTCGCGGGAGGCTGCATGCCCAAATAAGGAAAACCCAGGTTACTCGACCTTGGTGAAGGCAAGGGACAGAATGGCCATGGGACAGAACAAAAGACGTTGTGGCTCGGCCATTTTCAGACCTGGCCACAGTCTTGAAACAAAACCAGTAAACTCGGTTTAGCTCAATAAAAAGAAGTAAAACATTATGAAAAGTAACTGCTGCCACCAGTTCGTCCCAGGCACACTCGTACAATCACCAGAAAATAGGGCCTTAAAACAAAAAGGGATCCCAGTGCATGGTACTGGAAGGTACATTGTGCACTGTTAAAAAGTTACAAAGAAAGGCCAACATGGACAATGACTAAGGGAAACAATGTTTCCCAGTACTAACAGTCTGAAGGACATGTCAGTTTCCCCATAGCAAGTGAGCAAAAGCCCAGGGGAGTTCAGCTGAAAGCTGGGCTCCACTGGAAAAAGTCAGGTTAGGATAGCCACACAAAAGAAAAAAGTTTGGGGGGTCCATAAATAGAGGGATAATTGCACATAAATTAAATCTTTCCTAATACTCGCCCCTCCCAGACTAAGGACAGGGGGAACTAATCCACTCCTGGATAGGCACCATGGTCAGGTCGGTAAAACAATCTGGCTAGCCCATCAGCATTGCTATGTTGGACACCTGGCCTGTGCTCAATGGTGAAGTCAAACCCTTGCAGGTTTATAGACCACCTAAGCAACTTTGGATTCTCTACCTTCATCTTCATTAGCCACTTTAAGGGCTTATGGTCAGTTTGCACAGTGAAGTGGGTCCCATTGAGGTAAGGCCTCAACTTCCTTAGGGCCCACACAATAGAGAAACATTCTTTCTCTACTGTGGACCACCTGAGCTCTCTGTCCTTAAGCTGGCGACTAATGAAGCCAATAGGGTGTTCCTTACCCTTCTCATCTACTTTTGATAGTACAGCTCCTATCCCAGTGTCAGAGGCATCTGTCTGCACAATAAAGGCATGTTTGTAGTCAGGGCCCTGAGGACAGGGGCCTGGCACAGTGAGTCTGCACAGGAGGGCGGAGTGACCTCTGACGTCCCGTAGGATCAGATCTCACCCTCGAGTACTTTAAGACGAGATAGCTGCACCTTGAGGTGGATGGGGTGTGAGACTCTCTTACTCCAACACCACTCAAATAAGGACAACTCAATGGTTTGGCAAAGGGAAGTCCGTTTAATGACAAGTACAAAAAACGGGGAAACATGGAAATCAACAGTGATGCGATCACCCGTCTCGCTTCAACTCCCACAGTCTTCATTCAAACAGCAATTCTTATAGGCAAAATTGACATGTAACACTCAAAAACGTTTGTCATGCAAGTCTATTGGTTGGAAAAGGTATTTTAAGTATAGGTACTATATCTGTATATGGTAACAGGGTGTGAGGATTGAATAACTCTTATCGGGTGGGCGTCTACACCCATCCCTCTACATCACTCGTGCCAAACGTCACTAAAAGTACGTCTCATTGGTTCTACTAGCTATAGGACCCTAGATTATTTGGCCCATTGCGATTGGGTCAGTTACAACCCTAGACATAAATCTCCACTTTAATTAGCAGCATTCAGAATGGTTACCCATATGCGGCATGCCCCAAGATTCACCCTGCCTCCCTTCCATCAATCAGTACTTTAGGAATATGTGTCAATTAGTTGGCTGAGGATGGCCTCGAAACTGTAGCTTCTTGTCAGGAAAATGTATGGCATCCACTGGTTTTGGGTGAAATCAGACGTTGGTACCTCTCCGCGCCTGGCTGGTCACGTGTTAGCACACCATGAATCTGCTTAATTTTCCTTCTATTTGCGTATTTGATTCTCCCTTCGGCCTTGCCACCTGCCTGGGCCTCCTTATCTCGACCTTCATGGGCAGGCTGCTATGCTCTTAAGTTTCGATTCTTCGAAGCTGCCGCTCTCCTCCCTTCTTTAGGTTGACCTCGAATTCCCAGGCATGAGCTGCTTTTTGCTAAGTTTCGATTCTGCTCTTTCATCTGACTTTTTTGCTGGTATATGAATCCTGGCCTGTTTGCCCTCTATCATCCTGGGCTTAATTCTGCTTTTGTAGTGGACTGCACTTATATAATGTCTTTCATTGAGATATATATATATATATATATATATATATATATATATATATATATATATATATATATATAGTTGGCACTTGCCGCTCTATTCTTCTACTAAGCATAGCAAGCCGCACTGTTTTCTTAGCTCTTGCATTACAAGCCTATGTACAGGCGTTAGCTGGTTGCATACTTTCATCCTGCTTTACATTTACGTTTCTTTATATTTCAACATTGTCTCTTCTTCTATGTCTGTGATATCCTTATCCATTGTGTTTTCGTCTTAGCGTGTCGTCTTTGGTTGTTGTTCGTTCATCTGTACGTCTGTCCGGGCCCTTGTGTCGTCACCATTCACCTTCAATTAAGGCCCTTTGGGTCTCTTCTGGGACAGTTTGAAAGTAGTCTTCATGTCGTGTCAGCTGCTGGTACGGTTGTCTCAATGGGTACTGTGCTGCCCATGGTTGTTTGGTTATTGCCACTTCCACAGGTATTGCTCTTCTGATGGGCACTGGGCAAAGCCCTAGCGTGGCTCTCTGCTGGTTTATTTGCTCATCATAAGTCACATATCTCGGTGAGCATGTTCCTGGTATTTCAAAATGGGTGGCTGGAGTGCAGGCCATATCTGGGACCTCCTCTACACTCCCCCCTCTGGTGGGTTCATCGACCACTTCTGCTTCCTCATTTGGATTCATCTGACTTGGTTCTTCTGTCTCCATTTCTTCGTCTTCTGGGTTTGTACATGATGGTGTGAATGTGTGTGTCTTCGGAGTCCATATTTTTATCACTCCTTTCAAACTTCCTGCTGTTTTCATATGTTCGTCCTTATTCCATATCATTAGTTGACATTATCCATTTGGGCTACAATAGATCAATTTTCCTTCATAATTTCTACGTTTCCTGTGGTACAGGAACTTTGTTCCTTCTGGTGCATATTCGCTGGCCTTCACGAAGTCTCTTATTTCTTCATCTGTCAGGTCTCTGGGCTTCCATCCTGGTTTGACATTGAACATGATCTACATCCCTATGACTTTCTTTGCAGTTTTCTGGCATTGTGAGATTATTATCTTAATGACACAGAATACTAGTAGTATCATCAATAGCAGGGCTCCCAGAAACTTGAATATGTTTGCCATCCATTGTGGGACACATGAGAATAGTGTTCCAAACCAGCTGTCATCATCAACTTTGTCCGTTTCATCGATCATCTGGTTCTGTAGGTTTGTCAGCATACTTATGGCTTCTGTTAAAGTTCCATTTTCTTTGTCATGTGAAGGTATAAACGTGTAACATGATTCTCTGATTTTCGCACAAACACCTCCATCCATCGCTGTGATCATGTCAAGTACATTTCCGTTCTGTAGAGGCATCAATCAGATTGCTCTTAATTCTTCCTTAATCGCATTGAATCCTTTTATGGTGGTGTTAATGGTCTGCAATAACTCCTATCTGGTTATCTGCAACCATTTGGCATTTACTCCAACTTGGATTCTTGGCATGAGGATCATTGTGAATACTGATGAGATGAGGCTGAAAAGCCTGTGTTCATACAGGATTGCATGAAATGCTTCTTCTGATTTGGCAGAAAAATAATGTTCTCTCTTCACTCGTGTTGTCGGTTCCACAGATCTCCTTTTCCTCAGGTGGACATCTGCTTTCGGGTAACTGTCAAAATTCAGTTCACTTTTCGGGATCACCAGTGCAGGAACATGGACGTTCACTATTGTGCAAATGCCTCACCAGTTTTTTTGGCAGTCTTATGCATGCTTTGGATCCACACGCCCAGTAATGATCCATAATTACTGCGGTTCCATTAGTCATTCCTGGAGCCTCAAAAATTCTTCTACAGTTCCGATTCTCTCCCATCTTCCTCGTGCCATTGTTCCTGAAGCACAACTTCGGGCTTTCCAGTGGGACTATCTGCAAGAGTCCTCCTCTGTCTTTGACTCATGTTAGTAATTTTGTGAGTTTCGGCCATAAAGGTTTGCACAATCTCTGTGAGTTTTCTATTGCTTCCTTGCAGGCTCCAAGGACCATCCATGCTCAGCAGATCACCACTCCTTCTTCCCATCCGTTTGGTGAAAGCACTGTTCCCCAAATCTGCATCTGGCCTCTGTAGTTCTAATTTTTTGCCTCTTCTAGAGTTTTTCCTTGGACATTTAGCTTTGGGTTCACTTCCCATCTGATTGCTGCTCCTTTAACTCCAGGCTTCTCGTACCTGATCAAATGATTCCTAGTATGGGCTCTTTTTCTCATCTTAATGTCCTGTATATAATCATCTTCATCGGGGTTATTTGTCTCGGTTGCCCATATCAATGAGGCATCCCTCCCCATAAACTGCCCTCTGGTGTTGCACATTGCTATGTGTGAAAGACAGTGCGCTGTTGGGACATCAATTTCTACAGCCACGAAGATCTTGGATTTCCCCATGCTGTACGGTAGAAGTGCGCAAACAAAGCATTCTCCTTCTGTGCTTCTTCCGACTTCTTTCATGTGTTGGTACCAGATGTTGTTTCCTAGATGTGCTGTGCTGTCCAGGTAGTCTTTCAGTTCACTGTTATCTTCATGTGGGCTTCTCTTGATCCTTAGTGTCTTTCTGTAGTTTGCTATAGCTGCATCCCTAAACACATCTGTGTGGCTTTTCCTTGCTGGAGGACTCTCAGGCATTCTGGTCCAAGGTGCAGGTTTCCTTATCGGCATCGATGGGGTAGATGGAGGTTCTGCAGTTCTCTTCTTCTCATCTTGCATCCTTTTCCTGCCTTCTATAAGTGCCTTTATCAGCCACTATCCTGTCTCTGGCCCAGTGTATGGCTGCATCGTGGGCCTGGTACTTGTCCCTTGCTTTGGAACTTGTGTGCTTGTCAATATAGTCTTTGCGGTTTTATTTTTCAGTTCCTCATGCCGTTTCTTCACTCTAGCTATAAACGGGAATAAATGATCTATTAACATTTGTGTCTTTGCAGTTAATTCTCCTGCAGCCGCTTCTGTCTTCTTAAGGGCTTTTGTTATGTCTGCTTTTGTTGGCCTTTCTCTTGATTCTTTTCAGTTTCTCTCATTATTCTCTGGGACTGGTTGTTCGGTAGGCAGTCTCATGCTCTCTGTTGCCTTCGCTTAAGGTTCTGTGGCCATTGACACTTGCCTGGTTCGTGTGCATTCAGTGTGTGTGTGTGTGTAGTTGTCAGTGCTATGTTTTCATTCATTCCGTGCTGACCCTGTCTGCAGCTTTTCTCCTCATTCGTTACCTCAAGTGTGTATGTATCACTGTTAATTACATTCATTTTCAGTTCATTTACTTTACCATCAGATTTCCTCGGGACTGAAATAACTATATAGGGTCTGGGTGCTTTTGTGGGACTCATTCGTACACCATCAGGTGGGTGCACTGAAATTGGACCGCTTCGTGCACCGAGAAAAAATGCAGTTCTGATCGTCAATGACCGCAAAATAATGATACACAATGCATAAATACATGATGATACAGTAAGTGAGACAGCAGCATTTCCTTCCAGAGAAGCAAGGGCGCTCCTCTGCTTGTGGGAGGACTAGGTTACTGTTCTGGACCCCCATCTCGATCATAAACAAAATGTCAATGTTTATTCATTTCCCCCAAATCAATATTGTTCTTGAACAGTTTGTGTCATAAAATGTCTGGTGCTTCACACGTGTCCCCACTCTCGTGGGTGACACAGGATACAGTTCTCATGATACAGGATACAGTTCTCTTGCTAGACTATGGAAAAATAGATAAGACTAACACTTCGGTGAGTCACTTTTACTGTGCATGCTCAAAGTAGGTGAGTTCCCAGTCCACCCTACGAATCTACTTCAGTCCTGAGGACATGCTGGATGCTGGTCAATGTGAAGAAATGAGAAAAATGGCAAACAACAAGTATGATATGATCTGGCATTTATAATGTGCCTATACACAAGTGTTTCAAGGCGCGACAGTATAAGGTGAAGTCATTGTCTATGTTTCCTCGATCTGTCCCTCGGCGGAAAGATTCACTGGAATCTCCTCAGATAATCTCTCTGAAAGTTCGACAGCTCCACCTGCAACATTATGCCATGGAGGAGCGTTCCCATCTGCGCAACATTAGCTGGATCTCTGATGAAGGTGAGGACGTCAACCTCGATAGGTCTCCCCACCATCTCTCGAAAGTCAGTAACTAGGCGGAAGAGGACGTTATGTGCCAGTCGGCTGTCTTCGGGTTACAGGGACATTTGTCCTGCCTTGCTGGGTTCAGGATTACAGGCCCTTCCCTTGACGTGAACAATCCTTGAACTTTCCTGAGGCATGGATTGCAACCAAATAGCTTAGTTGGTTCCACAGCTGACTCAAATGTTCAGAGTTTGCTGGATCTCGAATAAAGGTCAGAGTGTCAGTTGTTCTCCCGACAATAGATGGGCACTCTTCGATTATGCGAAAGAAAAGTGTATTGAGGAGTTCATCTAGAATCGCCTGTGGTGGAAGCATTTGTGTCTTTATCACTGTATTCAGATAGTACAATGAAGGCTTCCGCGATGATGGTAAGTAGTTGCCAGATTACCTTCTTGTTGACGGGATCTTGGATAAAGTCTGAGACACTGGTGACCCTCCCTACTAGTGACGGATATGATACCAATACTAACTGGAAGTAGGTGAGCACGTCCTTTGTGATGTTTCTGCTGGGGGACACCATAAGTACTGCCAAACAAAGTGTTACGCTCACCTGGCTCCCACAGGGGCGTCTATCTGAACTGGACAGCTGCGGCCTCCACCAATGTGACGCGTAGTGCCGAGATGACGGACTGGACTGGCCCACCTAGCTTCGTTTGCTTGGCCTGTAGGAATATTCTTCTGCAAATGGAGAAAGGGAATTACCTACCCGTGGAGTTGAGCGTTAACCCTCCCCCACTCCCGCTGTTCTCCCCACTGATCACCTTTGATGTCCCCTCTTAGAAGTCTCACCTGATGGTTTGGAAAGATGAGCTCTCCATCCTGCATTGAGCACAGGGGCGCGCTGATGACCAGTTGCTTCACTGGCTCGAAGGAATTGGTGAGTTCCAGAACAATATTGAATCTGAGATTCCCGGCAAGACGGCTTAAGTATGTAGTTCGTAAGAGTTCAAATGTCTGACTTTCACTCTTGACCGATTCCTTGCAGGTTGCAGCTTGACCCTAGCGAAGAGTTCCTCGTGGCAACCGGTAATATTCAGGTAAGGATTTGTATTATCCAACACAGTTCGATAAAATAATGTCAATATGTAACCTGTTGCTTTCTCCCTTATTCAGGCGCTGAGAGAAAATATGAAGTCTCGGGGAATAATGCCTCCGGCGGTAAAATCAGGTAAGTCCATTGTGGTGAGGAGGTTTCCCCTTGTTTGTCCCTTTGTTTCACCTGCTGTCCTTTTGTTTCCCCTTAGGGGCCGGGTTTCGGCGAGGATGCAGTGGAAGCTGCGCCGACCCGTGAAGAGGAATAGTACCCCCGATGGTAAAATCAGGTAAGTCTATGGGGGGTAACTAATATTGCCTGTGTGCACTCCCATGGCTCACCTTGTTGTTCTTGTCTTCCCCTTAGGTGCCGGAGTGCGGCGGAAGCATGCAGAAGGATGCGGTGGAATGTGAAGATGCTGCGAAGGCCGGTGAGTTCAGCACGGCGCTGCAGCAGGCGAGGCGATGCACATAAAATAACTTCTTCCAGCTCGAAGGCACGATGGATCGGGAATTCAGGTAAGGATCAAAGGTATTGCTCTTGTTCTAACCTTTTCTCCTTCTCTCCCCTCCGGACTCGAGGCAGGCGTGGCAGAAGACTGGATGCAGACTTGCAGGCATGGTGAGCGTTACGCTGCTGTATGCAGAATAACGCGAAGCGTGTGATGCTCTTCGGGCGTGGTTTAAATAGCCTCCAAAGTAGTCCCAGGTAAGTATTCCTCCCCAGCCCCACCCGAGTAAAAAAATAGTCCCTTAAGTAAAGTAGTCCCTTCCAAGCCTCCTTTGGCTTGGAGCTCTTGCTGCATGGTCTGCATCAGGTGAGTTTGCAGCATGGTCTGCATCAGGTAAGTTTTAATCTATGAGCCTGGCGCCATAGGCGCCAGGACTGACTCTCCATATGAGCCTGGCGCCATAGGCGCCAGGACTGCACCCAAATAGCCCCTAGCAGGGGTTGTTGGGTTTGCTTAGTATAACTTGATGCCTGCTTCCGGGGTTGCTGGACTTGGTCTGGGTCCCCGGGGGTAGGCATCATGACAGCACTCCCCCCCCAAGGCCCCTCCTAAAGTTGTTCTTCCCAGTGGTTTCGGTTTGTCTGGGAAATTTCGGTGGAATTATTTCACCAATCGGGGTGCATGAACGTGGTCACTAGGTTCCCATGATCTTTCCTGTGGTCTGTAACCTTTCCAGTCAATTAAATAAAAAAGTTTTTACTTTATCAACTTGGAGTCCAGGATGTTCTTAACTTCAAATTCGGGTTCCCCGTCTACAAGGATGGGGGCTGGTGGCTTGGTTAGTCTTGCCCCTGGTTGCACTGGCTTCAAAAGTGACACATGAAAGACGGGGTGAATTTGCATATTAGCAGGTAAGTCCAACTTGACAGCCACTGCGTTGATAATGGCCTTAATAGAGTAAGGTCCCAAATATCTGGGGTTAAAGATCCATGTTCCCTTTAGAGGTATATGTTTCGTGGCTAACCATACTTGGTCCCCTATCTGGTATTGTGGTATCACTTCTATGCCGATCAGCATCTTTCTTGTATTTTTCTTTCGCCTTTTTTAAATGTTCAGTTGCTTCCTTAAAGGCTTGTCTAATCGTAGCGTGCAGATGGTCCACTGCGGGCATTTCTAAGTGTTGGGGTAAGTCAAGGTCTGAGGTTCGAGGATGGTGCCCATATAAGGTATAAAAGGGGCTTTGTCCAGTTCCAGAATGTACTGAATTATTGTATGCATATTCGGCGATCCAAAGAATGTCTTTCCAATTACTCTCAGTCTGATGTAACATACAACGCAGGTATTGTTCGAGAGTCTGGTTGGTCCTCTCCGTTTGACCATCGGTCTGGGGGTGGTGACTGGTCGATAACCTCACGTCGATTTGCGCCAATTGACAAAGGTTTTTCCAAAAATGTGAAATGAATTGACTGCCCCGGTCAGAGACCAATGCGTACGGAAATCCGTGTATGCGAGCAATGTTTTCGAGGAACTCTTTGGCCAGGATTGAAGCTGAAGGTAATCCCTTTAAAGGCATAAAGTGGGCCATCTTGGAAAAAAGATCCACAATGACTAGAATGGTGTTAAATCCATTGCATGTGGGTAGATCAGTAATACAGTCTATCGATAAGGTGTGCCATGGTCTAGGCGGAATGTCTAAAGGTTGTAAGAGTCCAGTTGGTTTTTTCTTTTGACTTTTGTTTTGGGCGCAAATGCCACAAGACATCACACATGATTTAATATCCTTTCACCAGGTGGGCCACCAGAATTGTCTCTTAATCTTAGCTTCAGTTTTTGCAATACCTGGGTGCCCCTCCATTAGGGTATCATGATAACGGGAAATGACTAGCTCTTGTAGTTCCTTATGTGGCAGAAATAGCCGCCCTTGGTAATAAGGCAGGTCATTGGTGACAGAGTATTCCGGGCCTTTCTTTACCCAGTCCTGCAGGGCTGTAGGATCAAAGAGTTGTTGGATCTTTACCTGAATGTCCTCTAGTGTCTGTAGAGCTGTCATGCCAAGAATCCTTTGTTTGGAAATTATAGGTATTGGTTCTGGGTTCATTTCTGCCTCTCCCATCCCTATTCGGGATAAGGCGTCTGCTTTACCATTCTTACAACCTGGTCGATAGGTTATCACGAAATCGAACTTGGCAAAGAACAATGCCCATCGGAATTGGCGTGACGATTGGGCCTTGGCTTGCTTTAAATACTGTAAGTTCCGGTGATCGGTGATCACAGTAATGGTATGCCTGGCACCGAGAAGATAGTGCCGCCAAGCCTTGAAGGCGGATTTAATGGCTAATAACTCATTGTCGGTAACTGCATAGTTTAACTCGGGTGCCGAGAACTTTCTGGACCAAAATGCTACTGGGTGAAGCTGGCCAGTTTCAGGGTCCTTTTGAGACAGGACAGTTCCCATGGCTAGACTGGATGCATCAGTTTCCACTATGTATGTAAATTCAGGGCGCGGGTGCTTTAATACAGGTGCAGACATGAATTTCGCTTTCAGCTCTTGGAAGGCATTTTCAGCTTCTTCAGTCCACATAAAGCGTTTATTTTTTCGCAAGAGTGCTGTGATGGGATGTACAACATGTTTAAAATCTGGGATAAATCTGCGGTAGAAATTGGCAAAGCCAAGCATGCTTTGTACTCCTTTAACTGAACTTGGTGATGGCCACTTAAGAATTGTGTCCACCTTTCGTGAGTCCATTCGGACTCCTCTTGGGGTCAGGATAAACCCAAGGAATTCAACTTCTGTGGCATGAAAAACGCATTTTTCCAGTTTTGCATATAGTTTGTGCTGGCACAATTTCTCAAGGACTGCTCGGACATGCTTCACATGGTCAGATTCTGAAGAGGAGAATATTAGAATATCATCGATATAGACGACAACACAAACGTCAATGAGTTCACGAAGGAAATCGTTCATGAAGTATTGGAAGGCTGCTGGTGCATTGCACAACCCGAAAGGCATCTCCTGGTATTCGAATAACCCATACTTAGTGCGAAAAGCAGTCTTCCATTCATCGCCCTCTTTTACACGTACCAGGTGGTATGCCCCCCGGAGATCTAGCTTAGTGTATATGCAAGCGTCCTTCACTTGGTCTAGTAGTTCAGGGATCAGAGGCAATTGGTATCAGTTCTTAACAGTTATCTGGTTCAATGCACGGTAGTCTATGCACGTTCTGAGGTCACCTTCCTTTTTGGGCACGAAGAACAAAGCTGAAGATGCAGGGGACTTGGATGGGCGAATGAAGCCATTAGCAAGGTACTGGTCTAAGTATTGTCGTAGGTGAAGGTTCTCAGGTTCCGTAATGGTGTAGATCCTGCTACAAGAGGGTTGTGCACCGGGTATGAGATCGATTTGACAATCGTACGATCTGTGAGGTGGTAAGGTGTTTGCCTGTTCTTTTTGGAAGACATCCTGGAATTCTTGGTATTCTGGAGGTAGTTGCACGACTGCTGTGGTTACTGGGGCCATGCCTGCGTTCAGATTTTTCTTTGGGTAACAGGTTTGTGCACAATCCGGGAAGGTTATTCTCTTCTCTCGCCAATCAATACAAGGATTATGTGTTTCCAACCAAGGTATCCCCAGTATTATTTGGAACTGTGGGGCTTTGATTAGATCAAACACAATAGTCTCTCGATACCCATCCTGACCCAATAGTGTCATCTCTGCGGTGGAATGAGTTACATGCCCAGAGGCAATTTCAGTTCCATCGACTGTGGTGATGACATCTGAGGGGGTTTTTCGGCAGAGAGGTAGATTCATCCTGGAAGCCAATTCGTAGTCCACATAGTTTCCTATGGCCCCGCTATCAATGTATGCCCTTACTGCGTGCATACGCGATGGCTGCCTTGGATCTACGAGGACCATTGGTATGATGAAATGCGAGGTCTGAGTATCCTTCTTCAAGCTCGGCAAGCGGACCTTTACGCTTGTCGTGCGTGGTCGTTTCCCGAGTCTGACTCCATATGGCTTTTATCAGCAGCTCCTACCACCTTCTTGGGTGGTTTTACAGGGCAATCCCGTAGAAAATGCCCAGAAGTTCCACAATATAGACACAATTGCATTTGCCATCTCCTTTCTCTTTCCTTCTGGGTTAAGGGTGCTTTAACCCCTCTGATTTGCATGGGTTCTGAAGCATCTGCTCCTTTGGGTTTAGCATGGGTCTTGACCAACACCCGATTCTCAAACTTGGCTCGATCAGCCTTTCTGTTCTGAAGTCTGTGATCTAACTGGACCACTAAGTCTATATATTCAGCGCAGTCTTGAGGTGGGTTCATGACTTGAGCCAAGACATCCTTGAGTTCTCCTCGAAGCCCTCGATGAAATAACATGATTCGTTTTATCTCAGGCCATCCAGTTTCCACTATCAATCTATTAAAGGTCGCGATGTAGGATAGAAGGTCCTGGTTACCTTGTCGTAGGGACAAAAGTTCATTATCCAGGGCCTGTCCTTGGGAGTGGCGGGCAAATAGTCTTTCCATGCTCATTTGAAAGCCCTGAAAATCCCGAAGAATTGGGTCATCCTGAGTAACTAGTGGAATTGACCAATCAGCTGCACTGCCGCTGAGATATGACAATACAAAGGCTACCTTGGCTTGATCGTTTGGGAAGGCTCCGGGTCTGCATAAAAAGTGCAAGCGGCATTGGTTCATAAACACGGTGAACCTTTTGGGATCTCCGGCAAAGCGTTCGGGCGGAGCTAATGGAATACTTCCTGGTAGGTTTATTTGCACTGGGTTACTCGATGACACAGGAGCTGGATTCCCCCCGGGACCTCGTAGGGGTGCTTGTCCAGCCCGGCTTTGCAGTAGTTGCCTAGCAAGGTCATCAGTTCGCTCCTTTGACAAAATCAGTTCTCTCCTAAGAGCATTGGTTTCTTGACGGGCGGAATGCACTTCAGCCCTCAGTTCCCCTAGTAATTGGGCCAATTGGTCAGTTTCTGAGGTATCCATAACGCCCGGGTGAGAATTTGTGGGTAGGCTTTGCATTCTGTTACGCTCACCTGGCTCCCACAGGGGCGTTGATCTGAACTGGACAGCTGCGGCCTCCACCAATGTGACGCATAGTGCCGAGATGATGCACTGGACTGGCCCACCTAGCTTCGTTTGCTTGGCCCGTAGGAATATTCCTCTGCAAATGGAGAAAGGGAATTAACCACCCGTGGAGTTGAGCGTTAACCCTTCCCCACTCCCGCTGTTCTCCCCACTGATCACCTTTGATGTCCCCTCTTATAGTCTCACCTGATGGTTTGGAAAGATGAGCTCTCCATCCTGCATTGAGCGCAGGGGCGCGTTGATGACCAGTTGCTTCACTGGCTCGAAGGAATTGGTGAGTTCCAGAACAATATTGACTCTGAGATTCCCGGCAAAACGCCATAAGTATGTAGTTCGTAAGAGTTCAAATGTCTGACTTTCACTCTTGTCCGATTCCTTGCAGGTTGCAGCTTGACCCTAGCGAAGAGTTCCTCGTGGCAACCGGTAATATTCAGGTAAGGATTTGTATTATCCAACACAGTTCGATAAAATAATGTCAATATGTAACCTGTTGCTTTCTCCCTTATTCAGGCGCTGAGAGAAAATATGAAGTCTCGGGGAATAATGCCTCCGGCGGTAAAATCAGGTAAGTCTATCGTGGTGAGGAGGTTTCCCCTTGTTTGTCCCTTTGTTTTACCTTGCTGTCCTTTTGTTTCCCCTTAGGGGCCGGGGTTCGGCGAGGATGCAGTGGAAGCTGCGCTGACCCGTGAACAGGAATAGTACCCCGGTGGTAAAACCAGGTAAGTCTATGGGGGGTAACTAATATTGCCTCTGTGTATTCCCTTGGCTCACCTTGCTGTGTTTGTCTTCCCCTTAGGTGCCGGAGTGCCGGGGGAGCATGCAGAAGGATGCGGTGGAATGTGAAGATGCTGCGAAGGCCAGTGAGTTCAGCGCGGTGCTGCTGCAGGCGAGGCGACGCGCATAAAATAACTTCTTCCAGTTCGAAGGCGCGATGGATCGGGAATTCAGGTAAGGATCAAAGGTATTGCTCTTGTTCTAACCTTTTCTTCTTCTCTCCCCTTTTTCTAGGAGCTCCGGCCTCGAGGTGGGCGTGGCAGAAGACTGGATGCAGACTTGCAGGCATGGAGAGCGTTACGCTGCTGGATGCAGAATAACGCAAAGCGTGTGCTGCTCTTCGGGCGTGGTTTAAATAGCCTCCAAAGTAGTCCCAGGTAAGTATTCCTCCCCAGCCCCACCCGAGTAAAAAAATAGTCCCCTTAAGTAAAGTAGTCCCTTCCAAGCCTCCTTTGGCTTGGAGCTCTTGCAGCATGGTCTGCATAAGGTGAGTTTGCAGCATGGTCTGCATCAGGTAAGTTTTAATCTATGAGCCTGGCGCCTATGGCGCCAGGTCTGACTCTACATATGAGCCTGGCGCCATAGGCGCCAGGACTGCACCCAAACAGCCCCTAGCAGGGGTTGTTGGGTTTGGTTAGTATAACTTGATGCCTGCTTCCGGGGTTGCTGGACTTGGTCTGGGTCCCCGGGGGTAGGCATCATGACACAAAGTCTTGGTATTGGATGATTCAGGATACTGTATTTTGCTCTTAAGGTAAAGTCCTTGATCACTGTCTATTAGGGTCTTGTTTCTCAACAATGCTTAAGAGTGGCTTGGTTTACAAGTTCATGTCAGCGAACGTGTTGTGGCTTACATGCACAATTTTCTTCTTCACCCTGCAACTAGAATGCACAGAGTGTCCGTTTTATGTCCTTATCCCCTTTTTTGCTTAGAGGAAATGTCCAATTTAAGCCACAACTTGCAAATGGGTTCTTTTGTCTTGGCTTTGCTGCTCATCCTTGTCATAGATCTCGTCTGCACGTGCTGTGGTTCTTCCCCATTGTCTGTAGTTTCTTCGCGGTGGGGTGCAGCTAGAGGGCTTTCTCCGATATAGCGCTTAATGTCATTGAGAAAAATCCATGCTCTCCTGCCCTGTAGTTTTACAGCTGAAGGAGTGCAGTCCTCCACGGTGAAAGGACCATTGAATCTCGTCTCGTACCACTTGTTTCTTGTATGGTTTTTTACCAACACGGCATACCCAGAGAAGATGAGTGGAACATGTAGACCTTGAACTGCATCTGTTTCAGTGTCTCCTGCTGTGTTTTGCGCTGTGCTGCACCCTTTTTGTCATCGCTGCAGTTGGTCTGAAATTACAGTAAGGCTGGATGTCATGCAGTTCAGATATTCATGCATTTCGGTTCCCAGGACCTGTTGGGTAGTCTGAGCATCACATCTAGCTCCGTCTCGAGGGGTTAGGGGAGTATTCATTCTCCTTCCTGTGACTATCTCGTGCGGCATAAGATGATGGTCGGAGCCTGGTTGGTTCTGAAGAGCATACAATGCCAATGGAAGGCAGTGCAACCATCCCCTCTTTAGAGGAAGCTTCAACTTGACTATCCTTTCCTTTAAGAAGCCATTGAGCCTCTCACAAACCCCATTACCTTCCGGATGATAGGCCAACAAGAACTTGTGCTTTGTACCAAGCAACAAGCTAATCTGCCCAAAAACTGCATTTACAAAATGAGCCCCATTATCTGATCTCATCACTTCACACACCCCGCCATCTAGGGAACACTTCCCTCACTAGGAATTTGGCCGCACAGGTAGAGACTGCGTGTGTACATGGACCTGCTTCTATCCATCTAGAGAATGGACACACCACTACAATTAAGTATCTGTACCCGTTACACACTTGAATCATGTCGACATAGTCGATATGTAAATGCTGGAAAGGCCCATTTGGCCAGGGGATGATTCCTCACATTACTTTTAATGTGTGCCCAGCAGTGAATTGCTGGCAGATTATGCAGTTCACCATAAAGAATGCAACATGCTCTGCTAAATTCGGTGTAAACCAGTCTTCTGCAAGCGTTGCTGCTAGATTCTCTTTTGACATGTGTAATGGGTAATGCAATTGCTCCAATGCTATTTTTAGTAGGGCTACAGGCATTACTAGTTTACCAGTGCTGATTTGCCGCCACAATCCATCAGAGGGGTTTAAAGAACACCCTCGACGTTTCCACATGTTCTTCTCGTCCTGTGGGGCCTCCCCTTGAATCTCCATTAGTTGCGTCTGTCCCAGATTACTATAGGCTTCGGGTGTGGTACGTGCCACCATCATTCTCTCATGGGTGCATGCCACTTCCACTTCCATGATCGTCTCACGTTTGGAGGCCATACGCTTGGCTTCCGTGTCTACTGCGTGGTTTCCGCATGACACAAAATCTGTCCCTTTGGTGTGGGCGGCGCATTTCACGACCACTATGCCCATTGGGAGCTGTAGTGCCTTAATCAGCCTGTCCAATAAGGCTGCATGCTGCACTGACCTGCCATCTGCTCGGAGGTAGCCCCTCCATTTCCAGCACGTCATAGAACATCCCATTACAATGGTTGTCGCTTTCTCTATGGCGAACGCTACGGCAGCTAAGCTTTGTTTGCATGGGAAGTGGCCTCTCATTACTGGTTCCAGGTTCCCACTGTAATATGCCAGGGGCTTGTACCCCAACAAGGTTTTTTTGTGCAAGCACTACCATCGTAACACTGCCATCTGTGTGCGAGAACAGGTAGAATTCCTCTGCATAATTAGGAATCCCGAGAAATGGAGCCGTGCAAATCGCTCTCTTGAGTTCTGCAAACCCCTTTTCTATTTCCTCAGTCCATTAAATTTTTTCCTTTGTCACCTGGGCCTTCTTCAGGGCCTGGAGCAATGGCTTGGCATACGAGCTGTAATCAAAGACCCATGCTCTAACATAATTGCACAGGCCTAAAAAGCTCTGCCTTTGCTTTACCATGAGTGGCTTAGCCATGTTCATGATGGCTTCAGCCCTTTCTGGGGTCACCTTTTTCCCTTCATGTGATATTAGCTGGCCTATGTACAGCACCTCCTGTTGACAGTATTGTAGCTTTTCCTTGTCAACCTTATATCCTTTCTCAGCTAGTATAGTCAGTAGCTGAACGGAATCGCACCTGCATTGCTCCTCTGTAGTACTGCAGATTAAGATGCCGTCCACATATTGCAAGACAACACTTTCTAATGCAATATTGCTTAGGTCCATCTGTAGGACTCTGTTGAAAATGGACGGGGCGTCACAGTACCCCTGTGGTAACCTTGTGCTTTTCAGACGCATTTGTCTGAATGTAAATGACGTCAGATCTTGAGAGTCACGGTGCAACAGGATTAAGAAAAAGGCATTTTTCAAGTCAATCACCGTAAAATATTTTGCCTCAGTGGGTATATTACATAGGATTTTAGATGGATTAGGGACCAGAGGGAACTCGGCTTCAATAATATCGTTTACTGCTCTTAAATCTTGGATTAAACGCCAGGACCCTCCCTTTGATTCCTTGACGGGATAAATCACTGTATTATATGGTGACTCTGACGTCACTAAGATGCCTTGGTCCATCATGGCAGAAATTGTTTTCGCGATCCCTTCATCTGCCTCTCTGGACATGGGGTATTGTCAGGCTCTTGGTAAAATTGTTCCTGGTTTCAGTTTAATTTTCACTTCTCCCACCCCCTTCAGGAGGCCTACGTCATATGGTCCTGTAATCCATACTGAGACAGGCACCTGCGCCATGTCGTCATCAAAGTATTCCGGACGTGTCATCGCCAACATCATTCTCTGAGGCACTTCTCTTTTGATAATTTTTACCCAAAATATGAGACTCACTTCCACCATTGTCTCTTCTAAGTCTGGTTGCTCTTCGAACAGATCGTCATCGGTGACATCAGTCACTCGATACCCTTCTTCAATGGCGATAATTGCGCACCATTGTCTGCCTTCATCATCGTATCCGTCGACCAATGCTACTTCCCCTCGCACTGCTGCTGCGTGTATCATCAAGGGAAATACTTGTCCTTCCTCTTCATGCATAGGTATTCTTGGTCTGAATAGAAACTCATCAGGAGTTCTCATAGTTCTATCTGCGAGAACTGGTAACCCTGCCATAAGCACACACATGCCATATGCAAAAACTTCTGGCTCTAATGGTATAGCTCTCATGGCTATGTGTCCTGAGCATGCCCTGATCATTTCGCACACGTTTGAATAATGCATTCCTGGAGTGGAGCATACTATGCCCTCCTCCGTGAACGAGATCATCATGTTCAATTTTGTCATTATTCTCGACCCAAAATGTTTACTGGGGTCTGATGTGAATATAATAAAGGTACATTCATCTCACACTCTCTTATGGAGACTGGGAGTGCGTCTGTAAAGGGAACTCGACTGTGAGCTCCTGTAAAACTCTGAGTATCTATGGCCTCGCCGGACAAGGAAAACTAGCCTTCTCGTATGCACGAGTGTGTTTCACCTGTGTCAACTAAGAAGGAATATTCTTTACCCCCTATGACGACATTCACCCTAGGTTCCCTAATAGGGTCTGGTGGCACTTATAGGATCGAGCACATCAGGGTTCCCAGTGAGCTGTCCTAGTTCATGTATAAGTTCGGTCCACTGTACACTTGTGGTTTTTCTCCATTCCCAGTGTTGCCTCCCCTTCTGGAGTTTGTGCCCTGAAACGGTTGTGGTGGTGCATCTTGGGAGTGCCCTTGTGGCAAATTTCCCATGTTTTATAGTTGAACGCCTTGTTGCGCACCTTGCTGCATGCCTGGTGCTTGCTGCTGCACCGTGTGATTCTGTGCACCGCTCTGTGTGACTGCAGGGTGATTTGCTGCGCCTGCTCCCATTCCTTGGCTATTCTGCCACACGTCTTGACTTCTGCACGTGCGCGCCAAATGCCCTGTCATTCCACACAGCCAACATACTGGAGGTGGTCGGATTATTTGTCCATTTGACATATCTGGGTTGCCCATTTGCACGTTTTGAAAGCCTCCTTGATTACCTTGGAAACCTCCTTGATTACTCTGCCATCCTCTTCCTCTAAATCCTCTTTCTCTCGGGTACAGTCCTACGTTACCCTGGTTGTTCTGCTGTGGGTTAGCTACCTGTTGTATGTTCTGTTCAGCTGGGTTAGTTAGCATGGCTCCTTCAAGACCATACTTTGATCATTTCTTTTGCACCAGCTTTGCTTCCTCACCCTTTCGAGTTGCCTCCTTTTTCCGATTCTTTTCTTACAACAATCTACAGTAATGTGCGATAGTTAACTGTATTTCAGCCCAAGGTTTAGCCTCAACCCCAACCAATTTCTTTAGCTGTTTCTGCACTGGTTCAGGTAACCCTTGGCACAATGGGCCTCAATACACGTTGTCCGTTAAAAGCCAACATTTACCGGCATGGCGCTATTAACGTGTCCACCTTGGCAAGAGGGCGCTAATAGCGTACCATTACGAGTTCACGGACACAAGCACAGCACCAGGCCGGTAAAGACCCTACCGCCATGCCGCTAAAGACCCCAAAAAGTCCCTTACCGGCTTCGACGAAAGTGCAGATAGCACCTCCGCCCTCACTCTACATTCAAATAGCGGTCGACGCTCGGTGACCGTTAAATTGCGGAACCGGAAATAGCGTCATCGCACAGGAACGGGAAGGAACATGGCAGCCATCTTTAAAAACACAATCCATTGCCATCCTCTGCATCCAGGACCTCATTCCACAAGACTCCAACACAAAATCATCAAGGATAGCGTAAAGATGCCCAAGGCCGTCAAGAAAGGCGCTGATCGCCAGCGAAAAAAAAAATTCAGTGATGAGGACCTGATCATGCTTACTGAGACACTTGCGGCCAATGCCAATGTAGTATTTACAAATGACATGCGGCGGGAGACCCTCATCAAGGAAAAGGCCATCTGGGCAGAGGTTGCCCACAAAGTCAGTGCGTTGGGCACCACCACCTGCACTGTCAAGGACTGCCGAAAGCGGTGGGACGACCTATGGGTCCGTGTACGAAACATCCTCTCCGTGAATCATAAGCTGGCAATGGCCACAGGAGGTGGTGCTGATTCCCCTATAAAACTCTGGGAGTGGGAGGAGACCTGCGCCGCCACAATTGGTGTGGAATCGATCGAGGGTGTTGGAGACATGGAGCATGGTGCGCCCCTTCATCAGATGGAGGTGAGTGTATACATCAAACAATGCACAGTGAAGGGTGATGGGCCCCCCAAATATGAGTCCATAATCAGGCCATCGATCCAGCCACAAACCTACATGCACGCATCACCACATACACGTGCAACACAGACCCATTCATGCATGACCCACCCGACATCCCCATTAGAGGAATCAAAAATAAAGAGGCCCCAATGCATAGAGCAGCATGACGTAAACATTCTGCATAAGGCACGTAGAACCATAAACAATGACATTCCCTATTTTTGTCCCCTACAGGGTCACAGACAGACACTGATGAACCGGGCACTGTGACACCTGCTCCACCAGCTAAGAAAAAGCCCAGGACACATGACAGAGGGGACACCGCCACCACCTCAAGGGGAACCGGGAGGAGTGATCAGCAGCAGAGGGGCAAAGGCAGCAAGAGCACCAGTTTTACACAGCCTGAGGCCACGGCTGCTGCAATTGTTCCTCCCACGGCAGTGCACCCCATGACATTGGAAACCAGCACGGAGGGCCCGCACTCTGCTGCCACCAGATCCACTGGTGAGGCAGCAGCCACTGCCCCGCTTTCGGACGTGGAGGAGGCAATTGACGTCCAGAATCAAAGCCAGACCCCCAGCCCACCACGGTCCATTGAGCCAAGCCCAAGGCCATTATCACGATCAGGTAGCCCTGTAGAATCAGGCGACGAAACGGTGGAAGGGCGATGGAGCCCTGAGGTGTCCTCACCTGATGCCAGAGGCATGGAACAGGGCGCAGCAGCCACCCCAACAGCTGGATCCAGTCAACATGACCTTGCAACCATCAGCCAGAGGCAGGTTGAAATCACTGCGCTGGTTGGCCACCATGTGGCAGAGGCAGCCCGTCTGCGGGATGACCTTAGGTCATATTCAAGCCAGACAAGGGAGGGCATGGAGGCCTGCACAAACAGGATTTGTGAGGAAATTGTCCAATTTAGGCAGGCCCTCACACGTATTGCGGGCGCCATGGAGAGACAATACCCCCCCACACAGGATCAACCGGGCACCTCCTCCTCTGCGAGTTCCCGACAAACAAGCCCCCGGCACCGCTCTCTGCGCACCATAAGGCGCACGCCATCCCAATCCCCCAATCCCCAGTTCGGAGGAACCCATGAGAATTAGGGCCAGCAAGAACTTGATGGCACATGTCGAGCAGGACACCTACACACTATGCGTCTCACATGGGGGTGTTGTGGGGGGAGGGGGGAAAGGGTGTTTTTGGGAGTGTTGTGGGGGGAGGGGGGAAAGGGTGTTTTTGGGAGTGTTGTGGGGGAGGGGGGAAAGGGTGTTTGCACAGTTGGGGCCATGCACTTTTTGTTCACATTTTGATCACAATACACTGTTGAAAATTTGAAACACAGGCTTGGTCTTCATCATTGTGTATGTGTACTTCATTGGGGACAGCGTCCTTTGTGGGCCTCACCACATACATCAGGGCAACAATACCCATCTCCATCCATAATAGTTCTCCCTTGTATCTCATAACATTTGATACATCAGATGCTGACGCTCATCGTGTCCCTCCTGGCCATCGCCTCTTGCATGTCCTGGCAGACCATTTCACCCATCCTCATCCCCATTAACGCCATCCTCATCTGGTGGTTGCATGTCAATGTCAGGTGGCAAAGGCACATTCCGTCTGATGCACACTTTGTGCTGCATTACACATGCCATGGATAGCTCTGGCACTTTGTCATGGCCGTACAGGAGAGCCTCACCCGGCCCGCTTAGGCACCAGAGCTGTGTCTTCGAGAGGCCAAATGCCTGCTCTATCACGACGCGGGTACGGGCATGTGCACGATTGTAGTCCTCTTCCTGCCGGTTCTGTGGGTTCCACACAGGGGTTAGGAGCCACCTCTTCAGGGGATAGCCGGCGTCGCCTGTATGGGCTGAAGAATGGGTACCTGTTACTGTTCACCTCAGGTGCGGCCTGTACATGTCACATGAATCGACATTGCATTGTGATTCAAAATCACGACTACCAGCATGCATACAGACGATCTGCATGACTGCAATGTGCAAAGGTGAGCTTGACCCTGCAAGTGGACATGCCTGATTCATACCTCCGACAGCAAATGACATGTCCTGGGTGAGGCCAGGTCTTAGGTGTCCCTGGGCCCAGGCAAATTTGGTACCACACTGCTAGTGTACTGCCATTCCGACATCAATGTTGCCATGCTGTGTGGCATCACTTCAGTGGTGCTATAGGTGTGTGGTTCTATGATATGGCTAGGGGTGTTACCTTTGCATGCATTCAAGGGCACATTGCTATCTTGATGTAGTGCTGTGCTGATTCTGTAGTACCATCTTGACGCCATGTTGCTGATTTGTGTGGTATGTGGTGTGGCATGATGTGCAATGTGGATGTGGATGGATGTGCAATATTCGGAAACCTGGATTGTACTCTATGTTGTGCAGCTCATAGTTGCATGTGGATTCTCCTCAAGGACATTGCGGCCTTCCCTGATGGACATTGGCCTACATCTGTATGTCCATTTGTCCTACAGATGACAGTCAACACCCAGTAGGAGTATGTATCTCTCCCCACCACATCACACTGCCATGTTCTTGCCCTGCTACTCACCAAGAAGCCAGGAACGTTGACCGGCTTGTCGCTCCATGTAGCGTGGCATGTCTGAGTTACGCAGGGCCATGGAATCATGGGTTGATCCGGGAAATCAGGCACAACAATGTGTGATTATCTTCTTAGCGTCAGATACCGTTTGCACTTTGATGGAGTGGAATTGTTTTGTGTTTTGGTAGACTACTTCATTGTGATGTGGGACCACCAATTCCACATGGGTGGAGTCGCTGGCCCCGATGCAACTTGGGATGCCTGCCAGTGAATAAAAGCCAACTTTGGTGTTTGCGATCTCTCGGGCAGTCCGTGGCAGGAATATGTGTTCCCGTGCATGCTTCAGGAGGGCATCGAGTAGCTTGTTCAGCGTGCGTGAGGATACTGGTTGTGAGATGCCATGCATCTGCCCCACTGTATGCTGGTAGGTGCCTGTGGCCAGGAAGTGGAGCACAGTCACCACCTTCAGTAGAGGGGGGAATGGCAGTTCTGATGTCTATGAGGCTGACAATGTCGTCATGTGTCATGTACACGATGCTGGTGATGGTATCAAGGTCCAGACGGTACAGGGTGTGTGTCTGCTCAGGGGTTAGGTTTAATGGTCTGGCTTGGATCCTGGGGATTGGTGGCTGCCTCTGTGGTATGGCTAGGTGCCCTGGTGGTGCTTGCTGCACCTGTCTTGCCATCCTCCTCCTTCTCCTCCTGCGTCTCTTTTGTGCTGCCTGTTGTTGTTGCTGCTGCACTGCAATCATGTCCTGCAGCCCATGTAATGCTGCTAGTATAGGAACCATCTTGGTGTGGGAATGTGTGTGTGAAGGGGTGTGGTGTGCTCCTTTTGTGCTGCCACAGTCTCCATATCCTCCACCTGTGCTGATTTTGTCCACCTGTGGCAGGTGGGAACACTGCTAGGTTCTGATAACGGGTGGTTCGCGAAGCCGGTATTTGCGCCATGCCGGTAAGGGGTTTTGGGGGCTTTTCCATGCCGCTATTGATATGATGATAGGTTATTTTCTATTAGCACGTCCGCCTGGCTTGTGATGATGTGCTATTAGTGGCATGGCGTTATTTATGGAATCGAGGGTCGCGCATCCGCGGACTAGCCGCTATTAGTGGCACCGTACTTAGCGGTGCCGCAAATAGCGGTGAGCCAGGTCGTAATTGGCATGGGGATTTAACGGTACCGGTATTCCCTTACCGGTAACATTAAATCCCTACCGCACAACGTGTAATGAGGCCTAATATGTGGTAGAGCACTGTTATAGATTTTGTCCAAGATTCATGTGTTTTGAGCACCCACGCGTCTTGGAAATTCTGGATATAAATCAACGGATCTTCTGACTCCTTAATTTCCCGAGTCATTGTAGCTCCCATAACGAAAGTGTCCGGATAAAGCACTCCTAGCACTTTCCATGCTGCTGCTCTGCAATTATTAAATGGCGCTCCGTTGTGTGCAGTGTAAATTATGGTTCCACCAGAGTACCCTGCCCGTGTCCACATATCGTCTGCTCTCTCACCAAGTATGGCGATCAGGAGACCTTTAATGCCCCTATAGCTAACGTGACACCCCCTGTCATTTTTTCTAACTCGTGTATCCACTTCCCGGCTCCCGATGTTAGCATTGGAAGCTTGTTTTTCAGGTTTTCTTGATCCATGTGTGGCCATGGAATATATTGCGGCCTTGCTCCCCCTTTTCTAGTAGCGGGAATTGGAATGCGCAGCCTTCCTTCTCTTCTCTCATAGCTCTCCTGTCTATCGCTGGGGTAACATTCTCGCATCGCCGTCTGCCTGGCAATGTCCTGAACCTGTCTACATAGGCGGGTGCTGACACCCCCTCTGACCATGGGGTGTTCCTTCATGCTGGTCAGACTGCACGGCAGACTCTGATGTCCTTGGTGCAGACTTGCTAGCGTCTGACCATCGTACCCCTTTGTCCCTTGAGAGCCACTTTTCACGCCGTCTCCCATCTTTATTTGTCTCGCACTCTGACTCCCCTCCGGAGGCGGACATTGATTGTTCCCAATTCACGCAACTCCTTGTGTCATCATCGTTTTTACTGATTTCTAGTCTGTCCAGGGACAGTCTCCTGCTCCCACTACTTCGGGTGACATCCTCAGTGTCAGACAAAGAAAAAAGAAGGAATACTGAAACCTCCAATATCGGAACTCACGATACAAGATACAGAACACACAGTAAGTCTACTCACTATTGGAGACATGAAAGAAAGCCATACCATGGAGACGCTTATCACAGACTTAGATATAGACACAGGACAAAGTGTCTCGTCAAAACTCAAACCCAAATCCTCATTTACTCCACACACAACCATGGAGAATACAGTAGATCTAGTCACATTAGCAGTTGAAAAAGATCTCAGAAAAGTGTACACACAAAATCAACAGGATAGAAGCAAAAAACATGACAACCTTACAAAGAAAGAAATAATGGCAATTGAGGAGCTTAGCAAAAATGACAACATCACAATAAAAGAGGCCGATAAAGGAGGTAAAATAGTTCTTCTCAACACTCAAGACTACATCAAAATGGCAGCCAAACATCTAGAAGACAAAACCTGTTACATAAAACTCAAAGACAACCCCTTACCAACCATTAGGGAAGAATGGAATCAAATGATCACGGATTGGTATGAGAATGCCCTTCTCTCTGAAGAGGAGCTAGATTTCCTGAAACCTAAACATCCTGTACTTGCCACAATTTATTTTTTACCTAAAATACATAAAAGTTTTGTCACTATACCATCCAGCAGACCAATAATTAATGGTATCGGAGCAGTCACAGAACCCATCTCAGCATACATTGACCGCTTTTTACAACCTTTGGCATCAAATTTAGCATCTTTCATACGGGACACCAAACACATCATACAACAGTTAGAAAACATCAATTGGGAAGAGAATTACAGACGAGTCACCTTTGATGTAACGGCACTATATACCAGTATACTACACTTGAAAGGAATGGAAACAACTGAATACTTTCTAAAAGCAAGATCAATATCATATCTGGAACAAAATAATATGATACTGGAAATGTTGAATTTTGTTCTACACAACAATATAGTTCTATTCAACAACACCATCTATAAGCAATGCCAAGGCACCGCCATCGGAGCCAAATTTGCACCATCTTATGCCAACCTGTACATGGGCAGTTTCAAACTCAAACACGCCTGGCTACACAAAGCATTTACTGAAGAGAATAACATCGTCTTTTGGGGCAGATACATAGACGATATTTTGGTAATATGGAATGGAAACCAGACAGCTCTGCAAGAATACCATAGATATCTCAAAAACAACAACTATAACCTAAAACTCACAATGGAAGAAAGCACCAATCAGATTCATTTCCTGGATTTGCAACTGTACATTGAAAACAACAAAATACAAACCACACTTTACATAAAACCAACTGCAGGAAATAGCATTCTTCATGCCCACAGTAACCATCCACTGCACACAATGAAGAATATACCATATGGGGAATTCATTCGGATAACTCGCAACTGTACTCAAGACACAGAAATGAAGAAACATATGGAGGCAGCAACAGCAAAATTCCGCAAAAGAGGTTACAACAACAAACAATTGAATGAAGCACGAACCAAAGCGAAACGATGCAACCGCATAGACCTTTTCCAAAACAAAAAGAAAGACCACACAGAAAAACAGGAAAACAAAATCAGATTTGTAACCACCTACAGTACAGACAACAAGATCCTCAGGAAAATACTACAAAAAGATTGGAATATTCTTACATTGGGCAATGACGTCAGGAACTACGTTGGAGATCACTCTCTCATCACTTATCGAAAAGCCATAACTTCAAACAAATCTTATGCCTATCTCATTTCTTAAAAAATGTCCCGTCAAAAGGGACAAATAAATCTGGTCCCAAGACAAACTTAAAGGCTTTTTCAAATGTGGACAATGTAACTACTGCAAGTTTGCGGAAAACAGCAAAAAAACAATAAGCCTGTTGAACGGCAAAACGCACACAATCATGGACTTTATGAATTGCAATACGAATTACATAATCTATGTTGTTATTTGCATCTGTGCCAAGAGCTACATAGGAAGCACAGTAAGGCCTTTCAAAATCAGAATTTCGGAACATCTGCGAACTATCAAAAACAGAGACATAAGATATCCTCTTGGCAAACCCTTTGCCCTTGAACATTCTACAAAGGACATAGATGGGATAAGATTCTTTGGAATTGAACAGGTCAAAATGGGCCAAAGAGGAGGAAATAGGGAGAAAAACTCGGTCAACATGAGGCCAAATGGATCTGTATCCTTGATTGCTGCAATCATGGACTTAACTCTGATACAGAGATGGGCCACTTTCTGTAAACCAAAAGGAACCGAAAAATTATGCAATTTTTGAAATCTAAGATACAATATTCCAATGATGTGCATAAAAAGTGACAATGTAATATTGTGACAATGTCTGAATTTGGTTAATAACAGTGATAAGAGCTGTATTTTTTATCATGAGCTCATCATACAATGCAACAAACAAATATCTAGTGAGGAAAAAAAAGGGAATAATCTGACATCTTCTAACTCAGAACAGTAACGAACAACAAGTAGCAACACTTACTGCTAGACGGATAAAAGACATAGTATTGGGCGACAAATGTCTCCATCTCGCATCAAAATTACCATCAAAGCTGAAGCAATCCACATTGCTATATAACAGAGCCACCAACAATAAAATTCCCCCAAAAACTCACGAAACAGGGCATACCCAATCCAAAATGGCGATTGGCGTACGTCCGGAGCGCAATGACATCATCACGTGACGTTGTGACGCTCCAGACGTACTATTAATAGCAGCCATTTTGTGAGATGCATCGGACACTCGAATCCGATGCCTCTCTGCAAAATAGAGCCGGACCCACGGAAATTGGAAAACCACCAAAACCTGCAGGTAAGCCCCAGATTGCCACTTCACCATTCGCTCATTTAGACTTTAACTAAACAAGAAAAAGAGTGACTATTACTGTTAAAACTTAAAGCGGTCCTGTTATCTTATAGAGACCGCATGGCAGACCGCCAACAAACAGCCACACCAGGTGATCTTGTATTCTTTTGAACATAAAGAAACAGTATTCCTAGTGAAGACAAAGCATTAAGTAAGTGATTATGATATAAACAAGTAACTGCGATTAGGCAAAAAATAAGGGCTAAGATATATTAAGGATATTTTCTCTTGTTCCCCTTTCTTCTATCCAACAGCCTAAACTGCATGATTTAATTAAAAACATTTTTTAAAAAGACAGCGCCTATCCCAATTCCCTCCTGAAGAACCATGCCTAATATTAGCATGAGGAAACACGCGTTGAGGGTGCCAGAAAGTACTAAAGGGTGCTAGAAAGTACTAGTCCAAAGAAGTGTGGGTGCCAACCCAAACATTCCAGAAGTCATGAATTTTTAAAAATTATGTACTAATGATGCAGACAACTTTTTTCCAATGAAAACAAGTAATGTGATTGAAAAAGGTGTATGGAAATTAATTTTAAAAATTTCTTTTAAGCCAATCACAGCAAGAAATATGAATGAAAATGATTCTATAATTTTCAAACAAATGAAAAACATAAATAAAATGTATTAAGAATGAAATAAAATGAAACAAAATTTCTTTTGAATATCGCCTATAATTTGGAGCGCTCAGCGGAGTCTCTGTGTGGATGTATGGGACATCCTCAGTGTCATACAGCTGAGTGCTTTCCAAGCACTTGTCTTCCCTTTCCCTTTGGGATATTTGTTCTAGCCCCATTTCATCATATATTTTATCGATCGTTTCCCTGATGCTTCTGGTGTTGAAGTCATCTTCAATATTTGCCCTAGTCGTGCCTGGTACTGAGTCGTACACAGGAAAGAATTCTTTAATGTGTTCCCATTCTACAACAGGATCGGGTTTTTTAACTTCCCGCTCCAGATATTCGAGATTGTGTGCCCTCTGTCTACGCTTATGTTCAATATCATCATCAAATTCTTTTCGCTTCCTCGCCTCTTCTCTGACCTTATCTTCTTCCCTTCTCCTTCCATTTCTACGTTCATTTTCCCTTCAAACTTCCTCATCCCTTGTTTCCTTATCCTTTTTTCACATACTCTTTGTTCTTCTTCTAAACGTTGCTGTTTCTGTCTGTACTGGTCATAGGCTGCTTTCTGTTTGGGATCGAGCTGCTTTTCTTGCTCCTCGCGATATAGCTGTTCTCGCCTCAGCCTATCCTTCCTTCTTATCCTTTCATCCCTTAACTCCTTTTCTCTCTCCTTTCTCTGTGCCTCATCTAACCTCTCTTTAAGTCTCATATCATCACTTCCTTTCCCATCGAATTTCAATAAGATTTGTCCTCCCATCCATTCAGCTTTTGCAAATGCTATCTCATCAGTTCCGTCTTCACTTCCTTTCCATTTCTTTCCCTCTCTCTCCTTATCGAGAGATGCACTAGTCTGTGCCTGATCCTTCCTTTCATCATTGCGTCTCTCCCTGTCCCTCGGGACTGCAGAGGTAAGATTCTGGTTCTGATCCTTCCTTCGGTTTTCGTCACTACTGTAAGTAGTTGACTCATATGCGGGGTGGCTGTACCCCGTGGCTGCTTTAAGCTCCCTTAATGGCTAGAGTCCCTCAGGCTTACTTCCCTCGGTTTCTGTTTCAGGCGGGGCAGGTGGCGCGGTAGACGTCTCACCCCCCTCCGTGCATACATTTAATATCCAGTCTGCAGGTGGCTCTTCCTCCTTCGACTGTTCGAACATTTTCCAAAGTTCTAGAACAGCAATAAGTTTTTCTAGCTTCTTGCCTGTATATGTGGCATGCAAGTAAGTCGTCATATGCTGTAAGACGGCTTTGGATAAGGACCCATTTTGTGGCCACGGCATAAACATCTTGTGGGCGGTACCCTTAACCCACTCTGTGCTATATTTCTTAAGCTTGGGTGCATGTTTCGGCAGTTGCTTACATGGTTGTGCTAATGGTGTAATTTCTTTCATGCTTAAACCTGTTCTATTTTCCTCTTAAACACCACTTTTCAATGCTTTCATGCAACTTTAACACTGTCAACAATATGAGCGTGCACCAAACAACGCAAGCTCCAATCCAATCTTTTCCCGTCAAAACTTTTGTATCACCAATTTACTCAAGAACATCCATTCGTGTGCGATTCCCTCTTCACTATAGAATTGCATAAAAACCCAATCAGTTCTAACCACCAAACAACAAAATTCCTTACATGTGACATACAACAGAACACGTATAACAGACACTTGACAGACTAGACAGACACTAGCTGGAGACATATATCTCTGTCTCTAATTTGTACCCCGACATGGTGTTTAAACGAATCCCTTTTACGACGTCTTTAAACGTGGTAGTAGCCTAGTCGTCCCCTAGTATATGGGCTCTGAGTTCACGTTTCTTCTGACCACTATAATAAAGCGCAGGAATAAGGCATATCCTCTCTCTCCTCAGGTGTCCACCATGGTATTCTCTAATTTCTCAGGTGTCTACCCTGGTATTCTTTAATATCTCAGGTGTCCGCCCTGGTATCTTTAACTTCTCAATTATTCTCGAGTCATTATCCCCTTATATATATACAGTCTTCTCTACTTCTCACTATTTTGTTTTTTCCCACCTCCTTCCATTACCTTTTCCCTTTACTTGTTCTAAAGCCTATGACATTTGCCAAAGCACTCCATGTTTTCTTCACTCACCGTTCGCATCGTTCCTCTCTGGACCCTCAGGATCACCGCCTCCATTACCGCCTCCTTCAGTCTTTCGCCTGATCTGCTGCCCGTAGGAATGGAAGGGTTATGTTTTTAAAACGGGTCCCTTCAGGCCCACTGCAGTTTTTTGGATCAATTTAAACTATCATTGTCCACGGGAAGCTTCACAGTCTACTTAGCCGAATAGTGAAGGAATGTGATATTGCTGAAGACCTAGAGTTACTTCGTGTCGACGGTCAATAGGTGTCTCATTTTAATCAATAATCAATAAAATACTTGATGGTCAAAACCATCCTCTGGTACCAAGTGTACAGGAGGGCGGAGTGACCTCTGATAGGACCATAGGATCAGAGCTCACCCTCGAGTACTTTAAGATGAGATAGCTGCACCTTGAGGTGGATGGGATGCGGGACTCTCTTACTCCAATACCACTCAAATAAGGACAACTCAATGGTTTGGCAAAGGGAAGTCTGTTTAATGACAAGTACAAAAAATGGGGAAACATGGAAATCAACAGTGATGCGATCGCCCGTCTCGCTTCAACTCCCACAATCTTCATTCAAACAGCAATTCATATAGGCAAAATTCGTCATCATTGACGTGTAACACTCAAATGATTGTCATGCAAGTCTATTGGTTGGAAAACGTAACTTAAGTATAGGAACTATATCTGTATATGGTAAAAGGGTGTGAGGATTGGATAACTTATCAGGTGGGCATCTATGCCCATACCTCTACATCGCTTGTGCCAATCATCACTAAAGGTATGACGCCTCATTGGTTCTACTATCTATAGGACCCTAGATTATTTGGCCCATTTTGATTGGGTCAGTTACAACCCTAGACATAAATCTCCACTTTAATTAGCAGCATGCAGAATGGTTACCCAGATGCGGCATGCCCCAAGATTCACCCTGCTTCACTTCCATCAATCAGTACTTTAGGGCTATGTGTCAATTAGTTGGCTGAGGTTGGCCTCGAAACTGTAGCTTCTTATCAGGAAAAGTTATGGCATCCTCTGGTTTTGGGTGACATCAGACGTTTGTACCTCTTCGCGCCTGGCTGGTCACGTGTTAGTACACCGTGAATCTGCTTCATTTTCCTTCTATTTGCATATTTGATTCTCCCTTCGGCCTTGCCACCCGCCTGGGCCTCCTTATCTCGACCTTCATGGGCAGGCTGCTATGCTCTTAAGTTTCGATTCTTCGAAGTTGCCGCTCTCCTCCCTTCCTTGGGTAGACCTCGAATTCCCAGACATGAGCTGCTTTTTGCTAAGTTTCGATTCCGCTCTTTCGTCTGGCTTTTGTGCTGGTATATGAATTCTGGCCTGTTTGACCTCTAGCATCCTGGGCTTAATTCTGCTTTCGTATAAAGTGGATTGCACTTATATAATGTGCTTCATTGAGGTAGATATATATAGTTGGCGCTTGCCGCTATATTCTTCTACTAAGCACTGTTTTCTTAGCTCTTGCGTTACAAGCCTATGTACAGGCGTTAGCTGGTTGCATACTTTCATCCTGCTTTACAGTTACATTTCTTTATATTTCAACATTGTCTCTTCTATGTCTGTGATATCCTTATCCATGGTGTTTTCGTTTTAGCATGTCGTCTTTGGTTGTTGTTCGTTCATCTGTACGTCTGTCCGGGCCCTTGTGTCGTCACCATTCGCCTTCGATTAGGGCCCTTTGGGTCTCTTCTGGGACAGTTTGAAAGTAGTCTTCATGTGGTGTCAGCTGCTAGTACGGTTGTCTCAATGGGTACTGTGCTGCCCATGGTTGTCTGGTTATTGGCACTTCAACAGGTATTGCTCTTCTGATGGGCACTGGGCAAAGCCCTAGCGCGGCTCTCTGCTGGTTTATTTGCTCATCATAAATCACATATCTCGGTGAGCATGTTCCTGGTATTTCAAAATGGGTGGCTGGAGTGCAGGCCATATCTGGGACCTCCTCTACAAGTCTTTTAAGCAATTGAAGGCCTTCTCACACTCCTCAGTCCAAGAGACCTTCTTAGGCTTCTTTGGAGTGGTGAGAGCAGTCAGAGGGCAGCTATGGTAGTTTCCAAGTGAGTCCTAAGAAGGCTATCGCTTGGGTTTGAGTAGTGGGAGTAGGCCAGTCTTATACTGCTTGTCCCTTTCTGGGTAGAGGCTACATCCTCCCTCCACCTACTTCATGCCCAAGGTAGACCACTGATCCTTCACCAATACAGCACTTGCAGGCCTTTATGGTTAAGTGGGCCTTCTCAAGAGCCTGTAACACAATTCTGAGGTGCTCTTCATGTTCCTCCCAGGTGGCACTGAAGACTTCTATATCATCCAGATATGCTAAGCAGAAATCATCCATCCCAGTTAGAACATGGTTCACAAGCCTCTGAAAAGTGGCAGGTGCATTTTCCAACCCAAATGGCATTACCTCACCAAGCTGCACCATCACCGCTCACGTTACATACCGCCCACCAGGACCAGCCGGAGAATTCCAGGAAGCGCTCCTACACACCATCAGCAACAACCTCAAGAAAACCACCATGTCCATCCTCCTGGGTGACATGAATCTTGGTCTCTATGACCCCTCAGACAGGAATGCCACCTCGCTCAATAACACCCTCGCAACACTTGGATTCAAACAAGAAGTGCTAAAACCAACTCACAACAAAGGCCGCATCCTGGAATGGATCGCCCAACATAACTGTCAGGTATTGACACCCATCATCTCTCCCATTCCGTGGTCGGACCACTTCATTATCCACTTCAATATCAACTATTCCAGAACCCCTCCCACCGCTCATGAAATTCTGCCACCCGCCCTCACCAGGAGCGCCAAGCAACTAACCAAGGAAAGACTACTTCCCCACCTCCTGGTTCCCGAACTCATACACCTATTTACCAACAACCCGGACACCCTTGTAGCAACCTACAATGCCATTATCACCAAGGCCATAGACACCATTGCTCCCCTGGCACACAGGAAAGCCAAACCCACCAAAAAAAACAACTCCTGATTCACTCAGGATCTCTTGAAACTACGCTCACAAAAAAGATTGGCTCTCACAGCTTGGCAAACGAACCCCAAGGACACCACAAAACAAGCTTTTAAAGACACTGCCAAACAATACAAATCTTCCGCCCTAACCATGGTACAGAAACTGCATTATTGGACCTTAAGAACCAAATCGATGACCTAAGAGACGTAGGCAAACCAGCTCTCCTGCTTCTACTGGAACTCTCGGCGGCATTTGACCTGCTTGACCATGACACTCTCTGCCATCACCTCTCTACAGCGGGCAACTTTTCGGAAGACGCCACCGCCTGGATAGCATCCTTCCTTAGGGGTAGAGAAATTAAAGTCTTTTCCGACCTAGCCTGCGCCCAGCCACATTTAATTAAGTGCGGTGTCCGCAGGTGTCCTGCATATCTCCTACATTGTACAACCTTTTCACAAGGTCACTATTCAAATACCTCGATACAATGGGCATCACATACACCAATTACGCGGACGACACACATCCCTCTTACTGGAGACTACGAGGCCGACCAAAAAACCCTTATCTCCATTTACACCACTATCTAAACCTGGATGGCTGAAAACTGGGTATGCCTCAACAGTGAAAAAACAGAACTACTTATCATCGGATCACCAGCCACAATCAACGAAATGGGGCCCCAAAATGACTCCTTCATCATCGACAACTGCCGCATCCCAGTCTCCAAAGCAGTCAAAACCCTAGGAGTCTACCTGGACTCCAACCTCACCATGGACAGACAGGTGAACGCAATCTCCTCAGCAGCAGCCTACCACTCAAAACTTATCACTGCCGCAAGGCCCTTCCTCTCGCAGGAAAACTCCCTCACCATTGCGAGAGAAATCATAGGTTCCTGCCTAGATTACTGCAATGCACTCCTATTAGGCACGTCACCAAAAACATCTAAAAACTTCAAACAGTGCAGAACAATGCCATCAGAGCAGCCACTGGAATTTCTAAAAAAGACCACATCTCGGCCACCAGAAAATCCGCCCACTGGCTACCTGTCAAGGAACGGATCCTCTTCAAATCACTGGAACTCACCCACAAATGTTGTCACGACACAGCACCGCGCTACCTTGTTCAGAGATTTTCTGGTCCCCCTTCAAACAAACCAACCAGATCCAGCCACACTAACCGACTATCAATTCCAAAAAGCATCAGAACCAGAGCAGGTGACGCTAGCTTCCCAGTCCTCACAGCCACTAACTGGAACCTTCTACCTGCCGAGAACAGAGGCATCAAATCCCACCTGGGCTTCCAAAAAGCGATAAAAACTATGTTGTTTGCATAAACCCCACTCGGTCCCGGTACTAGAGAATGTCAGTGCTCACCTTCCAATTGTATAACCTATGTAAGGCAACTCCCTTTCTTCCAGGCTGTTGGTAGACACGATCTCTATGTAACACTCTCTGTCTAATCTTTCTTGTACTGTAACTAAGTCATTTTCTTGAAACAGCGCCCCGATGCCTCTGGGCTGCGTGGCGCTTTACAAATGCAAATAAATAAATAAATAAATTACCTAAAGGTGTTCTGGAGGTGGGAATGCTGTCTTCCCCTTGGCATGCTCTGCTAAGGCTATTTGCCAATAGCCAGCAGTGAGATGAAATGTGCTGAGGTTCTTGGAGGCACCAAAGGTATCCACCGGCTCATCAGTTCTTGGTAAGGGTTGAGCATCTGTCCTGGTGACAGCATTCAAAGTCCTATAATCCACACAGAACCTATGTTCGGAGGTACCAGCCTTTGGCACTAAGCACACAGGGCTGGACCAGGGAGTAGTGGAAGGCTCAATCACTACTAGATCCAAGATCTTGTTGACCTCCGCCTTGATGTAGGATCTTACCTTGTCTGACATTCTGTAAACCCTACTTTTGATAGGTACACTATCTCCAGTGTCAATCTCATGTTTGCACCAAGGTGTCAAACCTGGAGTCAGTGGGAACAAGGAGGAGAACTGGCTCAGCAACGTTCTTACTTCCCCTTGTTGGTCAGAAGTCAGGTGAGGGGTCACATGCACACCCTCAATGGAGCCTTCTGAAGGACCATTGTAGAACAGGTCAGGTAGAGGTTCTGATTCCTCCTCTTCCATATCTGAGGCCAGTAGCAGTGCAGCTATTTCAACCCGAGGGATGAAAACCTTCAACCTATTTATGTGAAAAACTGCTGGGGCCTGTCCAGGCCTACTAAGGTCCACCAAATAGTTGACCTCACCCAGCTTCTCCACAACTGTGTAAGGGCCTGATAATTGATCCTGTAGGGCTCTATACCTTATGGGAATCATAATCAGGACTTCTTGACCTGGGGTAAAGTGAGCAAGTGAAGCGTTCTGGTCATACCAATGTTTGACCAATGCCGGACCAGCCTTCAACCTGTCACTGGCCTGAGCCATCAAGAGGACCATTCTCTTCCTTAAACCTGACACATAGTCCACCACATTGGTAGTGAAAGGAGGAGTGGGGAGCTCCCACCCTTCCTTTACTATGTCTAGTGTTCCCCTTACAGGATGACCAAAAAGAAGTGCGAAGGGGCTAAAGCCAACCCCCCCTTGAGGTATCTCTCAGTCGGCAAAGTGTAAGCATGGCAACAGGAGATCCAATTTTCTCCTTTGAGGTTCTTCCTGAGCACCAAATAATGCTTTTGAGAGTTCTATTAAACCTCTCAACTAAGCCATTTGTTTGTGGATGATAAGCTGATGAAAACTTATAGCAACCCCACACTCCTTCCACATGGCTTGCATATACGTGGACATAAAGTTGCTGCCTCTATCAGACACAACTTCTTTAGGGAACCCAACCCTAGATAATATGCCAAGTAAAGCTTTAGCAACTGACTTGGCAGTCACTGTCTTCAATGGGGTGGCTTCAGGATATTTGGTGGCATGGTCGACCAGCACAGGATAAACCTATTGCCAGAGGATGTCTGAGGGACAAGGGGACCAACAATGTCAATCCCTACCCTCTCAAATGGCACTCTCACAACAGGAAGTGGCACCAATGGAGCCTGGATTGTTGAGACACTTTTTTTCCAGAAATCTGGCAAGTGGCACAACTCCTGCAATGACTTTCTACTTGCACCCCCATCTTGGGCCAGTAGAAGTGCATGGATAACCCTTGCTTGGTTCTCTTGACCCCAAGGCGACCAGCAAGGAGGACTTCATGCACCAATTGCAGGAGGAAGGGTCTTCCTTGAAGGGGAACCACCAACCTCCTATGGTCTCCTTCAGTAGACTATGTGGACTCACTGTACAGGAGCCCACCTTCCCAACAAATCATATGCTGCACAGGAAGTTCATCCTCAAGCTTGGAGCAGGCCTGTATCCTAAGGCCTTCCAAAGATGGGCACTCACGTTGGCCCTTACTAAACTCTTCCCTATCAAGCAATACACTTTGGAGTTCAGGATAGTCATGTGGGTTGACTATTTCAGGCAGCACCTCTTCCTTGTCAGGTTCAGGTGCTTGGCCAACTATCTCCACCTCTGTGGTAGGTGAGTTTGGGGACATATTCCCTTTCCCTCTTTTTTGATTTTCTAACTTTCTTAGCCTTGGTTTTCCCCTTTGGCTCAGCCTTGGTCTTGGCCAATGCAGCCCTTGTTTGTTACCTTGTGCATGGTCTTTCTGCTGTATCCCCCACACAACCTAAATCTCTAAGGTCATTTCCCAGCAGAACATTTCCAGGGACCTGCCTCTGTACACTCACATGAATACTTACTACTGTACCAGAAATCAAAGGACTGCACAGTCTTTAGCTGATTCTGGCGCTCCTCATATAGATTACTACTGTACCATTTATAGTCAGATTAACAGGCATTACTGGGAACTTGAGAGGGTGGGGCATCAGCTAACTTGGTGGGCATCAGGGGAGCTTGGGCAAGCTCCTCTTGGTTGACTAGAGTGGCATCCACCACAGTTCTGCTGGCTCCACTTTCCCTAAGGGCTGCAGTGTCTACTTCATTGATTAGCACACTGTCTTTAAAGTAGTGCTTGGTTTTGTCAGGAATCCTAGCATAAGCTTCTGAAACTCTTGGCTCCCAGGAACCCAGGGAAAATAAGGCTACCTCAGATTCTATCCCACCCCACTGGGGAAGGAATCTGAGGAGAAGGATGCCCCTGTGATAATTTATTCCTCCACATAGAAGGGGAAGGCCAGACTCTCAGAGGGGACCCCCAAGGTTTTGACCTTACATCTGGTGTCCCCCTTCACATAGTCACTTGCTCCACAAGCCACACAAGATCCACTTGGCCGGTGCACATAGGGAGGTTTATAATACCTGAACTATACTTGGGAGGGTTACTGCCACTACTCTGACTGTTCTCAGGTGACTTACCCTTTTTTAACTTTTTCTGGCCCCTTTAGGAAGAGGATTTTTCAGATCCCCCGCCCTCCTTATCCTTGTCCTTTTGTTCCTCCTACTACTTACTAGAAGCAGGCTTGTCCATATGGGACACTCTCTTTGACACCCATAAATCTGCTGCAATGGCTAACGTCTTAGGATCTATCTCCTTAGAGTCAGCCAAGTGCTGCTTATGCTCAGGGGAACAAGAAGGTGACCTTATATCCTTCTACCCAACCAGTCAAGTTTTTAAAAGAATCAGCAACATAAGCAACCCAAGTATTACCTTCTTTCTTCTTGTATTCTCTGAAACTTTTCAAGTATTGGGCAGGAGCCTTCCCAAACTTTAAAACCAGATTTTGCTTCAGTTTTGCAAAGTCTTTTCTGTCAGCCTTCGACATATCCATAATAGCACTGCAGCCAGAATGGGGTAGTCGACTGAGCAACCATGAAATCTTATCAGAATCGACTACTTCTTGTACCTCACATGCATTCTCAAATGCAGCCAACCAGTCCATGATGTCATTGTTGTCATCATATACACTAAGCAGATCTTTTGGAAATGTTGCATGAGAGGAGAGGTCAGACCCATTACCAGACCCTCTATTGGAACCATTGGATCCCTGCAATCTAGCAAGCTCAAACTGATGGTCCCTGTCCTTCTGCTTACCTGACCTCTCCAAATCCAGCTTAGCCATGCGAAATCCAAGCTCCTTCTGCTTAAACAGCAGCTCTTGCTTCTTGAATTCCAGCATGGTTTCAGCCCCAGAGCCGGTCAATGAGACAGAAGACACATCTTCATCAACATCATCATCCTGGTCTCTCTCTATGGTAGCACTAGTAAACACATTTCTGGTACTTGGGATAGCCCCAGTACCTTCTGTACTATCATAAGAAGGCAAAGCCAGAATTCGCATTTCCTGCCAATCTGTGATCCTTTGAATCATTTCAGATTTAATACCACTGGCTGAGAGGTCCTTTTTGGTACAAATCTTTCTTAGTGTCTCAGACCTAGAGGTACTTAAAGCAAAGTCTGTAATTGCTTCCATAATATAAGATGAGGCAGCTGACTTAGAGTTAACGCTAAACTAAGAACACTGTGTCTCTTGTGTAAGCGTAACCTGGGTACCTTACCAGTGTGCAACACTGGGTATCTCTGAATTTATCCCACTGCTGTACACCAATGTGTTAAGATGGATTTCTAAACTCTGACCTGGTGGGCAGAAATTTAGGAGGCCACCCTCGGTTTGGTGAAACAGGGGAACCTTCTAAACAAGCCAGACCAATATAAGTAGCTTAGCAGGTGGTCAAGACTAAGTCTCAGGAGGGTTGAGAGTTATCGGAAGCCCACACATATGAAAAATATCTATACATTTATTGTCAGTCGGCCCAAATAGACACAAGTAGCTTTAGCAATGTGAAAAACAGTTACCACACAAATCCTTGATCTATACAGTATATATACAACACCTTTCCTAATGCAATTTAGTTACGAGATATAACCACAACCTGTGAAGAGAGGGTTAAGTTAGCATACAAATGCCATTAGGTAATTCTTCAGAGTTTGTTCCCTAACTTTCAAGTCTAACCCTAATAAGAGGGGAGCCTTATGCTCAATAGTACAGTTGTGTGTAAAAATGCACGATCGCGCAGATGAACAAAAAGTGCGTCTTCTTTGTAGGGCTGTAGCAAGTCAGGAAGGGTCTTGAGGCAATAAAGAATAAGTTCCCACTATTCGAGTAGGCCCTGCCCTTGGTGGCAAAGCAGTATTCAAGTGGTGAAAATAGCTAGGGGGCGCAGACTAATCTAGCCAAGTTCAAATACCTTTAAGGGATACTCATGCGTAGAAACACGCAGCTGTGCCAGTGGGGCACCAGTAAGTTATGCTAGTACTCACTGACCCTCGGCACAGTCCGGATCAAACTTCGCCAGTTTAGTTGAGGTTGCTAGTAGGTTCGAGTCCTGCAGTTTTGCGGCGCTCTGATCCTCAGCGGCTGTGGTGGAGAACGATTGTATGTGACAGAACAGTTGCCTTTTCTTAGCTTCCGAAGGAGGTATGAAGAAAATTCTGGTGCAGCTGGCTTCAGGGCACAGGAGAGCAGACCAGTAGGAGAACTATAGTGACCATTACCGGGCACTATAGTGCGGGCAGCGTTATGCACTCTCCTTATTTGGGACCCAGAGGAGCTAGGCCTGTGAAATGTGGCAGGAGAATGCACAGGGCCACATGCAAGCGTTGTATCAGGTTGGCACTGGGGACGGTGGTGGTGCTGCGGGTTAGCCTGAGGTAGAGCTGGACAGTTCGCTGGATGGCCCAGGAACACTTTCGAAGGGGCTGTTGGCTGGGTAAGCAGGGGGCACCAAGAGTAGTTGTTCCCACTACTCCAGAGTGGTGAAGCGCTTTTGCAGGCCTTCTTGATTGGTGAAGAATGCAGGGGTCCGACGGGACAGCAGAGGGCAAAGGGTGCCAAAACGTTCTAAATCATCTCCGGCGGTTTCACAAGTCAGTTTCTTTGTGTAGGAGACTTAGCTCCTTCTGTAGTTTGGTGAAAACACAGGTGATCGACCTGGAATGGCTGCAGAGCCACTTCTCTTTTCTAAGATTAGCTTTGCGCCAAAATCACAGACTTCCAATAGAAGATCTGCTCTCTTGCAGGCATCCCAGACGTAGACCAATCACAGCCCAGGGTGCTCTCAGTCATTCAGGCACTACAGACATCCTGGCACCAGTAGTGTGGATTGGGACTAGACAGTCTCAGCCCTCTACCTGGGCACACATTTATCACCGGCAGAAGTCTGCGAAAGAGATTGTTTTTGTGCGAGAAAGCATGCTCAAATAAGGAAAACCCGGGTTACTCGACCTGGGTGAAGACAAGGGACACAATTTCCCTGGGACAGAACAAAGGAGTTTGTGGCTCTGCTATTTTCGGACCTGGCCACAGTCTTGAGACAAACGCGGTAAACACAGTTTAACTGAATAAAAAAGGTAAATCATTATGAAAGTAACTGCTGCCACCAGCTCGTCCCAGGCACACCCGTACAATCACCAAAAAATCCTTTGAGGATGTCTAGGGCCATAAAACAAAAAGGAACCCCAGCACACGGTACTGGAAGGTACATTGTACACTGTTAAAAAGTTACCAAGAAATGGCAACATAGTTAAAGACTAAGGAAGCCCAGGGGAGTTCAGCTAAAGGCTGGGCTCCACTGGAAAAAGTCAGGTTAGGATAGCCACACAAAAGCAAAACGTTTGGGAGGTTCATAAATGGAGGCAAAATTGCACATAAATGAAATCTTTCCGGACACCGGTGGAGTTGGAGGAAACCGATAGTGGCCCGACTGTGTTAAAACTCAGAGCTGCAGAGGCAACATTTGTGTAAAAGAAAAGATTATAGACAAAGGTCTTTTGTGAACAACCGAGGTATTAAGGTTAGAGTGGGCCAGCGCTGCGTGGGTTATCATTCAAATAACAAAGGCCCCGCTCCCAAACAAGGAGGATATGTTGAGTTGAGAAAACCACACGAACCAAGAGTCATTAGGGGAGGCCAGCGAGAGATCAACGTGGTCAAACAGGGGTCGAGTCAAAACCCCTTGTACAGCCGAAAGTCTCTGACACGTTCTGATTTGAAAAGCTAAGTGAACTGCATTGTGGTGACAAACGTGAACACGACTGAGGGATGTCCGCAGTGAGCTGTTGGTCTGAGCCGACTGAGGGAGGATGACGTGAAGGGGATCAGAGCTGGGGTTTGGGGGATCCTCGGGTGAAGAGTAATCGCCCAACATGAAGAATAATAGAAGGAACTTTTGTTTGTTGTCTGTAATACATCATGACCTCTGAGGCAAGTGACTTTGAATAAAATAGACTTGGGCACAGAAGGCTCTGATATTGAGGAAAAGGAACTGTAACCTTGGGCCAGAGAAGCCTAGGAGTGTCATGTGCTCGAGAGTCCCGCCATTGTCCCGTGCTTCCAATGTGAGGAAGAGAGACCCTGACCATAACATCCTAACTTGTCATTTTGTGAACACTTCTTTCTTTTCTTTTGAACATTATCCCACACTATTTTGTAGCATAGCAGTAAGGATTGGCAATAGTTTATTTTTAGTATAGGCCCTTTTTATTTGACTAGACTCCACTTGGACGGTATTATTATTATTTGATGGTTGTAGCTTGCTCCCATCTTAAATCTAGGTTTAGACTAGGCTTTTTTCCACCCTACCTATACAGTTTAATAAACACCCTTGAACTGTGATCACTTGTGTCTGCCTTACTTTGATACCATGTCTTCCTTACAATATTCATAAAGAATTGACCATGAATGACCCTGATTCCAGATTTACTCTGAGCAAGTTGGGAGTAGATCAGGTTTACTCACAGTAACTGTTGTAAGTTTAATATCCCTTTCCAGGAGTTACATGGAGTCATTTCTTGGTGAACAGAATAGTCGTCTCAAGGAGTAAGTTAGAGTTACACCGAGTAATTTCTTTGTGAATTGAAAAGCCCTTCGAAGAACTGAATCAAGAGTAAGTCCGAGTTAATTGTAGCAATTTCCATTTGAATTGAACAACCGTTTCTAAGAGTAGGTCAAGAGTAAGACAGAATAACTTCTTTGTGAATTGAATAGCCCTTTTCAGGAGTAAGTCAAAGGTAAGTGGAGTTACTTGAAGTAACATCTTTGTGAATTGAATAGCCCTCTCAAGGAGTAAGGGTTATTCATAGTAACCTTTTGTGGACCGAATAGCCCTCTCCAGGAGTAGGTCCAGGTTAACTCAGAATTGCTCATAGTAACTTAATCGTGGACTGAATAGCTCAGTCCAGGAGCCAGTCAAAGTTAGCCTTATCGAGTAGCCTTATCCAGGGCACGAGTAAATCAATGCCAAGTCAGAGTTACTTGAAGCAACTTCTTAGTGAATAGCCCTCTCTAGGAGTAAGTGATGGTTACTCGTAGTAATTTATTTCTAAACTGAATAACTCTCTACAGGAGTAAGTCAGGGGTAAATCAGAGTGACTTGTAGTAAGTTCTTTGTGAATCAGCCCCTGTGAATTGTATGCACACAGCCTTCACACTGCAAGATTGAAATATTCACTGGCGAACACACCTGGGAAAAGATGTGCATAACGATGGCACCAACTTGACGTGCTCCAAATGGAATGTTGGCTGTAACACAATACATGCCTTTGTGTACATCATGTACTGGTTCTATGTGATATTTCTGCATTTTGAAGGCCGCATACAAAAAGGACAGATTTTCTGCATCTTCAAATGTGAAAATATCACATCTCTGGGGACTCTCCCACAACCCCTCAGGAATCCGATCCCCCACCCAACCCTCTCCTATGCTTGCAGGACTTTAAATGGGGGTCTTTCAACCTCGTGCCACCCTTTCCTTCCCCACCGCCTCCCTTCTACTGCCAAAGCATTCACCTGCAACCCCCACACCACAGACACAAAAACACATAAACACACTCACATTTACACGCTACCTGTCCCTCCCCTTTCTTACCCCATCACAAACATTCCTCTGGCTTCCCCACACAGACACATACACAAAAACACTTACCTGGGATGCCCGCAACTTCCCTCTTCCAGACTTCCGCACCGGTCGGCCCTTGCACGCACTCTTGTGCGTTCAGGAGCGTGACAGTTCAGTTTAGAAATAGCGCTTGGAGCAGCCTCCGAGCAGGCTTTCTAAATCAATCTTCTTTTACTTTGCTTAAAATCATAAGATATTTTCACTTAGAACGATGTATTTACTACTTGTGAAGGATTAACAATAGAGAAATGGCCCTTTCAACTTGAGATGGGTAGAAGAGTGCGGTTCAGTGATGACCAACCTTCAGGAATATTGTGCTAAGCCCTGAGGACCAAAGGGCTGAGGACTTCACTGTTTGGCTGTGGCGAGTGTCTCTATCAGGAAGAGAGGAGAAGTAGAGACTGAGGTGCGTGTGCCTGTACCTTTAATAACTGACCAAGTCACCTGACCCAGGTCACCTGGTACAAAAGGCACCCTCTGACGCCCTTGCGGCGCTAAGCCCTGAGGACCAAAGGGCTGAGGACTTCACTGTTTGGCTGTGGCGAGTGTCTCTATCAGGAAGAGAAGAGAAGTAGAGACTGAGGTGCGTGTGCCTGTACCTTTAATAACTCACAAAGTCACCTGACCCAGGTCACCTTGTACAAAAGGCTGCCTCTGCCGCCCTTGCGGCGCTAAGCCCTGAGGACCAAAGGGCTGAGGACTTCACTGTTTGGCTGTGGCGAGTGTCTCTATCAGGAAGAGAAGAGAAGTAGAGACTCGGTGCATGTGCCTGTACCTTTAATAACTGACCAAGTCACCTGACTCTGACGCCCTTGCAGCGCTAAGCCCTGAGGACCAAAGGGCTGGGGACTTCACTGTTTGGCTGTGGCGAGTGTCTCTATCAGGAAGAGAAGAGAAGAGAAGAGAAGTAGAGACTGAGGTGCGTGTGCCTGTACCTTTAATAACTGACCAAGTCACCTGACCCAGGTCACCTGGTACAAAAGGCCGCCTCTGACGCCCTTGCACCGCTAAGCCCTGAGGACCAAAGGGCTGAGGACTTCACTGTTTGGCTGTTTGGCGAGTGTCTCTATCAGAAAGAGAAGAGAAGTAGAGACTGCAGTGCGTGTGCATGTGCCTTTAATAACTGACCAAGTCACCTGACCCAGGTCACCTGGTACAAAAGGCCGCCTCTGACGCCCTTGCGGCGCTAAGCCCTGAGGACCAAAGGGCTGAGGACTTCACTGTTTGGCTGTGGCGAGTGTCTCTATCAGGAAGAGAGGAGAAGTAGAGACTGAGGTGCGGGTGGTTGTACCTTTAATAACTGACCAAGTCACCTGACCCAGGACACCTGGTACAAAAGGCCACCTCTGACGCCCTTGCGGCGCTAAGCCCTGAGGACCAAAGGGCTCAGGACTTCACTGTTTGGCTGTGGCGAGTGTCTCTATCAGGAAGAGAAGAGAAGTAGAGACTGAGGTGCGTGTGCATGTACCTTTAATAACTGACCAAGTCACCTGACCCAGGTCACCTGGTACAAAAAGCCGCCTCTGACACCCTTGCGGCGCTAAGCCCTCAGGACCAAAGGGCTTAGGACTTCACTGTTTGGCTGTTTGGCGAGTGTCTCTATCAGGAAGAGAAGAGAAGTAGAGACTGAGGTGCATGTGCCTGTACCTTTAATAACTGAACAAGTCACCTGACCCAGGTCACCTGGTACAAAAGGCCGCCTCTGACGCCCTTGCGGTGCTAAGCCCTGAGGACCAAAGGGCTGAGGACTTCACTGTTTGGCTGTGGCGAGTGTCTCTATCAGGAAGAGAGGAGAAGTAGAGACTGAGGTGCGTGTGCCTGTACCTTTAATAACTGACCAAGTCACCTGACCCAGGACACCTGGTACAAAAAGCCGCCTCTGATGCCTTTGCGGCGCTAAGCCCTGAGGACCAAAGGGCTGAGGACTTCACTGTTTGGCTGTGGCGAGTGTCTCTATCAGGAAGAGAAGAGAAGTAGAGACTGAGGTGCGTGTGTCTGCACCTTTAATAACTGACCAAGTCACCTGACCCAGGTCACCTGGTACAAAAGGCTGCCTCTGACGCCCTTGCGGCGCTAAGCCCTGAGGACCAAAGGGCTGGGGACTTCACTGTTTGGCTGTGGCGAGTGTCTCTATCAGGAAGAGAAGAGAAGAGAAGAGAAGAGAAGAGAAGAGAAGAGAAGAGAAGAGAAGAGAAGAGAAGTAGAGACTGAGGTGCGTGTGCATGTACCTTTAATAACTGACCAAGTCACCTGACCCAGGTCACCTATTACAAAAGGCCGCCTCTGACGCCCTTGCGGCGCTAAGCCCTGAGGACCAAAGGACTGAGGACTTCACTGTTTGGCTGTTTGACGAGTGTCTCTATCAGGAAGAGAAGTAGAGACTGAGGTGCGTGTGCCTGTACCTTTAATAACTGAACAAGTCACCTGACCCAGGTCACCTGGTACAAAAGGCCGCCTCTGACGCCCTCTGTGTCATCTCTGACTCCAAGTGTTATCTGCTGTAGTTTTCTGAAATACATCACCTACCCATGTTTTGCCTACCGCTCACTTCTAGCCTGGTGCCGTTCCCCTTTCCGCGGGCCCCTTCGGAGGTATCCACACTGCAGTAGTAGACATCTGAGTCGTTGCTGGTCAGCTCGGAGATGATAAGGCTGGCATCCCCCTGGCTGTTATCCTCCAAGGTGGACATTGTCAGCCGGCCTGCATAGTCTTTGTGATTGTCGTCCAGGGGTTTGGAGGGTTGGGAATGCCGGCTCCAGGTTGCTTGGACCAATCTCCCTTTCAAGTCTGGGAAGATGCATTTTAGGGTGATGGCCTCGCCGACAGTAGCACTCAGAACACTGGGCTGCATGACCTTTACACGAGTCAGAGGATCACCTGAAGGGTAAAAGAGGAAGCCAAGATATTCACAATCAAGAAGGGATGGAAAATGGTCATCTGTCTCAACCCAGACGTCATGACTATATCTCTATGCAATCTCAAGCTCAACACATACCTTGCATAAAGCTACATTGTGTTTTTAAAACATTGTTTACATAACCTGAACATTGAACAAATAGGTAGCTTTTAGTTTTCTATGGTAATTAAAACCAATAAAAAGTGTTGGTGAAATGGAAAAAAAAACTTCTTTTACGACAGAACCTCACACCCCATATCACTCCCATAGATGCCAACATCCATTCCTCCCTCAATCACCCGTTGATCTGCTACTAAGAGTGGTGTTACAGGGTGAAAACTCTATGGGCCCCTCTGTATCCTACCCCCACTGTATATCTGCTCTGTTGTTACCTCTGAAAAGTGCTCCATTTTGCATTTGTACTGTTGTATACCTCTGTAAAGCGCTCCGTTATACATCTGTATTATTGTATACCTCTGAAAAGTGCTCCATTTTGCATTTGTACTGTTGTATACCTCTGTAAAGCGCTCCGTTATACATCTGTATTATTGTATACCTCTGTAAAGTGCTCTGGTGATTCTCGAAGCTAGGTTCGTGCTCAATAAATACTGTAATAATAATTTCAGGTGGCCAGGGCACAGCCATCGCCTTTGGATCCAGACCCTGGGGGTGGACTAGTGCAAGCAGATCATCTGGGTGAGGGGTCTTCGTAGAGTGGGGATGAGGCTGCTGATGGTGAGACTCGGTATTCCCCCCTTTTTTGTTCATTTAACCCATCCTAATTTTATTGGATATTCAAAACAAAGGGGGTTCTGGGAGTCTCTCTACCCTAAGTTACCAGGGAAATCCAAATGTGGACCCCTTGCTCACTGTTCTCAGAGAGGCACAGCTCCACCTCACTGATGATGCCCAACAAGGCTGAAACACGTGTATGGGGTTGCTGTTGTTCAGAGGAGAATTGCCTAGCATTTCGGTGCTGGACTGCCCCTGGGCAGGACAAAGACTGATATGCAGGGATATTTCTTCTCTGTCAAAGCGACAGTGAGCTAAAGACTTGGTTGAGACTCTCCCAGGGGCCATCCACCCAAGAACAGGTCAATGGGCTGTGTTCGTACTGGTAGAGAGACTCCCAGAACCCCCTTTTGTTTTGCATAATCTTTAGGATACTCTGAGATCCCAACCCACCCCCCTTTTGACGCAAACACTGGGCCGAGGAAGAGGGTGACTAAGAGCAACAAACCTAACTCTTTTACATCGCACTGGACATGTCCCATTAATTGGGTAAGGTGAAGTCAGGCACTTGACTTCAAGTGCGCACACCTGGTACCAATTAGCTATCCTCACACGGATAACACCTAAAGATACACTCTGAGCAAGGAAGAACACGAGTACCAGCAGAGCTTCTGGGGCAAAGACAAACCTACTGGACCAGAGCAACGGACCAAGCAGCAGGTGGAAAGCCACAAGGGTTCCCTACTGGAGGTTGTTGCCTCCGTCAGGCTGTGAAAAGCACATGGAGGAGACCAGATCCCACAAGTGAAGACTGTATTGGGTTTCAAGGATGGCAGCGACCCTCCTAGGTAAACAGCTGAGTTGGGGCTGCAAGCCGAAGGCTGTGGTACTAACCTTGACTCCTGAATTGAAATCGCAAAACCCAGAAAAAGACCCACACAGCCGGTGAGTTGGCAAGCGACCAGAGAGACTGGTGTGTGTTAAAGTTTGAAATAGAGACAATATATCGCAAGTGAAGGCTGCACGTGTGTGGATGAGACGCAAAGAAAAGGCAGCTATGAAATCAGCGATAAAAAGTAACAGAGTGGTCCAGTGAAAGGAAGAACCCCACTCGAAAGTTTCTGTGAAACGTACTTTGTTTAAAGCAAGAAAACAAATGAACAGCAAAGTTAAATAAAGAAGATTCATTCCTAGAGAAGGGAAAAGTGAGAGTTAAAGCCGTGAACTTTAGGTCGTAATGGTCCTGCAGTGGTATCTAAAGAAGCCATGGACATTCTAAAGTCTTCGACATCCAAAAGTGGTCCGAGCCCGGCTGAGGAAGACACAAAGTATAATAAGCGTGGGGAAGGGAGCCCCTTGAAAGTTTTGTGTTGAACTTTATCATAAGTGGTCTCAGCCCAACAGAGGGAGACCTATGAAAACTGTGTGGTGATAGGTCTGAGCCCAAAAGAGGGGGACCTACAAGAACTGTATGGTAAAGGATCTGAGCCTGAGTGAGAGGGATCTTTGTGAACGTTTTATTGAAACAGTTATTTGTAAGTCAGAGAAGGAGACTGTCATGTGGAAGGCCGGGCAGGACTCATCCATGGTTTTGAACTGTGTATTGTGTTGGAAACCAAGCCGGAGTGTGTCATCCTGCCTACAGGGACTGCCTTACTCCATGAGGCCTAACGTGACGAGGAGAGCTGGCTCAGCCACATTATCCTTTGAACACTGGTTTTCTCTTTTGGATACATTTCTCCTTTTTACACTTTTTTGTACACGAGATAGGGCAGGCATTAGGTTTTGTTAGCACAGGCCATTTTGATTTGACAGGGCTCCATGAGGACTGAGTTATTTATTACTTGATGGTCGAGACTATTCCCATCTTAGTTGTAGGGCATAGGAGTTTTTCCAACCCCAACCATTTCAATAAAGGTTTTACAAATTGTACCCATTGTGTCTGTGTCATACTTGTGATACCAGGCCTTCCCTACACTGATGAACAACACTCATCATGCTTCAATTTACATTTTTGTATGTATTAAAGACTACTCTTAAAGCAAAACCCCTAAACACTAATTTCTTTCATTGATATGACCTAAATCTTTTCCTTCTGCAAAAAGAGGACAAGGTGATAATATGTTTTGATGTTTACAAAATCGAAACTGCAATGAAAAAAGAGACTGCAGGGCATATTGTGAGAAACCTGAAGGTGTCTCCCTAGCTAGTGCCCTGAGATCTGTCATGCAGGTGGCCAGGACACAGCATTGCTATTAGATCCAGTTCCTGGGGTGGACCACCTGGATGAGGGTCTTCAGGGAGTGGAAGTGGGACACTGAAAGGTGAGATGCGGTACCCCCTTCCTTATGACACCTTTTCCCCATCCTACCTGTAGGATATTTAGAAACTCTACCGCCGCCCCCCTCCCTTTCCTACACAAACACTTTCTCACACTGCGAAATACAACGGACTAACACCAGAGCCGTTTACCTGACATGTCCCAACACAAGGGTTAGGCAGAGTCAGGCAATTGCCGATAACTACACACACCTGATAGCCCTTTCCCTTCCCCACAGGGATAAAAGGCAGAGGAACAGAGCACACTTTGAGCAAGTTCAAACGCATGAGGAAGCAGCTATTTTCCGGGACGGAAGTCCGAATGGAGGAGAAAGGCAATGGTAACCGAAAGGACGACAAGGAGGGAATTGCCCTTGCCCTTTTGAACCCAGAGGCACAAACCATTTGAGAAATGAACAGTGAGACTGAGAATTGCAGCTGCCGATTGGTGTGACAGATGTCAACGGTACAAGGGCCCTCACGCACTGGTAGCCAGGGCGGGGAAAACAGCTTGCCGCTGTGGTACTGTCCTTGAATCCAGTGGAAGAAAAGCCAACGAGTTCAGCACAGCCGGTTGTTAAGATGGATTTCTAAACTCTGACCTGGCGGGCAGACGTGTAGGAGGCCACCCTTGGTTTAGTGAAACAGGGGAACCTTCTGGACAAGCCAGACCAATCTAGGTAGCTTGGCAGGTAGTCAAGGCTAAGACTCAGGAGGGGTCAGAGTGATCGGAAACCCACAATGAGCACACACAGCAACAATCCACAAATTACTCTTAGACAGGTGTATATGAAAAATATCTATACATTTATTGTCAGCTAAACCCATTAGACACAAGTAGCTTTAGCAATGAGAAAAACAGTTATCACACAAATCCTTAATACATACAGTATATATAAAACACATTTCCTAATGCAATTCAGTTGCAAGATATAACCGCAACCTGTGAAGAGAGGGTTAAATTAGCATACAAATGGCATTAGGTAAATCTTCAGAGTTTGTTCCCTAACTTTGGAGTCCAACCGTAGGAAGAGGGGAGCGTTGTGCTCAACAGTAGAGTTGTGCATAAAAACGTACGATCGCGCAGATGAACAAAAAGTGGGTCTTCTTTGTAGGGCTGTAGCAAGTCAGGAAGGGGCTTGAGGCAATGAAGAATAAGTTCCCACTATTTGAGTAGGCCCTGCCCTTGGCGGCAAAGCAGTATTCAAGTGGTGAGAATAACTAGGGGGCGCAGACTAACCCAGCCAAGTTCGAATACCTTTAAGGGATACTTGTCATGCGCCCAGCATCTCTGCATTCCCGGAACCGACCTACCTCTCATCACACTGCCCCCATCGCCTCTGTGGTCACACTTGCCCCGCTGTGGTTTCTTCCGACAGCATCATTCAAGCCAGGCATCGGAGACAGTCACGTGTGCGGTTCAAGCCGTGTTCCCGATGGAAGTTGCCATGGCAACTGCAGGCCGCCTGGAAAGTGCCAGCTGCCGCATCCAGGAAACATATGGCATCACATGCGCTCTTACCACGGTAACCGCATAAAAACGCTCTGGTTCACAGCACACAGTTGCTTTGCAGCTGTGTTCTTGCCGGTTTATGTGGCGCTCTGATTCATTTGTTCTCCTGTTGTCTGAGTTTTGGATTCCCTGGCTTTTGACCTTCTTCTGCTTTTTGGACCACATAGTCTTTTGGAATTACCTTTAGTTTTGTTCGCCTGTATTGCCTCTCTGGTATTGGACCCTGGACTGCCTAACGGACTGCCTTTGGTTTCCCCATTGAACTGCTCTCTTCCTGATGCTGACCCCGGACTGCCTAACAGAGTGCTTTGGGTTACCCATGAACTCAGCAACCCGTTTCTTCATTTGAGGAACTGGTCCTCACTGTTGCTGGGGGCTTCTCCTTCCACTCCCACCTAAAGGAGCCCCTGACTGCTGGAACTTCGCCATCTATCCTGCACCATCTTGGGGTGGGTAGCGGACGCCTGCACTGCGGGAACCCTGATTTTCCGCTACCACTTCAGTACCAGAAACAGTCTCCCACTAGGTAGGTGTTCACTCATACATTTGCATTTGTGTCCTTACACGCCTGCCTTGGAGACCCGGTGCCAGGGGTGGACTGGCCTATAGGGAACTCTGGAGATTTCCCGGTGGGCCTCTGCACCCTGGGCCTCTTTTGTGTGGTATTTCCAAATTTTCTCGTAGGAAAAGCATTGGGCTTGCTGAAAATGTGTCATATGGGGCCTCTTTGAACTTTATTTCCAGGGCCTCTTTTGGTCCCCACTAATTATTTCCAGGGCCTTTTTTAGTTCCCAGTCCACCCCTGCCCGGCCGTTCCAGCCACCTGTGGCCCTAACGATCAGTGAGTGAGTGCACTCAGTCTCCCTGACTGGTACTTAGGGACGGAGGTATTCATACCCCACACGACAACCACGTTTTTTACAATACGTGTGCGTAAAAACACTCGGCTGTGCCAGGGGGCCACCGATAAGTTATGCAAGTACTCACTGACCCTCAGCACAGTCCAGACCAAACTTTTAGTTTTAGTCAAGGTCGCTAGTAGGTTTGCGGCGCTCGGGCTCGCTGCGGCTGTGATCGTCCTTGACGGGACCGTTGCCTTTTCTCAGCTTCCGAAGGAAGTATGAAGACAATTGTGGTGCAGCTGGCTTCAGAGCACAGGAGAGCAGAACAGCAGGAGAATTATAGCGACCGTCACAACCAGGCAGTGACGCAGGAATCATGGATGCAAGCAGCATTATGCACTCTCCTTATTCGGGACCCAGAGGAGCTAGTCCTGCGGAATTCAGCGGAAGAATGCACAGGACCAAAAGCAAGCAATTTCCCAAGTCTAGTGTTTGCACTCGAGATGGCGGCGGTGCTGCGGGTTACCGTGGTGTAGAGCTGGACAGTTTGCTGAACGGTCCAGGAACACTTCTGAAGGGGCTCATTCGGTGGGTAAGCAGGGGGCGCAGACAGTAGTTGTTCCAACTACTTCAGAGGGGTGAAGCATCTTGGCAAGCATTCTTGATCGGTGAAGAAAGCAGGGGTCCAACGGGACAGCAGACCGCAAAGGGTGCCAAAACCTTCCAAAGCGTCTCCCGCAGTTTCACAAGTCTGTTTCTTCATGTAGGAGACTTAGCTCCTTCTGTAGTTCGTTGAAAACACAGGTGATCGACCTGGAATGGCTGCAGAGCCCCTTCTCTTATCCAAGATTAGCTTTGTGCCAAAACCAAGGACTTCCAATGGACGATCCGCTCTCTTGCAGGCATCCCAGATGTGGACCAATCACAGCCCACGGTGGTCTCAGTCATTCAGGCACTTCAGACATCCTGGCACCAGTAGTGTGGATTGGGACTAGAGAGTCCCATCCCTCTTCCTGGGCACACATACATGACCGGCAGAAGCCCGTGAAAGAAATTGGTTTTCGCGGGAGGCTGCATGCCCAAATAAGGAAAACCCAGGTTACTCGACCTGGGTGAAGGCAAGGGACAGAATGGCCATGGGACAGAACAAAAGACGTTGTGGCTCTGCCATTTTCAGACCTGGCCACAGTCTTGAAACAAAAGCAGTAAACTCGGTTTAGCTCAATAAAAAGAAGTAAAACATTATGAAAAGTAACTGCTGCCACCAGTTCGTCCCAGGCACACTCGTACAATCACCAGAAAGTCCTTTGAGGATGTCTAGGGCCTTAAAACAAAAAGGGATCCCAGTGCATGGTACTGGAAGGTACATTGTGCACTGTTAAAAAGTTAAAAAGAAAGGCCAACATGGACAAAGACTAAGGGAAACAATGTTTCCCAGTACTAACAGTCTGAAGGGCATGTCAGTTTCCCCATAGCAAGTGAGCAAAAGCCCAGGGGAGTTCAGCTGAAAGCTGGGCTCCACTGGAAAAAGTCAGGTTAGGATAGCCACACAAAAGCAAAAAGTTTGGGCGGTCCATAAATAGAGGGATAATTGCACATAAATTAAATCTTTCCTAATACTCGCCCCTCCCAGACTAAGGACAGGGGGAACTAATCCACTCCTGGATAGGCACCATGGTCAGGTCGGTAAAACAATCTGGCTAGCCCATCAGCATTGCTATGTTGGACACCTGGCCTGTGCTCAATGGTGAAGTCAAACCCTTGCAGGTTTATAGACCACCTAAGCAACTTTGGATTCTCTACCTTCATCTTCATTAGCCACTTTAAAGGCTTATGGTCAGTTTGCACAGTGAAGTGGGTCCCATTGAGGTAAGGCCTCAACTTCCTTAGGGCCCACACAATAGAGAAACATTCTTTCTCTACTGTGGACCACCTGAGCTCTCTGTCCTTAAGCTGGCGACTAATGAAGCCAATAGGGTGTTCCTTACCCTTCTCATCTACTTTTGATAGTACAGCTCCTATCCCAGTGTCAGAGGCATCTGTCTGCACAATAAAGGCATGTTTGTAGTCAGGGCCCTGAGGACAGGGGCCTGGCACAGTGAGTCTGCACAGGAGGGTGGAGTGACCTCTGACGTCCCGTAGGATCAGATCTCACCCTCGAGTACTTTAAGACGAGATAGCTGCACCTTGAGGTGGATGGGGTGTGAGACTCTCTTACTCCAACACCACTCAAATAAGGACAACTCAATGGTTTGGCAAAGGGAAGTCCGTTTAATGACAAGTACAAAAAATGGGGAAACATGGAAATCAACAGTGATGCGATCACCCGTCTCGCTTCAACTCCCACAGTCTTCATTCAAACAGCAATTCTTATAGGCAAAATTGACATGTAACACTGAAAAGTTTGTCATGCAAGTCTATTGGTTGGAAAAGGTATTTTAATTATAGGTACTATATCTGTATATGGTAACGGGGTGTGAGGATTGAATAACTCTTATCGGGTGGCCGTCTACACCCATCCCTCTACATCACTCGTGCCAAACGTCACTAAAAGTACAACGTCTCATTGGTTCTACTAGCTATAGGACCCTAGATTATTTGGCCCATTGTGATTGGGTCGGTTACAACCCTAGATATAAATCTCCACTTTAATTAGCAGCATGCAGCATGGTTACCCAGATGCGGCATGCCCCAAGATTCACCCTGCCTCCCTTCCATCAATCAGTACTTTAGGGATATGTGTCAATTAGTTGGCTGAGGATGGCCTCGAAACTGTAGCTTCTTGTCAGGAAAACTTATGGCATCCACTGGTTTTGGGTGAAATCAGACGTTGGTACCTCTTCGCGCCTGGCTGGTCACGTGTTAGCACACCATGAATCTGCTTCATTTTCCTTCTATTTGCGTATTTGATTCTCCCTTCGGCCTTGCCACCTGCCTGGGCCTCCTTATCTCGACCTTCATGGGCAGGCTGCTATGCTCTTAAGTTTCGATTCTTCGAAGCTGCCGCTCTCCTCCCTTCCTTAGGTTGACTTCGAATTCCCAGGCATGAGCTGCTTTTTGCTAAGTTTCGATTCCGCTCTTTCATCTGACTTTTTTGCTGGTATATGAATCCTGGCCTGTTTGACGTCTATCATCCTTGGCTTAATTCTGCTTTCGTATAAAGTGGACTGCACTTATATAATGTCTTTCATTGAGGTGTATATATATATATATAGTTGGCACTTGCTGCTCTATTCTTCTACTAAGCATAGCAAGCCGCACTGTTTTCTTAGCTCTTGCATTACAAGCCTATGCACAGGCGTTAGCTGGTTGCATACTTTCATCCTGCTTTACATTTACGTTTCTTTATATTTCAACAACGTCTCTTCTTCTATGTCTGTGATATCCTTATCCATTGTGTTTTCGTCATAGCGTGTCGTCTTTGGTTGTTGTTCGTTCATATATATGTCTGTCCGGGCCCTTGTGTCGTCACCATTCGCCTTCAATTAAGGCCCTTTGGGTCTCTTCTGGGACAGTTTGAAAGTAGTCTTCATGTCGTGTCAGCTGCTGGTACGGTTGTCTCAATGGGTACCGTGCTGCCCATGGTGGTTTGGTTATTGGCACTTCAACAGGTATTGCTCTTCCGATGGGCACTGGGCAAAGCCCTAGCGTGGCTCTCTGCTGGTTTATTTGCTCATCATAAGTCACATATCTCGGTGAGCATGTTCCTGGTATTTCAAAATGGGTGGCTGGAGTGCAGGCCATATCTGGGACCTCCTCTACACTCCCCCCTCTGGTGGGTTCATCGACCACTTCTGCTTCCTCTTTTGGATTCATCTGACTTGGTTCTTCTGTCTCCATTTCTTCGTCTTCTGGGTTTGTACATGATGGTGTGAATGTGTGTGTCTTTGGAGTCCATATTTTTATCACTCCTTTCAAACTTCCTGCTGTTTTCACATGTTCGTCCTTATTCCATATCATTAGTTGACATTGTCCATTTGGGCTACAATAGATCAATTTTCCTTCATAATTTCTACGTTTCCTGTGGTACAGGAACTTTGTTCCTTCTGGTGCATATTCGCTGGCCTTCACGAAGTCTCTTATTTATTCATTTGTCAGGTCTCTGGGCTTCCATCCTGGTTTGACATTGAACATGATCTTCATCCCTATGGCTTTCTTTGCAGTTTTCTGGCATTGTGAGATTATTATCTTAATATGACAGAATACTAGTAGTATCATCAACAGGAGGGCTCCCAGAAACTTGAATATGTTTGCCATCCTTTGTGGGACCCGTGAGAATAGTGTTCCAAACCAGCTGTCATCATCAACTTTGTCCGTTTCATTGATCATCTGGTTCTGTAGGTTTGTCAGCATACTTATGGCTTCTGTTAAAGTTCCATTTTCTTCGTCATGTGAAGGTATAAACATGCAACATGATTCTCCGATTTTCACACAAACACCTCCATCCATCGCTGTGAACATGTCAAGTACATTTCCGTTCTGTAGAGTCATCAATCAGATTGCTCTTAATTCTTCCTTAATCGCATTGAATCCTTTTATGGTGGTGTTAATGGTCTGCAATAACTCCCATCTGGTTATCTGCAACCATTTGGCATTTACTCCAACTTGGATTCTTGGCATGAGGATCATTGTGAATACTGATGAGGTGAGGCTGAAAAGCCTGTGTTCATACGAGATTGCATGAAATGCTTCTTCTGATTTGGCAGAAAAATAATGTTCTCTCTTCACTCGTGTTGTCGGTTCCACAGATCTCCTTTTCCTCAGGTGGGCATCTGCTTTCGGGTAACTGTCAAAATTCAGTTCACTTTTCGGGATCACCAGTGCAGGAACATGGACGTTCACTATTGTGCAAATGCCTCACCAGCTTTTTTGGCAGTCTTATGCATGCTTTGGATCCACACGCTCCACAATGATCCATAATTACTGCGGTTCCATTAGTCATTCCTGGAGCCTCAAAAATTCTTCTACAGTTCCAATTCTCTCCCATCTTCCTCGTGCCATTGTTCCTGAAGCACAACTTCGGGCTTTCCAGTGGCACTATCTGCAAGAGTCCTCCTCTGTCTTTGACCCATGTTAGTAATTTTGTGAGTTTCGGCCATAAAGGTTTTCACAATCTCTGTGAGTTTTCTATTGCTTCCTTGCAGGCTCCAAGGACCATCCATGCTCAGCAGATCACCACTCCTTCTTCCCATCCGTCTCAGCCATCTGCATCTGGCTTCTGTTGTTCTAATTTTTTGCCTCTTCTAGAGTTTTTCCTTGGACATTTAGCTTTGGGTTCACTTCCCATCTGATTGCTGCTCCTTTAACTCCAGGCTTCTCGTACCTGATCACATGATTCCTAGTATGGGCTCTGTTTCTCATCTTAATGTCCTGTATATAATCATCTTCATCAGGGTTATTTGTCTCGGTTGTCCATATCAATGAGGCATCCCTCCCCATAAACTGCCCTTTGGTGTTGCACATTGCTATGAGTGAAAGACAGTGTGCTTTTGGGACATCAATTTCTACAGCCACGAAGATCTTGGATTTCCCCATGCTGTACGGTAGAAGTGCGCAAACAAAGCATTCTCCTTCTGTGCTTCTTCCGACTTCTTTCATGTGTTGGTACCAGATGTTGTTTCCTAGATGTGCTGTGCTGTCCAGGTAGTCATTCAGTTCACTGTTATCTTCATGTGGGCTTCTCTTGATCCTTAGTGTCTTTCTGTAGTTTGCTATAGCTGCATCCCTAAACGCATCTGTGTGGCTTTTCCTTGCTGGAGGACTCTCAGGCATTCTGGTCCAAGGTGCAGGTTTCCTTATCGCATCGATGGGGTAGATGGAGGTTCTGCAGTTCTCTTCTTCTCATCTTGCATCCTTTTCCTGCCTTCTATAAGTGCCTTTATCAGCCACTATCCTGTCACTGGCCCAGTGTATGGCTGCATCGTGGGCCTGGTACTTGTCCCTTGCTTTGGAACTTGTCTGCTTGTCAATATAGTCTTTGCGGTTTTATTTTTCAGTTCCTCATGCCGTTTCTTCACTCTAGCTATAAACGGGAATAAATGATCTATTAACATTTGTGTCTTTGCAGATAATTCTCCTGCAGCCGCTTCTGTCTTCTTAAGGGCTTTTGTTATGTCTGCTTTTGTTGGCCTTTCTCTTGATTCTTTTCAGTTTCTCTCATTATTCTCTGGGACTGGTTGTTCGGTAGGCAGTCTCATGCTCTCTGTTGCCTTCGCTTAAGGTTCTGTGGCCATTGACACTTGCCTTGGTTCGTGTGCATTCAGTGTGTGTGTGCGTGTAGTTGTCAGTGCTATGTTTTCATTCATTCCGGGCTGACCCTGTCTCCAGCTTTTCTCCTCATTCGTTACCTCAAGTGTGTATGTATCACTGTTAATTACATTCATTTTCAGTTCATTTACTTTACCATCAGATTTCCTCGGGACTGAAATAACTATATAGGGTCTGGGTGCTTTTATGGGACTCATTCGTACACCATCAGGTGGGTGCACTGAAATTGGACTGCTTTGTGCACAGAGAAAAAATGCAGTTCTGATCGTCAATGACAGCAAAATAATGATACACTATACATAAATACATGATGGTACAGTAAGTGAGACAGCAGCATTTCCTTCCAGAGAAGCAAGGGCGCTCCTCTGCTTGTGGGAGGACTAGGTTACTGTTCTGGACCCCCATCTCGATCATAAACAAAATGTCAATGTTTATTCTTTTCCCCCAAATCAATATTGTTCTTGTGTCATAAAATGTCTGGTGCTTCACACGTGTCCCCACTCTCGTGGGTGACACAGGATACAGTTCTCATGATACAGGATACAGTTCTCTTGCTAGACTATGTAAAAATAGATTAGACTAACACTTCGGTGAGTCACTTTTACTGTGCATGCTCAAAGTAGGTGAGTTCCCAGTCCACCCTACGAATCTACTTCAGTCCTGAGGACATGCTGGATGCTGGTCGATGTGAAGAAATGAGAAAAATGGCAAACAACAAGTATGATATGATCTGGCATTTATAATGTGCCTATACACAAGTGTTTCAAGGCGCGACAGTATAAGGTGAAGTCATTGTCTATGTTTCCTTGATCTGTCCCTCGGCGGAAAGATTCACTGGAATCTCTTCAGATAATCTCTCTGAAAGTTCGACAGCTCCACCTGCAACATTATGCCATGGAGGAGCGTTCCCATCTGCGCAACATTAGCTGGATCTCTGATGAAGGTGAGGACGTCAACCTCGATAGGTCTCCCCACCATCTCTGGAAAGTCAGTAACTAGGCGGAAGAGGACGTTATGTGCCAGTCGGCTGTCTTCGGGTTACAGGGACATTTGTCCTGCCTTGCTGGGTTCAGGATTGCAGGCCCTTCCCTTGACGTGAACAATCCTTGCACTTTCTTGAGGCATGGATTGCAACCAAATAGCTTAGTTGGTTCCACAGCTGGCTCAAATGTTCAGAGTTTGCTGGATCTCGAATAAAGGTCAGAGTGTCAGTTGTTCTCCCGACAATAGATGGGCACTCTTCGATTATGCGAAAGAAAAGTGTATTGATGAGTTCATCTAGAATCGCCTGTGGTGGAAGCATTTGTGTCTTTATCACTGTATTCAGGTAGTACAATGAAGGCTTCCGCGATGACGGTAAGTAGTTGCCAGATTACCTTCTTGTTGACAGGATCTTGGATAAAGTCTGAGGCACTGGTGACCCTACCTACTAGTGACGGATATGATACCAATACTAACTGGAAGTAGGTGAGCACGTCCTTTGTAATGTTTCTGCTGGGGGACACCATAAGTACAGCCAAACAAAGTGTTACGCTCACCTGCCTCCCACAGGGGCGTCAATCTGAACTGGACAGCTGCAGCCTCCACCAATGTGACGCGTAGTGCCGAGATGACGGACTGGACTGGCCCACCTAGCTTCGTTTGCTTGGCCTGTAGGAATATTCTTCTGCAAACGGAGAAAGGGAATTACCTACCCGTGGAGTTGAGCGTTAACCCTCCCCCACTCCTGCTGTTCTCCCCACTGATCACCTTTGATGTCCCCTCTTATAGTCTCACCTGATGGTTTGGAAAGATGAGCTCTCCATCCTGCATTGAGCGCAGGGGCGCGCTGATGACCAGTTGCTTCACTGGCTCGAAGGAATTGGTGAGTTCCAGAACAATATTGACTCTGAGATTCCGGCAAGACGCCGTAAGTATATAGTTCGTAAGAGTTCAAATGTCTGACTTTCACTCTTGTCCGATTCCTTGCAGGTTCCAGCTTGACCCTAGCGAAGAGTTCCTCGTGGCAACCGGTAATATTCAGGTAAGGATTTGTATTATCCAACACAGTTCGATAAAATAATGTCAATATGTAACCTGTTGCTTTCTCCCTTATTCAGGAGCTGAGAGAAAATATGAAGTCTCGGGGAATAATGCCTCCGGCGGTAAAATCAGGTAAGTCTATTGTGGTGAGGAGGTTTCCCCTTGTTTGTCCCTTTGTTTCACCTGCTGTCCTTTTGTTTCCCCTTAGGGGCCGGGGTTCGGCGAGGATGCAGTGGAAGCTGCGCCGACCCGTGAAGAGGAATAGTACCCCCGGTGGTAAAATCAGGTAAGTCTATGGGGGGTAACTAATATTGTCTGTGTGTATTCCCTTGGCTCACCTTGCTGTTCATGTCTTCCCCTTAGGTGCCGGAGTGTGGCGGGAGCATGCAGAAGGATGCGGTGGAATGTGAAGATGCTGCGAAGGCCAGTGAGTTCAGCGCGGTGCTGCTGCAGGCGAGGCGACGCGCATAAAATAACTTCTTCCAGCTCGAAGGCACGATGGATCGGGAATTCAGGTAAGGATCAAAGGTATTGCTCTTGTTCCAACCTTTTCTCCTTCTCTCCCCTTTTTCTAGGAGCTCCGGACTCGAGGCGGGCGTGGCAGAAGACTGGATGCAGACTTGCAGGCATGTGAGCGTTACGCTGCTGGATGCAGAATAACGCGAAGCGTGTGCTGCTCTTCGGGCGTGGTTTAAATAGCCTCCAAAGTAGTCCGAGGTAAGTATTCCTCCCCAGCCCCACCCGAGTAGAAAAATTGTCCCTTAAGTAAAGTAGTCCCTTCCAAGCCTCCTTTGGCTTGGAGCTCTTGCAGCATGGTCTGCATCAGGTGAGTTTGCAGCATGGTCTGCATCAGGTAAGTTTTAATCTATGAGCCTGGCGCCATAGGCTCCACGACTGACTCTCCATATGAGCCTGGCGCCATAGGCGCCAGGACTGCACCCAAATAGCCCCTAGCAGGGGTTGTTGGGTTTGCTTAGTATAACTTGATGCCTGCTTCCGGGGTTGCTGGACTTGGTCTGGGTCCCCGGGGGTAGGCATCATGACACAAAGTTTTGGTATTGGATGATTCAGGATACTGTATTTTGCTCTTAAGGTAAAGTCCTTGATCACTGTCTATTAGGGTCTTGTTTCTCAACAATGCTTAAGAGTGGCTTGGTTTACAAGTTCATGTCAGCGAACGTGTTGTGGCTTACATGCACAATTTTCTTCTTCACCCTGCAACTAGAATGCACAGAGTGTCCGTTTTATGTCCTTATCCCCTTTTTTGCTTAGAGGAAATGTCCAATTTAAGCCACAAATTGCAAATGGGTTCTTTTGTCTTGGCTTTGCTGCTCATGCGTCCTTCTTCCTCGTCATGGATCTCGTCTGCATGTGCTGTGGTTCTTCCCCATTGTCTGTAGTTTCTTCGCGGTGGGGTGCAGCTAGTGGGCTTTCTCCGATATAGCGCTTAATGTCATTGAGAAAAATCCATGCTCTCCTGCCCTGTAGTTTTACAGCTGAAGGAGTGCAGTCCTCCACGGTGAAAGGACCATTGAATCTCGGCTCGTACCACTTGTTTCTTGTATGGTTTTTTACCAACACGGCATACCCAGAGAAGGTGAGTGGAACATGTAGACCTTGAACTGCATCTGTTTCAGTGTCTCCTGCTGTGTTTTGCGCTGTGCTGCACCCTTTTCGTCATCGCTGCAGTTGGTCTGAAATTACAGTAAGGCTGGATGTCATGCAGTTCAGCTATTCATGCATTTTGGTTCCCAGGACCTCTTGGGTAGTCTGAGCATCACATCTAGCTCCATCTCGAGGGGTTAGGGGAGTATTCATTCTCCTTCCTGTGACTATCTCGTGCAGCATAAGATGATGGTCGGAGCCTGGTTGGTTCTGAAGAGCATACAATGCCAATGGAAGGCAGTGCAACCATCCCCTCTTTAGAGTAAGCTTCAACTTGACTATCCTTTCCTTTAAGAAGCCGTTGAGCCTCTCACAAACCCCATTACCTTCCGGATGATGTAACGCTCACCTGATTCCCACGGAGGCGCGGGTCTTGGCAGGAAGCTGTCTGTGACTCAAAAAGTGATGTGCAGGACTCGATTGGCTTCTGGGGTCGAACCTCTTCGCACTGTGTGTCGGACTCGAAGAGTGAGGTTTCTGCAGGCGAAAGAATATGGGGGTTAATGGTCTGGGTTGTTCAATGTCCCTCTCTCTCTCTCCCTTCCCAGCTTTTTCGTAGAGCCCCCAGGTCAACGTGCTCACCTTATATAGGTGAATGCTGGGCTCTCCATCTGCGTCTGGTGCAGGGTGCCGTTGCCAGTTCCTTCACTGGTGAAACATAGGCCTCTTGAATTCAGAGGATGGTTACCGTCGTTATCTGCACGAGCGGTGAGTTTCTGGACACCTTTTGTCTTTATAATCTTTAAATGCGTGGCACGTTTATATGCAGACTCTGTATAATGCTTTTCCCTTATGTATTGCAGGGCTCTTGAGATGGAAGATGAAGTGAAGCGCCTGGAAGTTCGTAAGTATGGCAAGCGCTCTAACTGTCTCTTTTCTTGCAGCTTAGTTCGTGTTAAAGAGACGCCGGAGTATTTGCAGGCGTTTTATTGCGACGAGCGTGATGGACGTAAGTAAATACCTGCTTAATGTCTTTTCTTTTGCCTTTCAGATGTTGGTTTGCAGCGCCGGAGTCCGCGGAATGCCAGAAAGTTGTTAACGATACTCTGTCTTTACAGGCGGCGATGCAGAAAGAAGAAATCCGGAATTCACAGCGTGCCGGTAAGTATGGCAATGCTTTTGCCTTTGCAGATGGAGATGCGGCGTGAAGAAGCGGCCGCAGTCGATGGATCAGGTGAGTAAGTACTGCATGTAAAGTTCGCCTTGCTAACCTGTTGTTTCTGTCTTTTGCAGGTGCTGATGATGTCTGGATACTGAAATGGTAAGTAGGATTCTTGCAGGTCCAGGATCAGAAGAAGAAAAGCCGGAGCAGACTCGGTGAGCGTTCTGCTGCAGATGCAGAATAACGCGAAGCACGCTTCATCTATCGGGTGTGGTTTAAATAGCCTTGGAGTGATGAGGCGTCTTCTTCCACGGCCCCGCCTAGGTAAGAAAAGAGTTCCAGTTTCCAGAAGAGTTCCAGTGCTGTATCCAGGGAGTGGAGCTGCCCCACCCAGGTAAGAAAGTAGTTCCTGTTCTTAGATAGCTTCTAAGTGGCTGGTAAGTAAGCAGCATGGTCTGCTGCAGGTAAGTCCACCCAAGCATCCTCACACCTATTATGAGCCCGGCGCTTCCAGTGCCGGGACCAATGGTTTTGATGAGCCTGGTGCCACCGGCGCCAGGACAAGGTCCAAAAGGTCCCAGTGGGGACCGGCTGGTGCCTAGGATGAGGGTTAGGGGCCTGCTTCCAAGGACGTTGGGCTGGTCCTGGCTCCTTCGAGGCAGTGATCATGACAGTACCCCCCCTCAAGGCCTCTCCTAAGCGTGTCTTCTCCGGGGGTTTTGGCTTGTCGGGTTGATTCAGATGGAATCTTTTGACCAGACGAGGTGCGTGGACGTATTCTGAAGGTTCCCAAGACCTTTCCTGGGGGCCGTAATCTTTCCAATCAACCAGATAATATAACTTAGATTTGGAGATTTTGGAGTCTAGGATGTTCTTTACTTCGAATTCAAGTTCTCCATCTACTAAAACCGGTTCTGGGAGTTCAGTCAATTGGGTTTCTGGTTGCATAGGTTTTAATAAGGAGACATGGAATACTGGGTGTATTTTCATATGCGTAGGTAACTCCAATTTGACAGCCACCGGATTAATTATGGCAGATATGAGATAGGGTCCAAGGTATCTCGGGATGAAGGTGCGGGGTCCCTTTAGAGGCAGGTGCTTAGTGGATAGCCAGACTTGATCTCCTACAGCGTAGTGAGGAGCCTCTTTACGGTGTCTATCTGCTCCTCTTTTGAATTGAGCTTTAGCTCTTTGCAGATGGGCCGAGGCTTCCTTAAAAGCACGGGTGATCTCCGAGTGCAAGTGGTCCACAGCAGGTGCTTCGAATTCTTGGGGAGGATCCAGATTAGAGGTTCTAGGATGGTGACGGTATAGTAAGAAGAAGGGAGTCTTCCCTGTTGCAGAATGAATCGAATTATTGTAAGCGTATTCAGCGATCCAAAGAATATCCTTCCAGGGGTTTTCAGTTTGTTGGAGCATGCAACCTAGATATTGCTCTAGAGTTTGATTTGTCCTTTCGGTTTGTCCGTCAGTTTGGGGATGGTGACTAGTTGAGAGTCTTACATCAATTTGGGCTAGACCACAGCAACTGCGCCAGAAGTGAGAGATGAATTGACTTCCCCTATCGGAGTCTAAAACCGAGGGAAAACCGTGTAGCCGAACGATGTTTTCTAAGAATTCTCGGGCCAATACTGAGGCTGATGGTAGACCCTTTAGGGGAATGAAGTGAGCCATCTTGGAGAATAGATCCACGACTACTAAAATGGTAGTATACCCTGAGCATGGAGGTAAGTCCGTGATGAAATCCATGGACAGGGTATGCCATGGACAGGGAGGGATGTCTAGTGGCTGTAGTAGGCCAGCTGGTTTTTCCTTCTGACTTTTATTCTGGGCACACACACCGCAGGAGATTACAAAGTCTCTAATATCCTTTTTCCATGACGGCCACCAGAAATGTCTTTTAATCTTTTCCATGGTTTTGGTAATGCCAGGGTGACCCTCCATTAGAGAGTCGTGATAACAGGAGATTACTTGTTTTTGTATCTTCTCACAGGGTAAATGCAATCGTCCTCGGAAATATGGTAGGTCTTGATCCACTGAAAATTCTTTCCCCTTTAATTGCCAATCTTGCAAATCGCCCGGAGTTATGAGTGATTTAACCATGGTCTTGATGTCTTCAAAAGATTGAGCGCTGACCAAACCCAAAATTCTTTGTTCTGGTATTATGGGTATGGGTTCTGGATTGGTCAAATGTTCATCTACTCCCATCCGGGAGAGGGCATCTGCTTTTCCGTTCTTACTGCCTGGTCGATAAGTAATTATAAAGTCAAATTCTGCTAGAAACAGAGCCCAGCGAAGCTGTCTGGAAGACTGAGCTTTGGCTGTCTTTAGATATTGTAAATTGCGGTGGTCTGTCATTACGGTGACTGTGTGTCTGGCTCCTAGAAGATAATGCTGCCAGGCTTTAAAGGCCGATCTGATGGCCAAAAGTTCCTTGTCTGTAATTGAATAGTTGATCTCGGGAGGCGAAAACTTGCGGGACCAAAAGGCAACAGGATGTAGTTGGTGTGTGACTGGATCTCTTTGGGATAACACTGCCCCCATAGCAAGACTAGAAGCATCCGTTTCCACGATGTAAGGAAGTTCTGGGCGAGGATGTTTTAAAACAGGTGCAGAAATGAATTTAGCTTTTAAGTCCTGAAAAGCTTGTTCTGCTTCAGAAGACCACTCAAAACGTTTGTTCTTTTTCAATAGAGCGGTGATGGGCTGGACTATCCGAGAAAATTCAGGAATGAATCTGCGGTAAAAGTTAGCGAATCCTAACATGCTTTGAACTCCTTTTACAGAGGTTGGTGATGGCCACTTGATAATTGCATCAACTTTCTTTGAATCCATATGGACTCCGTTAGGTGACAATATGAATCCCAGGAACTCGACTTCCGTTACGTTGAAAACACATTTCTCAAGCTTAGCAAAAAGATTATGTTGACGCAATCTCTCGAGAACCTTTTTAACGTGTCTCTGATGTTCTTCTTCAGATGATGAATAGACGAGGATGTCGTCAATGTAGACAACAACACACACGTCTATGAGTTCTCTAAGGACATCGTTCATAAAATATTGGAAAGCAGCAGGAGCATTACACAGTCCAAAGGGCATCACTTGATATTCGAATAGCCCGTACTTGGTGTGGAAGGCCGTTTTCCATTCATCGCCCTCTTTTATCCGTACCAAGTGGTAGGCTCCTCTGAGATCTAGCTTTGTGTATATACATGCATCTTTGACTTGGTCCAGGAGTTCAGGGATCAAAGGTAACGGGTATCTGTTTTTAACAGTGATCTGATTCAGGGCGCGGTAATCTATGCAAGTCCTAAGGTCTCCTTCCTTTTTCGGAACGAAGAACAAAGCCGATGAAGCTGGAGATTTTGAAGGACGGATAAACCCGTTAGCTAGGTATTGGTCCAGGTACTGTCTGAGGTGAAGGTTCTCTGGCTCGGTGAGGGCATAGATCCTGCTGCAAGGTGGAGTTGTTCCAGGTATCAGATCTATTTGACAGTCGTAAGACCTATGAGGAGGCAGGGTGTTAGCTTGATCCTTCCGGAAGACGTCTTGGAATTCCTGGTATTCGGGAGGTAATCTGGGAACCTCCTCAGAAGAGATCGCCGCCAGTGAAACATCAGGCCGAGGATAACAAGTGGTAAAACACTCTGGAAACTGAACCGTCTTTGCTCGCCAATCGATCTGGGGATTGTGTTTCTCTAACCAAGGGATTCCCAGAATGATCTGGAACTGAGGGGCCTTGATTACATCGAACACGATTCTCTCCCGGTGTCCATCTTGACTCACTAGCGTCACTTCTTGGGTGGCATGCGTTACTGGTCCGGAGGCTATCTCCGTGCCATCCACAGTAGTGATGACGTCTTTTACTGCCTTAGGGACAAGGGGTAGATTCATCCTTGATACCATTTCACGGTCCACATAGTTACCGATTGCTCCGCTATCAATGTAAGCTTCAATTGCATGCAAACGATCCGGACGTTCAGGACTAATGAGGACCATAGGTATCACGAAATGCGAGGTCACGGGACAGATCTTAACGCTCGGCAAGAGGACCTCTACTCTTGTCGGGCGAGGTCGTTTCCCTGCTCAGAATTTGTGGTACAGGTATCCACGGCTCCTACGGTCTTCTTAGCTGGTTTCACTGGACAGTCCCGAAGAAAGTGTCCTGAGTTTCCGCAATAGAGGCATAATTGCAGCTGCCTTCTTCTTTCCCGCTCTTTCTGGGTTAAAGGTCCTTTCATGCCCCCTATTTGCATGGGTTCCACAGTGTCAGCTCCCTTATTCGAGGTCTGTGGTTTAGAAAGCACTCGGGTATCAAATCTGGAACGATCTGCCTTCCTGTTCTGTAGTCTATGGTCCAATTGGACAACTAAGTCAATATAGTCAGAACATTCTTGTGGAGGATTCACAACTTGCGCTAGCACATCCTTGAGCTCTCCACGCAGGCCTCTGTAGAAAAGCGTTATTCTCTTGTCCTCGGGCCATTGTGTTTCCACTATGAGTCTATTGAAGGAGGCTATATAAGTCAAGAGGTCTTGATTACCCTGTCGTAATGAGAGAAGTTCATTGTCCAAGGCCTGCCCTTGTGCATGTCTTGCGAACAGTTTCTCCATGCTGGACTGGAAGGCCTGAAAATCATGTAAAACCGGATCATCCTGGGTGACTAAAGGGATCGACCAATCTGCAGCGCTGCCACTGAGATAAGAAAGCACGAAAGCCACCTTGGCCTGGTCTGTTGGGAATGCAGCTGGTCGACATAAGAAGTGTAGGCGGCACTGGTTGATGAACACTGCGAATTTCTTTGGATCACCAGAAAAGCGTTCGGGCGGAGCCAAGGGCACATTACCGGGCAGATTGATTTGCACTGGATTTGAGGCTGATGCAGAAGGATAACTCCCTCCTGGAACGGGCAAAGGTGTCTGTCCTGCCTGCGTTTGTAACAACTGCCTAGCAAGGTCCTCTGTCCGCTCCTTGGAAATTATCAGTTCTCTTCTTAGAGAGTTCGTTTCCTGACAAGCTGCATGTACTTCTGCTCTTAATTCCCCAAGCAACTGGGCTAGTTGCTCAGTGTCTGAGGTTTCCATTGCGCCTGGGTAGGAGTTTTGTGGTAGGCTTCGCGTTCTGTAACGCTCACTTGATTCCCACAGAGGCGTGGGTCTTGGCAGGAAGCTGTCTGTGACTCGAAAAGTGATGTGCAGGACTCGATTGGCTTCTGGGGTCGAACCTCTTCGCACTGTGTGTCGGACTCAAAGAGTGAGGTTTCTGCAGGCGAAAGAATATGGGGGTTAATGGTCTGGGTTGTTGAATGTCCCTCTCTCTCTCTCCTTTCCCAGCTTTTTCGTAGAGCCCCCAGGTCAACGTGCTCACCTTATATAGGTGAATGCTGGGCTCTCCATCTGCGTCTGGTGCAGGGTGCCGTTGCCAGTTCCTTCACTGGTGAAACATAGGCCTCTTGAATTCAGAGGATGGTTACCGTCGTTATCTGCACGAGCGGTGAGTTTCTGGACACCTTTTGTCTTTATAATCTTTAAATGCGTGGCACGTTTATATGCAGACTCTGTATAATGCTTTTCCCTTATGTATTGCAGGGCTCTTGAGATGGAAGATGAAGTGAAGCGCCTGGAAGTTTGTAAGTATGGCAAGCGCTCTAACTGTCTCTTTTCTTGCAGCTTAGTTCGTGTTAAAGAGACGCCGGGGTATTTGCAGGCATTTTATTGCGACGAGCGTGATGGACGTAAGTAAATACCTGCTTAATGTCTTATCTTTTGCCTTTCAGATGTTGGTTTGCAGCGCCGGAGTCCGCGGAATGCCAGTAAGTTGTTAACGATACTCTGTCTTTACAGACGGCGATGCAGAAAGAAGAAATCCGGAATTCACAGCGTGCCGGTAAGTATGGCAATGCTTTTGCCTTTGCAGGTGGAGATGCTGCGTGAAGAAGCGGCCGCAGTCGATGGATCAGGTGAGTAAGTACTGCGTGTAAAGTTCGCCTTGCTAACCTGTTGTTTCTGTCTTTTGCAGGTGCTGATGATGTCTGGATACTGAAATGGTAAGTAGGATTCTTGCAGGTCCAGGATCAGAAGAAGAAAAGCCGGAGCAGACTCGGTGAGCGTTCTGCTGCAGATGCAGAATAACGCGAAGCACGCTTCATCTATCGGGTGTGGTTTAAATAGCTTTGGAGTGATGAGGCGTCTTCTTCCACGGCCCCGCCTGGGTAAGAAAAGAGTTCCAGTTTCCAGAAGAGTTCCAGTGCTGTATCCAGGGAGTGGAGCTGCCCCACCCAGGTAAGAAAGTAGTTCCTGTTCTTAAATAGCTTCTAAGTGGCTGGTAAGTAAGCAGCATGGTCTGCTGCAGGTAAGTCCACCCAAGCATCCTCACACCTATTATGAGCCCGGCGCTTCCAGTGCCGGGACCAATGGTTTTGATGAGCCTGGTGCCACCGGCGCCAGGACAAGGTCCAAAAGGTCCCAGTGGGGACCGGCTGGTGCCTAGGATGAGGGTTAGGGGCCTGCTTCCAAGGACGTTGGGCTGGTCCTGGCTCCTTGGAAGCAGTGATCATGACAATGATACGCCAATGAGAACTTGTGCTTTGTACCAAGCAACAAGCTAATCTGCCCAAAAACTGCATTTACAAAATGAGCCCCATCATCTGATTTCATCACTTCACACACCCCCCCATCTAGGGAACACTTCCCTCACTAGGAATTTGGCCGCACAGGTAGAGTCTGCGTGTGTACATGGACCTGCTTCTATCCATCTAGAGAATGGACACACCACTACAATTAAGTATCTGTACCCGTTACACACTTGAATCATGTCGACATAGTCGATATGTAAGTGCTGGAAAGGCCCATTTGGCCAGGGGATGATTCCTCACATTACTTTTAATGTGTGCCCAGCAGTGAATTGCTGGCAGATTATGCAGTTCACCATAAAGAATGCAACATGCTCTGCTAAATTTGGTGTAAACCAGTCTTCTGCAAGCGTTGCTGCTAGATTCTCTTTTGACATGTGTAATGGGTATTGCAATTGCTCCAATGCTATTTTTAGTAGGGCTACAGGCATTACTGGTTTACCAGTGCTGATTTGCCGCCACAATCCATCAGAGGGGTTTAAAGAACACCCTCGACGTTTCCACATGTTCTTCTCGTCCTGCGGGGCCTCCCCTTGAATCTCCATTAGTTGCGTCTGTCCCAGATTACTATAGGCTTCGGGTGTGGTACGTGCCACCATCATTCTCTCATGGGTGCATGCCACTTCCACTTCCATGATCGTCTCACTTTTGGAGGCCATACGCTTGGCTTCCGTGTCTGCTGCGTGGTTTCCGCATGACACGAAATCTGTCCCTTTGGTGTGGGCGGCGCATTTCACGACCGCTATGCCCATTGGGAGCTGTAGTGCCTTAATCAGCCTATCCAATAAGGCTGCATGCTGCACTGACCTGCCATCTGCTCGGAGGTAGCCCCTCCATTTCCAGCCCGCTAGTCCTGCATGCACTGTTGACGTCACATAGGTGGAGTCACTGTACACCGTTACTTCCTGGTCTGCGTGATAATCAATGGAGAGTATCAACGCCAATAATTCTGCAGCCTGCGCTGAATAATGAGATGATATTTGTGCACTGACGAGTACTCAAAATTCTCTGTTTGCTATGTGTTTCATCACAGCGATGCCTGTGTATCTTTTTCCATCTTCTTGGTCGATTCTAGAAGATCCGTCAATAAAAATTATCTCTCCTCCCGACAGGGTATTTTCTTTCACCCTGGGGATTTCATCATAGAATTCTTCGTAGTTTGCACAGTCATGTATCGGCTCTCCTTCAGTGACTGGCTCAGCTATAAATGTAGCTCGGTTCACTGTTTGACATCAAACTATTTTGATCGATGGATTAGATATAATCACTTCATAGGCAGAAGGTCTTTAAGATGTCAATGTGCCCTTTGGTTTCTCTAAAATGGCGAATAATGGGTGCTCGACGTATCACGTCATAGAACATCCCATTACAATGGTTGTCGCTTTCTCTATGGCGAACGCTACGGCAGCTAAGCTTTGTTCGCATGGGAAGTGGCCTCTCATTACTGGGTCCAGGTTCCCACTGTAATATGCCAGGGGCTTGTACCCCAAAAAGGTTTTTTTGTGCAAGCACTACCATCATAACACTGCCATCTGTATGCGAGAACAGGTAGAATTCCTAGCATAATTAGGAATCCCGAGAACTGGAGCCGTGCAAATCGCTCTCTTGAGTTCTGCAAACCCCTTTTCCATTGCCTCAGTCCATTACATTTTTTCCTTTGTCACCTGGGCCTTCTTCAGGGCCTGGAGCAATGGCTTGGTATACGAGCTGTAATCGAAGACCCATGCTCTAACATAATTGCACAGCCCTAAAAAGCTCTGCCTTTGCTTTACCATGAGTGGCTTAGCTGTGTTCATGATGGCTTCAGCCCTTTCTGGGGTCATCTTTTTCCCTTCGTGTGATATTAGCTGGCCTATGTACAGCACCTCCTGTTGACAGTATTGTAGCTTTTCCTTGTCAACCTTATATCCTTTCTCAGCTAGTATAGTCAGTAGCTGAACAGAATCGCACCTGCATTGCTCCTCTGTAGTACTGCAGATTAAGATGCCATCCACATATTGCAAGACAATACTTTCTAATGCAATATTGCTTAGGTCCATCTGTAGGACTCTGTTGAAAATGGACGGGGACTCACAGTACCCCTGTGGCAACCTCGTGCTTTTCAGACGCATTTGTCTGAATGTAAATGACGTCAGATCTTGAGAGTCACGGTGCAACAGTATTAAGAAAAAGGCATTTTTCAAGTCAATCACTGTAAAATATTTTGCCTCAGTGGGTATATTACATAGGATTTTAGATGGATTAGGGACCAGAGGGAACTCAGCTTCAATTATATCGTTTAATGCTCTTAAATATTGGATTAAACGCCAGGACCCACCCTTTGATTTCTTGACGGGATAAATCACCGTATTACATGGTGACTCTGACTTCACTAAGATGCCGTGGTCCATCATGGCGGAAATTGTTTTCGCGATCCCTTCATCTGCCTCTCTGGACATGGGGTATTGTCGGGCTCTTGGTAAAATTGTTCCTGGTTTCAGTTTAATTTTCACTTCTCCCACCCCCTTCAGGAGGCCTACGTCATATGGTCCTGTAATCCATACTGAGACAGGCACCTGGGCCATGTCGTCATCAAAGTATTCTGGACGTGTCAGCGCCAACATCATTCTCTGAGGCACTTCTCTTTTGATAATTTTTACCCAAAATATGAGACTCACTTCCACCATTGCCTCTTCTAAGTCTGGTTGCTCTTCGAACAGATCGTCATCGGTGACATCAGTCACTCGATACCCTTCTTCAATGGCGATAATTGCGCACCATTGTCTGCCTTCATCATCGTATCCGTCGACCAATGCTACTTCCCCTCGCACTGCTGCTGCTTGTATCATCAAGGGAAATACTTGTCCTTCCTCTTCATGCATAGGTATTCTTGGTCTTAATAGAAACTCATCAGGAGTTCTCATAGTTCTATCTGCGAGGACTGGTAACCCTGCCATAAGCACACACATGCCATATGCAAAAACCTCTGGCTCTAATGGTATAGCTCTCATGGCTATGTGTCCTGAGCATGCCCTGATCATTTCGCACATGTTTGAATAATGCATTCCTGGAGTGGAGCATACTATGCCCTCCTCCGTGAACGAGATCATCATGTTCAATTTTGTCATTAAGTCTCGACCCAAAATGTTTACTGGGGTCTGACGTGAATATAATAAAGGTACATTCATCTCACACTCTCCTATGGAGACTGGGAGTGCGTCTGTAAAGGGAACTCGACTGTGAGCTCCTGTAAAACTCTGAGTATCTATGGCCTCGCCGGACAAGGAAAACGAGCCTTCTCGTATGCACGGGTGTGTTGCACCTGTGTCAACTAAGAAGGAATATTCTTTACCCCCTATGACGACATTCACCCTAAGTTCCCTATTAGGCAGACCCTCCAGGATATTGCGGCATGAAATGGAAAATTTTGCGGCACAAAAAAGAAAAAATTGCGGCACACAACTGCATTTTTTGCGGCATTATTTATTGTTGAAAAATACATCATTTAACATATTTTTTATCCAAAAACAGAGAACTTGAACAGTACAGAGTGTTGCACATTGAAACAGGAATGTTTGAGGTGATGTGGAGAACTTTTAACAAACCTTTGAGCTAACTTTATCGAGCAATAGCATCAAACTGTGAGCCTGAAATGCCCGTCATTGTTTTTTCAAAGCAGTCTTCTGAGTTAATGCCTTCTGCCACTTGATTTATAAGCACTATAATGGCACTGATTGCATAGCTTTCTGAGCACCCCCGTCCATTCCTGAGCTACATCAGTTTCAGTACTTGGTCTCAATCCCATCTCCCCTAATCACATCAGTCCTGACTTGCAGCTCCTCTTTTATTCTGTGGGTTCCTAAATATAGCTCTACCAGTCGACCTCAGTCCTGACTTTCAGCACTCTACGCAACTCCTGCTTTGGTACCTTCATAATGCTGCCCAGCTATAACCCCTGCATTTTCAGTACTGGGATGTAGACACATACAGGCACACACGCACACAGCTCTGCTGATCTACCTAAATTCTAAAATGCGCCCCTTCTGCTATCCCCCTACTGAGATCCTCTCACACAGGTGCGTCCAGGCACACCTGTCCCTAGTTAAGGTAACCCTTATGGTCCATTTCTGGAAGCCCATCACTGCTTCACTACCACTCTTTAGTCATGGCATGTGAACCCAATGTGTACGGGCAGTCCTCCGGGGTTAGGTCCACACATTTCAAAACAATGACATTGAAGTGGAGCTAAACACCCTCAAAGCCTAAATTGGCAGATAAGTACCAAAATCGAAAATTTTAAAAGACTGGGGAGTGAAGCGTTGGGTATAGATAGTGGGTGAGTGCAGTGAAGAAAGAGGAAATCCAAAGATGGCATGGGGGTGGTGGGATCCCTATAAAAGTAAATGGAAGGTGTATCTTAATTAAAGATGACAACGTCGATACGATAATCTCAAAAAGACTCAGTCTCCCATCCAAATGAGCCATGAGAATCCTCCCTTCAGCGGAGGACAGGAGCATCCTCTGCAGGCCATCTGGCTTGCCTCCAAGGCTGAAGGCACTTCCCTCGCCAGCATTCGTCCCCCAGATCTATGCTCCCAGTCCTTTGCTGCGCACTGCTAGAATTGTTTTGCATAAATCAGGGCATTTAAGTAATTCCTTTAGCTCTTAGTCTTCACTGTGGGTCACCTGCGTCTGAAAATCACCTCCTTCCCAGTTCCTATTCCAGCTTTCTACCAGATTCACTGCCTGCTCCTCTGGAAGCACTCTCGAATCCGCATAACACTCTGAGGTGCTCCCACAGCCGGTCCATCGCTACTAGTGTTCTGTGAGTTGCTCCCAAAGCCTTAATCCTCCACAGCAACACTGTGTTATTTGGGGAAGGGGTCCCTCAAGATGCTTCTTAAGCTCAAGGGATCCAGTAAGCGCTCTTGCCAGTAATCCTGCCAGGTTTCCTGGCACCTTAAATCCTTTAAGTCATTTAGTGCGGTGGACAGGCCACATCACTGGTGAGGGTCACAGCACAGCTGTGGCAGCAATGTGCTTTACAGGAGCTTGCTGCCACGTGAAGAGGATATGGGATACTGCTGTTGCCGAAGCTTGGTCTCGGCAAGCTTGGTGTAAGTGCAGACCCTCCCTAGAATAACTCTGTTACACTTAATCAGGTCCAGTACCTCTGCCAAACACAAAACTTGGGTTCCATCCCCAAGATGGTTTCTATGAGTGTCCTTCACTGAAGTCCTGCTAAAAACAAGCATTTGCAAATCCAACAGTATTGACTTGATTTTAACATAACTGTGTATAGGAATTGCCAGCTGCTGCTATGGTAATTAATTGCAAGGCCTTTGTCATTTGTGTCCCGTTCTGTCTGGCCACGCTCTTTAGGACAGCCAGGCTGAGTCACCGCAGCCTAACATTTTGGGGTGTGGAGGGGGGAGAGGGCTACAGCTCGATCAGCTCCAAGGAGGGGCTTGAATTCAAAGGTGTCAACCTTGGTTCACACCTTTGAACTGAAGCCCCTCGGTTTATTTGCTTTTTGCTCAGTGGAGTTGTTAACCTTTGAGCTGCTGCAATTGGCAACCCCTCTGTGGATGCTGTAAATCATTAAATGAGCGTGAAAAAGATACATAAAGCTAATGTGTCTTTTTTGCGCTCATTTAATGATTTATAGCGGCCATAGCGGGAAAAGGCAAATTTTGCGGTTTTTTTGCAAATCGCCAGAAGCTGGGTGGTCTGATTAGGGTCTGGTGGCACTTATAGGATAGAGCACATAAGGGTTCCCAGTGAGCTGTCCTAGTTCATGTATAAGTTCAGTCCACTGTACACTTGTGGTTTTTCTCCATTTCCAGGGTTGCCTCCCCTTCTGGAGTTTGTGCCCTGAAACGGTTGTGGTGGTGCATCTTGGGATTGCCCTTGTGGCAAATTTCCCATGTTTTATAGTTGAACGCCTTGTTGCGCACCTTGCTGCATGCCTGGTGCTTGCTGCTGCACCGTGTGATTCTGTAAACCGCCCTGTGTGACTGCAGGGTGATTTGCTGCGCCTGCTCCCATTCCTTGGCTATTCTGCCACACGTCTTGACTTCTGCACGTGCGCGCCAAATTCCCTGTCATTCCACACAGCCAACATACTGGAGGTGGTCGGATTATTTGTCCATTTGACATATCTGGGTTGCCCATTTGCACGTTTTGAAAGCCTCCTTGATTACCTTGGAAACCTCCTTGATTACTCTGCCATCCTCTTCCTCTAAATCCTCTTCCTCTCGGGTACAGTCCTACGTTACCCTGGTTGTTCTGCTGTGGGTTAGCTACCTGTTGTATGTTCTGTTCAGCTGGGTTAGTTAGCATGGCTCCTTCAAGACCATACTTTGATCATTTCTTTTGCACCAGCTTTGCTTCCTCACCCTTTCGAGTAGCCTCCTTTTTCCGATTCTTTTCTTACAACAATCTACAGTATGTGCGATAGTTAACTGTATTTCAGCCCAAGATTTAGCCTCAACCCCTATCAATTTCTTGAGCTGTTTCTGCACTGGTTCAGGTAACCCTTGGCACAATGGGCCTCATTACACGTTGTCCGTTAAAAGCCAGCATTTACCGGCATGGCGCTATTAACGTGTCCGCCTTGGCAAGAGGGCGCTAATAGCGTACCATTACGAGTTCGCGGACACGAGCATAGCGCCAGGCCGGTAAACACCCTACCGCCATGCCGCTAAAGACCCCAAAAAGTCCCTTACCGGCTTCGACGAAAGTGCAGATAGCACCTCCGCCCTCACTCTACATGCAAATAGCGGTCACCGCTCGGTGACCGTTAAATTGCGGAACCGGAAATAGCGTCATCGCACAGGAACAGGAAGGAGCATGGCAGCCATCTTTAAAAACACAATCCATTGCCATCCTCTGCATCCAGGACCTCTTTCCACAAAACTCCAACACAAAATCATCAAGGATAGCGTAAAGATGCCCAAGGCCGTCAAGAAAGGCGCTGATCGCCAGCGAAAAAGAAAATTCAGTGATGAGGAGCTGATCATGCTTACTGAGACACTTGCGGCCAATGTAGTATTTACAAATGACATGCGGCAGAAGACCCTCATCAAGAAAAAGGCCATCTGGGCAGAGGTTGCCCACAAAGTCAGTGCGTTGGGCACCACCACCCGCACTGTCAAGGACTGCCTAAAGCGGTGGGACGACCTACGGGTCCGTGTACGAAACATCCTGTCCGTGAATCATAAGCTGGCAATGGCCACAGGAGGTGGCGCTGATTCCCCTATAAAACTCTGGGAGTGGGAGGAGACCTGCGCCGCCACAATTGGTGTGGAATCGATCGAGGGTGTTGGAGACATGGAGCATGGTGCGCCAACTTCATCAGATGGAGGTGAGTGTATACATTAAACAATGCACAGTGAAGGGTGATGGGCCCCCCAAATATGAGTCCATAATCAGGCCATCGATCCAGCCACAAACCTACATGCATGCATCACCACATACACGTGCAACACAGACCCATTCATGCATGTCCCACCCGACATCCCCATTACAGGAATCAAAAATAAAGAGGCCCCAATGCATAGAGCGGCATGACGTAAACATTCTGCATAAGGCACGTAGAACCATAAACGATGACATTCCCTATTTTTGTCCCCTACAGAGTCACAGACAGACACTGATGAACTGGGCACTGTGACACCTACTCCACCAGCTAAGAAAAAGCCCAGGACAAATGACAGAGGGGACACCGCCACCACCTCAAGGGGAACCGGGAGGGGGGATCAGCAGTAGAGGGGCAAAGGCAGCAAGAGCACCAGTTCTACACAGCCTGAGGCCACGGCTGCTGCAATTGTTCCTCCCACGGCAGTGCACCCCATGACATTGGAAACCAGCACGGAGGGCCCGCACTCTGCTGCCACCAGTTCCACTGGTGAGGCAGCAGCCACTGCCCCGCTTTCGGACGTGGAGGAGGCAATTGACGTCCAGAATCAAAGCCAGACCCCCAGCCCACCACGGTCCATTGAGCCAAGCCCAAGGCCATTATCACGATCAGGTAGCCATGTAGAATCAGGCGACGAAACTGTGGAAGGGCGATGGAGCCCTGAAGTGTCCTCACCTGATGCCAGAGGCATGGAACAGGGCGCAGCAGCCACCCCAACAGCTGGATCCAGTCAACACGACCTTGCAACCATCAGCCAGAGGCAGGTTGAAATCACTGCTCTTGTTGGACACCATGTGGCAGAGGCAGCCCGTCTGCGGGATGACCTTAGGTCATATTCAAGCCAGCCAAGGGAGGGCATGGAGGCCTGCACAAACAGGATTTGTGAGGAAATTGCCCAATTTAGGCAGGCCCTAACACGTATTGCGGACGCCATGGAGAGACAATACCCCCCCACACAGGATCAACCGGGCACCTCCTCCTCTGCGAGTTCCCGACAAACAAGGCCCCGGCATCGCTCTCTGCGCACCATAAGGCGCACGCCATCCCAATCCCCCAATCCCCAGTTCGGAGGATCTCATGAGAATTAGGGCCAGCAAGAACTTGATGGCACATGTCGAGCAGGACACCTACACACTATGCGTCTCACATGGGGGTGTTGTGGAGGGAGGGGGGGAGGGGGTTTTTGGGAGTGTTGTGGGGGGAGGGGGGAAAGGGTGTTTTTGGGAGTGTTGTGGGGGGAGGGGGGAAAGGGTGTTTGCACAGTTGGGGCCATGCACATTTTGTTCACATTTTGATCACAATACACTGTTGAAAATTTGAAACACAGGCTTGGTCTTCATCATTGTGTATGTGTACTTCATTGGGGACAGCGTCCTTTGTGGGCCTCACCACATACATCAGGGCAACAATACCCATCTCCATCCATAATAGTTCTCCCTTGTATCTCATAACATTTGATACATCAGATGCTGACACTCATCGTGTCCCTCCTGGCCATCGCCTCTTGCATGTCCTGGCAGACCATTTCACCCATCCTCATCCCCATCAACGTCATCCTCATCTGGTAGTTGCATGTCAATGTCAGGTGGCATAGGCACATTCCGTCTGATGCACACTTTGTGCTGCATTACACATGCCATGGATAGCTCCGGCACTTTGTCATGGCCGTACAGGAGAGCCTCACCCGGCCCGCTTAGGCACCAGAGCTGTGTCTTCGAGAGGCCAAATGCCTGCTCTATCACGACGCGGGTACGGGCACGTGCACGATTGTAGTCCTCTTCCTGCCGGTTCTGTGGGTTCCATACAGCGGTTAGGAGCCACCTCTTCAGGGGATAGCCGGCGTCGCCTGTATGGGCTGAAGAATGGGTGCCTGTTACTGTTCACCTCAGGTGCAGCCTGTACATGTCACATGAATCGACATTGCATTGTGATTCAAAATCACGACTACCAGCATGCATGCAGACGATCTGCGTGACTGCAATGTGCAAAGGTGAGCTTGACCCTGCAAGTGGACATGCCCGATTCATGCCTCCGACAGCAAATGACATGTCCTGGGTGAGGCCAGGTCTTAGGTGTCCCTGGGACCAGGCAAATTTGGTACCACGCTGCTAGTGTACTGCCATTCCAACATCGATGTTGCCATGCTGTGTGGCATCACTTCAGTGGTGCTATAGGTGTGTGGTTCTATGGTATGGCTAGGGGTGTTACCTTTGCATGCATTCAAGGGCACATTGCTGTCTTGATGTAGTGCTGTGCTGATTCTGTAGTACCATCTTGACGCCATGTTGCTGATTTGTGTGGTATGTGGTGTGGCATGATGTGCAATGTGGATGTGGATGGATGTGCAATATTCGGAAACCTGGATTGTACTCTATGTTGTGCAGCTCATAGTTGCATGTGGATTCTCATCAATGACATTGCGGCCTTCCCTGATGGACATTGGCCTACATCTGTATGTCCATTTGTCCTACAGATGACAGTCAACACCCAGTAGGAGTATGTATCTCTCCCCACCACATCACACTGCCATGTGCTTGCCCTGCTACTCACCAAGTAGCCAGGAACGTTGACCGGCTTGTCGCTCCATGTAGCGTGGCATGTCTGAGTTACGCAGGGCCATGGAATCATGGGTTGATCCGGGAAATCAGGCACAACAATGTGTGATTATCTTCTTAGCGTCAGATACCATTTGCACTTTGATGGAGTGGAATTGTTTTGTGTTTTGGTAGACTACTTCATTGTGATGTGGGACCACCAATTCCACATGGGTGGAGTCGCTGGCCCCGATGCAACTTGGGATGCCTGCCAGTGAATAAAAGCCAACTTTGGTGTTTGCGATCTCCCGGGCAGTCCGTGGCAGGAATATGTGTTCCCGTGCATGCTTCAGGAGGGCATCGAGTAGCTTGTTCAGCGTGTGTGAGGATACTGGTTGTGAGATGGCATGCATCTGACCCACTGTATGCTGGTAGGTGCCTGTGGCCAGGAAGTGGAGCACAGTCACCACCTTCAGTAGAGGGGGAATGGCAGTTCTGATGTCTATGAGGCTGACAATGTCGTCATGTGTCATGTACACGATTCTGGTGATGGTATCCCGGTCCAGACGGTACAGGGTGTGTGTCTGCTCAGGGGTTAGGTTTAATGGTCTGGCTCGGATCCTGGGGATTGGTGGCTGCCTCTGTGGTATGGCTAGGTGCCTTGGTGGTGCTTGCTGCACCTGTCTTGCCATCCTCCTCCTTCTCCTCCTGCGTCTCCTTTGTGCTGCCTGTTGTTGTTGCTGCTGCACTGCAATCATGTCCTGCAGCCCATGTAATGCTGCTAGTATAGGAACCATCTTGGTGTGGGAATGTGTGTGTGAAGGGGTGTGGTGTGCTCCTTTTGTGCTGCCACAGTCTCCATATCCTCCACCTGTGCTGATTTTGTCCACCTGTGGCAGGTGGGAACACTGCTAGGTTCTGATAATGGGTGGTTCGCGAAGCCGGTATTTGCGCCATGCCGGTAAGGGGTTTTGGGGGCTTTTCCATGCCGCTATTGATATGATGATAGGTTATTTTTTCTATTAGCACGTCCGCCAGGCTTGTGATGATGTGCTATTAGTGGCATGGTGTTATTTACGGAATCGAGGGACGCGCGCCCGTGGACTAGCCGCTATTAGTGTCACCATACTTAGCGGTGCCGCAAATAGCGGTGAGCCAGGTCGTAATTGGCATGGGGATTTAACGGTACCGGTATTCCCTTACCGGTAACATTAAATCCCTACCGCACAACGTGTAATGAGGCCTAATATGTGGTAGAACACTGTTATAGATTTTGTCCAAGATTCATGCGTTTTGAGCACCCACGTGTCTTGGAAATTCTGGATATAAATCAACGGATCTTCTGACTCCTTAATTTCCCGAGTCATTGTAGCTCCCATATCGAAAGTGTCCGGATAAAGCACTCGTAGCACTTTCCATGCTGCTGCTCTGCAATTATTAAATGGTGCTCCGTTGTGTGCAGTGTAAATTATGGTTCCACCAGAGTACCCTGCCCGTGTCCACACATCGCCTGCTCTCTCACCACGTATGGCGATCAGGAGACCTTTAATGCCCCTATAGCTAACGTGACACCCCCTGTCATTTTTTCTAACTCGTGTATCCACTTCCCGGCTCCCGATGTTAGCATTGGAAGCTTGTTTTTCAGGTTTTCTTGATCCATGTGTGGCCATGGAATATATTGCGGCCTTGCTCCCCCTTTTCTAGTAGCGGGAATTGGAATGCGCAGCCTTCCTTCTCTTCTCTCATAGCTCTCCTGTCTATCGCTGGGGTAACATTCTCGCATCGCCGTCTGCCTGGCAATGTCCTGAACCTGTCTACATAGGCGGGTGCTGACACCCCCTCTGACCATGGGGTGTTCCTTCATGCTGGTCAGACTGCACGGCAGACTCTGATGTCCTTGGTGCAGACTCGCTAGCGTCTGACCATCGTACCCCTTTGTCCCTTGAGAGCCACTTTTCACGCCGTCTCCCTTCTTTATTTGTCTCGCACTCTGACTCCCCTCCAGAGGCGGACATTGATTGTTCCCAATTCACGCAACTCCTTGTGTCATCATCGTTTTTACTGAATTATAGTCTGTCCAGGGACAGTCTCCTGCTCCCACTACTTCGGGTGACATCCTCAGTGTCAGACAAAGAAAAAAGAAGGAATACTGAAACCTCCAATATCGGAACTCACGATACAAGATACAGAACACAAAGTAAGTCTACTCAATATTGGAGACATGAAAGAAAGCCATACCATGGAGACGCTTATCACAGACTTAGATATAGACACAGGACAAAGTGTCTCGTCAAAACTCAAACCCAAATCCTCATTTACTCCACACACAACCATGCAGAATACAGTAGATCTAGTCACATTAGCAGTTGAAAAAGATCTCAGAAAAGTGTACACACAAAATCAACAGGATAGTAGAAAAAAACATGACAACCTTACAAAGAAAGAAAGAATGGCAATTGAGGAGCTCAGCAAAAATGACAACATCACAATAAAAGAGGCCGATAAAGGAGGTAAAATAGTTCTTCTCAACACTCAAGACTACATCAAAATGGCAGCCAAACATCTAGAAGACAAAACCTGTTACATAAAACTCAAAGACAACCCCTTACCAACCATTATGGCAGAATGGAATCAAATGATCACGGATTGGTATGAGAATGCCCTTCTCTCTGAAGAGGAACTAGATTTCCTGAAACCTAAACATCCTGTACTTGCCACAATTTATTTGTTACCTAAAATACATAAAAGTTTTGTCACTATACCATCCAGCAGACCAATAATTAATGGTATCGGAGCAGTCACAGAACCCATCTCAGCATACATTGACCGCTTTTTACAACCTTTGGCATCAAATTTAGCATCTTTCATACGGGACACCAAACACATCATACAACAGTTAGAAAACATCAATTGGGAAGAGAATTACAGACTAGTCACCTTTGATGTAACGGCACTATATACCAGTATACTACACTTGAAAGGAATGGAAATAACTGAATACTTTCTAAAAGCAAGATCAATATCATATCTGGAACAAAATAATATGATACTGGAAATGTTGAATTTTGTTCTACACAACAATATAGTTCTATTCAACAACATCATCTATAAGCAATGCCAAGGCACCGCCATGGGAGCCAAATTTGCACCACCTTATGCCAACCTGTACATGGGCAGTTTCGAACTCAAACACGCCTGGCTACACAAAGCATTTACTGAAGAGAATAACATTGTCTTTTGGGGCAGATACATAGACGATATTTTGGTAATATGGAATGGAAACCAGACAGCTCTGCAAGAATACCATAGATATCTCAAAAACAACAACTATAACCTAAAACTCACAATGGAAGAAAGCACCAATCAGATTCATTTCCTGGATTTGCAACTGTACATTGAAAACAACAAAATACAAACCACACTTTACATAAAACCAACTGCAGGAAATAGCATTCTTCATGCCCACAGTAACCATCCACCGCACACAATCAAGAAAATACCATATGGGGAATTGATTCGGATAACTCGCAACTGTACTCAAGACACAGAAATGAACAAACATATGGAGGCAGCAACAGCAAAATTCAGCAAAAGAGGTTGCAACAACAAACAATTGAATGAAGCACGAACCAAAGCGAAACGATGCAACCGCATAGACCTTTTCCAAAACAAAAAGAAAGACCACACAGAAAAACAGGAAAACAAAATCAGATTTGTAACCACCTACAGTACAGACAACAAGATCCTCAGTAAAATACTACAAAAAGATTGGAATATTCTTACATTGGGCAATGACCTCAGGAACTATGTTGGAGATCACTCTCTCATCACTTATCGAAAAGCCATAACTTCAAACAAATCTTATGCCTATCTCATTTCTTAAAAAATGTCCCATCAAAAGGGACAAATAAATCTGGTCCCAAGACAAACTTAAAGGCTTTTTCAAATGTGGACAATGTAACTACTGCAAGTTTGCGGAAAACGGCAAAAAAACAATAAGCCTGTTGAACGGCAAAACGCACACAATCATGGACTTTATGAATTGCAATACGAATTACATAATCTATGCTGTTATTTGCATCTGTGCCAAGAGCTACATAGGAAGCACAGTAAGGCCTTTCAAAATCAGAATTTCGGAACATCTGTGAACTATCAAAAACAGAGACATAAGATATCCTCTTGGCAAACACTTTGCCCTTGAACATTCTACAAAGGACATAGATGGGATAAGATTCTTTGGAATTGAACAGGTCAAAAAATCTTGTATTCTTTTGAACATAAAGAAACAGTATTCCTAATGAAGACAAAGCATTAAGTAAGTGATTATGATATAAACAAGTAATTGCGATTTGGCAAAAAATAAGGGCTAAGATATATTAAGGATATTTTCTCTTGTTCCCCTTTCTTCTATCCAACAGCCTAAACTGCATGATTTAATTAAAAACATTTTTTAAAAAGACAGCACCTATCCCAATTCCCTCCTGAACAACCATGCCTAATATAAGCATGAGGAAACACGCGTCGAGGGTGCCAGAAAGTACTAAAGGGTGCTAGAAAGTACTAGTCCAAAGAAGTGTGGGTGCCAACCCAAACATTCCAAAAGTCATGAATTTTTTTAAATTATGTACTAATGATGCGGACAACTTTTTTCCAATGAAAACAAGTAATGTGATTGAAAAAGGTGTATGGAAATTAATGTAACACATTTCTTTTAAACCAATCACAGCAAGAAATATGAATGAAAATTATTCTATAATTTTCAAACAAATGAAAAACATAAATAAAATGTATTAAGAATGAAATAATTCGGAAAAGTTTTTCTTTTGAATATCGCCTATAATTTGGAGCGCACAGCGGAGTCTCTGTGTGGATGTATGGGACATCCTCAGTGTCATACAGCTGAGTGCTTTCCAAGCACTCGGCTTCCCTTTCCCTTTGGGATATTTGTTCTAGCCCCATTTCATCATATATTTTATCGATCATTTCCCTGATGCTTCTGGTGTTGAAGTCATCTTCAATATTTGCCCTAGTCGTGCCTGGTACTGAGCCGTACGCAGGAAAGAATTCTTTAATGTGTTCCCATTCTACAACGGAATCGGGTTTTTTAACTTCCCGCTCCAGATATTCGAGATTGTGTGCCCTCTGTCTACGCTTATGTTCAATATCATCATCAAATTCTTTTCGCTTCCTCGCCTCTTCTCTGACCGTATCTTCTTCCCTTCTCCTTTCATTTCTACGTTCATTTTCCCTTCAAACTTCCTCATCCCTTGTTTCCTTATCCTTTTTTCACATACTCTTTGTTCTTCTTCTAAACTTTGCTGTTTCTGTCTGTACTGGTCATAGGCTGCTTTCTGTTTGGGATCGAGCTGCTTTTCTTGCTCCTCGCGATATAGCTGTTCTCGCCTCAGCCTATCCTTCCTTCTTATCCTTTCATCCCTTAACTCCTTTTCTCTCTCCTTTCTCTGTGCCTCATCTAACCTCTCTTTAAGTCTCATATCATCACTTCCTTTCCCATCGAATTTCAATAAGATTTGTCCTCCCATCCATTCATCTTTTGCAAATGCTATCTCATCAGTTCCGTCTTCACTTCCTTTCCATTTCTTTCCCTCTCTCTCCTTATCGAGAGATGCACTAGTCTGTGCCTGATCCTTCCTTTCATCATTGCGTCTCTCCCTGTCCCTCGGGACTGCAGAGGTAAGATTCTGGTTCTGATCCTTCCCTCGGTTTTCGTCACTACTGTAAGTAGTTGACTCATATGCGGGGTTGCTGTACCCCGTGGCTGCTTTAAGCTCCCTTAATGGCTAGAGTCCCTCAGGCTTACTTCCCTCGGTTTCTGTTTCAGGCGGGGCAGGTGGCGCGGTAGACGTCTCACCCCCCTCCGTGCATACATTTAATATCCAGTCTGCACGTGGCTCTTCCTCCTTCGACTGTTCGAACATTTTCCAAAGTTCTAGAACAGCAATAAGTTTTTCTAGCTTCTTGCCTGTATATGTGGCATGCAAGTAAGTCGTCATATGCTGTAAGACGGCTTTGGATAAGGACCCATTTTGTGGCCACTGCATAAACATCTTGTGGGCGGTACCCTTAACCCACTCTGTGCTATATTTCTTAAGCTTGGGTGCATGTTTCGGCGGTTGCTTACATGAGTGTGCTAATGGTGTAATTTCTTTCATGCTTAAACCTGTTCTATTTTCCTCTTAAACACCACTTTTCAATGCTTTCATGCAACTTTAACACTGTCAACAATATGAGCGAGCACCAAACAATGCAAGCCCCAATCCAATCTTTTCCCTCCAAAACTTTTGTATCACCAATTTACTCAAGAACATCAATTTGTGTGCGATTCCCTCTTCACTATAGAATTGCATAAAAACCCAATCAGTTCTAACCACCAAACAACAAAATTCCTTACATGTGACATACAACAGAACACGTATAACAGACACTTGACAGACTAGACAGACACTAGCTGGACACATATATCTCTGTCTCTAATTTGTACCCTGACATGGTGTTTAAACAAATCCCTTTTACGACGTCTTTAAACGTGGTAGTAGCCTAGTCGTCCCCTAGTATGTGGGCTCTGAGTTCACGTTTCTTCTGACCACTATAATAAAGCGCAGGAATAAGGCATATCCTCTCTCTCCTCAGGTGTCCACCATGGTATTCTCTAATTTCTCAGGTGTCTACCCTGGTATTCTTTAATATCTCAGGTGTCCGCCCTGGTATCTTTAACTTCTCAATTATTCTCGAGTCATTATCCCCTTATATATATACAGTCTTCTCTACTTCTCACTATTTTGTTTTTTCCCACCTCCTTCCATTACCTTTTCCCTTTACTTGTTCTAAAGCCTATGACATTTGCCAAAGCACTCCATGTTTTCTTCACTCACCGTTCGCATCGTTCCTCTCTGGACCCTCAGGATCACCGCCTCCTTCAGTCTTTCGCCTGATCCGCTGCCCGTAGGAATGGAAGGGTTATGTTTTTAAAACGGGTCCCTTCAGGCCCACTGCAGTTTTTTGGATCAATTTAAACTATCATTGTCCACGGGAAGCTTCACAGTCTACTCAGCCGAATGGCGAAGGAATGTGATATTGCTGAAGACCTAGAGTTACTTCGTGTCGACGGTCAATAGGTTTCTTATTTTAATCAATAATCAATAAAATACTTGATGGTCAAAACCATCCTCTGGTACCAAGTGTACAGGAGGGCGGAGTGACCTCTGATGGGACCATAGGATCAGAGCTCACCCTCGAGTACTTTAAGATGAGATAGCTGCACCTTGAGGTGGATGGGATGCGGGACTCTTTTACTCCAATACCACTCAAATAAGGACAACTCAATGGTTTGGCAAAGGTAAGTCTGTTTAATGACAAGTACAAAAATGGGGAAACATGGAAATCAACAGTGATGCGATCGCCCGTCTCGCTTCAACTCCCACAATCTTCATTCAAACAGCAATTCTTATAGGCAAAATTCGTCATCATTGACGTGTAACACTCAAATGTTTGTCATGCAAGTCTATTGGTTGGAAAACGTAACTTAAGTATAGGAACTATATCTGTATATGGTAAAAGGGTGTGAGGATTGGATAACTTATCAGGTGGGCATCTATGCCCATACCTCTACATCGCTCGTGCCAATCATCACTAAAAGTATGACGTCTCATTGGTTCTACTAGCTATAGGACTCTAGATTATTTGGCCCATTTTGATTTGGTCGGTTACAACCCTAGACATAAATCTCCACTTTAATTAGCAGCATGCAGAATGGTTACCCAGATGCGGCATGCCCCAAGATTCACCCTGCCTCACTTCCATCAATCAGTACTTTAGGGCTATGAGTCAATTAGTTGGCTGAGGTTGGCCTCGAAACTGTAGCTTCTTATCAGGAAAAGTTATGGCATCCTCTGGTTTTGGGTGACATCAGACGTTGGTACCTCTTCGCGCCTGGCTGGTCACGTGTTAGTACACTGTGAATCTGCTTCATTTTCCTTTTATTTGCATATTTCATTCTCCCTTCGGCCTTGCCACCCGCCTGGGCTTCCTTATCTCGACCTCCATGGGCAGGCTGCTATGCTCTTAAGTTTCGATTCTTCGAAGTTGCCGCTCTCCTCCCTTCCTTGGGTAGACCTCGAATTCCCAGACATGAGCTGCTTTTTGCTAAGTTTTGATTCCGCTCTTTCGTCTGGCTTTTGTGCTGGTATATGAATTCTGGCCTGTTTGACCTCTAGCATCCTGGGCTTAGTTCTGCTTTCGTATAAAGTGGAATGCACTTATATAATGTGCGTCATTGAGGTAGATATATATAGTTGGCGCTTGCCGCTCTATTCTTCTACTAAGCACTGTTTTCTTAGCTCTTGCGTTACAAGTCTATGTACAGGCGTTAGCTGGTTGCATACTTTCATCCTGCTTTACAGTTACGTTTCTTTATATTTCAACATTGTCTCTTCTATGTCTGTGATATCCTTATCCATGGTGTTTTCGTTTTAGCATGTCGTCTTTGGTTGTTGTTCGTTCATCTGTACGTCTGTCCGGGCCCTTGTGTCGTCACCATTCGCCTTTGATTAAGGCCCTTTGGGTCTCTTCTGGGACAGTTTGAAAGTAGTCTTCATGTGGTGTCAGCTGCTAGTACGGTTGTCTCAATGGGTACCTTGCTGCCCATGGTTGTCTGGTTATTGGCACTTCAACAGGTATTGCTCTTCTGATGGGCACTGGGCAAAGCCCTAGCGCGGCTCTCTGCTGGTTTATTTGCTCATCATAAGTCACATATCTCGGTGAGCATGTTCCTGGTATTTCAAAATGGGTGGCTGGAGTGCAGGCCATATCTGGGACCTCCCCTACAAGTCTTTTAAGCAATTGAATGCCTTCTCACACTCCTCAGACCAAGAGAACTTCTTAGGCTTCTTTGGAGTGGTGAGAGCAGTCAGAGGGCAGCTATGGTAGTTTCAGTAGTACCAAGTGAGTCCTAAGAAGGCTATCGCTTGGGTTTGAGTAGTGGGAGTAGGCCAGTCTTATACTGCTTGTCCCTTTCTGGGTAGAGGCTACATCCTCCCTCCACCTACTTCATGCCCAAGGTAGACCACTGATCCTTCACCAATACAGCACTTGCAGGCCTTTATGGTTAAGTGGGCCTTCTAAAGAGCCTGTAACACAATTCTGAGGTGCTCTTCATGTTCCTCCCAGGTGGCACTGAAGACTTCTATATCATCCAGATATGCTAAGCAGAAATCATCCATCCCATTTAGAACATGGTTCACAAGCCTCTGAAAAGTGGCAGGTGCATTTTCCAACCCAAATGGCATTACCTCACCAAGCTGCACCATCACCGCTCACGTTACATACCGCCCACCAGGACCAGCCGGAGAATTCCAGGAAGCGCTCCTACACACCATCAGCAACAACCTCAAGAAGACCACCATGTCCATCCTCCTGGGTGACATGAATCTTGGTCTCTATGACCCCTCAGACAGGAATGCCACCTCGCTCAATAACACCCTCGCAACACTTGGATTCAAACAAGAAGTGCTAAAACCAACTCACAACAAAGGCCGCATCCTGGAATGGATCGCCCAACATAACTGTCAGGTATTGACACCCATCATCTCTCCCATTCCGTGGTCGGACCACTTCATTATCCACTTCAATATCAACTATTCCAGAACCCCTCCCACCGCTCATGAAATTCTGCCACCCGCCCTCACCAGGAGCGCCAAGCAACTAACCAAGGAAAGACTACTTCCCCACCTCCTGGTTCCCGAACTCATACACCCATTTACCAACAACCCGGACACCCTCGTAGCAACCTACAACGCCATTATCACCAAGGCCATAGACACCTTTGCTCCCCTGGAACTCAGGAAAGCCAAACCCACCAAAAAAACAACTCCTGGTTCACTCAGGATCTCTTGAAACTACGCTCACAAAAACGATTGGCTCTCACAGCTTGGCAAACGAACCCCAAGGACACCACCAAACAAGCTTTTAAAGACACCGCCAAATAATACAAATCTTCCGCCCTAACCATGGTACAGAAACCACATTATTGGACCTTAAGAACCAAATCGATGACCTAAGAGACGTAGGCAAACCAGCTCTCCTGCTTCTACTGGACCTCTCGGCGGCATTTGACCTGGTCGACCATGACACACTCTGCCATCACCTCTCTACAGCGGGCAACTTTTCAGAAGACGCCACCGCCTGGATAGCATCCTTCCTTAGGGGTAGAGAAATTAAAGTCTTTTCCGACCTAGCAGCGCCCAGCCACATTTAATTAAGTGCGGTGTCCGCAGGTGTCCTGCATATCTCCTACACTGTACAACCTTTTCACAAGGTCACTATTCAAATACCTCGATACAATGGGCATCACATACACCAATTACGCGGACGACACACAAGTCCTCATCCCTCTTACTGGAGACTACGAGGCCGACCAAAAAACCCTTATCTCCATTTACACCACTATCCAAACCTGGATGGCTGAAAACTGGGTATGCCTCAACAGTGAAAAAACAGAACTACTTATCATCGGATCACCAGCCACAATCAACAGAATGGGTCCCCAAAATGACTCCTTCACCATCGACAACTGCCGCATCCCAGTCTCCAAAGCAGTCAAAACCCTAGGAGTCTACCTGGACTCCAACCTCACCATGGACAGACAGGTGAACGCAATCTCCTCAGCAGCAGCCTACCACTCAAAACGTATCACTGCCGCAAGGCCCTTCCTCTTGCAGGAAAACTCCCTCACCATTGCGAGAGCGATCATAGGTTCCTGCCTAGATTACTGCAATGCACTCCTATTAGGCACGTCACCAAAAACATCAAAAAACTTCAAACAGTGCAGAACAATGCCCTCAGAGCAGCCACTGGAATTTCTAAAAAAGACCACATCTCGGCCACCAGAAGATCTGCCCACTGGCTACCTGTCAAGGAACGGATCCTCTTCAAATCACTGGAACTCACCCACAAATGTTGTCACGACACAGCACCGCGCTACCTTGTTCAGAGATTTTCTGGTCCCCCTTCAAACAAACCAACCAGATCCAGCCACACTAACCGACTATCAATTCCAAAAAGCATCAGAACCAGAGCAGGTGGCGCTAGCTTCCCAGTCCTCACAGCCACCAACTGGAACCCGCTACCCGCCGAGAACAGAGGCATCAAATCCCACCTGGGCTTCCAAAAAGCGATAAAAACTATGTTGTTTGCATAAACCCCACTCGGTCCTGGTACTAGAGAATGTCAGTGCTCACCTTCCAATTGTATAACCTATGTAAGGCAACTCCCTTTCTTCCAGGCTGTTGGTATACACGATCTCTCTGTAACACTCTCTGTCTAATCTTTCTTGTACTGTAACTAAGTCATTTTCTTGAAACAGCGCCCCGATGCCTCTGGGCTGCGTGGCGCTTTACAAATGCAAATAAATAAAATAAATAAATAAATAAATTACCTAAAGGTGTTCTGGAGGTGGGAATGCTGTCTTCCCCTTGGCATGCTCTGCTAAGGCTATTTGCCAATTGCCAGCAGTGAGATGAAATGTGCTGAGGTTCTTGGAGGCACCAAAGGTATCCACCAGCTCATCAGTTCTTGGTAAGGGTTGAGCATCTGTTCTGGTGACAGCATTCAAAGTCCTATAATCCACACAGAACCTACGTTCGGAGGTACCAGCCTTTGGCACTAAGCCCACAGGGCTGGACCAGGGAGTAGTGGAAGGCTCAATCACTACTAGATCCAAGATCTTGTTGACCTCCGCCTTGATGTAGGATCTTACCTTGTCTGACATTCTGTAAACCCTACTTTTGATAGGTACACTATCTCCAGTGTCAATCTCATGTTTGCACCAAGGTGTCAAACCTGGCGTCAGTGAGAACAAGGAGGAGAACTGGCTCAGCAACGTTCTTACTTCCGCTTGTTGGTCAGAAGTCAGGTGAGGGGTCACATGCGCACCCTCAATGGAGCCTTCTGAAGGACCATTGTAGAACAAGTCAGGTAGAGGTTCTGATTCCTCCTCTTCCATATCTGAGGCCAGTAGCAGTGCAGCTATTTCAACCCTAGGGATGAAAGCCTTCAACCCATTTATGTGAAAAACTGTTGGGGCCTGTCCAGGCCTACTAAGGTCCAGCAAATAGTTGACCTCACCCAGCTGCTCCACAACTGTGTAAGGGCCTGATAATTGATCCTGTAGGGCTCTATACCTTATGGGAATCATGATCAGGACTTCCTGACCTGGGGTAAAGTGAGCAAGTGAAGCGTTCTGGTCATACCAATGTTTGACCAATGCCGGACCAGCCTTCAACTTGTCACTGGCCTGAGCCATCAAGAGGACCATTCTCTTCCTTAAACCTGACACATAGTCCACCACATTGGTAGTGACAGGAGGAGTGGGGAGCTCCCACCCTTCCTTTACTATGTCTAGTGTTCTCCTTACAGGATGACCAAAAAGAAGTGCGAAGGGGCTAAAGCCAACCCCCCCTTGAGGTATCTCTCAGTAGGCAAAGTGTAAGCATGGCAACAGGAGATCCAATTTTCTCCTTTGAGGTTCTTCCTGAGCGCCAAATAATGCTTTTGAGAGTTCTATTAAACCTCTCAACTAAGCAATTTGTTTGTGGATGATAAGCTGCTGAAAACTTATAGCAACCCCACACTCCTTCCACATGGCTTGCATATACGTGGACATAAAGTTGCTGCCTCTATCAGACACAACTTCTTTAGGGAACCCAACCCTAGATAATATGCCAAGTAAAGCTTTAGCAACTGACTTGGCAGTCACTGTCTTCAATGGGATGGCTTCAGGATATTTGGTGGCATGGTCGACCAGCACAGGATAAACCTATTTCCAGAGGATGTCTGAGGGACAAGGGGACCAACAATGTCAATCCCTACCCTCTCAAATGGCACTCTCACAACAGGAAGTGGCACCAATGGAGCCTGGATTGTTGAGACACTTTTTTTCCAGAAATCTGGCAAGTGGCACAACTCCTGCAATGACTTTCTACTTGCACCCCCATCTTGGGCCAGTAGAAGTGCATGGATAACCCTTGCTTGGTTCTCTTGACCCCAAGGCGACCAGCAAGGAGGACTTCATGCACCAATTGCAGGAGGAAGGGTCTTCCTTGAAGGAGAACCACCAACCTCCTATGGTCTCCTTCAGTAGACTATGTGGACTCACTGTACAGGAGCCCACCTTCCCAATAAATCATATGCTGCACAGGAAGTTCACCCTCAAGCTAGGAGCAGGCCTGTATCCTAAGGCCTTCCAAATATGGGCACTCACATTGGCCCTTACTAAACTCTTCCCTATCAAGCAATACACTTTGGAGTTCAGGATAGTCATGTGGGTTGAGTATTTCAGGCAGCACCTCTTCCTTGTCAGGTTCAGGTGCTTGGCCAACTATCTCTACCTCTGTGGTAGGTGAGTTTGGGGACATATTCCCTTTCCCTCTTTTTTTGATTTTCTAACTTTCTTAGCCTTGGTTTTCCCCTTTGGCTCAGCCTTGGTCTTGGCCAATGCAGCCCTTGTTTGTTAACTTGTGCATGGTCTTTCTGCTGTATCCCCCACACAACCTAAATCTCTAAGGTCATTTCCCAGCAGAACATTTCCAGGGACCTGCCTCTGTACACTCACAGGAATCCTTACTACTGTACCAGAAATCAAAGGACTGCACAGTCTTTAGCTGATTCTGGCGCTCCTCATATAGATTACTACTGTACCATTTATAGTCAGATTAACAGGCATTACTGGGAACTTGAGAGGGTGGGGCATCAGCTACCTTGGTGGGCATCAGGGGAGCTTGGGCAAGCTCCTCTTGGTTGACTAGGGTGGCATCCACCACAGTTCTGCTGGCTCAACTATCCCTAAGGGCTGCAGTGTCTACTTCATTGATTAGCACACTGTCTTTAAAGTAGTGCTTGGTTTTGTCAGGAATCCTAGCATAACCTTCTGAAACTCTTGGCTCCCAGGAACCCAGGGAAACTAAGGCTACCTCAGATTCTATCCCACCCCACTGGGGAAGGCATCTGAGGAGAAGGATGCCCCTGTGATAATGTATTCCTCCACATAGAAGGGGAAGGCCAGACTCTCAGAGGGGATCCCCAAGGTTTTGACCTTACATCTGGTGTCCCCCTTCACATAGTCACTTGCTCCACAAGCCACACAAGATCCACTTGGCCGGTGCACATAGGGAGGTTTATAATACCCAAACTATACTTGGGAGGGTTACTGCCACTACTCTGACTGTTCTCAGGTGACTTACCCTTTTTTAACTTTTTCTGGCCCCTTTAGGAAGAGGATTTTTCAGATCCCCCGCCCTCCTTATCCTTGTCCTTTTGTTCCTCCTACTACTTACTAGAAGCAGGCTTGTCCATATGGGACACTCTCTTTGACACCCATAAATCTGCTGCAATGGCTAACGTCTTAGGATCTATCTCCTTAGAGTCAGCCAAGTGCTGCTTATGCTCAGGGGAACAAGAAGGTGACCTTATATCCTTCTACCCAACCAGTCAAGTTTTTAAAAGAATCAGCAACATAAGCAACCCAAGTATTACCTTCTTTCTTCTTGTATTCTCTGAAACTTTTCAAGTATTGGGCAGGAGCCTTCCCAAACTTTAAAACCAGATTTTGCTTCAGTTTTGCAAAGTCCTTTCTGTCAGCCTTCGACATATCCATAATAGCACTGCCGCCAGAATGGGGTAGTCGACTGAGCAACCATGAAATCTTATCAGAATCGACTACTTCTTGTACCTCACATGCATTCTCAAATGCAGCCAACCAGTCCATGATGTCATTGTTGTCATCATATACACTAAGCAGATCTTTTGGAAATGTTGCATGAGAGGAGAGGTCAGACCCATTACCAGACCCTCTATTGGAACCATTGGATCCCTGCAATCTAGCAAGCTCAAACTGATGGTCCCTGTCCTTCTGCTTACCTGACCTCTCCAAATCCAGCTTAGCCATGCGAAATCCAAGCTCCTTCTGCTTAAACAGCAGCTCTTGCTTCTTGAATTCCAGCATGGTTTCAGCCCCAGAGCCGGTCAATGAGACAGAAGACACATCTTCATCAACATCATCATCCTGGTCTCTCTCTATGGTAGCACTAGTAAACACATTTCTGGTACTTGGGATAGCCCCAGTACCTTCTGTACTATCATAAGAAGGCAAAGCCAGAATTCGCATTTCCTGCCAATCTGTGATCCTTTGAATCATTTCAGATTTAATACCACTGGCTGAGAGGTCCTTTTTGGTACAAATCTTTCTTAGTGTCTCAGACCTAGAGGTACTTAAAGCAAAGTCTGTAATTGCTTCCATAATATAAGATGAGGCAGCTGACTTAGAGTTAACGCTAAACTAAGAACACTGTGTCTCTTGTGTAAGCGTAACCTGGGTACCTTACCAGTGTGCAACACTGGGTATCTCTGAATTTATCCCACTGCTGTACACCAATGTGTTAAGATGGATTTCTAAACTCTGACCTGGTGGGCAGAAATTTAGGAGGCCACCCTCGGTTTGGTGAAACAGGGGAACCTTCTAAACAAGCCAGACCAATATAAGTAGCTTAGCAGGTGGTCAAGACTAAGTCTCAGGAGGGTTGAGAGTTATCGGAAGCCCACACATATGAAAAATATCTATACATTTATTGTCAGTCGGCCCAAATAGACACAAGTAGCTTTAGCAATGTGAAAAACAGTTACCACACAAATCCTTGATCTATACAGTATATATACAACACCTTTCCTAATGCAATTTAGTTACGAGATATAACCACAACCTGTGAAGAGAGGGTTAAGTTAGCATACAAATGCCATTAGGTAATTCTTCAGAGTTTGTTCCCTAACTTTCAAGTCTAACCCTAATAAGAGGGGAGCCTTATGCTCAACAGTACAGTTGTGTGTAAAAATGCACGATCGCGCAGATGAACAAAAAGTGCGTCTTCTTTGTAGGGCTGTAGCAAGTCAGGAAGGGTCTTGAGGCAATAAAGAATAAGTTCCCACTATTCGAGTAGGCCCTGCCCTTGGTGGCAAAGCAGTATTCAAGTGGTGAAAATAGCTAGGGGGCGCAGACTAATCTAGCCAAGTTCAAATACCTTTAAGGGATACTCATGCGTAGAAACACGCAGCTGTGCCAGTGGGGCACCAGTAAGTTATGCTAGTACTCACTGACCCTCGGCACAGTCCGGATCAAACTTCGCCAGTTTAGTTGAGGTTGCTAGTAGGTTCGAGTCCTGCAGTTTTGCGGCGCTCTGATCCTCAGCGGCTGTGGTGGAGAACGATTGTATGTGACAGAACAGTTGCCTTTTCTTAGCTTCCGAAGGAGGTATGAAGAAAATTCTGGTGCAGCTGGCTTCAGGGCACAGGAGAGCAGACCAGTAGGAGAACTATAGTGACCATTACCGGGCACTATAGTGCGGGCAGCGTTATGCACTCTCCTTATTTGGGACCCAGAGGAGCTAGGCCTGTGAAATGTGGCAGGAGAATGCACAGGGCCACATGCAAGCGTTGTATCAGGTTTGCACTGGGGACGGTGGTGGTGCAGCGGGTTAGCCTGAGGTAGAGCTGGACAGTTCGCTGGATGGCCCAGGAACACTTTCGAAGGGGCTGTTGGCTGGGTAAGCAGGGGGCACCAAGAGTAGTTGTTCCCACTACTCCAGAGTGGTGAAGCGCTTTTGCAGGCCTTCTTGATTGGTGAAGAATGCAGGGGTCCGACGGGACAGCAGAGGGCAAAGGGTGCCAAAACGTTCTAAATCATCTCCGGCGGTTTCACAAGTCAGTTTCTTTGTGTAGGAGACTTAGCTCCTTCTGTAGTTTGGTGAAAACACAGGTGATCGACCTGGAATGGCTGCAGAGCCACTTCTCTTTTCTAAGATTAGCTTTGCGCCAAAATCACAGACTTCCAATAGAAGATCTGCTCTCTTGCAGGCATCCCAGACGTAGACCAATCACAGCCCAGGGTGCTCTCAGTCATTCAGGCACTACAGACATCCTGGCACCAGTAGTGTGGATTGGGACTAGACAGTCTCAGCCCTCTACCTGGGCACACATTTATCACCGGCAGAAGTCTGCGAAAGAGATTGTTTTTGTGCGAGAAAGCATGCTCAAATAAGGAAAACCCGGGTTACTCGACCTGGGTGAAGACAAGGGACACAATTTCCCTGGGACAGAACAAAGGAGTTTGTGGCTCTGCTATTTTCGGACCTGGCCACAGTCTTGAGACAAACGCGGTAAACACAGTTTGACTGAATAAAAAAGGTAAATCATTATGAAAGTAACTGCTGCCACCAGCTCGTCCCAGGCACACCCGTACAATCACCAAAAAATCCTTTGAGGATGTCTAGGGCCATAAAACAAAAAGGGACCCCAGCACACGGTACTGGAAGGTACATTGTACACTGTTAAAAAGTTACCAAGAAATGGCAACATAGTCAAAGACTAAGGAAGCCCAGGGGAGTTCAGCTAAAGGCTGGGCTCCACTGGAAAAAGTCAGGTTAGGATAGCCACACAAAAGCAAAACGTTTGGGAGGTTCATAAATGGAGGCAAAATTGCACATAAATGAAATCTTTCCTAACACCGGTGGAGTTGGAGGAAACCGATAGTGGCCCGACTGTGTTAAAACTCAGAGCTGCAGAGGCAACATTTGTGTAAAAGAAAAGATTATAGACAAAGGTCTTTTGTGAACAACCGAGGTATTAAGGTTAGAGTGGGCCAGCGCCGCGTGGGTTATCATTCAAATAACAAAGACCCCGCTCCCAAACAAGGAGGATATGTTGAGTTGAGAAAACCACATGAACCAAGAGTCATTAGGGGAGGCCAGCGAGAGATGTCAACGTGGTCAAACAGGGGTCGAGTCAAAACCCCTTGTACAGCCGAAAGTCTCTGACACGTTCTGATTTGAAAAGCTAAGTGAACTGCATTGTGGTGACAAACGTGAACACGACTGAGGGATGTCCGCAGTGAGCTGTTAGTCTGAGCCGACTGAGGGAGGATGACATGAAGGGGATCAGAGCTGGGGTTTGGGGGATCCTCGGGTGAAGAGTAATCGCCCAACATGAAGAATAATAGAAGGAACTTTTGTTTGTTGTCTGTAATACATCATGACCTCTGAGGCAAGTGACTTTGAATAAAACAGACTTGGGCACAGAAGGCCCTGATATTGAGGAAAAGGAACTGTAACCTTGGGCCAGAGAAGCCTAGGAGTGTCATGTGCTCGAGAGTCCCGCCATTGTCCCGTGCTTCCAATGTGAGGAAGAGAGACCCTGACCATAACATCCTGACTTGTCATTTTGTGAACACTTTTTTCTTTTCTTTTGAACATTATCCCACACTATTTTGTAGCATAGCAGTAAGGATTGGCAATAGTTTATTTTTAGTATAGGCCCTTTTTATTTGACTAGACTCCACTTGGACGGTATTATTATTATTTGATGGTGTAGCTTGCTCCCATCTTAAATCTAGGTTTAGACTAGGCTTTTTTCCACCCTACCTATACAGTTTAATAAACACCCTTGAACTGTGATCACTTGTGTCTGCCTTACTTTGATACCATGTCTTCCTTACAATATTCATAAAGAATTGACCATGAATGACCCTGATTCCAGATTTACTCTGAGCAAGTTGGGAGTAGATCAGGTTTACTCACAGTAACTGTTGTAAGTTTAATATCCCTTTCCAGGAGTTACATGGAGTCATTTCTTGGTGAACAGAATAGTCGTCTCAAGGAGTAAGTTAGAGTTACACCGAGTAATTTCTTTGTGAATTGAAAAGCCCTTCGAAGAACTGAATCAAGAGTAAGTCCGAGTTAATTGTAGCAATTTCCATTTGAATTGAACAACCGTTTCTAAGAGTAGGTCAAGAGTAAGACAGAATAACTTCTTTGTGAATTGAATAGCCCTTTTCAGGAGTAAGTCAAAGGTAAGTGGAGTTACTTGAAGTAACATCTTTGTGAATTGAATAGCCCTCTCAAGGAGTAAGGGTTATTCATAGTAACCTTTTGTGGACCGAATAGCCCTCTCCAGGAGTAGGTCCAGGTTAACTCAGAATTGCTCATAGTAACTTAATCGTGGACTGAATAGCTCAGTCCAGGAGCCAGTCAAAGTTAGCCTTATCGAGTAGCCTTATCCAGGGCACGAGTAAATCAATGCCAAGTCAGAGTTACTTGAAGCAACTTCTTAGTGAATAGCCCTCTCTAGGAGTAAGTGATGGTTACTCGTAGTAATTTATTTCTAAACTGAATAACTCTCTACAGGAGTAAGTCAGGGGTAAATCAGAGTGACTTGTAGTAAGTTCTTTGTGAATCAGCCCCTGTGAATTGTATGCACACAGCCTTCACACTGCAAGATTGAAATATTCACTGGCGAACACACCTGGGAAAAGATGTGCATAACGATGGCACCAACTTGACGTGCTCCAAATGGAATGTTGGCTGTAACACAATACATGCCTTTGTGTACATCATGTACTGGTTCTATGTGATATTTCTGCATTTTGAAGGCCGCATACAAAAAGGACAGATTTTCTGCATCTTCAAATGTGAAAATATCACATCTCTGGGGACTCTCCCACAACCCCTCAGGAATCCGATCCCCCACCCAACCCTCTCCTATGCTTGCAGGACTTTAAATTGGGGTCTTTCAACCTCGTGCCACCCTTTCCTTCCCCACCGCCTCCCTTCTACTGCCAAAGCATTCACCTGCAACCCCCACACCACAGACACAAAAACACATAAACACACTCACATTTACACGCTACCTGCCCCTCCCCTTTCTTACCCCATCACAAACATTCCTCTGGCTTCCCCACACAGACACATACACAAAAACACTTACCTGGGATGCCCGCAACTTCCCTCTTCCAGACTTCCGCACCGGTCGGCCCTTGCACGCACTCTTGTGCGTTCAGGAGCGTGACAGTTCAGTTTAGAAATAGCGCTTGGAGCAGCCTCCGAGCAGGCTTTCTAAATCAATCTTCTTTTACTTTGCTTAAAATCATAAGATATTTTCACTTAGAACGATGTATTTACTACTTGTGAAGGATTAACAATAGAGAAATGGCCCTTTCAACTTGAGATGGGTAGAAGAGTGCGGTTCAGTGATGACCAACCTTCAGGAATATTGTGCTAAGCCCTGAGGAACAAAGGGCTGAGGACTTCACTGTTTGGCTGTGGCGAGTGTCTCTATCAGGAAGAGAGGAGAAGTAGAGACTGAGGTGCGTGTGCCTGTACCTTTAATAACTGACCAAGTCACCTGACCCAGGTCACCTGGTACAAAAGGCACCCTCTGACGCCCTTGCGGCGCTAAGCCCTGAGGACCAAAGGGCTGAGGACTTCACTGTTTGGCTGTGGCGAGTGTCTCTATCAGGAAGAGAAGAGAAGTAGAGACTGAGGTGCGTGTGCCTGTACCTTTAATAACTCACAAAGTCACCTGACCCAGGTCACCTTGTACAAAAGGCTGCCTCTGCCGCCCTTGCGGCGCTAAGCCCTGAGGACCAAAGGGCTGAGGACTTCACTGTTTGGCTGTGGCGAGTGTCTCTATCAGGAAGAGAAGAGAAGTAGAGACTGAGGTGCGTGTGCCTGTACCTTTATTAACTGACCAAGTCACCTGACCCAGGACACCTGGTACAAAAGGCCGCCTCTGACGCCCTTGCGGCGCTAAGCCCTGAGGACCAAAGGGCTGAGGACTTCACTGTTTGGCTGTTTGGCGAGTGTCTCTATCAGGAAGAGAAGAGAAGTAGAGACTGAGGTGCGTGTGCCTGTACCTTTAATAACCAAACAAGTCACCTGACCCAGGTCACCTGGTACAAAAGGCTGCCTCTGACGCCCTTGCGGCTCTAAGCCCTGAGGACCAAAGGGCTGAGGACTTCACTGTTTGGCTGTGGCGAGTGTCTATCAGGAAGAGAGGAGAAGTAGAGACTGAGGTGCGTGTGCATGTACCTTTAATAACTGACCAAGTCACCTGACCCAGGTCACCTGGTACAAAAGGCCGCCTCTGACGCCCTTGCGGCGCTAAGCCCTGAGGACCAAAGGGCTGAGGACTTCACTGTTTGGCTGTGGCGAGTGTCTCTATCAGGAAGAGAGGAGAAGTAGAGACTGAGGTGCGTGTGCCTGTACCTTTAATAACTGACCAAGTCACCTGACCCAGGACACCTGGTACAAAAGGCCGCCTCTGACGCCCTTGCGGCGCTAAGCCCTGAGGACCAAAGGGCTGAGGACTTCACTGTTTGGCTGTGGCGAGTGTCTCTATCAGGAAGAGAAGAGAAGAGAAGTAGAGACTGAGGTGCGTGTGCCTGTACCTTTAATAACTGAACAAGTCACCTGACCCAGGTCACCTGGTACAAAAGGCCGCCTCTGATGCCCTTGCGGCGCTAAGCCCTGAGGACCAAAGGGCTGAGGACTTCACTGTTTGGTTGTGGCGAGTGTCTCTATCAGGAAGAGAGGAGAAGTAGAGACTGAGGTGCGTGTGCCTGTACCTTTAATAACTGACCAAGTCACCTGACCCAGGACACCTGGTACAAAAAGCCGCCTCTGACGCCCTTGCGGCGCTAAGCCCTGAGGACCAAAGGGCTGAGGACTTCACTGTTTGGCTGTGGCGAGTGTCTCTATCAGGAAGAGAGGAGAAGTAGAGACTGAGGTGCGTGTGCCTGTACCTTTAATAACTGACCAAGTCACCTGACCCAGGACACCTGGTACAAAAGGCCGCCTCTGACGCCCTTGCGGCGCTAAACCCTGAGGACCAAAGGGCTGAGGACTTCACTGTTTGGCTGTGGCGAGTGTCTCTATCAGGAAGAGAGGAGAAGTAGAGACTGAGGTGCGTGTGCCTGTACCTTTAATAACTGACCAAGTCACCTGACCCAGGACACCTGGTACAAAAGGCCGCCTCTGACGCCCTTGCGGCACTAAGCCCTGAGGACCAAAGGGCTGAGGACTTCACTCTTTGGCTGCGGCGAGTGTCTCTATCAGGAAGAGAAGAGAAGTAGAGACTGAGGTGCGTGTGCCTGTACCTTTAATAACTGACCAAGTCACCTGACCCAGGACACCTGGTACAAAAGGCCGCCTCTGACGCCCTTGCGGCGCTAAGCCCTGAGGACCAAAGAGCTGAGGACTTCACTGTTTGGCTGTTTGGCGAGTGTCTCTATCAGGAAGTGAAGAGAAGTAGAGACTGAGGTGCGTGTGCCTGTACCTTTAATAACTCACCAAGTCACCTGACCCAGGTCACCTGGTACAAAAGGCCGCCTCTGACGCCCTTGCGGCGCTAAGCCCTGAGGACCAAAGGGCTGAGGACTTCACTGTTTGGCTGTTGCGAGTGTCTCTATCAGGAAGAGAGGAGAAGTAGAGACTGAGGTGCGTGTGCCTGTACCTTTAATAACTGACCAAGTCACCTGACCCAGGACACCTGGTACAAAAGGCCGCCTCTGACGCCCTTGCGGCGCTAAGCCCCGAGGACCAAAGGGCTGAGGACTTCACTCTTTGGCTGTGGCGAGTGTCTCTATCAGGAAGAGAAGAGAAGAGAAGTAGAGACTGAGGTGCGTGTGCCTGTACCTTTAATAACTGACCAAGTCACCTGACCCAGGACACCTGGTACAAAAGGCCGCATCTGTCGCCCTTGCGGCGCTAAGCCCTGAGGACCAAAGGGCTGAGGACTTCACTGTTTGGCTGTTTGGCGAGTGTCTCTATCAGGAAGAGAAGAGAAGTAGAGACTGAGGTGCGTGTGCCTGTACCTTTAATAACTCACCAAGTCACCTGACCCAGGTCACCTGGTAGAAAAGGCCGCCGCTGACGCCCTTGCGGCGCTAAGCCCTGAGGACCAAAGGGCTGAGGACTTCACTGTTTGGCTGTTTGGCAAGTGTCTCTATCAGGAAGAGAAGAGAAGTAGAGACTGAGGTGCGTGTGCCTGTACCTTTAATAACTCACCAAGTCACCTGACCCAGGTCACATGGTACAAAAGGCCGCCTCTGACGCCCTTGCTGCGCTAAGCCCTGAGGACCAAAGGGCTGAGGACTTCATTGTTTGGCTGTGGCGAGTGTCTCTATCAGGAAGAGAGGAGAAGTAGAGACTGAGGTGCGTGTGCCTGTACCTTTAATAACTGACCAAGTCACCTGACCCAGGACACCTGGTACAAAAGGCCGCCTCTGACGCCCTTGCGGCGCTAAGCCCTGAGGACCAAAGGGCTGAGGACTTCACTGTTTGGCTGTGGCGAGTGTCTCTATCAGGAAGAGAGGAGAAGTAGAGACTGAGGTGCGTGTGCCTGTACCTTTAATAACTGACCAAGTCACCGACCCAGGACACCTGGTACAAAAGGCCGCCTCTGACGCCCTTGCGGCGCTAAGCCCTGAGGACCAAAGGGCTGAGGACTTCACTGTTTGGCTGTGGCGAGTGTCTCTATCAGGAAGAGAGGAGAAGTAGAGACTGAGGTGCGTGTGCCTGTACCTTTAATAACTGACCAAGTCACCTGACCCAGGACACCTGGTACAAAAGGCCGCCTCTGACGCCCTTGCGGCGCTAAGCCCTGAGGACCAAAGGGCTGAGGACTTCACTATTTGGCTGCGGCGAGTGTCTCTATCAGGAAGAGAAGAGAAGAGAAGTAGAGACTGAGGTGCGTGTGCCTGTACCTTTAATAACTGACCAAGTAACCTGACCCAGGACCCCTGGTACAAAAGGCCGCCTCTGACGCCCTTGAGGCGCTAAGCCCGGAGGACCAAAGGGCTGAGGACTTCACTGTTTGGCTGTTTGGCGAGTGTCTCTATCAGGAAGAGAAGAGAAGTAGAGACTGAGGTGCGTGTGCCTGTACCTTTAATAACTCACCAAGTCACCTGACCCAGGTCACCTGGTACAAAAGGCCGCCTCTGACGCCCTTGCGGCGCTAAGCCCTGAGGACCAAAGGGCTGAGGACTTCACTGTTTGGCTGTTGCGAGTGTCTCTATCAGGAAGAGAGGAGAAGTAGAGACTGAGGTGCGTGTGCCTGTACCTTTAATAACTGACCAAGTCACCTGACCCAGGACACCTGGTACAAAAGGCCGCCTCTGACGCCCTTGCGGCGCTAAGCCCTGAGGACCAAAGGGCTGAGGACTTCACTCTTTGGCTGTGGCGAGTGTCTCTATCAGGAAGAGAAGAGAAGAGAAGTAGAGACTGAGGTGCGTGTGCCTGTACCTTTAATAACTGACCAAGTCACCTGACCCAGGACACCTGGTACAAAAGGCCGCCTCTGACGCCCTTGCGGCGCTAAGCCCTGAGGACCAAAGGGCTGAGGACTTCACTCTTTGGCTGTGGCGAGTGTCTCTATCAGGAAGAGAAGAGAAGAGAAGTAGAGACTGAGGTGCGTGTGCCTGTACCTTTAATAACTGACCAAGTCACCTGACCCAGGACACCTGGTACAAAAGGCCGCATCTGACGCCCTTGCGGCGCTAAGCCCTGAGGACCAAAGGGCTGAGGACTTCACTGTTTGGCTGTTTGGCGAGTGTCTCTATCAGGAAGAGAAGAGAAGTAGAGACTGAGGTGCGTGTGCCTGTACCTTTAATAACTCACCAAATCACCTGACCCAGGTCACCTGGTACAAAAGGCCGCCTCTGACGCCCTTGCGGCGCTAAGCCCTGAGGACCAAAGGGCTGAGGACTTCACTGTTTGGCTGTTTGGCGAGTGTCTCTATCAGGAAGAGAAGAGAAGTAGAGACTGAGGTGCGTGTGCCTGTACCTTTAATAACTCACCAAGTCACCTGACCCAGGTCACCTGGTACAAAAGGCTGCCTCTGACGCCCTTGCGGCGCTAAGCCCTGAGGACCAAAGGGCTGAGGACTTCACTGTTTGGCTGTGGCGAGTGTCTCTATCAGGAAGAGAAGAGAAGAGAAGAGAAGTAGAGACTGAGGTGCGTGTGCCTGTACCTTTAATAACTCACCAAGTCACCTGACCCAGGTCACCTGGTACAAAAGGCCGCCTCTGACGCCCTTGCGGCGCTAAGCCCTGAGGACCAAAGGGCTGAGGACTTCACTGTTTGGCTGTGGCGAGTGTCTCTATCAGGAAGAGAAGAGAAGAGAAGAGAAGTAGAGACTGAGGTGCGTGTGCCTGTACCTTTAATAACTGACCAAGTCACCTGACCCAGGTCACCTGGTACAAAAGGCACCCTCTGACGCCCTTGCGGCGCTAAGCCCTGAGGACCAAAGGGCTGAGGACTTCACTGTTTGGCTGTGGCGAGTGTCTCTATCAGGAAGAGAAGAGAAGTAGAGACTGAGGTGCGTGTGCCTGTACCTTTAATAACTCACAAAGTCACCTGACCCAGGTCACCTTGTACAAAAGGCTGCCTCTGCCGCCCTTGCGGCGCTAAGCCCTGAGGACCAAAGGGCTGAGGACTTCACTGTTTGGCTGTGGCGAGTGTCTCTATCAGGAAGAGAAGAGAAGTAGAGACTGAGGTGCGTGTGCCTGTACCTTTATTAACTGACCAAGTCACCTGACCCAGGACACCTGGTACAAAAGGCCGCCTCTGACGCCCTTGCGGCGCTAAGCCCTGAGGACCAAAGGGCTGAGGACTTCACTGTTTGGCTGTTTGGCGAGTGTCTCTATCAGGAAGAGAAGAGAAGTAGAGACTGAGGTGCGTGTGCCTGTACCTTTAATAACCAAACAAGTCACCTGACCCAGGTCACCTGGTACAAAAGGCTGCCTCTGACGCCCTTGCGGCTCTAAGCCCTGAGGACCAAAGGTCTGAGGACTTCACTGTTTGGCTGTGGCGAGTGTCTATCAGGAAGAGAGGAGAAGTAGAGACTGAGGTGCGTGTGCATGTACCTTTAATAACTGACCAAGTCACCTGACCCAGGTCACCTGGTACAAAAGGCCGCCTCTGACGCCCTTGCGGCGCTAAGCCCTGAGGACCAAAGGGCTGAGGACTTCACTGTTTGGCTGTGGCGAGTGTCTCTATCAGGAAGAGAGGAGAAGTAGAGACTGAGGTGCGTGTGCCTGTACCTTTAATAACTGACCAAGTCACCTGACCCAGGACACCTGGTACAAAAGGCCGCCTCTGACGCCCTTGCGGCGCTAAGCCCTGAGGACCAAAGGGCTGAGGACTTCACTGTTTGGCTGTGGCGAGTGTCTCTATCAGGAAGAGAAGAGAAGAGAAGTAGAGACTGAGGTGCGTGTGCCTGTACCTTTAATAACTGAACAAGTCACCTGACCCAGGTCACCTGGTACAAAAGGCCGCCTCTGATGCCCTTGCGGCGCTAAGCCCTGAGGACCAAAGGGCTGAGGACTTCACTGTTTGGTTGTGGCGAGTGTCTCTATCAGGAAGAGAGGAGAAGTAGAGACTGAGGTGCGTGTGCCTGTACCTTTAATAACTGACCAAGTCACCTGACCCAGGACACCTGGTACAAAAAGCCGCCTCTGACGCCCTTGCGGCGCTAAGCCCTGAGGACCAAAGGGCTGAGGACTTCACTGTTTGGCTGTGGCGAGTGTCTCTATCAGGAAGAGAGGAGAAGTAGAGACTGAGGTGCGTGTGCCTGTACCTTTAATAACTGACCAAGTCACCTGACCCAGGACACCTGGTACAAAAGGCCGCCTCTGACGCCCTTGCGGCGCTAAACCCTGAGGACCAAAGGGCTGAGGACTTCACTGTTTGGCTGTGGCGAGTGTCTCTATCAGGAAGAGAGGAGAAGTAGAGACTGAGGTGCGTGTGCCTGTACCTTTAATAACTGACCAAGTCACCTGACCCAGGACACCTGGTACAAAAGGCCGCCTCTGACGCCCTTGCGGCACTAAGCCCTGAGGACCAAAGGGCTGAGGACTTCACTCTTTGGCTGCGGCGAGTGTCTCTATCAGGAAGAGAAGAGAAGTAGAGACTGAGGTGCGTGTGCCTGTACCTTTAATAACTGACCAAGTCACCTGACCCAGGACACCTGGTACAAAAGGCCGCCTCTGACGCCCTTGCGGCGCTAAGCCCTGAGGACCAAAGAGCTGAGGACTTCACTGTTTGGCTGTTTGGCGAGTGTCTCTATCAGGAAGTGAAGAGAAGTAGAGACTGAGGTGCGTGTGCCTGTACCTTTAATAACTCACCAAGTCACCTGACCCAGGTCACCTGGTACAAAAGGCCGCCTCTGACGCCCTTGCGGCGCTAAGCCCTGAGGACCAAAGGGCTGAGGACTTCACTGTTTGGCTGTTGCGAGTGTCTCTATCAGGAAGAGAGGAGAAGTAGAGACTGAGGTGCGTGTGCCTGTACCTTTAATAACTGACCAAGTCACCTGACCCAGGACACCTGGTACAAAAGGCCGCCTCTGACGCCCTTGCGGCGCTAAGCCCCGAGGACCAAAGGGCTGAGGACTTCACTCTTTGGCTGTGGCGAGTGTCTCTATCAGGAAGAGAAGAGAAGAGAAGTAGAGACTGAGGTGCGTGTGCCTGTACCTTTAATAACTGACCAAGTCACCTGACCCAGGACACCTGGTACAAAAGGCCGCATCTGTCGCCCTTGCGGCGCTAAGCCCTGAGGACCAAAGGGCTGAGGACTTCACTGTTTGGCTGTTTGGCGAGTGTCTCTATCAGGAAGAGAAGAGAAGTAGAGACTGAGGTGCGTGTGCCTGTACCTTTAATAACTCACCAAGTCACCTGACCCAGGTCACCTGGTAGAAAAGGCCGCCGCTGACGCCCTTGCGGCGCTAAGCCCTGAGGACCAAAGGGCTGAGGACTTCACTGTTTGGCTGTTTGGCAAGTGTCTCTATCAGGAAGAGAAGAGAAGTAGAGACTGAGGTGCGTGTGCCTGTACCTTTAATAACTCACCAAGTCACCTGACCCAGGTCACATGGTACAAAAGGCCGCCTCTGACGCCCTTGCTGCGCTAAGCCCTGAGGACCAAAGGGCTGAGGACTTCATTGTTTGGCTGTGGCGAGTGTCTCTATCAGGAAGAGAGGAGAAGTAGAGACTGAGGTGCGTGTGCCTGTACCTTTAATAACTGACCAAGTCACCTGACCCAGGACACCTGGTACAAAAGGCCGCCTCTGACGCCCTTGCGGCGCTAAGCCCTGAGGACCAAAGGGCTGAGGACTTCACTGTTTGGCTGTGGCGAGTGTCTCTATCAGGAAGAGAGGAGAAGTAGAGACTGAGGTGCGTGTGCCTGTACCTTTAATAACTGACCAAGTCACCGACCCAGGACACCTGGTACAAAAGGCCGCCTCTGACGCCCTTGCGGCGCTAAGCCCTGAGGACCAAAGGGCTGAGGACTTCACTGTTTGGCTGTGGCGAGTGTCTCTATCAGGAAGAGAGGAGAAGTAGAGACTGAGGTGCGTGTGCCTGTACCTTTAATAACTGACCAAGTCACCTGACCCAGGACACCTGGTACAAAAGGCCGCCTCTGACGCCCTTGCGGCGCTAAGCCCTGAGGACCAAAGGGCTGAGGACTTCACTATTTGGCTGCGGCGAGTGTCTCTATCAGGAAGAGAAGAGAAGAGAAGTAGAGACTGAGGTGCGTGTGCCTGTACCTTTAATAACTGACCAAGTAACCTGACCCAGGACCCCTGGTACAAAAGGCCGCCTCTGACGCCCTTGAGGCGCTAAGCCCGGAGGACCAAAGGGCTGAGGACTTCACTGTTTGGCTGTTTGGCGAGTGTCTCTATCAGGAAGAGAAGAGAAGTAGAGACTGAGGTGCGTGTGCCTGTACCTTTAATAACTCACCAAGTCACCTGACCCAGGTCACCTGGTACAAAAGGCCGCCTCTGACGCCCTTGCGGCGCTAAGCCCTGAGGACCAAAGGGCTGAGGACTTCACTGTTTGGCTGTTGCGAGTGTCTCTATCAGGAAGAGAGGAGAAGTAGAGACTGAGGTGCGTGTGCCTGTACCTTTAATAACTGACCAAGTCACCTGACCCAGGACACCTGGTACAAAAGGCCGCCTCTGACGCCCTTGCGGCGCTAAGCCCTGAGGACCAAAGGGCTGAGGACTTCACTCTTTGGCTGTGGCGAGTGTCTCTATCAGGAAGAGAAGAGAAGAGAAGTAGAGACTGAGGTGCGTGTGCCTGTACCTTTAATAACTGACCAAGTCACCTGACCCAGGACACCTGGTACAAAAGGCCGCCTCTGACGCCCTTGCGGCGCTAAGCCCTGAGGACCAAAGGGCTGAGGACTTCACTCTTTGGCTGTGGCGAGTGTCTCTATCAGGAAGAGAAGAGAAGAGAAGTAGAGACTGAGGTGCGTGTGCCTGTACCTTTAATAACTGACCAAGTCACCTGACCCAGGACACCTGGTACAAAAGGCCGCATCTGACGCCCTTGCGGCGCTAAGCCCTGAGGACCAAAGGGCTGAGGACTTCACTGTTTGGCTGTTTGGCGAGTGTCTCTATCAGGAAGAGAAGAGAAGTAGAGACTGAGGTGCGTGTGCCTGTACCTTTAATAACTCACCAAATCACCTGACCCAGGTCACCTGGTACAAAAGGCCGCCTCTGACGCCCTTGCGGCGCTAAGCCCTGAGGACCAAAGGGCTGAGGACTTCACTGTTTGGCTGTTTGGCGAGTGTCTCTATCAGGAAGAGAAGAGAAGTAGAGACTGAGGTGCGTGTGCCTGTACCTTTAATAACTCACCAAGTCACCTGACCCAGGTCACCTGGTACAAAAGGCTGCCTCTGACGCCCTTGCGGCGCTAAGCCCTGAGGACCAAAGGGCTGAGGACTTCACTGTTTGGCTGTGGCGAGTGTCTCTATCAGGAAGAGAAGAGAAGAGAAGAGAAGTAGAGACTGAGGTGCGTGTGCCTGTACCTTTAATAACTCACCAAGTCACCTGACCCAGGTCACCTGGTACAAAAGGCCGCCTCTGACGCCCTTGCGGCGCTAAGCCCTGAGGACCAAAGGGCTGAGGACTTCACTGTTTGGCTGTGGCGAGTGTCTCTATCAGGAAGAGAAGAGAAGTAGAGACTGAGGTGCGTGTGCCTGTACCTTTAATAACTGAACAAGTCACCTGACCCAGGTCACCTGGTACAAAAGGCTGCCTCTGACGCCCTTGCGGCGCTAAGCCCTGAGGACCAAAGGGCTGAGGACTTCACTCTTTGGCTGCGGCGAGTGTCTCTATCAGGAAGAGAAGAGAAGTAGAGACTGAGGTGCGTGTGCCTGTACCGTTAATAACTGACCAAGTCACCTGACCGAGGACACCTGGTACAAAAGGCTGCCTCTGACGCCCTTGCGGCGCTAAGCCCGGAGGACCAAAGGGCTGAGGACTTCACTGTTTGGCTGTTTGGCGAGTGTCTCTATCAGGAAGAGAAGAGAAGTAGAGACTGAGGTGCGTGTGCCTGTACCTTTAATAACTCACCAAGTCACCTGACCCAGGTCACCTGGTACAAAAGGCCGCCTCTGACGCCCTTGCGGCGATAAGCCCTGAGGACCAAAGGGCTGAGGACTTCACTGTTTGGCTGTTGCGAGTGTCTCTATCAGGAAGAGAGGAGAAGTAGAGACTGAGGTGCGTGTGCCTGTACCTTTAATAACTGACCAAGTCACCTGACCCAGGACACCTGGTACAAAAGGCCGCCTCTGACGCCCTTGCGGCGCTAAGCCCTGAGGACCAAAGGGCTGAGGACTTCACTCTTTGGCTGTAGCGAGTGTCTCTATCAGGAAGAGAAGAGAAGAGAAGTAGAGACTGAGGTGCGTGTACCTGTACCTTTAATAACTGACCAAGTCACCTGACCCAGGACACCTGGTACAAAAGGCCGCATCTGACGCCCTTGCGGCGCTAAGCCCTGAGGACCAAAGGGCTGAGGACTTCACTGTTTGGCTGTTTGGCGAGTGTCTCTATCAGGAAGAGAGGAGAAGTAGAGACTGAGGTGCGTGTGCCTGTACCTTTAATAACTGACCAAGTCACCTGACCCAGGACACCTGGTACAAAAGGCCGCCTCTGACGCCCTTGCGGTGCTAAGCCCTGAGGACCAAAGGGCTGAGGACTTCACTGTTTGGCTGTGGCGAGTGTCTCTATCAGGAAGAGAGGAGAAGTAGAGACTGAGGTGCGTGTGCCTGTACCTTTAATAACTGACCAAGTCACCGACCCAGGACACCTGGTACAAAAGGCCGCCTCTGACGCCCTTGCGGCGCTAAGCCCTGAGGACCAAAGGGCTGAGGACTTCACTGTTTGGCTGTGGCGAGTGTCTCTATCAGGAAGAGAGGAGAAGTAGAGACTGAGGTGCGTGTGCCTGTACCTTTAATAACTGACCAAGTCACTTGACCCAGGACACCTGGTACAAAAGGCCGCCTCTGACGCCCTTGCGGCGCTAAGCCCTGAGGACCAAAGGGCTGAGGACTTCACTCTTTAGCTGCGGCGAGTGTCTCTATCAGGAAGAGAAGAAAAGTAGAGACTGAGGTGCGTGTGCCTGTACCTTTAATAACTGACCAAGTCACCTGACCCAGGACACCTGGTACAAAAGGCCGCCTCTGACGCCCTTGTGGCGCTAAGCCCGGAGGACCAAAGGGCTGAGGACTTCACTGTTTGGCTGTTTGGCGAGTGTCTCTATCAGGAAGAGAAGAGAAGTAGAGACTGAGGTGCGTGTGCCTGTACCTTTAATAACTCACCAAGTCACCTGACCCAGGTCACCTGGTACAAAAGGCCGCCTCTGACGCCCTTGCGGCGCTAAGCCCTGAGGACCAAAGGGCTGAGGACTTCACTGTTTGGCTGTTGCGAGTGTCTCTATCAGGAAGAGAGGAGAAGTAGAGACTGAGGTGCGTGTGCCTGTACCTTTAATAACTGACCAAGTCACCTGACCCAGGACACCTGTTACAAAAGGCCGCCTCTGACGCCCTTGCGGTGCTAAGCCCTGAGGACCAAAGGGCTGAGGACTTCACTCTTTGGCTGTGGCGAGTGTCTCTATAAGGAAGAGAAGAGAAGAGAAGTAGAGACTGAGGTGCGTGTGCCTGTACCTTTAATAACTGACCAAGTCACCTGAGCCAGGACACCTGGTACAAAAGGCCGCATCTGACGCCCTTGCGGCGCTAAGCCCTGAGGACCAAAGGGCTGAGGACTTCACTGTTTGGCTGTTTGGCGAGTGTCTCTATCAGGAAGAGAAGAGAAGTAGAGACTGAGGTGCGTGTGCCTGTACCTTTAATAACTCACCAAGTCACCTGACCCAGGTCACCTGGTACAAAAGGCCGCCTCTGACGCCCTTGCGGCGCTAAGCCCTGAGGACCAAAGGGCTGAGGACTTCACTGTTTGGCTGTTTGGCGAGTGTCTCTATCAGGAAGAGAGGAGAAGTAGAGACTGAGGTGCGTGTGCCTGTACCTTTAATAACTGACCAAGTCACCTGACCCAGGTCACATGGTACAAAAGGCCGCCTCTGACGCCCTTGCGGCGCTAAGCCCTGAGGACCAAAGGGCTGAGGACTTCACTGTTTGGCTGTGGCGAGTGTCTCTATCAGGAAGAGAGGAGAAGTAGAGACTGAGGTGCGTGTGCCTGTACCTTTAATAACTCACCAAGTCACCTGACCCAGGTCACCTGGTACAAAAGGCCGCCTCTGACGCCTTTGCGGCGCTAAGCCCTGAGGACCAAAGGGCTGAGGACTTCACTCTTTGGCTGCGGCGAGTGTCTCTATCAGGAAGAGAAGTAGAGACTGAGGTGCGTGTGCCTGTACCTTTAATAACTGACCAAGTCACCTGACCCAGGTCACCTGGTACAAAAGGCCGCCTCTGACGCCCTTGCGGCGCTAAGCCCTGAGGACCAAAGGGCTGAGGACTTCACTGTTTGGCTGTGGCGAGTGTCTCTATCAGGAAGAGAGGAGAAGTAGAGACTGAGGTGCGTGTGCCTGTACCTTTAATAACTTACCAAGTCACCTGACCCAGGTCACCTGGTAGAAAAGGCCGCCTCTGACGCCCTTGCGGCGCTAAGCCCTGAGGACCAAAGGGCTGAGGACTTCACTGTTTGGCTGTGGCGAGTGTCTCTATCAGGAAGAGAGGAGAAGTAGAGACTGAGGTGCGTGTGCCTGTACCTTTAATAACTGACCAAGTCACCTGACCCAGGACACCTGGTACAAAAGGCTGCCTCTGACGCCCTTGCGGCGCTAAGCCCTGAGGACCAAAGGGCTGAGGACTTCACTCTTTGGCTGCGGCGAGTGTCTCTATCAGGAAGAGAAGAGAAGAGAAGTAGAGACTGAGGTGCGTGTGCCTGTACCTTTAATAACTGACCAAGTAACCTGACCCAGGACACCTGGTACAAAAGGCCGCCTCTGACGCCCTTGCGGCGCTAAGCCCGGAGGACCAAAGGGCTGAGGACTTCACTGTTTGGCTGTTTGGCGAGTGTCTCTATCAGGAAGAGAAGAGAAGTAGAGACTGAGGTGCGTGTGCCTGTACCTTTAATAACTCACCAAGTCACCTGACCCAGGTCACCTGGTACAAAAGGCCGCCTCTGACGCCCTTGCGGCGCTAAGCCCTGAGGACCAAAGGGCTGAGGACTTCACTGTTTGGCTGTTGCGAGTGTCTCTATCAGGAAGAGAGGAGAAGTAGAGACTGAGGTGCGTGTGCCTGTACCTTTAATAACTGACCAAGTCACCTGACCCAGGACACCTGGTACAAAAGGCCGCCTCTGACGCCCTTGCGGCGCTAAGCCCTGAGGACCAAAGGGCTGAGGACTTCACTCTTTGGCTGTGGCGAGTGTCTCTATCAGGAAGAGAAGAGAAGAGAAGTAGAGACTGAGGTGCGTATGCCTGTACCTTTAATAACTGACCAAGTCACCTGACCCAGGACACCTGGTACAAAAGGCCGCCTCTGACGCCCTTGCGGCGCTAAGCCCTGAGGACCAAAGGGCTGAGGACTTCACTCTTTGGCTGTGGCGAGTGTCTCTATCAGGAAGAGAAGAGAAGAGAAGTAGAGACTGAGGTGCGTGTGCCTGTACCTTCAATAACTGACCAAGTCACCTGAGCCAGGACACCTGGTACAAAAGGCCGCATCTGACGCCCTTGCGGCGCTAAGCCCTGAGGACCAAAGGGCTGAGGACTTCACTGTTTGGCTGTTTGGCGAGTGTCTCTATCAGGAAGAGAAGAGAAGTAGAGACTGAGGTGCGTGTGCCTGTACCTTTAATAACTCACCAAGTCACCTGACCCAGGTCACCTGGTACAAAAGGCCGCCTCTGACGCCCTTGCGGCGCTAAGCCCTGAGGACCAAAGGGCTGAGGACTTCACTGTTTGGCTGTGGCGAGTGTCTCTATCAGGAAGAGAAGAGAAGAGAAGTAGAGACTGAGGTGCGTGTGCCTGTACCTTTAGTAACTCACCAAGTCACCTGACCCAGGTCACCTGGTACAAAAGGCCGCCTCTGACGCCCTTGCGGCGCTAAGCCCTGAGGACCAAAGGTCTGAGGACTTTACTGTTTGGCTGTGGCGAGTGTCTCTATCAGGAAGAGAAGAGAAGTAGAGACTGAGGTGCGTGTGCCTGTACCTTTAATAACTGAACAAGTCACCTGACCCAGGTCACCTGGTACAAAAGGCTGCCTCTGACGCCCTTGCGGCGCTAAGCCCTGAGGACCAAAGGGCTGAGGACTTCACTCTTTGGCTGCGGCGAGTGTCTCTATCAGGAAGAGAAGAGAAGTAGAGACTGAGGTGCGTGTGCCTGTACCGTTAATAACTGACCAAGTCACCTGACCCAGGACACCTGGTACAAAAGGCTGCCTCTGACGCCCTTGCGGCGCTAAGCCCGGAGGACCAAAGGGCTGAGGACTTCACTGTTTGGCTGTTTGGCGAGTGTCTCTATCAGGAAGAGAAGAGAAGTAGAGACTGAGGTGCGTGTGCCTGTACCTTTAATAACTCACCAAGTCACCTGACCCAGGTCACCTGGTACAAAAGGCCGCCTCTGACGCCCTGGCGGCGATAAGCCCTGAGGACCAAAGGGCTGAGGACTTCACTGTTTGGCTGTTGCGAGTGTCTCTATCAGGAAGAGAGGAGAAGTAGAGACTGAGGTGCGTGTGCCTGTACCTTTAATAACTGACCAAGTCACCTGACCCAGGACACCTGGTACAAAAGGCCGCCTCTGACGCCCTTGCGGCGCTAAGCCCTGAGGACCAAAGGGCTGAGGACTTCACTCTTTGGCTGTGGCGAGTATCTCTATCAGGAAGAGAAGAGAAGAGAAGTAGAGACTGAGGTGCGTGTGCCTGTACCTTTAATAACTGACCAAGTCACCTGACCCAGGACACCTGGTACAAAAGGCCGCATCTGACGCCCTTGCGGCGCTAAGCCCTGAGGACCAAAGGGCTGAGGACTTCACTGTTTGGCTGTTTGGCGAGTGTCTCTATCAGGAAGAGAAGAGAAGTAGAGATTGAGGTGCGTGTGCCTGTACCTTTAATAACTCACCAAGTCACCTGACCCAGGTCACATGGTACAAAAGGCCGCCTCTGACGCCCTTGCGGCGCTAAGCCCTGAGGACCAAAGGGCTGAGGACTTCACTGTTTGGCTGTGGCGAGTGTCTCTATCAGGAAGACAGGAGAAGTAGAGACTGAGGTGCGTGTGCCTGTACCTTTAATAACTGACCAAGTCACCGACCCAGGACACCTGGTACAAAAGGCCGCCTCTGACGCCCTTGCGGCGCTAAGCCCTGAGGACCAAAGGGCTGAGGACTTCACTGTTTGGCTGTGGCGAGTGTCTATATCAGGAAGAGAGGAGAAGTAGAGACTGAGGTGCGTGTGCCTGTACCTTTAATAACTGACCAAGTCACCTGACCCAGGACACCTGGTACAAAAGGCCACCTCTGACGCCCTTGCGGCGCTAAGCCCTGAGGACCAAAGGGCTGAGGACTTCACTGTTTGGCTGTGGCGAGTGTCTCTATCAGGAAGAGAAGAGAAGAGAAGAGAAGTAGAGACTGAGGTGCGTGTGCCTGTACCTTTAATAACTCACCAAGTCATCTGACCCAGGTCACCTCGTACAAAAGGCCGCCTCTGACGCCCTTGCGGCGCTAAGCCCGGAGGACCAAAGGGCTGAGGACTTCACTGTTTGGCTGTTTGGCGAGTGTCTCTATCAGGAAGAGAAGAGAAGTAGAGACTGAGGTGCGTGTGCCTGTACCTTTAATAACTCACCAAGTCACCTGACCCAGGTCACCTGGTACAAAAGGCCGCCTCTGACGCCCTTGCGGCGCTAAGCCCTGAGGACCAAAGGGCTGAGGACTTCACTGTTTGGCTGTGGCGAGTGTCTCTATCAGGAAGAGAAGAGAAGAGAAGAGAAGTAGAGACTGAGGTGCGTGTGCCTGTACCTTTAATAACTGACCAAGTCACCTCACCCAGGTCACCTGGTACAAAAGGCCGCCTCCGACGCCCTTGCGGCGCTAAGCCCTGAGGACCAAAGGGCTGAGGACTTCACTGTTTGGCTGTTGCGAGTGTCTCTATCAGGAAGAGAAGAGAAGAGAAGAGAAGTAGAGACTGAGGTGCGTGTGCCTGTACCTTTAATAACTGACCAAGTCACCTGACCCAGGTCACCTGGTACAAAAGGCCGCCTCTGATGCCCTTGCGGCGCTAAGCCCTGTGGACCAAAGGGCTGAGGACTTCACTGTTTGGCTGTGGCGAGTGTCTCTATCAGGAAGAGAAGAGAAGAGAAGAGAAGAGAAGAGAAGAGAAGAGAAGAGAAGTAGAGACTGAGGTGCGTGTGCCTGTACCTTTAATAACTGACCAAGTCACCTGACCCAGGTCACCTGGTACAAAAGGCCGCCTCCGACGCCCTTGCGGCGCTAAGCCCTGTGGACCAAAGGGCTGAGGACTTCACTGTTTGGCTGTGGCGAGTGTCTCTATCAGGAAGAGAAGAGAAGAGAAGTAGAGACTGAGGTGCGTGTGCCTGTACCTTTAATAACTGACCAAGTCACCTGACCCAGGTCACCTGGTACAAAAGGCCGCCTCCGACGCCCTTGCGGCGCTAAGCCCTGAGGACCAAAGGGCTGAGGACTTCACTGTTTGGCTGTTGCGAGTGTCTCTATCAGGAAGAGAAGAGAAGAGAAGAGAAGTAGAGACTGAGGTGCGTGTGCCTGTACCTTTAATAACTGACCAAGTCACCTGACCCAGGTCACCTGGTACAAAAGGCCGCCTCCGACGCCCTTGCGGCGCTAAGCCCTGAGGACCAAAGGGCTGAGGACTTCACTGTTTGGCTGTTTGGCGAGTGTCTCTATCAGGAAGAGAGGAGAAGTAGAGACTGAGGTGCGTGTGCCTGTACCTTTAATAACTGACAAAGTCACCTGACCCAGGTCACCTGGTACAAAAGGCCGCCTCTGACGCCCTTGCGGCGCTAAGCCCTGAGGACCAAAGGGCTGAGGACTTCACTGTTTGGCTGTTTGGCAAGTGTCTCTATCAGGAAGAGAGGAGAAGTAGAGACTGAGGTGCGTGTGCCTGTACCTTTAATAACTGACCAAGTCACCTGACCCTGGTCACCTGGTACAAAAGGCCGCCTCTGACGCCCTTGCGGCGCTAAGCCCTGAGGACCAAAGGGCTGAGGACTTCACTGTTTGGCTGTGGCGAGTGTCTCTATCAGGAAGAGAGGAGAAGTAGAGACTGAGGTGCGTGTGCCTGTACCTTTAATAACTGACAAAGTCACCTGACCCAGGTCACCTGGTACAAAAGGCCGCCTCTGACGCCCTTGCGGCGCTAAGCCCTGAGGACCAAAGGGCTGAGGACTTCACTGTTTGGCTGTTTGGCAAGTGTCTCTATCAGGAAGAGAGGAGAAGTAGAGACTGAGGTGCGTGTGCCTGTACCTTTAATAACTTACCAAGTCACCTGACCCAGGTCACCTGGTACAAAAGGCCGCCTCTGACGCCCTTGCGGCGCTAAGCCCTGAGGACCAAAGGGCTGAGGACTTCACTCTTTGGCTGCGGCGAGTGTCTCTATCAGGAAGAGAAGAGAAGAGAAGTAGAGACTGAGGTGCGTGTGCCTGTACCTTTAATAACTGACCAAGTCACCTGACCCAGGTCACCTGGTACAAAAGGCCGCCTCTGACGCCCTTGCGGCGCTAAGCCCTGTGGACCAAAGGGCTGAGGACTTCACTGTTTGGCTGTTTGGCGAGTGTCTCTATCAGGAAGAGAAGAGAAGTAGAGACTGAGGTGCGTGTGCCTGTACCTTTAATAACTCACCAAGTCACCTGACCCAGGTCACCTCGTACAAAAGGCCGCCTCTGACGCCCTTGCGGCGCTAAGCCCGGAGGACCAAAGGGCTGAGGACTTCACTGTTTGGCTGTTTGGCGAGTGTCTCTATCAGGAAGAGAAGAGAAGTAGAGACTGAGGTGCGTGTGCCTGTACCTTTAATAACTCACCAAGTCACCTGACCCAGGTCACCTGGTACAAAAGGCCGCCTCTGACGCCCTTGCGGCGCTAAGCCCTGAGGACCAAAGGGCTGAGGACTTCACTGTTTGGCTGTGGCGAGTGTCTCTATCAGGAAGAGAAGAGAAGAGAAGTAGAGACTGAGGTGCGTGTGCCTGTACCTTTAATAACTGACCAAGTCACCTGACCCAGGTCACCTGGTACAAAAGGCCGCCTCCGACGCCCTTACGGCGCTAAGCCCTGAGGACCAAAGGGCTGAGGACTTCACTGTTTGGCTGTTGCGAGTGTCTCTATCAGGAAGAGAAGAGAAGAGAAGTAGAGACTGAGGTGCGTGTGCCTGTACCTTTAATAACTGACCAAGTCACCTGACCCAGGTCACCTGGTACAAAAGGCCGCCTCTGACGCCCTTGCGGCGCTAAGCCCTGTGGACCAAAGGGCTGAGGACTTCACTGTTTGGCTGTTTGGCGAGTGAGTCTATCAGGAAGAGAAGAGAAGTAGAGACTGAGGTGCGTGTGCCTGTACCTTTAATAACTCACCAAGTCACCTGACCCAGGTCACCTCGTACAAAAGGCCGCCTCTGACGCCCTTGCGGCGCTAAGCCCGGAGGACCAAAAGGCTGAGGACTTCACTGTTTGGCTGTTTGGCGAGTGTCTCTATCAGGAAGAGAAGAGAAGTAGAGACTGAGGTGCGTGTGCCTGTACCTTTAATAACTCACCAAGTCACCTGACCCAGGTCACCTGGTACAAAAGGCCGCCTCTGACGTCCTTGCGGCGCTAAGCCCTGAGGACCAAAGGGCTGAGGACTTCACTGTTTGGCTGTGGCGAGTGTCTCTATCAGGAAGAGAAGAGAAGAGAAGAGAAGTAGAGACTGAGGTGCGTGTGCCTGTACCTTTAATAGCTGACCAAGTCACCTCACCCAGGTCACCTGGTACAAAAGGCCGCCTCCGACGCCCTTGCGGCGCTAAGCCCTGAGGACCAAAGGGCTGAGGACTTCACTGTTTGGCTGTTGCGAGTGTCTCTATCAGGAAGAGAAGAGAAGAGAAGTAGAGACTGAGGTGCGTGTGCCTGTACCTTTAATAACTGACCAAGTCACCTGACCCAGGTCACCTGGTACAAAAGGCCGCCTCTGACGCCCTTTCGGCGCTAAGCCCTGTGGACCAAAGGGCTGAGGACTTCACTGTTTGGCTGTGGCGAGTGTCTCTATCAGGAAGAGAAGAGAAGAGAAGTAGAGACTGAGGTGCGTGTGCCTGTACCTTTAATAACTGACCAAGTCACCTGACCCAGGTGACCTGGTACAAAAGGCCGCCTCCGACGCCCTTGCGGCGCTAAGCCCTGTGGACCAAAGGGCTGAGGACTTCACTGTTTGGCTGTGGCGAGTGTCTCTATCAGGAAGAGAAGAGAAGAGAAGAGAAGTAGAGACTGAGGTGCGTGTGCCTGTACCTTTAATACCTCACCAAGTCACCTGACCCAGGTCACCTGGTACAAAAGGCCGCCTCTGACGCCCTTGCGGCGCTAAGCCCTGAGGACCAAAGGGCTGAGGACTTCACTGTTTGGCTGTGGCGAGTGTCTCTATCAGGAAGAGAAGAGAAGAGAAGTAGAGACTGAGGTGCGTGTGCCTGTACCTTTAATAACTGACCAAGTCACCTCACCCAGGTCACCTGGTACAAAAGGCCGCCTCTGACGCCCTTGCGGCGCTAAGCCCTGAGGACCAAAGGGCTGAGGACTTCACTGTTTGGCTGTTGCGAGTGTCTCTATCAGGAAGAGAAGAGAAGAGAAGTAGAGACTGAGGTGCGTGTGCCTGTACCTTTAATAACTGACCAAGTCACCTGACCCAGGTCACCTGGTACAAAAGGCCGCCTCTGACACCCTTTCGGCGCTAAGCCCTGTGGACCAAAGGGCTGAGGACTTCACTGTTTGGCTGTGGCGAGTGTCTCTATCAGGAAGAGAAGAGAAGAGAAGTAGAGACTGAGGTGCGTGTGCCTGTACCTTTAATAACTGACCAAGTCACCTGACCCAGGTCACCTGGTACAAAAGGCCGCCTCCGACGCCCTTGCGGCGCTAAGCCCTGAGGACCAAAGGGCTGAGGACTTCACTGTTTGGCTGTTGCGAGTGTCTCTATCAGGAAGAGAAGAGAAGAGAAGAGAAGAGAAGAGAAGAGAAGTAGAGACTGAGGTGCGTGTGCCTGTACCTTTAATAACTGACTAAGTCACCTGACCCAGGTCACCTGGTACAAAAGGCCGCCTCCGACACCCTTGCGGCGCTAAGCCCTGAGGACCAAAGGGCTGAGGACTTCACTGTTTGGCTGTTTGGCGAGTGTCTCTATCAGGAAGAGAGGAGAAGTAGAGACTGAGGTGCGTGTGCCTGTACCTTTAATAACTGACAAAGTCACCTGACCCAGGTCACCTGGTACAAAAGGCCGCCTCTGACGCCCTTGCGGCGCTAAGCCCTGAGGACCAAAGGGCTGAGGACTTCACTGTTTGGCTGTTTGGCAAGTGTCTCTATCAGGAAGAGAGGAGAAGTAGAGACTGAGGTGCGTGTGCCTGTACCTTTAATAACTGACCAAGTCACCTGACCCTGGTCACCTGGTACAAAAGGCTGCCTCTGACGCCCTTGCGGCGCTAAGCCCTGAGGACCAAAGGGCTGAGGACTTCACTGTTTGGCTGTGGCGAGTGTCTCTATCAGGAAGAGAGGAGAAGTAGAGACTGAGGTGCGTGTGCCTGTACCTTTAATAACTTACCAAGTCACCTGACCCAGGTCACCTGGTACAAAAGGCCGCCTCTGACGCCCTTGCGGCGCTAAGCCCTGAGGACCAAAGGGCTGAGGACTTCACTCTTTGGCTGCGGCGAGTGTCTCTATCAGGAAGAGAAGAGAAGAGAAGTAGAGACTGAGGTGCGTGTGCCTGTACCTTTAATAACTGACCAAGTCACCTGACCCAGGTCACCTGGTACAAAAGGCCGCCTCTGACGCCCTTGCGGCGCTAAGCCCTGTGGACCAAAGGGCTGAGGACTTCACTGTTTGGCTGTTTGGCGAGTGTCTCTATCAGGAAGAGAAGAGAAGTAGAGACTGAGGTGCGTGTGCCTGTACCTTTAATAACTCACCAAGTCACCTGACCCAGGTCACCTCGTACAAAAGGCCGCCTCTGACGCCCTTGCGGCGCTAAGCCCGGAGGACCAAAGGGCTGAGGACTTCACTGTTTGGCTGTTTGGCGAGTGTCTCTATCAGGAAGAGAAGAGAAGTAGAGACTGAGGTGCGTGTGCCTGTACCTTTAATAACTCACCAAGTCACCTGACCCAGGTCACCTGGTACAAAAGGCCGCCTCTGACGCCCTTGCGGCGCTAAGCCCTGAGGACCAAAGGGCTGAGGACTTCACTGTTTGGCTGTGGCGAGTGTCTCTATCAGGAAGAGAAGAGAAGAGAAGTAGAGACTGAGGTGCGTGTGCCTGTACCTTTAATAACTGACCAAGTCACCTGACCCAGGTCACCTGGTACAAAAGGCCGCCTCCGACGCCCTTGCGGCGCTAAGCCCTGAGGACCAAAGGGCTGAGGACTTCACTGTTTGGCTGTTGCGAGTGTCTCTATCAGGAAGAGAAGAGAAGAGAAGTAGAGACTGAGGTGCGTGTGCCTGTACCTTTAATAACTGACCAAGTCACCTGACCCAGGTCACCTGGTACAAAAGGCCGCCTCTGACGCCCTTGCGGCGCTAAGCCCTGTGGACCAAAGGGCTGAGGACTTCACTGTTTGGCTGTTTGGCGAGTGAGTCTATCAGGAAGAGAAGAGAAGTAGAGACTGAGGTGCGTGTGCCTGTACCTTTAATAACTCACCAAGTCACCTGACCCAGGTCACCTCGTACAAAAGGCCGCCTCTGACGCCCTTGCGGCGCTAAGCCCGGAGGACCAAAGGGCTGAGGACTTCACTGTTTGGCTGTGGCGAGTGTCTCTATCAGGAAGAGAAGAGAAGAGAAGAGAAGTAGAGACTGAGGTGCGTGTGCCTGTACCTTTAATACCTCACCAAGTCACCTGACCCAGGTCACCTGGTACAAAAGGCCGCCTCTGACGCCCTTGCGGCGCTAAGCCCTGAGGACCAAAGGGCTGAGGACTTCACTGTTTGGCTGTGGCGAGTGTCTCTATCAGGAAGAGAAGAGAAGAGAAGTAGAGACTGAGGTGCGTGTGCCTGTACCTTTAATAACTGACCAAGTCACCTCACCCAGGTCACCTGGTACAAAAGGCCGCCTCTGACGCCCTTGCGGCGCTAAGCCCTGAGGACCAAAGGGCTGAGGACTTCACTGTTTGGCTGTTGCGAGTGTCTCTATCAGGAAGAGAAGAGAAGAGAAGTAGAGACTGAGGTGCGTGTGCCTGTACCTTTAATAACTGACCAAGTCACCTGACCCAGGTCACCTGGTACAAAAGGCCGCCTCTGACACCCTTTCGGCGCTAAGCCCTGTGGACCAAAGGGCTGAGGACTTCACTGTTTGGCTGTGGCGAGTGTCTCTATCAGGAAGAGAAGAGAAGAGAAGTAGAGACTGAGGTGCGTGTGCCTGTACCTTTAATAACTGACCAAGTCACCTGACCCAGGTCACCTGGTACAAAAGGCCGCCTCCGACGCCCTTGCGGCGCTAAGCCCTGAGGACCAAAGGGCTGAGGACTTCACTGTTTGGCTGTTGCGAGTGTCTCTATCAGGAAGAGAAGAGAAGAGAAGAGAAGAGAAGTAGAGACTGAGGTGCGTGTGCCTGTACCTTTAATAACTGACTAAGTCACCTGACCCAGGTCACCTGGTACAAAAGGCCGCCTCCGACACCCTTGCGGCGCTAAGCCCTGAGGACCAAAGGGCTGAGGACTTCACTGTTTGGCTGTTTGGCGAGTGTCTCTATCAGGAAGAGAGGAGAAGTAGAGACTGAGGTGCGTGTGCCTGTACCTTTAATAACTGACAAAGTCACCTGACCCAGGTCACCTGGTACAAAAGGCCGCCTCTGACGCCCTTGCGGCGCTAAGCCCTGAGGACCAAAGGGCTGAGGACTTCACTGTTTGGCTGTTTGGCAAGTGTCTCTATCAGGAAGAGAGGAGAAGTAGAGACTGAGGTGCGTGTGCCTGTACCTTTAATAACTGACCAAGTCACCTGACCCTGGTCACCTGGTACAAAAGGCTGCCTCTGACGCCCTTGCGGCGCTAAGCCCTGAGGACCAAAGGGCTGAGGACTTCACTGTTTGGCTGTGGCGAGTGTCTCTATCAGGAAGAGAGGAGAAGTAGAGACTGAGGTGCGTGTGCCTGTACCTTTAATAACTTACCAAGTCACCTGACCCAGGTCACCTGGTACAAAAGGCCGCCTCTGACGCCCTTGCGGCGCTAAGCCCTGAGGACCAAAGGGCTGAGGACTTCACTCTTTGGCTGCGGCGAGTGTCTCTATCAGGAAGAGAAGAGAAGAGAAGTAGAGACTGAGGTGCGTGTGCCTGTACCTTTAATAACTGACCAAGTCACCTGACCCAGGTCACCTGGTACAAAAGGCCGCCTCTGACGCCCTTGCGGCGCTAAGCCCTGTGGACCAAAGGGCTGAGGACTTCACTGTTTGGCTGTTTGGCGAGTGTCTCTATCAGGAAGAGAAGAGAAGTAGAGACTGAGGTGCGTGTGCCTGTACCTTTAATAACTCACCAAGTCACCTGACCCAGGTCACCTCGTACAAAAGGCCGCCTCTGACGCCCTTGCGGCGCTAAGCCCGGAGGACCAAAGGGCTGAGGACTTCACTGTTTGGCTGTTTGGCGAGTGTCTCTATCAGGAAGAGAAGAGAAGTAGAGACTGAGGTGCGTGTGCCTGTACCTTTAATAACTCACCAAGTCACCTGACCCAGGTCACCTGGTACAAAAGGCCGCCTCTGACGCCCTTGCGGCGCTAAGCCCTGAGGACCAAAGGGCTGAGGACTTCACTGTTTGGCTGTGGCGAGTGTCTCTATCAGGAAGAGAAGAGAAGAGAAGTAGAGACTGAGGTGCGTGTGCCTGTACCTTTAATAACTGACCAAGTCACCTGACCCAGGTCACCTGGTACAAAAGGCCGCCTCCGACGCCCTTGCGGCGCTAAGCCCTGAGGACCAAAGGGCTGAGGACTTCACTGTTTGGCTGTTGCGAGTGTCTCTATCAGGAAGAGAAGAGAAGAGAAGTAGAGACTGAGGTGCGTGTGCCTGTACCTTTAATAACTGACCAAGTCACCTGACCCAGGTCACCTGGTACAAAAGGCCGCCTCTGACGCCCTTGCGGCGCTAAGCCCTGTGGACCAAAGGGCTGAGGACTTCACTGTTTGGCTGTTTGGCGAGTGAGTCTATCAGGAAGAGAAGAGAAGTAGAGACTGAGGTGCGTGTGCCTGTACCTTTAATAACTCACCAAGTCACCTGACCCAGGTCACCTCGTACAAAAGGCCGCCTCTGACGCCCTTGCGGCGCTAAGCCCGGAGGACCAAAGGGCTGAGGACTTCACTGTTTGGCTGTTTGGCGAGTGTCTCTATCAGGAAGAGAAGAGAAGTAGAGACTGAGGTGCGTGTGCCTGTACCTTTAATAACTCACCAAGTCACCTGACCCAGGTCACCTGGTACAAAAGGCCGCCTCTGACGCCCCTGCGGCGCTAAGCCCTGAGGACCAAAGGGCTGAGGACTTCACTGTTTGGCTGTGGCGAGTGTCTCTATCAGGAAGAGAAGAGAAGAGAAGAGAAGTAGAGACTGAGGTGCGTGTGCCTGTACCTTTAATAACTGACCAAGTCACCTCACCCAGGTCACCTGGTACAAAAGGCCGCCTCCGACGCCCTTGCGGCGCTAAGCCCTGAGGACCAAAGGGCTGAGGACTTCACTGTTTGGCTGTTGCGAGTGTCTCTATCAGGAAGAGAAGAGAAGAGAAGAGAAGTAGAGACTGAGGTGCGTGTGCCTGTACCTTTAATAACTGACCAAGTCACCTGACCCAGGTCACCTGGTACAAAAGGCCGCCTCTGACGCCCTTTCGGCGCTAAGCCCTGTGGACCAAAGGGCTGAGGACTTCACTGTTTGGCTGTGGCGAGTGTCTCTATCAGGAAGAGAAGAGAAGAGAAGAGAAGTAGAGACTGAGGTGCGTGTGCCTGTACCTTTAATAACTGACCAAGTCACCTGACCCAGGTCACCTGGTACAAAAGGCCGCCTCCGACGCCCTTGCGGCGCTAAGCCCTGTGGACCAAAGGGCTGAGGACTTCACTGTTTGGCTGTGGCGAGTGTCTCTATCAGGAAGAGAAGAGAAGAGAAGAGAAGTAGAGACTGAGGTGCGTGTGCCTGTACCTTTAATAACTGACCAAGTCACCTGACCCAGGTCACCTGGTACAAAAGGCCGCCTCCGACGCCCTTGCGGCGCTAAGCCCTGAGGACCAAAGGGCTGAGGACTTCACTGTTTGGCTGTTGCGAGTGTCTCTATCAGGAAGAGAAGAGAAGAGAAGAGAAGAGAAGAGAAGAGAAGAGAAGAGAAGAGAAGTAGAGACTGAGGTGCGTGTGCCTGTACCTTTAATAACTGACCAAGTCACCTGACCCAGGTCACCTGGTACAAAAGGCCGCCTCCGACGCCCTTGCGGCGCTAAGCCCTGAGGACCAAAGGGCTGAGGACTTCACTGTTTGGCTGTTGCGAGTGTCTCTATCAGGAAGAGAAGAGAAGAGAAGTAGAGACTGAGGTGCGTGTGCCTGTACCTTTAATAACTCACCAAGTCACCTGACCCAGGTCACCTCGTACAAAAGGCCGCCTCTGACGCCCTTGCGGCGCTAAGCCCGGAGGACCAAAGGGCTGAGGACTTCACTGTTTGGCTGTTTGGCGAGTGTCTCTATCAGGAAGAGAAGAGAAGTAGAGACTGAGGTGCGTGTGCCTGTACCTTTAATAACTCACCAAGTCACCTGACCCAGGTCACCTGGTACAAAAGGCCGCCTCTGACGCCCTTGCGGCGCTAAGCCCTGAGGACCAAAGGGCTGAGGACTTCACTGTTTGGCTGTGGCGAGTGTCTCTATCAGGAAGAGAAGAGAAGAGAAGAGAAGAGAAGTAGAGACTGAGGTGCGTGTGCCTGTACCTTTAATAACTGACCAGGTCACCTCACCCAGGTCACCTGGTACAAAAGGCCGCCTCCGACGCCCTTGCGGCGCTAAGCCCTGAGGACCAAAGGGCTGAGGACTTCACTGTTTGGCTGTTGCGAGTGTCTCTATCAGGAAGAGAAGAGAAGAGAAGTAGAGACTGAGGTGCGTGTGCCTGTACCTTTAATAACTGACCAAGTCACCTGACCCAGGTCACCTGGTACAAAAGGCCGCCTCTGACGCCCTTGCGGCGCTAAGCCCTGTGGACCAAAGGGCTGAGGACTTCACTGTTTGGCTGTGGCGAGTGTCTCTATCAGGAAGAGAAGAGAAGAGAAGGGAAGTAGAGACTGAGGTGCGTGTGCCTGTACCTTTAATAACTGACCAAGTCACCTGACCCAGGTCACCTGGTACAAAAGGCTGCCTCCGACGCCCTTGCGGCGCTAAGCCCTGTGGACCAAAGGGCTGAGGACTTCACTGTTTGGCTGTGGCGAGTGTCTCTATCAGGAAGAGAAGAGAAGAGAAGATAAGTAGAGACTGAGGTGCGTGTGCCTGTGCCTTTAATAACTGACCAAGTCACCTGACCCAGGTCACCTGGTACAAAAGGCCGCCTCCGACGCCCTTGCGGCGCTAAGCCCTGAGGACCAAAGGGCTGAGGACTTCACTGTTTGGCTGTTGCGAGTGTCTCTATCAGGAAGAGAAGAGAAGAGAAGAGAAGAGAAGAGAAGTAGAGACTGAGGTGCGTGTGCCTGTACCTTTAATAACTGACCAAGTCACCTGACCCAGGTCACCTGGTACAAAAGGCCGCCTCTGACGCCCTTTCGGCGCTAAGCCCTGTGGACCAAAGGGCTGAGGACTTCACTGTTTGGCTGTGGCGAGTGTCTCTATCAGGAAGAGAAGAGAAGAGAAGAGAAGTAGAGACTGAGGTGCGTGTGCCTGTACCTTTAATAACTGACCAAGTCACCTCACCCAGGTCACCTGGTACAAAAGGCCGCCTCTGACGCCCTTGCGGCGCTAAGCCCTGAGGACCAAAGGGCTGGGGACTTCACTGTTTGGCTGTGGCGAGTGTCTCTATCAGGAAGAGAAGAGAAGAGAAGAGAAGAGAAGAGAAGAGAAGAGAAGAGAAGAGAAGAGAAGAGAAGAGAAGAGAAGAGAAGAGAAGTAGAGACTGAGGTGCGTGTGCATGTACCTTTAATAACTGACCAAGTCACCTGACCCAGGTCACCTATTACAAAAGGCCGCCTCTGACGCCCTTGCGGCGCTAAACCCTGAGGACCAAAGGACTGAGGACTTCACTGTTTGGCTGTTTGACGAGTGTCTCTATCAGGAAGAGAAGTAGAGACTGAGGTGCGTGTGCCTGTACCTTTAATAACTGAACAAGTCACCTGACCCAGGTCACCTGGTACAAAAGGCCGCCTCTGACGCCCTCTGTGTCATCTCTGACTCCAAGTGTTATCTGCTGTAGTTTTCTGAAATACATCACCTACCCATGTTTTGCCTACCGCTCACTTCTAGCCTGGTGCCGTTCCCCTTTCCGCGGGCCCCTTCGGAGGTATCCACACTGCAGTAGTAGACATCTGAGTCGTTGCTGGTCAGCTCGGAGATGATAAGGCTGGCATCCCCCTGGCTGTTATCCTCCAAGGTGGACATTGTCAGCCGGCCTGCATAGTCTTTGTGATTGTCGTCCAGGGGTTTGGAGGGTTGGGAATGCCGGCTCCAGGTTGCTTGGACCAATCTCCCTTTCAAGTCTGGGAAGATGCATTTTAGGGTGATGGCCTCGCCGACAGTAGCACTCAGAACACTGGGCTGCATGACCTTTACACGAGTCAGAGGATCACCTGAAGGGTAAAAGAGGAAGCCAAGATATTCACAATCAAGAAGGGATGGAAAATGGTCATCTGTCTCAACCCAGACGTCATGACTATATCTCTATGCAATCTCAAGCTCAACACATACCTTGCATAAAGCTACATTGTGTTTTTAAAACATTGTTTACATAACCTGAACATTGAACAAATAGGTAGCTTTTAGTTTTCTATGGTAATTAAAACCAATAAAAAGTGTTGGTGAAATGGAAAAAAAAACTTCTTTTACGACAGAACCTCACACCCCATATCACTCCCATAGATGCCAACATCCATTCCTCCCTCAATCACCCGTTGATCTGCTACTAAGAGTGGTGTTACAGGGTGAAAACTCTATGGGCCCCTCTGTATCCTACCCCCACTGTATATCTGCTCTGTTGTTACCTCTGAAAAGTGCTCCATTTTGCATTTGTACTGTTGTATACCTCTGTAAAGCGCTCCGTTATACATCTGTATTATTGTATACCTCTGAAAAGTGCTCCATTTTGCATTTGTACTGTTGTATACCTCTGTAAAGCGCTCCGTTATACATCTGTATTATTGTATACCTCTGTAAAGTGCTCTGGTGATTCTCGAAGCTAGGTTCGTGCTCAATAAATACTGTAATAATAATTTCAGGTGGCCAGGGCACAGCCATCGCCTTTGGATCCAGACCCTGGGGGTGGACTAGTGCAAGCAGATCATCTGGGTGAGGGGTCTTCGTAGAGTGGGGATGAGGCTGCTGATGGTGAGACTCGGTATTCCCCCCTTTTTTGTTCATTTAACCCATCCTAATTTTATTGGATATTCAAAACAAAGGGGGTTCTGGGAGTCTCTCTACCCTAAGTTACCAGGGAAATCCAAATGTGGACCCCTTGCTCACTGTTCTCAGAGAGGCACAGCTCCACCTCACTGATGATGCCCAACAAGGCTGAAACACGTGTATGGGGTTGCTGTTGTTCAGAGGAGAATTGCCTAGCATTTCGGTGCTGGACTGCCCCTGGGCAGGACAAAGACTGATATGCAGGGATATTTCTTCTCTGTCAAAGCGACAGTGAGCTAAAGACTTGGTTGAGACTCTCCCAGGGGCCATCCACCCAAGAACAGGTCAATGGGCTGTGTTCGTACTGGTAGAGAGACTCCCAGAACCCCCTTTTGTTTTGCATAATCTTTAGGATACTCTGAGATCCCAACCCACCCCCCTTTTGACGCAAACACTGGGCCGAGGAAGAGGGTGACTAAGAGCAACAAACCTAACTCTTTTACATCGCACTGGACATGTCCCATTAATTGGGTAAGGTGAAGTCAGGCACTTGACTTCAAGTGCGCACACCTGGTACCAATTAGCTATCCTCACACGGATAACACCTAAAGATACACTCTGAGCAAGGAAGAACACGAGTACCAGCAGAGCTTCTGGGGCAAAGACAAACCTACTGGACCAGAGCAACGGACCAAGCAGCAGGTGGAAAGCCACAAGGGTTCCCTACTGGAGGTTGTTGCCTCCGTCAGGCTGTGAAAAGCACATGGAGGAGACCAGATCCCACAAGTGAAGACTGTATTGGGTTTCAAGGATGGCAGCGACCCTCCTAGGTAAACAGCTGAGTTGGGGCTGCAAGCCGAAGGCTGTGGTACTAACCTTGACTCCTGAATTGAAATCGCAAAACCCAGAAAAAGACCCACACAGCCGGTGAGTTGGCAAGCGACCAGAGAGACTGGTGTGTGTTAAAGTTTGAAATAGAGACAATATATCGCAAGTGAAGGCTGCACGTGTGTGGATGAGACGCAAAGAAAAGGCAGCTATGAAATCAGCGATAAAAAGTAACAGAGTGGTCCAGTGAAAGGAAGAACCCCACTCGAAAGTTTCTGTGAAACGTACTTTGTTTAAAGCAAGAAAACAAATGAACAGCAAAGTTAAATAAAGAAGATTCATTCCTAGAGAAGGGAAAAGTGAGAGTTAAAGCCGTGAACTTTAGGTCGTAATGGTCCTGCAGTGGTATCTAAAGAAGCCATGGACATTCGAAAGTCTTCGACATCCAAAAGTGGTCCGAGCCCGGCTGAGGAAGACACAAAGTATAATAAGCGTGGGGAAGGGAGCCCCTTGAAAGTTTTGTGTTGAACTTTATCATAAGTGGTCTCAGCCCAACAGAGGGAGACCTATGAAAACTGTGTGGTGATAGGTCTGAGCCCAAAAGAGGGGGACCTACAAGAACTGTATGGTAAAGGATCTGAGCCTGAGTGAGAGGGATCTTTGTGAACGTTTTATTGAAACAGTTATTTGTAAGTCAGAGAAGGAGACTGTCATGTGGAAGGCCGGGCAGGACTCATCCATGGTTTTGAACTGTGTATTGTGTTGGAAACCAAGCCGGAGTGTGTCATCCTGCCTACAGGGACTGCCTTACTCCATGAGGCCTAACGTGACGAGGAGAGCTGGCTCAGCCACATTATCCTTTGAACACTGGTTTTCTCTTTTGGATACATTTCTCCTTTTTACACTTTTTTGTACACGAGATAGGGCAGGCATTAGGTTTTGTTAGCACAGGCCATTTTGATTTGACAGGGCTCCATGAGGACTGAGTTATTTATTACTTGATGGTCGAGACTATTCCCATCTTAGTTGTAGGGCATAGGAGTTTTTCCAACCCCAACCATTTCAATAAAGGTTTTACAAATTGTACCCATTGTGTCTGTGTCATACTTGTGATACCAGGCCTTCCCTACACTGATGAACAACACTCATCATGCTTCAATTTACATTTTTGTATGTATTAAAGACTACTCTTAAAGCAAAACCCCTAAACACTAATTTCTTTCATTGATATGACCTAAATCTTTTCCTTCTGCAAAAAGAGGACAAGGTGATAATATGTTTTGATGTTTACAAAATCGAAACTGCAATGAAAAAAGAGACTGCAGGGCATATTGTGAGAAACCTGAAGGTGTCTCCCTAGCTAGTGCCCTGAGATCTGTCATGCAGGTGGCCAGGACACAGCATTGCTATTAGATCCAGTTCCTGGGGTGGACCACCTGGATGAGGGTCTTCAGGGAGTGGAAGTGGGACACTGAAAGGTGAGATGCGGTACCCCCTTCCTTATGACACCTTTTCCCCATCCTACCTGTAGGATATTTAGAAACTCTACCGCCGCCCCCCTCCCTTTCCTACACAAACACTTTCTCACACTGCGAAATACAACGGACTAACACCAGAGCCGTTTACCTGACATGTCCCAACACAAGGGTTAGGCAGAGTCAGGCAATTGCCGATAACTACACACACCTGATAGCCCTTTCCCTTCCCCACAGGGATAAAAGGCAGAGGAACAGAGCACACTTTGAGCAAGTTCAAACGCATGAGGAAGCAGCTATTTTCCGGGACGGAAGTCCGAATGGAGGAGAAAGGCAATGGTAACCGAAAGGACGACAAGGAGGGAATTGCCCTTGCCCTTTTGAACCCAGAGGCACAAACCATTTGAGAAATGAACAGTGAGACTGAGAATTGCAGCTGCCGATTGGTGTGACAGATGTCAACGGTACAAGGGCCCTCACGCACTGGTAGCCAGGGCGGGGAAAACAGCTTGCCGCTGTGGTACTGTCCTTGAATCCAGTGGAAGAAAAGCCAACGAGTTCAGCACAGCCGGTTGTTAAGATGGATTTCTAAACTCTGACCTGGCGGGCAGACGTGTAGGAGGCCACCCTTGGTTTAGTGAAACAGGGGAACCTTCTGGACAAGCCAGACCAATCTAGGTAGCTTGGCAGGTAGTCAAGGCTAAGACTCAGGAGGGGTCAGAGTGATCGGAAACCCACAATGAGCACACACAGCAACAATCCACAAATTACTCTTAGACAGGTGTATATGAAAAATATCTATACATTTATTGTCAGCTAAACCCATTAGACACAAGTAGCTTTAGCAATGAGAAAAACAGTTATCACACAAATCCTTAATACATACAGTATATATAAAACACATTTCCTAATGCAATTCAGTTGCAAGATATAACCGCAACCTGTGAAGAGAGGGTTAAATTAGCATACAAATGGCATTAGGTAAATCTTCAGAGTTTGTTCCCTAACTTTGGAGTCCAACCGTAGGAAGAGGGGAGCGTTGTGCTCAACAGTAGAGTTGTGCATAAAAACGTACGATCGCGCAGATGAACAAAAAGTGGGTCTTCTTTGTAGGGCTGTAGCAAGTCAGGAAGGGGCTTGAGGCAATGAAGAATAAGTTCCCACTATTTGAGTAGGCCCTGCCCTTGGCGGCAAAGCAGTATTCAAGTGGTGAGAATAACTAGGGGGCGCAGACTAACCCAGCCAAGTTCGAATACCTTTAAGGGATACTTGTCATGCGCCCAGCATCTCTGCATTCCCGGAACCGACCTACCTCTCATCACACTGCCCCCATCGCCTCTGTGGTCACACTTGCCCCGCTGTGGTTTCTTCCGATAGCATCATTCAAGCCAGGCATCGGAGACAGTCACGTGTGCGGTTCAAGCCGTGTTCCCGATGGAAGTTGCCATGGCAACTGCAGGCCGCCTGGAAAGTGCCAGCTGCCGCATCCAGGAAACATATGGCATCACATGCGCTCTTACCACGGTAACCGCATAAAAACGCTCTGGTTCACAGCACACAGTTGCTTTGCAGCTGTGTTCTTGCCGGTTTATGTGGCGCTCTGATTCATTTGTTCTCCTGTTGTCTGAGTTTTGGATTCCCTGGCTTTTGACCTTCTTCTGCTTTTTGGACCACATAGTCTTTTGGAATTACCTTTAGTTTTGTTCGCCTGTATTGCCTCTCTGGTATTGGACCCTGGACTGCCTAACGGACTGCCTTTGGTTTCCCCATTGAACTGCTCTCTTCCTGATGCTGACCCCGGACTGCCTAACAGAGTGCTTTGGGTTACCCATGAACTCAGCAACCCGTTTCTTCATTTGAGGAACTGGTCCTCACTGTTGCTGGGGGCTTCTCCTTCCACTCCCACCTAAAGGAGCCCCTGACTGCTGGAACTTCGCCATCTATCCTGCACCATCTTGGGGTGGGTAGCGGACGCCTGCACTGCGGGAACCCTGATTTTCCGCTACCACTTCAGTACCAGAAACAGTCTCCCACTAGGTAGGTGTTCACTCATACATTTGCATTTGTGTCCTTACACGCCTGCCTTGGAGACCCGGTGCCAGGGGTGGACTGGCCTATAGGGAACTCTGGAGATTTCCCGGTGGGCCTCTGCACCCTGGGCCTCTTTTGTGTGGTATTTCCAAATTTTCTCGTAGGAAAAGCATTGGGCTTGCTGAAAATGTGTCATATGGGGCCTCTTTGAACTTTATTTCCAGGGCCTCTTTTGGTCCCCACTAATTATTTCCAGGGCCTTTTTTAGTTCCCAGTCCACCCCTGCCCGGCCGTTCCAGCCACCTGTGGCCCTAACGATCAGTGAGTGAGTGCACTCAGTCTCCCTGACTGGTACTTAGGGACGGAGGTATTCATACCCCACACGACAACCACGTTTTTTACAATACGTGTGCGTAAAAACACTCGGCTGTGCCAGGGGGCCACCGATAAGTTATGCAAGTACTCACTGACCCTCAGCACAGTCCAGACCAAACTTTTAGTTTTAGTCAAGGTCGCTAGTAGGTTTGCGGCGCTCGGGCTCGCTGCGGCTGTGATCGTCCTTGACGGGACCGTTGCCTTTTCTCAGCTTCCGAAGGAAGTATGAAGACAATTGTGGTGCAGCTGGCTTCAGAGCACAGGAGAGCAGAACAGCAGGAGAATTATAGCGACCGTCACAACCAGGCAGTGACGCAGGAATCATGGATGCAAGCAGCATTATGCACTCTCCTTATTCGGGACCCAGAGGAGCTAGTCCTGCGGAATTCAGCGGAAGAATGCACAGGACCAAAAGCAAGCAATTTCCCAAGTCTAGTGTTTGCACTCGAGATGGCGGCGGTGCTGCGGGTTACCGTGGTGTAGAGCTGGACAGTTTGCTGAACGGTCCAGGAACACTTCTGAAGGGGCTCATTCGGTGGGTAAGCAGGGGGCGCAGACAGTAGTTGTTCCAACTACTTCAGAGGGGTGAAGCATCTTGGCAAGCATTCTTGATCGGTGAAGAAAGCAGGGGTCCAACGGGACAGCAGACCGCAAAGGGTGCCAAAACCTTCCAAAGCGTCTCCCGCAGTTTCACAAGTCTGTTTCTTCATGTAGGAGACTTAGCTCCTTCTGTAGTTCGTTGAAAACACAGGTGATCGACCTGGAATGGCTGCAGAGCCCCTTCTCTTATCCAAGATTAGCTTTGTGCCAAAACCAAGGACTTCCAATGGACGATCCGCTCTCTTGCAGGCATCCCAGATGTGGACCAATCACAGCCCACGGTGGTCTCAGTCATTCAGGCACTTCAGACATCCTGGCACCAGTAGTGTGGATTGGGACTAGAGAGTCCCATCCCTCTTCCTGGGCACACATACATGACCGGCAGAAGCCCGTGAAAGAAATTGGTTTTCGCGGGAGGCTGCATGCCCAAATAAGGAAAACCCAGGTTACTCGACCTGGGTGAAGGCAAGGGACAGAATGGCCATGGGACAGAACAAAAGACGTTGTGGCTCTGCCATTTTCAGAATCTTGAAACAAAAGCAGTAAACTCGGTTTAGCTCAATAAAAAGAAGTAAAACATTATGAAAAGTAACTGCTGCCACCAGTTCGTCCCAGGCACACTCGTACAATCACCAGAAAGTCCTTTGAGGATGTCTAGGGCCTTAAAACAAAAAGGGATCCCAGTGCATGGTACTGGAAGGTACATTGTGCACTGTTAAAAAGTTAAAAAGAAAGGCCAACATGGACAAAGACTAAGGGAAACAATGTTTCCCAGTACTAACAGTCTGAAGGGCATGTCAGTTTCCCCATAGCAAGTGAGCAAAAGCCCAGGGGAGTTCAGCTGAAAGCTGGGCTCCACTGGAAAAAGTCAGGTTAGGATAGCCACACAAAAGCAAAAAGTTTGGGCGGTCCATAAATAGAGGGATAATTGCACATAAATTAAATCTTTCCTAATACTCGCCCCTCCCAGACTAAGGACAGGGGGGACTAATCCACTCCTGGATAGGCACCATGGTCAGGTCGGTAAAACAATCTGGCTAGCCCATCAGCATTGCTATGTTGGACACCTGGCCTGTGCTCAATGGTGAAGTCAAACCCTTGCAGGTTTATAGACCACCTAAGCAACTTTGGATTCTCTACCTTCATCTTCATTAGCCACTTTAAAGGCTTATGGTCAGTTTGCACAGTGAAGTGGGTCCCATTGAGGTAAGGCCTCAACTTCCTTAGGGCCCACACAATAGAGAAACATTCTTTCTCTACTGTGGACCACCTGAGCTCTCTGTCCTTAAGCTGGCGACTAATGAAGCCAATAGGGTGTTCCTTACCCTTCTCATCTACTTTTGATAGTACAGCTCCTATCCCAGTGTCAGAGGCATCTGTCTGCACAATAAAGGCATGTTTGTAGTCAGGGCCCTGAGGACAGGGGCCTGGCACAGTGAGTCTGCACAGGAGGGTGGAGTGACCTCTGACGTCCCGTAGGATCAGATCTCACCCTCGAGTACTTTAAGACGAGATAGCTGCACCTTGAGGTGGATGGGGTGTGAGACTCTCTTACTCCAACACCACTCAAATAAGGACAACTCAATGGTTTGGCAAAGGGAAGTCCGTTTAATGACAAGTACAAAAAATGGGGAAACATGGAAATCAACAGTGATGCGATCACCCGTCTCGCTTCAACTCCCACAGTCTTCATTCAAACAGCAATTCTTATAGGCAAAATTGACATGTAACACTGAAAAGTTTGTCATGCAAGTCTATTGGTTGGAAAAGGTATTTTAATTATAGGTACTATATCTGTATATGGTAACGGGGTGTGAGGATTGAATAACTCTTATCGGGTGGCCGTCTACACCCATCCCTCTACATCACTCGTGCCAAACGTCACTAAAAGTACAACGTCTCATTGGTTCTACTAGCTATAGGACCCTAGATTATTTGGCCCATTGTGATTGGGTCGGTTACAACCCTAGATATAAATCTCCACTTTAATTAGCAGCATGCAGCATGGTTACCCAGATGCGGCATGCCCCAAGATTCACCCTGCCTCCCTTCCATCAATCAGTACTTTAGGGATATGTGTCAATTAGTTGGCTGAGGATGGCCTCGAAACTGTAGCTTCTTGTCAGGAAAACTTATGGCATCCACTGGTTTTGGGTGAAATCAGACGTTGGTACCTCTTCGCGCCTGGCTGGTCACGTGTTAGCACACCATGAATCTGCTTCATTTTCCTTCTATTTGCGTATTTGATTCTCCCTTCGGCCTTGCCACCTGCCTGGGCCTCCTTATCTCGACCTTCATGGGCAGGCTGCTATGCTCTTAAGTTTTGATTCTTCGAAGCTGCCGCTCTCCTCCCTTCCTTAGGTTGACTTCGAATTCCCAGGCATGAGCTGCTTTTTGCTAAGTTTCGATTCCGCTCTTTCATCTGACTTTTTTGCTGGTATATGAATCCTGGCCTGTTTGACGTCTATCATCCTTGGCTTAATTCTGCTTTCGTATAAAGTGGACTGCACTTATATAATGTCTTTCATTGAGGTGTATATATATATATATAGTTGGCACTTGCTGCTCTATTCTTCTACTAAGCATAGCAAGCCGCACTGTTTTCTTAGCTCTTGCATTACAAGCCTATGCACAGGCGTTAGCTGGTTGCATACTTTCATCCTGCTTTACATTTACGTTTCTTTATATTTCAACAACGTCTCTTCTTCTATGTCTGTGATATCCTTATCCATTGTGTTTTCGTCATAGCGTGTCGTCTTTGGTTGTTGTTCGTTCATATATATGTCTGTCCGGGCCCTTGTGTCGTCACCATTCGCCTTCAATTAAGGCCCTTTGGGTCTCTTCTGGGACAGTTTGAAAGTAGTCTTCATGTCGTGTCAGCTGCTGGTACGGTTGTCTCAATGGGTACCGTGCTGCCCATGGTGGTTTGGTTATTGGCACTTCAACAGGTATTGCTCTTCCGATGGGCACTGGGCAAAGCCCTAGCGTGGCTCTCTGCTGGTTTATTTGCTCATCATAAGTCACATATCTCGGTGAGCATGTTCCTGGTATTTCAAAATGGGTGGCTGGAGTGCAGGCCATATCTGGGACCTCCTCTACACTCCCCCCTCTGGTGGGTTCATCGACCACTTCTGCTTCCTCTTTTGGATTCATCTGACTTGGTTCTTCTGTCTCCATTTCTTCGTCTTCTGGGTTTGTACATGATGGTGTGAATGTGTGTGTCTTTGGAGTCCATATTTTTATCACTCCTTTCAAACTTCCTGCTGTTTTCACATGTTCGTCCTTATTCCATATCATTAGTTGACATTGTCCATTTGGGCTACAATAGATCAATTTTCCTTCATAATTTCTACGTTTCCTGTGGTACAGGAACTTTGTTCCTTCTGGTGCATATTCGCTGGCCTTCACGAAGTCTCTTATTTATTCATTTGTCAGGTCTCTGGGCTTCCATCCTGGTTTGACATTGAACATGATCTTCATCCCTATGGCTTTCTTTGCAGTTTTCTGGCATTGTGAGATTATTATCTTAATATGACAGAATACTAGTAGTATCATCAACAGGAGGGCTCCCAGAAACTTGAATATGTTTGCCATCCTTTGTGGGACCCGTGAGAATAGTGTTCCAAACCAGCTGTCATCATCAACTTTGTCCGTTTCATTGATCATCTGGTTCTGTAGGTTTGTCAGCATACTTATGGCTTCTGTTAAAGTTCCATTTTCTTCGTCATGTGAAGGTATAAACATGCAACATGATTCTCCGATTTTCACACAAACACCTCCATCCATCGCTGTGAACATGTCAAGTACATTTCCGTTCTGTAGAGTCATCAATCAGATTGCTCTTAATTCTTCCTTAATCGCATTGAATCCTTTTATGGTGGTGTTAATGGTCTGCAATAACTCCCATCTGGTTATCTGCAACCATTTGGCATTTACTCCAACTTGGATTCTTGGCATGAGGATCATTGTGAATACTGATGAGGTGAGGCTGAAAAGCCTGTGTTCATACGAGATTGCATGAAATGCTTCTTCTGATTTGGCAGAAAAATAATGTTCTCTCTTCACTCGTGTTGTCGGTTCCACAGATCTCCTTTTCCTCAGGTGGGCATCTGCTTTCGGGTAACTGTCAAAATTCAGTTCACTTTTCGGGATCACCAGTGCAGGAACATGGACGTTCACTATTGTGCAAATGCCTCACCAGCTTTTTTGGCAGTCTTATGCATGCTTTGGATCCACACGCTCCACAATGATCCATAATTACTGCGGTTCCATTAGTCATTCCTGGAGCCTCAAAAATTCTTCTACAGTTCCAATTCTCTCCCATCTTCCTCGTGCCATTGTTCCTGAAGCACAACTTCGGGCTTTCCAGTGGCACTATCTGCAAGAGTCCTCCTCTGTCTTTGACCCATGTTAGTAATTTTGTGAGTTTCGGCCATAAAGGTTTTCACAATCTCTGTGAGTTTTCTATTGCTTCCTTGCAGGCTCCAAGGACCATCCATGCTCAGCAGATCACCACTCCTTCTTCCCATCCGTCTCAGCCATCTGCATCTGGCTTCTGTTGTTCTAATTTTTTGCCTCTTCTAGAGTTTTTCCTTGGACATTTAGCTTTGGGTTCACTTCCCATCTGATTGCTGCTCCTTTAACTCCAGGCTTCTCGTACCTGATCACATGATTCCTAGTATGGGCTCTGTTTCTCATCTTAATGTCCTGTATATAATCATCTTCATCAGGGTTATTTGTCTCGGTTGTCCATATCAATGAGGCATCCCTCCCCATAAACTGCCCTTTGGTGTTGCACATTGCTATGAGTGAAAGACAGTGTGCTTTTGGGACATCAATTTCTACAGCCACGAAGATCTTGGATTTCCCCATGCTGTACGGTAGAAGTGCGCAAACAAAGCATTCTCCTTCTGTGCTTCTTCCGACTTCTTTCATGTGTTGGTACCAGATGTTGTTTCCTAGATGTGCTGTGCTGTCCAGGTAGTCATTCAGTTCACTGTTATCTTCATGTGGGCTTCTCTTGATCCTTAGTGTCTTTCTGTAGTTTGCTATAGCTGCATCCCTAAACGCATCTGTGTGGCTTTTCCTTGCTGGAGGACTCTCAGGCATTCTGGTCCAAGGTGCAGGTTTCCTTATCGCATCGATGGGGTAGATGGAGGTTCTGCAGTTCTCTTCTTCTCATCTTGCATCCTTTTCCTGCCTTCTATAAGTGCCTTTATCAGCCACTATCCTGTCACTGGCCCAGTGTATGGCTGCATCGTGGGCCTGGTACTTGTCCCTTGCTTTGGAACTTGTCTGCTTGTCAATATAGTCTTTGCGGTTTTATTTTTCAGTTCCTCATGCCGTTTCTTCACTCTAGCTATAAACGGGAATAAATGATCTATTAACATTTGTGTCTTTGCAGATAATTCTCCTGCAGCCGCTTCTGTCTTCTTAAGGGCTTTTGTTATGTCTGCTTTTGTTGGCCTTTCTCTTGATTCTTTTCAGTTTCTCTCATTATTCTCTGGGACTGGTTGTTCGGTAGGCAGTCTCATGCTCTCTGTTGCCTTCGCTTAAGGTTCTGTGGCCATTGACACTTGCCTTGGTTCGTGTGCATTCAGTGT